>NC_089261.1:28663027-29863027 GCF_963930625.1 Muntiacus reevesi
AGTGGTAAAGAATCCACCTGCGAATGTAGGGGACATAGGTTTGATCTCTGGGCCTGGAAGATTCCATATGCCTCAGAGCAGCTGAGCCCGTGTGCCACAACTACTGAGGCTGTGCTCTGAAGCCCAGGAACTGCAACTACTGAAGCCAGTGCATCCCAGGGCCCGTGCCTCACAAGAGAAGCCACGGCAATGAGAAGCTAGTGCACTGCAACAAAGAGCAGCCCCCACTTCCCACAGCTAGAGAAAGCCTACGTGTACCAAGGAAAACCCAGCACGGTCAAAATAAAGAAGTATTTTTTAAAAAGCAAGATAACCTGATGGCTACAGATTCAGCAGACAAACCAACCATCCTGGAGAGAAGCTCTGGTCTCCATCACCAACCTGTCCATGACCCACAGACAGAGGGCCCAAAAGTGACAAGAGGGCAGAAAGCTGGTGCCCTCCCGCTGCCCACGAGACAGGCTAACTGTTTACTCCTCTACCTACAATTCCCCTGCTGACACTTGCCCTGACCCGGCTGAAGAGAGAAGCAAGCAGTCCACCCGGTTTTAAGAACTAGGATAAGGTGATGAATAAAACTGCCATGACGACCACTTGTGTGAAGACAGGCTGTACAGCACGTCCCCACTTTGGAGTGTGATACATGGCACACTTTCTTCCACAAGATTATTTCCTGATTCCACTTGGTAAAACTAGAGATCAGGGCCAATGGGGCAAATACGGCATTCATCACGACTATGTAGATAAGACTGCACACCTGGGTGTTTTCTTAGGGAAAAAAACAAGAGCTTATAACTTAAAATCTTCTCAGTTCTTTGACATTGCATCTCCTTCCCTGGAAGTAATCCTTCCAGGAGATGTCTGAACATGGTCCTAACTACTCCTCGTGGCTGCTGGAGAGTGAAATGTTAATGCAAGCTGAGGGCTGAACTAGGCTGGCCTGGATGGCGGTTCAGAGAAGGGCCACAGGTTACCACTAACAACTCAAGAGACAAGAGACGGGATGGGCATAGAGCGAACATGAGGGACAGAATCCCGAAAACTTAGATCACTGCAGATGGTTCAAAAAGGACATTTTAAAAGATATATGGACATACATACATATATAGTACTAATGTTTACATATATGTGTGTGTATTGTTTTATTTTCTTGATCAACGTAAAGGAAAAATACCCAAACCCCAAGACAACATTGACCCAGAAGCAGCTTGGCCCACCTCAATGCCCTGGAGCTGGGCAGCAATGCGCTCCTTCTCCTTGATGGACCTCTGCTGGGTTTCCGTCAGCTGGTGGGACAGGGACACGTTCTCAAGCTTCAGGTGCTCCAGAAGACCCGCCTGGCTCATCTGTCCAACCTTCAAAGAAAAACAACACAAAGTTTCAGGTTGCTAGACTCCAAACACAAGACCAGCCCAGTCCGGCCCCTCACTCTGGTGGCCTCAGGGTCTCTGCCCAGTGCTGGCACCCAGGAGGGCCGTTCCCCAGGACCCCTCCATGCAGGGCCTCGCTGCTGGCAGCCACTGTGACCCTTGGGCCATCCGGCTTCTGTGTGCTTAAGAGGGGCTAGCCGGCAGCCCAGACTCAGTGTTCATCACCCCATGACGGTGCAGTCTGTTGCAAGACCTGCACAACTGTTTCCACTGAAGGTGCATCCCTGAGCCCCTCAGGTGAGGGGCCTCATCAGGGCAGCAGGGACAGCCAAGGATCTACTCATCAAATGAACTGACCTATGGGGAGACACATCTTGGGCCCTGCCCTCTCAATGTCTGACTATCCTGGACATATCAGGCTGACCCTGGCCATTCCCAGCAAGAGGCATTGGCAATCCGCTGTGTCTGACCCAGAACTTCAAGCACAACCCTTCCAAAGCCAACGTGAACACTCCAACTCCAAGACTTGTAAAGTGCCAGGTGTGTCCAGACATTGTGAGCTTCAGGGTCTAAAATGGAAGGTGCCCAGAGCAAGGGAAAGCATCATTCGCCTGAGCATTCCTGGGACACATTTATGCTACTGGGAAAAGAGGGCAAAAACTTATTACACACCCTAATTAAGGAATACTGAACTTGGGTGCCAAAGGTATTTGAATAAAGCAGCTATGGTTCTCAAACAGCCATTCCCTTGGAATCTTCCTTTTCTGTCTTCCAAAAATGTCAAAAATGGCTGCCATTTCTGACTTATGTCAGGACACATAAATCTGGCTTCTTTAAATTTTTTTATGCATCAAAAAATCCACAATAGCTTAAAAATTGCATTGATTTGCAATGATTTATTTTCACCTACACTGTACGTAAACAAATGCTTATCTATATGGTCCTCTTTTAAACAGCACATGTTGAATCACATTCTGTGCTACTGTTTTGTAATTGTTCTCATTTAGCAATATATTTTGATAACTTTTTCTGATTAAAAATTAATTTTTGTGTTAGAAAACTTATGAAAATAAAAATGACCCGAAAGGGTACTGCCAAAAAAACATAAATTTTAAAAAACCGATTTTATATTTGTAGATTACAGATTTTTTTAAAAAGGAGTTTTTGGAGGAGTAAGTACTTCACATCCTCCACCTAAGAAATAAAGTTTCAATGTTATAAATATTTTAACAAGTTAAATTACAATATTTAATCTGAACCCCCCAAAAAAGGGGAGGCTATAAAACCCACAGCAAAATTCAAAGAGAAGACAGGCTGACCAGGGCACCATCAGAACTTTCACAATTGGTCCAAACCCTGAGATTCGGGGCAAAGTGTATTATAGCAATTTGCTACTACTCCCGAGTGCGTCCAGAGCACCTTGCAGACCTCGACCCACACCTGCTCCCGCTGATACAGAATCAGGGGCCAACATGCTTACACCCTAACAACATGGAAAGACAAGAGTGGGAAGTGTTTCCTCTGGGGTCCGGGAAATGAATGTTTTCTGGAAGGATCTGGTGATCACGCAGCTGAAATGAGGAGCAGCTCTGCTGGGAAGCAGCATGTACCGTGCTCTCTGCACATGAGAAACACCTAGTGATAGATGAGAGAGCCAGGGTATAAGAGGTCCAGGACCCCAGCAGGCATGGATTTGACAGCTGGGTTCAGACACCAGGCGCCCCCCCAGAGAGGGGATGGGATGGACTAGTCAGAGCCAGGAACACAGGATGTCCCAGAGAGGGGGACTTTACAGTTTAAAATGCTCTAGCAGAAGCTGTGTCAGAAGATCACAGAAGGCAGTGACTACACGTCATGGGGTGTGAGCTACATGGGTGGTCAGCAGATTTTAACAAAACCTCTCTGTGAAATATAAACTCAGAAGTCTTTTCAATATGGAGGAAAAGCAAGTGTTCCACGTGGGTCATGCAGTGTGGCGCTCTGACCACGGTGGGGGCCGTACCTGGATGTGGGCCATCTCGCCCTGCAGCCTGACCCGGGCCTCCTGGGCCAGGGCGAGCTGCTGCTGGTACCACTGCCGGACACTCTGCAGGGACGCGATCTCGGCCTGGGACGCCTTCAGCTTGCTGGTGAGGGTGGCGCGCTCCAGCTGCACCTGCTGCAGCTGGCTCTGCAAGGCTGTCATCTGCTGCCGCAGGTCATGCACTGAAACAGGCAAGCACAGTACTCAGGCCGCCGCACGGCCTGGGGAGCCCAGCCTTCGCAGAGAGCGGGGACCCGCTGGTTCTCCTCTTCAGCAGCGACGTCTTAAGTGCAAGCGAGGGCACTTAATCCTGGGGCAGGGCCATCCAGGTTGGGGTCTGCTCAGTTCTCATCAACTAATAACACAAAACCTTGTTTTACATGGGCTTCTGTTGAAAGACACCTGACTTCACTTTCTGTGGATTCATTAACACTGAACTGACAGCTGACAGCACCCAACCTCTGCCTGGATGAAGCCTGTCTAACATAAGGATTTTCTCTGAAAAGTGCACCAAAACCATCCTGCACTTAGGAACACCAGACAGTGTTGGGGTTTATTGTAAATAGCAAAACCACCCCCAAAAGCACAAACATGCAAAAACAAACAAACAAAAAATGGCACTAAATTGACCACAAAAGGGCACTTGGGGAACAAGAAGTGAACTGGGCAAACTGAGCCTCGTACATCAGGCAACCCCCATGGTTCTCTGCTCTGCACCTGTCTGTAAACAACCGGAAAGAGCTCTGAGTATAAATTCAGTGAGTCGGTGAATTCACAACTAGGGAATCTGCAAACAGGGAGAGCGACTGTGTGTCTGGGAGCTTTCTGGCTTGAGACTTTGGCCTGATGAAGTCTGTGAGTCATCAGCAAACTCAGGAACGGTATCCACAAGAAACTCCACTGGTTTGCTGATATGGTCAACTCTTAACATGGATGATGGCAGGGGGAGCAGACAGGAAATCACAGCACAAACCCAAATCATAGTCCAAACAAAACCAGTCAAATATTTAAAAAATAAATTTCACCAAACACTTAAGAAAAAACTTAAATTTTAAATTCTAAAAATTTAAGATGAAACAAAAAAAATGACAGGATTCATGACCCCTAACCTTGGGAAATCCAACCTCTGTTCTTGAAATCCTTGGGAACGGATGTGCCTCAAAGTTCAGCATGGCAGGGCTTTAGGAAGGCAACTGGAGCATTTCCCCCTGCACCCCAAATCCCCCACCCAGCTGGTGCTGCACTGGGTGCAGGCCACTGTTGACCTGCTCTGGTCAGGCCAGACCTTGCAACCCAAGCAATACAGAACCTTTTGAACATTATATTAATAATTTTCTTAAGGGATTGGGTATCATAAGATGTCCAGAAACTAAAAACAGTCGGCTGTTATATTTCTCAGCTGGTGCTCCCCGCCTCTCCCCTGATCCCCCAGTATCAGGATAAAGCTCTTGTGACAGCAGTTTGTCACTCTTTCTTTTATGTCATTAGATCCGAAACCTAGTCTCACAAGTCTTACGACCAAGACTCCACGTGGGCAGACCTGGTCCCTCACAGCCACCCCGCTGCACCACTCCCCATCCTCAGGCTCCCAGAGCTCAAGGATGAGGGTGTTATCTATCCAGGCTTCTGGAGGACCAGGATCTGGGCTGACAAGCCCCTGGGCTCTGAGTGCCTTTCTCTGCATCCCCAACCCCTCACCCTTCTCCTGCCCGCAGTGCACAGGGAGATGTTGAGCCCACAGACCAGGTTCTTGGTGCCTGGACGTGTGTGGCTCATGGACTCTGGGAATGGAGTGTGCGTCCCCAGGGTGAGCAGAGAGCATGAGGGAAGGATCACACAAGTCCTCCACTTACCACTAAGGCTCCCCGACTCCACTGTTTCATTTGTCTATCATTCCAAAGGGGGCTCCCCTAGGGACCCAGCTAGACCCAAAATCTGAACTTACGGAGGAAAAAGAAATATTTACTAGTCACTGGTCTCAGTGTTGCTTTTAAATATTCCAAACAGCATCTGCAATGCTGGAATAAGCAGGCAGATCTAGCCCCCCAAGCAACAAACAACCGTGGAGGCAGAATGAGTGGAAACAATTACATCTAACCATCAAGGGTCCAAAGTCCATTTCTAAGACCTAAGCCATGCCTTGATGCACATGCAAAAACATGCAGAAGTCCACAAGTTCAACCAAAGGTAACACTTCATTAGGCAAGTGGACACTTCATGTACAAATTAGAAGGGACAATAACCCCTCAGCACATTGATGTGACAGTAGGTCAGTCCCCAGAGCAGACAGGGAGAAGGGGATGACAGAGGATGAGATAGTTGGATGGCATCACCAACTCAATGGACGTGAGTGTGAGCAAGCTCTGGGAGATGGTGAAGGACAGGGAAGCCTGGCGTGCTGCAGTCCATGGGGTCGCAAAGAGTCAGACACGACTGAGCAACTGAACAACAACCAGAGCAGATGAGACGAAACCTCCAGCGGCATAGCCCCTGGGCACCTGCATACAACTAAGGGGCAGACGCGGGACCGCTCACCTGTGTTGTCCTTACTGAGGATGCTTCTCTGCATCTCTTCCACTTTGGCCATTAGTCTCTGATATTGCTCCTCTGCCACCCGTAGGTCACTGTTAGAGGATGCCAGGCTGGCATTTTTGGCTTCCAGCATGTTCTGCAGGTCAGTCATTGCTTGCTCAAGGTCCCAGCAGGACTGCTTCAAGGTGTCCACCTCTGAGCTGAGCGAGTCTTGCCTCTGCTGGCTGCTGTGGCTGTGCTCCAGCTGTGCCTGCAGCCTCGTGTGCAGAGCGGCCAGCTGCGCCTGCAGCTCGGCCTTCTCTTTAAGTGCCTGGAGAGACCCACAAACAGCCACACTGACTCTCGGAAAAATAAGTCACTTCCGCCCTGCCTAATAAGACGGCTGCCAAAACTCAGCCAGTGAGACAAAGAAAGGTGTCCAACAGGTGGCCTTTACAGGAAAGCACCACACTGTACAAAATATTCAGGAACTCCAGCATTACAGCTATCCCCAAAGAAGGGGTTTCTCCAACCAGGCCCAGCAGGCAGGTAGGTGGGATGAAGACAGAATGTGCTTGTTTTCTGCATGGCAGCACCTGAGCAGGCCAGCGTGGGGGGGAAGGCTCTGCGATCACCTTCTCACCCACAAGAATGTTGGAAAACATGTTTGTTCAAAAAAGAAAAAAGCACACAAGCATGTACACACACACACACACACACACACACACACACACACAGAATACCTGAGAGCTGAGGGATCTCTAATAGATGAAGAGCAGCCAGATTCAAGTTTGGGAAAAACCAAAACCACAGAACACATCAGCGGGGAAAGGGTACCATTACATGAGGCCTTGAGGGCTGCAGTCAGGGGCACAGAGCAGCCTGAGGCACCATCTGTGCTAGGTGGCAGGACCACAGGGACCCCTGTCTGATGGACACGGCAGGAAGTGACAGGAAAGGTGGGGCCAGCAGAAGGTCCAGGAGCCTGGAGCACCAGAGAAGAGACAGGGAACAAAGGGCACAGGCCCTGCCCATCAGCATCTCTCACCCACCCTGAAGTCAGCCTATCAGGACGTGCATGTACAGCAATTTCAAAATGCAAAAAGGAGCAGACAGCTGTACCTCCACATACAACAGGAGAAAAACAACTTTGCCAAGACAAACAACAGATACAACAAACAGAAGAACAAATACCCAAAGAAAAGCTAACTGAGCAGATGCAGTAAGATTTTGTAGTAAAAGCATAATCAGTGTCTTCACAGAAATGCCAGCAAGTTTTGCACCCCTAACAATCCACAAAGATCTTGGCTTGGACACAGCCGAAGAGCAAACCAAATTCCAGGAGGATCACTTCAGTTCAGTCGCTCAGTTGTGTCCAACTCTTTGTGACCCATGGACTATGGCACATGAGGCTTCCCTGTCCATCACCAACTTCCAGAGATTGCTCAAACTCATGTCCATTGAGTCGGTGATGCCATCCAACCATCTCATCCAACCTCTGCCATCCCCTTCTCCTCCTGCCTTCAATCTTTCCTAGCGTAAGGGTCTTATCTAGTGAGTCAGTTATTCACATCAGGTGGCCAAAATACTGGAGCTTCAGCTTCTGCATCAGTCCTTCCAATGAATATCAGGACTGATTTCCTTTAGGATGGGTTGGTTTGATCTCCTTGTAGTCCAAGGGCCTCTCAAGAGTCTTCAACACAACAGTTCAAAAGCATCAATTCTTCAGCACTCAGCTTTCTTTATAGTCCAACTCTCACATCCATACATGACTACTGGAAAAACCATAGCTTTGAATAGATGGACTTTTTTTGGTAAATTAACGCCTCTGCTTTTTAATATACTGTCTAGGTTGGTCATAGCTTTTCTTCCAAGGAACAAGTGTCTTTTAATTTCAAGGCTGCAGTCACCATCTGCAGTGATTTGGGAGTCTATCACTGTTACCATTGTTTTCCCATCTATTTGACATGACGTGATGGGACTGGATGCCATGATCTTCATTTTTTGAATGTTAAGGTTTAAGGCAGCTTTTTCACTCTCTTCTTTCACTTTCATCAAGAGGCTCTTTAGTTCCTCTTCACTTTCTGCCATAAGGGTGGTGTCATCTACATATTTGAGGTTACTGATATTTCTCCTGGCAATCTTGATTCCAGCTTGTGCTTCATCCAGCCCAGCATTTTGCATGATGTACTCTGCATATAAGTCAAATAAAGAGGGTGACAATATACAGCCTTCAAGTACTCCTTTCCCAATTTGGAACCAGTCAATTGTTCCATGTCTGGTTCTAAATGCTGCTTCTTAACCTGCGTACAGATTTCTCAGGAGGCAGGTAAGGTGGTCTGGTATTCATTCCCATCTCTTAAAGAATTTTCCACAGTTTGTTGTGATCTACAGTCAAAGGCTTTGGCATAGTCAATAAAGCAGAAGTAGATGTTTTTCTGGAACTCTCTTGCTTTTTTGATGATCCAACAGATGTTGACAATTTGATCTCTGGCTCCTCTGCCTTTTCTAAATCCAGCTTGAACATGGAAGTTCTCTATTCATGTACTGGTGAAGACTCGCTTGGAGAATTTTGAGCATTACTTTGCTAGCATGTGAGATGAGTATAATTGTGTGGTCGTTTGAACATTCTTTTGTATTGGAATGAAAACTGACCTTTTCCAGTCCTGTGGCCACTGCTGAGTTTTCCATATTTGCTGGCATATTGAGTGCAGCACTTTCACACCATCATCTTATAGGATCTGAAATAGTTCAGCTAGAATTCCATCACCTCCACTAGCTTTGTTCATAGTGATGCTTGCTAAGGCCCACTTGACATCACTTTCCAGGATGTCTAACTCTAGGTGAGTGTCACACCATCATGGTTATCTGGGTCATAAAGATCTTTCTGATTTTCTTGAAGAGATCTCCAGTCTTTCCCATTATATTGTTTTCCTCTATTTCTTTGCATTGATCACTTAGGAAGGCTTTCTTATCTCTCCTTGCTATTCTTTGGAAGTCTGCATTCAGATGGGTATATCTTTCCTTTTCTCCTTTGCCTTTAGCTTCTCTTTTCTCAGCTATGTGTAAGGCCTCCTCAGACAGTCATTTTGCCTTTTTGCATTTCTTTTTCTTGGGGATGGCCTTCATCACTGCTTCCTGTACAATGTCTCAAATCTCCATCCATAGTTCTTCAGGCACTCTGTCTACTTGTCACTTGAATCTATTTGTCACTTCCACTGTACAATCATGAGGGATTTGATTTAGGTCATACCTGAATGGTCTAGTGGTTTTCCCTACTTTCTTCAATTTAAGACTAAATTTTGCAATAAGGAGTTCATGATCTGAGCCACAGTCAGCTCCTAGTCTTGTTTCTGCTGACTATATAGAGTTTCTCCATCCTTGGCTGCAAAGAACATAAATCAATCTGATTTTGGTATTGACCATCTGGTGATGTCCATGTGTAGTCTTCTCTTGTGTTGTTGAAAGAGGGTGTTTGCTATGACAAGTGTGTTCTCTTGGCAAAACTCTGTTAGCCTTTGCCCTGCTTAATTTTGTACTCCAAGGCCAAACTTGCCTACTACTCCAGGTATCACTTATGTTCCACAGGAGGACAAAGTGAAAACCATGTACAACCAAAAGGAACCTTGAAACCTCAGTAATCACCTCTTCAGTCTGGAGTTTATGCAGCAGAGCAAGCATTCTAGTGTGGGTGCCCTCCCCGCATCCCCACAGCACAGGTTACTGAGGAGACAGCCCCCACCCCCTACCCCACTGCCTTGACCGGATACCTCCCCAGGCCCTTGCCGTCTCCCTGCCAAGGGCAGAGGGTCAAAGGCAGCTGAACTGATTTACTCTGATTGTTGATAGGAATGCTGAAAATTAAGGGATGGAAAATGATCTTTCAGGCATATGCTAACCAGATAAAGCAAAATTCGTATCAGAAAAAGCAAAAACTACTAAAGGGACAAAGATGACAATTTCACTGGGCCAGAAAAAGGTGAAATCCACTCCAAAGATTGAACTGTTATGGACTGGTGGGTCTCTAATAGCAGAGCTAGGAGGTGTTCAAGGCAGATCCTGACAGAGATACAGGGAGAAATCCCACAGTCAGAGTGGGAAACTAGCATACCTCTTTCCAAGGCTGACAAATAGAACAGAGAAAAATAAATGGTTACAGAGGACAAGGCTGCTAATGATAATAAAGCTTCTTCTTAAAGACATGTGTAAAACTTGGTGTGTAGTGAACAGGAAATTGCACATTCTTTCCAAAGACATGGCACATTAATACATCCATCCAATTTCAATTACCTGACTAGCTTCTAATGATAAAGCTTCCAGCTGTCCTTCGAGTCTCATTTTTTCTTTAAGAACCTGCAACATTTCATCATGAGTTTCAGCAACAGAACTTTCCATGGACACACTAGAGGATAAAGACAAAAGGATCAGGTATTGGGAATATAATTGATCATTATCTTCCTTTATGCTGTCCATACACTCCAAATTTCACACCCCTCTGGCTACTCTCCCCTAATTAAAAAAAATTTTTTTTCCTTGTGGTACAGGCTTCTCTCTAGTTGCAGCACTTGGGCTTAGTTGCCCGAGGCATATGTGACCTTAGTTCCCTGCCAGGGATCAAACCTGTATCCCCTGCTTTGGAACATGAATTCTTAACCATCTTTTCTAATCTTTAAAATTAGGTCAAGTCCTTAGGTTTAAGCCCTTTCCCTAATTTTTTTTAAAAACAGCTAAGTAAAAAGATTTAGGTAGACAGTTAAAGCTCAAACTCTTGCCCACAGTAGGGCCTTTACAGCTAGCACAGGGCCAGAACACCTTTATGGAGACGTGAGTCCATGTCACATCAATGCAACAAATCCTGGAAAGCAGATACCTTAACATTGCAAGTGAGCACTCATCAGATCCAGTTCCTTTTCTAACAAAGCAACAGAGAGCGTATAAATGAAATGTTAAGGACTGAGTGTGGAACTCTGAGGGGAAGCTGGTGTCTCGTGGGCTCCAGCGTCACCCACCTGCTGCAAATGCTATTGGTCCGGCTCCGCGTCTCCCCGTTGACCTCCTGCCTGTGCTCTTGGTGCTCGGCTGCTGCAGCCTGCAGGACATCTGAGATGGAGGGGAACTGGCCCAGGGCTCCAACAGCGATCTCCCTGCCACTGACCACATAGGGGGCCTCACGCGCACTCCCCATGTTCCCTGGGACGCCTGGTGTCCCGCGGGTGGAGATGCTGCTGTAGGAGGAGCTATCGCTCTCCGTTCCGTCAGCCTCGGACACGTTGTCTCCAGTCAGGGATGCATTCTCCAGGCGGTCGTCGGCCTCGGGGCTCAGACTAACCTCAGACACCACTGATGTCCCGCTGCCTCGGTTCTGCTTCAGGGAGCCCCTGGTAGAGTCCGGAACTGGAACATTTCCACCAGAATTCCGAACGTCTGAATCTTCAGTTCTGTAATCAGCCAGAGACCGAATTTTGCTTGATTTGGAACTTTTTTTCTCCTTAGGATGTGCCAGGAGCCCTAAGCTGCCCACCTTCGGCCCCCGAGGGACACTGGTGCGCAGGAA
The DNA here is from genome assembly GCF_963930625.1 of Muntiacus reevesi. NCBI lineage: Eukaryota > Metazoa > Chordata > Mammalia > Artiodactyla > Cervidae > Muntiacus > Muntiacus reevesi. The sequence continues at coordinate 28,674,486 of NC_089261.1, forward strand.
GGAATATTCTTTTGTCATAGCCACGGCACTGGCCCGCGGTAAGGTTTCTGGGTTCAACATGAGTTCAGGATCAAGTGTGCTAAAAAGTCTCGTTTTAGTTACAGGTTGACTGGACTGAGGAGGAAAAAAAAGTACAAAAATTATGTTTAAAATTGACAAGCAGCATTCAAAAATCGCCACCCAGAAAGGCCATACCTTATATAAACAGAGCACCCTCCCGCATGCTCCCATGTCACGGGCCTTTCATTCTTAACTTCACTCCTCCATGTCCATCCCAGGGAAGGTCCAAGCGCAGGCCTGTCATGACTGTGACCTGATGACATCTTAGAACACCTACTAGAGCAAGTCCTTCCTCATTACACTTCCTTCACAGAATCTCCCTGCCTATTCTCTCATTTATTCTTTTAGATAAACTTTGAAATTTTTCTTCAGTTAAAATATTAGTTCTGTTGAATTAGAATTACCATAAATTTATAATTACTTATGGGATAATGACCAGTTTTTCTCCATTTATTCATATCTATTTGCATGATCCTCAACAGAGAAACCTATGTAGTGTTTTATCTAGATTTTAAACCACTTTTGTTGCCATTTTGATACTTAGAAATTATTTTGTTGATACTGTAAATATTATTTTTTCGCTCTAATTTTATAACTGGTCATACTAGGATAACTACTTTTCATATCTGTATTTTAAACTGACAATTTCTGAACCCCAATTATTTTATAGTATTTTTATAAATTTATAATAATAACAATTTTCAGTTGATTCGCCAGCATTTTTCTAAGGTGTCACCAACACCTGCAAAAAACAATGTCATTTCTCTATTTTTTTCTTTTTCTAAAAAATAATTTTGTTTATATTTTTTGCTGCACTGGGTCTTTGTTGCTACACAGGCTTTTCTCTAGTTGAGGCAAGTAGGGGTTTCTCACTGTGATGGCTTCTCCTGTTGCTGAACACAGGCTCTGGGGCATGCGGGCTTCAGCAGGTGCAGCATGTGGGCTCAGGAGTTGCAGCTCTTGGGCTCTAGAGCACGAGCTCGACAGTTGTGGCACATGGGCTTAGGTGCTCCACAGCACGTGGGATCTTCCTAGACCAGGGATTGGACCCATGTCTCCCACACTGGCAGGCAGAATTCTTCACCACTGAGCACCAGGAAAGCCCTCTCCTCTTTTTTTAATACTTATAGCTCTCATTTCTTTTTCTTATATCATTGTGTTAGCTAGAACTTCCCAACTAGCCTTGAATGAAGCTGAGGATGTGGGAAGATGACATTCCATGATGCTAAATCAACATGACTTTCTTCTACAAATTAACGTTCAGCTCATGTTATTCTATAAAGTCAGTGCAGTCCCAAAGTGATGAGGGACAAGGTGGGTGAGGATCATCTCGGAACGATATTAGGACACAGCAGCAAGGATAAGTGGGTCAGAGCAGCGAGGAAGAGTAAGGGATGTGGGGCGACAGACTGGCCAGGCCTCCCAGACAGTTACACGAACTACAAAGCTGCCATAATTAGAGTCACAGAGACCACGAAAAGCAGCAGACGGACTGATGACACAGAACACAGCCCAAGAACGGGCCCAAGTATTGGTGGCATCTATAGATATTAAGGGAGAAGGCCAAGAAGGGAAAAGACAGACTACAAAATAAGCAATCTGAGATAACTGACCAGCAGTCCACAAAGAGGCTCATTTCTACCTCTCGCCTCCATCCAAGCAAGTGGATTATATCTACATAATAAAATAAAAAACGTAACTTACAGAAACTTTTTAGATTATCTCTTACTTTTAGTATAAAAAAAAAAAGAGGTGAATTTATGTCCTTCAAATGGGGAGATCTTAAATATGACATAAACCCTAAAAGAAGTTAACAGCAAAGACTGAAAGTTCTGACTGTAAACATTCAAATCTGATGTGCAGGGTCTTCCCTGGTGGTCCAGAGGTTAGGACTCTGAGCTTCCACTGCAGGGGGCTCAGGTTCAATCCCTTAAGATTCTGCCAGCCAAGCAGCCTAGCCAAAATGAACAAAAACAAAAAGGTGATGTGCAGCAAAAAATATACCAGAAAAGAAGTCATGGAAAATTAAGAAAAAATTATTTGCAAAAATACTAAAAGGGAATAATTTCCTCACATATAGTACCAACATAGCAAAAAGACAAACTGAAAAACAGACAAAGGCTGACAAAGACACTCAGACAGTCAATGTGTAAAAAGGTACTTATTATTAGGAAGCACTTTTTTTCTCAGCTATCAGAGAACAAAGATTCAGTTTTTATTATTTCTAATGCTCCCAAAGATGAGAAGTCTAGCAGTCTTATAGACTGTTAAATGGAATGTAAACCAGTCCTTATCAACTAATAAATACATAAAACCTTTTACCCAATAATTCAACAGTTAAGGATTTACCCACAAAAGTATACCAAGACACAAAACATTCACTGCAGCATTGTTTGCAATTTCAAAAAATTAGAAGCAACCTAACATGTTGATTAATTCGGGCTGGTTAATGCAATGCTGGTATGTACGCATGGTTACAAAGGATGAGGAGGGTCTCTACTGTGCTGAGGCAGGACAGCTACGTGAGAAAGGTCCCGTGAAGAACAGCACAGAAAGGGTGCTCCCCCTGCATACAATCTTTGCCGCTACATGAAGGACCCTTGTGGTGATGCTCTCAAAGTATCTACCAGACTACAAAACAGGGGGACTTTCACTCATCCTCTCTGCCCTTTAAACATGAAGTATGAACTACACTCCTATTCTTAGTTTGGGCTTCCCTGGTGGCTCAGACGGTAAAGAATCCTCCTGCAATGCGGGAGACCTGGGTTTGATCCCTGGGTTGGGAAGATCCCCTGGAGGAGGACATGGCAACCCACACCAGTATTCTTGCCTGGGGAATCCCCATGAACAGAGACGCTTGGTGGGCTACAGTCCATGGCTGTGTAAAGAGTCAGACATGACTGATCGACTAAGCACATTTTTAGTGTAACTGTTTTTGCTTGCTTGTTTTGTTTTTTAATTTGCTGCATTGGGTCTTAGTGGCACATGAGATCTTTGGTCGCATCCTGCGGGACTTTTGTTGCAGTGCACAGACTCTCTAGCTGTGGTACGTGGGCTCTATAGTTGCAGCTCAGGGGCTTAGTTGCCTGAAAGCACATAGGATCTTAGTTGCCTGAACAGGGATCAAACCTACGTCCTCCGCACTGCAAGGTGGATTCTAAACCACCAGACCACCAGGGAAATCCCATGTACATATAATTTTTAAAGATGGGAAATGATGTTAAATTTCACCCTGAACTCCTGACACATTAATTGCTTAATGTTGGAGGACCCAGGCAGAGCTCGGACTGGCGGTGCAAACCTGAGAAGCAGGTTGTGGACAGGACGGGGCATATGTACACTGGCTGGTCTGCATCTTGGTTCTGCTACTTTACTGCTAAGTAACCTCTGGCAAGTTCCTTACCTGCCGAGTCTCACTAAAAATCTGTGGGGAAATTAACATTGCCTGGTGCACGTAACTCCTGACTACTGACTGTCACTGTAAGGTTTTCTGACAGGCCATCTGGACAGATGCCTGAATGCCCCTGACTGGGTGGGAGCCTCAGTCAGTTCAGAGCCTGGTGCTGGCTCTTCCAGTCTGTTTACATTGGCTTCAGAGCAGTGACACTTGAAGAGACAAGGTCCTCTCTTGGGAAAACAAATGGTCAACCCTGATGAGGACTTGTCACAACTAAATCATTCACTGAAAGTGTTTTTCTAAAACATGTGTTTTGTTAGTTCATTTAGTTTCAAATTCCTTTAATTTGAAATTTCTCAAGTTCACAATAAACTTGGATTAAGACTGAAGTGAACCCTCACACATGCCTTTCCTAGATTCACTTGACTGATTAAAAATACTGTTTTCATTAGTATCCTAATGAGGGTTTCATAACTGAATAAAACCAATTTTAGCAAAGCTTATGTACATACTTCGGAGAAGGCAATGGCAACCCACTCCAGTACTCTTGCCTGGAAAATCCCATGGACAGAGGAGCCTGGTGGGCTGCCGTCCATGGGGTCGCACAGAGTCAGACACTACTGAAGCGACTTAGCAGCACCAGCAACATGCATATACTTTGGAAAAGGAAATGGCAATTCACTCCAGTATTATTGCTTTGAGAATCCTATGGACAGAGGAGTCCATGCAGTCACAAAGAGTTGGACATGACTGAGTGACTAACACACATGCACATACTTATCATGTGTGTGACATGCCACACAGTCTAATACAGTACAGCAAAGCTCAGCAGAAACTCTATCACTTACACAATAAACAAGTCAAACCCAAGACCGGCTGCACAAGTACAGAGAGCAGTTACACCCACATGTTCGCTGCCTCTGCTTTTCTAATGGCAGATTTAGACATAAAACATGCCTGTCTGGAGAGAAGAAGGACCAGAAGGGTGGGAACCAGAGCCCGTGGAATCTCCTCAAAGGGTGGGAACTATATGAGAAAGATGATCTTTGTAGAGACACACACAAGCCCATCCCAGCAAAGAGAAATAAACAGCAGATCCTAGAATTATGTCTGACTGTCTGCTGTTTTTTCCATTAGCTGGTTCGAAAGAGGGAGACTCACTCTTTCCTGCTGGCGTTTCACCCTGTACTGTTTGAGCTGTTCTTCCAGCCGCTTCCGAGCCTGCAGTCGGACCTGCTCCTCCTTCTCCAGGGGTAGCGAAGCCTCTGTTGAGCCTGAGGTGGGGAAACGGTCATTTAGAAACTCACAACACAATAGCGGACAGAAGACAAATCAGAACAGCAGCTTGGCTGTCTTGAGTTTTATTACCGATATGATTTAGCTTTAAATAACACATGGCTGTCTAGTTTGAAAGAACTGTTTGCAGATGGAGAGAGAACTGTAAGCCTTGGACAGTGACCACAGACAGGACCCACCTGAGGGCAGACACAATGGCCCAGCACAGGGGTGGTGCCTCCGCCAGCAGCGCACTGCCACCTATGGGCATCCCGCCAGTAAAACAGAACCCGCGCAACGTGCGCCTTTTAGTAATTAAAGAACTGAACTTGAAGTTGGTGCCAGTGTGAGTGTTCTGAGGCTCCCACCAAACTCTAACTCTGCTTCCTTACATTACAGAGGAACATGAACAGCAATCCTGATGGAATGACAGGCAGCAGCGGCGAACAGGAACATGCTACCAAACTCGCCTTCTTTACCCAGTAACATCCCAGCAGATTACCTCAGTTTTCTACCCGAGGTGACTCCAGTCCAGAGGCCACGCTCAAGGACAAGAGGGGGACTACTCTGACAACTTTCGGGCAAATGACAAAATTTAAAATACCTAAAACGCAAACTTTCACTTTGGGTATAAAAAAAGCTGAACAGTGAGTGAAAGGTAGGCAAGACCCAGGTCTCCCAGCTCAGGGCCAAGGGGCTGCTGAGAGCAGAGAAATGCCGTAACTGAGCCCCTTCCTGGGCAGCACCATCCTCAATTATGAATTCTGGGAGGGAAGCTGCTGTTGTTTTAAATAATCCCTAAAACCTGAGCAGTCACCAAGAATTTCACTAGGAATTCACCAGCGCTGTTACTGACTGTGCACTCATACTCTTCATATAAGTTTCATATGAAAGAGCTTACATACTTTTCACATCACTAAGTGGTCCAGATGGCAGAGACCACCAGAGGCATGGCCTCAGGGCTGGGCACATTCCTGGGAGGGGCGGGCAGGGGAAAAGCAGGAGAACCTGGTGCCAGAGCTCACAAACCCCTCAGGTCAGGACCCAGGATTTCACACAGCATCCGCTGACATGTTAACAGTTTGTTTACAGAAATGTTTAAAGTATACTATGACCCTAACAGCATAATGAAATTATTCCTGTGAACACCCTCTAGTGAGCATGAGTGTACAAGTTGCAAATGAAAGCATCAAGGCGGCATTGCTACACACCCAGCAGACTGGTGAAGACCAAAAGGAAACAGCATCTTTGTCCTCTCACAGGGCATCAGCGCCCTTAAAATGTGACCACCCACGATGGAGATAGACACACCCACTGCTTCTGACCAAGAGTTCTGCCCCTGGGATGCAGGGCATAGAAATGAAAACACCAGTGCTGCAACATGCATGGGGAGATGCTCACTGCAGCACTGGTCCCCTGGCCCTGACCCGGCCACACTCGGGGCTCCTCCAGCCTTTAAAGAATGGACATGGAGCTGCACCAGCTGACGCGAGGCAATTGCCAGGCGACAGCGCTGGGTGAGAAGAGCACGCAGCGATGTGAAGGACACGAGCCCACTTTAAGAACAATGATCGTCCAAACCTGGCTCTTTTCAGAGGCCTGTAAGGGACCATGTCAGAAGGTGGCTGACCCAGAGGGGAGGAAGTACTGAAGCGGGGACAGGGTGTAACAGCAGCAGCTGTGAACTGACCCCATTAGGTAAGATTACACAAGTCTGTGTGTGAAAACTTGCATGTTAGAAAGGCCTGGAGGCTTCAGGGCTCTCAGGCTGACAGTTCGCAACTTGTTCGCCCCTGAATCCCCAGGGATTAGCACAAAATAAAGGCTGATTAAAGTAACTCATAAAAGAAAGCCTTCAAGCTGTAACTGTTAAGATCAAATCCCCACTGCTGCTTGCTCACCATCCCTGGTGACGGAAGACATGCACGCACAGGCCCTTCAAACTTGGGCCTCAAGTGCTGCTGTCACCATCAGGCTGTGACAAAGCGTATCTTCCCTCTGAAATGGAGCTATTTGTTAAACGCACAACCCACCACAGTGATAAAACAGCAAAGGCGGAGAGGCGAGCCCTTCAGGGCCTATGCCTACCAAGGACGGTGAGTGACAGGGGCCCGGGGGGTGGGATGCGGGATGAGGGGGTGGGGGAGAGCCGGGCAGGAAGATGCTTACACAGTTGCGTTTCTTGCATAGGAAGACTGAGTCTGAGGGACTGCAAAGCTTCTTTTCTAACAATGCCCTCAGCACTAGTCCCCTGAGACTTCCTTAGGTTGTCATGGAAACCAGCCACACCTGGAGACGCATCAGGACTCGCTGGCGAGGGAGGCTCTGGGAACTGTGGTGTCGGCCCATTCAGACAGGTGTCCCCCTGGTGTCCTTCATCTGAAATTCTGTTTACCTTGGCACTGGCACCTGGAAAAGAGGGTGTGTTTTAACAACTAAAATAGGACAAGAGGGAATCTAGACATGGGAGCACTCTCCACATCCCAGGGACCTGCTCACTCTTTGAGGACAGCAAGCCTGTCCTTCCAAAGGGCAGGTGATGTGGGACAAGTGACTCAACCTCGCAGAGTAATACCCTCACCTGCAGGACCCCCGCCTCACCTTCCCCACTACAGCTGTAGAATTTCAGTAGTCATGTTTCCTTTTCATTTAAACAAGACCAGTAAGAAATCTTAAGAAACTCTGTTTTTAAAAAAATAGCAAAAAAAAAACCCTCCATAAATCCTTAAAACGTGGCCAACAATGTTTCTAATGAGCATTCTTAACAGCAGTACTAACCAGTGTCACAGCCTCACATTTACAAAGGGCTGATTCCAAAGTTATTTCAAGGCATAAGTTTATCATCCAAAATGAGATATCAAAGGTGAAGAGTTAGAACAGCTGATGAGAACGATTACCCCAAAGCTGAGGACAGAACCCAGAGTCTATGCTTCTGACTGACAAACACCTAACGGGTAAAAACCCAAGTTCACCAGTGATGACTATTCACCTGCATATCAAGCTCAGTCTCCTCTACTAACATTACTGCAAGTTACTTACACACTAACTGAAACCTGTATCAGAAGGAAAGTGCTCTCCCCCGATGGGCAGCCAGTTGGCAGCCAACAAGTGAAGGAGATACATGGAGGGGCTCCCAGGCACATTCCGGGGGCTCCCAAGCACTGCAGTGCCCCAGGTCTCCATAAGATTAGCACCACTTGGATCTCATGATGTACCCAGTATGCAACTAGGAAATTCCCTCTGTACCCAAGCAAACTGAAAATGGGTTTCTGTCACTTGAAATGTGAGTCCCAACTAACACAGCCACTTACTGTCAGGCCTCCCTGAAAGGAAAACTAGAATATAAAGTAGGGGGAAGGGGGCAGACATAAAACAGAGTGGGAGGACCCCACCACAGCTCTGACACAACCATCTGTTCTCTTACACAAACAGCTGAGGTGAGGGGGGGGGTGGGAGTGGGGAGGAAATCGTGCATTTCAGATGCAAGTTAATCAGGTCAATATCATTTCCTGATGGGCTTATCAAATCTGGGAGAGTCTCTAAAGCATCCTGCTTACATACAAAAGCAATTATTTGACTGTCACACTGCACTTTAAAAAAAATCTAAAAGAAGGCCTAATAAATAATAAGACTTGATTGTTTCCAAACACAAGTCTCATTATGGATAAACAAATAATGATGACATAAAAACTGGCCAGCTCCACCTCCTGGGTGCTTCCCAAGTGCTTACATTTCACATGGGCCTTCACCACCACTCTAAGAAGCAGGGTGGAGAAGAAAACGGCAACCTACTCCAATACTCTTGCCTGGAGAATCCCCTGGACACAGGAGCCTGGAGCGCTACAGTCTATGGGGTCACAGAGTCGGACATGACTGACTGACTGACACACACAAGATGCAGGGACCATTCATCTTTCCATTTTCCCAGTAAGAGAGTGAGGCGGAAATAAATTAAGGATTGTGGTTAAGGGCTCATTCCTGTTAGCGGCAGACCTAGGAGTTGTTCCAATTGCAGAACCCTTGATCCTGGGCCAAGCCGCATCAGCCTCACCTGGCACTTAAGGAACAGGAAGCAGCAAAGCCATTTTAGGTGCCTGAGCACTGTTTTCCCAGAAGGGAAACGCAGTTTCTGCTAGTAAATCAGTGCATACACATGTTACAATGTTAAAGCACACACTGCCCAAGAAGGGGCATGAGGAAGCAGTCATTTATTCTGTGCTTCCAACACACGAATAACCCACTAGCTAACATGGAAATGTGATCCCGTAATCCTCAGATCACTAGTGGCACACTTTCCAGTTAGCAGAAATCTGACAACCAACCAACCAAAAAGGTAGAATGTTAGGCAGGGGACAGTGACGTGTCAGTGAAGATCTGCATAAGCCTTATGGGTAAACCATGCTGCTCCGTACCTCTGGAGCAGAAAGCCCCAGAAAGTTCCCATTTCATTTAACACGCATGGTGTTTGAATCAAGGTTGGCCTCAACTAAAAAAAATACATAAGAATACACTCTGAATGAATTATAAAGTTCATTAAGCTCTTAGACGCCACTGTCTTCTTCCAAAAGCAAGACGACCTGTTCTCCTGTTTAAAGGTAAGGTGTGAGCAGAACACAGAGTAACTGGCAACTTACACTGGGCTTCGTCCCACTGATCCAGCGGCGACAGTGAGCCAGGGGGCTTTGGGGGGCCCTCAGGTTGACCCGAGGTGCCACTGCCGGATCTGTCCTCCACCAGGCCCTCCCGCACAGCCGCCGCACCGTCCATGGTCAGGGCAACACAGGCTGGGCTGACACTCAGAGGCTACAAGTGAACTGGGAGCGAGTTCAGTTTCTGCCATCAGCAACGGCCAAAAGCTCCTGGGACGGACCACACTAGGTTTGGCATTTTGGAGAAGAGATTTATAGTCTCACAGATGGCCTGAAATCAAACCGGGTGATATCATGCATAATACCTGATAGGAACAAAAAGAGAAAGGAGGTATTATGAAACTTCATTTGTCAGATTTGAAGTAACAAGTCCAAGACTAACATTTGGTTCCCAACATGCATCTGTATAATAAATATATTCATACAACAAATAATCTTTGAGCACCTACAGCATCCTATTTTTTGAGGATAAAAAACTGACCCAAACCCATTTGTCCCATCCCTGAAAGCCATCTGCACTGATGACTGCTGAAAACTATCCCCCACCAGGATGAGAAGCTCCTCCATCAACAATGTAATCCGCAGAGCTGGGAGTGGGGCTTGGATGACTGAGGAGCCGAGTCTTTATTTATTTAAACTTAACTGACTTGTAGGTAAACAGCACATGTGGCCAGTGGCTTTAGTATTGGACACAGAGGCCCACGTGCTCACAGGGGTCAAAGGGTGAGCTCCTCTCCCAGGAGACCCGGCATGTCAGAGCCCAGGCCATGCCTCAGAACCAGAGGTCAACAAGGAAGACCGAACAGCATGGAGCATGGTAAACTGGACACTAACGGAGGAAGCATGGGGGGACGAGGACACAGGGAAAACAGCCACTGGGGTATGGGGGGCAGAGACAGGACCTTACGCAGGTGACCAGACACATTCTTCATTTCTCACAAGATCTGCTATCTTTTAGCTTGTTCTGCTAAGCTGAATTGAAGGGAGCCCAAAGCCTGGCAACTGGTTACTGCTTTTGAAGTGTAATAAGGATATTATCACCTCATTTCCTCCTCAACAGATATGGTGCTGCCGTTATTCTGCAGAAATGGTAGCATTTACTTCCTTGAAGATAAGACTTCATATTATCCTATGTACTGTTTGGTGTTTCACAGGTTCCAGGACAAAAATTTATGGGACTTTTCTCCGCAGCTTCCAAATGCCACATAGATGTTTTTGAAAAGAGCCTAAGCAACAGCTGGACTCTCACTGGATGATCCTGTTTCTCCACAGTTCTGTCTCCCTGTCACCCATGAACAGGCAGCCCTTAGTGGCTGGCACAACATGTGAACACCTAGTGATGGGAACCCAGCAGTGTTTGGCCTGCAGCTTCAATCATCCACACATTTTCCTCTGCTGTCTAGCACCTGACAGGCCAGCAACATCATGGATTAATAAGTGTTGTTATGAATATAAAAAGGCTATGCCGACTTTTTGGTGGCATCATGGCTTGCAGGATCTTAGTTCCCCAACCAGGGATTGAACCCAGGCCCTCAGCACTGAAAGTATGCAGGCCTAACCAGTGGACTGCTGGGGGATGTCCTATGTCTACTATTAAGTGCAGAGCTAGTACTAAGACTGTACTTGAAAGGACCACAGACAGAATTGCGTGAAAACATGAGTAGCTACAATCCAATGTAGTTAATCAATAAGCACCGGGTGCTGCTGGCTCATGGTGCCTGGTGCGAGGAAATATTTGAGGACTGAAATGATGTCTGAAGGGAGGTACCAAGGTCAACCAAACATGATCCTATGTGCAATGAGGTCTCAACTTAGCTCTGTCTCTACAATATTCGGTAACCTCTTTCATCCACAGAGACACTTTCCAGGTTGGAGGGCGGGTAGACAAACAGGCCAGTCCACAGGTCCCTCTGAAAATCACCATCTCACAGGGACCTGGCTGCACATGACAGCACTGTGGCACCTGCTGGGCCTGCCCTCACTCCGTGGGCAGAGCTGGTGGTGAGCTGGCCAGAGGGCCACCACAGAGGAGGTGATGCCCGCCAGGCCAGCCAAGGGCGCACCCAGGCTGTCCCCTACCGCAGGCTTCCCTTCACACAGCTGACTACAGAGGGGCGGGCTGGGGCACACACAGCGGGCTGTGGAATCAACTGTCCCTGCCCATGGTGTACGGTCTGTGCTGGCCATCCTGAGATGCTCCGTAACAAAGGAAGACATTTGCATTTTGCTTTGAGATGTCTTTGTTTCTGTCTTGTGGGGGTGGGGTGAAGCTGCTTACATCATCACATGCTCCCTAAGATGCCTGCCTGAGAGGGTAACAACAACAGATAAGTGCTTTTCAGAGTTGGTCCCTTTGTTGCCAATGCCCTTTTCCCTTTGACCAGCAGGCAAATCCCCCTGGATCCTTCCATGTCTGCCATTAGGCACTGCTCTCAAGTCTCCTGGGTCTCAGGTAAAGCACTCCTCCCTGCCATCATGATACCCCTGCACGCATCAGTTCAGTTCAGTTGCTCAGTCGTGTCCGACTCTTTGTGACCCCATGAACCGCAGCACGGCAGGCCTCCCTGTCCATCACCAACTCCTGGAGTTTACCCAAACTCATGTCCATTGAGTCAGTAAATATCACTCCACAATTGCGTGTGTGCCTATCTCTTCCATCATCCTGTAAGATCCTAGACACAGAAATCACCATTCCAGGTCTGCCCCTACCCCCTCGAACATCACCTACACAGAGTGGTGATCAATGCAGGCTACTGACAAATAAGTCTCTGCCTCCACCACCAATAAGTCACTTGCCTCCACCAAGTCCTAGCCCTTAGCAACCAAGTTAAGGTTCAAAAACAAAATGATACAGTATTTGCATCCTTGAATATCCACAATGCTTTGTCAAATATAGAATAACTCTACTACTCAACGCAGTTGGGAGTCACAGTTCAGGGAGGGTAAAGAACACCTGGGAGCTACAAACTGGGAGAGCAGCATGTAAATGGCCACAGGTCAGAGAAGCATCTAAGGAGCCACAGGGAATGTTACTGAGGCAAGCAGTGACAACACCTGACCCTGACACTATGCAGGAAAGAGCACTGGCCGAGATGTTTGTGTCCACTGAGGAAGGTACACCAAAGACAGAGAGAAATGTGTCAGGCTGTTTGAGCCTAATACCAATGCACAGTCTGTGCATTTGCTTGCCTTTATTTGGATTTCTTGCTAAACAAGAAGTCTTCTGATTCCCAAGGAGCCCTAACTGCCCACCCCCCCAGCCCCACCCCTTGAGATGAGTGGTGCAGCCCTGGAGATCCTGTGACTGTGACTTGTTCTGGTAACTTATGAAGGTGGCTCCTGTTCACATGCAGCTCTGCCAGAAGCCAGACAAGAGACGGGATTCACAGAACACCAGAAGCAGTCTCTGGGGACGGGACATGTCTCCCTATCCATAATACACTGGCATTCTCCACGTATCCTCAGCCTCATGTGAATTTTACTTAGCATGACTCAGTCATCCAGGCCTCATTATTTCAGACTGCTGACAAAAACAGGACAAGGAGGGTTAGACAGCTGGGAGTACATCACAAGGAAGCTGTTATTAGTAACACGCACTCCATTTTGTGATTTAAAAAAACAGAGATCAGTCTAATCACAGTATCATTTCTGACCACCTGCATTCTGTGTTTCCCGGAGGGAAGAGATAAGCAAAGGTATCACTTAGAACTTCAAAAAGTAAGTAACTCTAGGTTCACTGCTGTCTGACATTAAGAGACTTCAGATTGAGAAACTACCATCTCAGGAAACTATGTGATCTTCATCTTCCCCCAGACAGCAGATTACTTAGATCTGGTATAATCACATCAACAGGTCCATCTACTCCATCTTAAGATGTTCCTACTGGCAATTTAGAAACATCAGAGCATGGGAATTCCACGGCGGTCCAGTGGTTAGGACTCTGCTCTTTCATTGCCGAGGTCATAGGTTTGATCCCTGGCTGGGGAACTAAGATCCCGCAAGCCATGCAGCACGTCCCAAACAAACAAACAAACAAAAAACAACAGAGCACGGCCAAAGTGAAAACCCAGAAAGCCTCATGTCACTGCAGAGCAGTGTAATGTAAAGAATAGACTCAGGCATCAGACATCTTGGCTTTAGGCCCTGAGTCCTCCACACTCAGCTGTGAGATCATGGGCAGATTTCTTAACCACTCTTAGACGCTGATCCCATCAGTAAGATGATGAGAAAAAGACCAAAAAACCTGTGCCAGGATTAAGTGCAACAAGGCACACGCCCCATGACTTCAATAAAAGACAGCTGTTATTATTAGCGTTACCTTTTCCTTCAATTATTGCTCGTCAAAATCAACAGGTAAAAGTCAACTGAAGATACTCTCATTCAAGAAAGTATACTGCTTGGATAAAGAAGATACGGTGTACACACACACAGACACACACTCTGTAATATTACTCAGCCATAAAAAAGAACAAAATTTTGCCACTTGTGACAACATAGATACACGTGAAGAGCATTATGCTCAGTGAAAGAAGTCAGACAGAAAAAGTCAAACACTGTATATTATCACTTGTGGAGTCTAAAAAACAGAACAAATAAAACAAAAAAGAAAGAGACTCGGAGATACGAACTACTGGTCACCAGAGAGGAGAAGAGAAGGGAGATGGGCAAAGTAGATAAAGGGGATTAAGAGACACTAGGTATACAAGGATGCAATGTACAGCACAGAGAATACAGGCAGTATTTTATAATAACTTTGTATGGAATGTAGAGTGTAATCTACAAAAACATCAGGACCCTGGTCATCCAGTGGTTATGACTCATGCTTCCACTGCAGGAGGCATGGATTCGATCCCTGGTTGGGGATCTCACATGCATGCCTCAGGGTGTGACCCAAAAAAACAAGAAAATTAAAAAAAAAAAAACCATCAAATTACTATGTTATACACCTGAAACTAACATAAGATTGTAAGTTAACTATACTTAAAAGTTAAAAAACTATACTGCTGCTTAAGGCAATGGGCTTAAAAAAAAAGGCTACTTTAGAATCTGAGTAATGTCAGATGATTTTTATTTCCTTTTCTTGCCATTCAAGGTCCATTGTAACTGAAGGCCATCACTCCAATAAAAAGTTATGTTTGCAATATTTAAAGGACAATTTAAAAAGTAAAAAAACAAACCCATGAGTCACCTGTAAACAGCTTACAATGTCCCAGTGGTTTCCAATCACACTGACAATAAAATCTACCCTGAACTAGGAAACTGCATATCATCTGGCCCCTCCCCACACTGCATCCTTGTCCCTTATCACTTTCTTCCTTTTCCATTAAACATTTGCCATACTTCTCGAAGAACATCAGACTTACTCCTCCCTCGGGGTCTTCACACTTGTTCATTCTGCTTGAAACACTCTTATCCCACCGTTTTTCATGGCCAATTTCTTGTCATAGAAGCCTTAGCTCAAAAGTCACCTTCGCGGACAGGCTTTCCTACAGACCCACCCCAAGTACCAACTAATACTCTTTCAACAATGTCTCCTTTATCCTCCACTACGACGTAAGCTCAGTGATAGCAGGGATGCTGACACGATTTCAGCTCTGGATTCCAGGACCTACAATGAATGCTGCCCATCACACGACCAACAGTTGTTGAATGAAGGCGGAGCTGTTCACGCAACACCTGCACACTAGTGACAACGCCTGGCCTCACTACCTCTGGAAAAGCATTACTGCACCGGTGAAACGCCTCTAAGCACCCAGGATCGAGATGGAATCGAGGTGGACTGAGACGCTGAGATCACACGCGTTCTTTAAACCAGGCTTCACACTAACCACCCGACAGGATATCACGCATGTCATCTTGACATAACTTCTGCAAAAGGACAAGAGCT
Source organism: Muntiacus reevesi (assembly GCF_963930625.1). Classification (NCBI taxonomy): domain Eukaryota; kingdom Metazoa; phylum Chordata; class Mammalia; order Artiodactyla; family Cervidae; genus Muntiacus; species Muntiacus reevesi. The sequence continues at coordinate 28,689,754 of NC_089261.1, forward strand.
GTTTCTCAGCAGCTCCAACAGCAGCTGCGGGTACCCCTGAACATATCTCTCCCTGGCACGGGTAGACAGAGCTCCAGAAGGGCTCGAATGTATATTTATGAACCCAGTTCCCTAACAGCTGCACAAGCCAGCTTCCAGGCCCGGAGGCTACCAACAGTGAGGAGCCAGACTAACGCGGGGCGTTGCCGCTCAAAACAGAGTTGCGGTCGGCCTCCCCGTCCGCTCGGGCCCCGCCGCCCTTCTCCCAGCCCATACCCCGACTGTGCTGCGGTTCCCTGGATTCTCGCGCCTTTCGCGACCAGCGCTCCTACCCAGGCACCACCCCGCGACCCTCACCCCGGTGGTGCGTAAGCCGCGGCGAACGCCCGGCCCGGCAGCTCTGGTGGAGACGTGGCCCCTAGAGGGGCGGAGCGCGGAGCAACGACGTAATCTGGGCCCCCCCGGAAACAGCGTGTACGCAGTGCCTCCGTTCCGCAAGACAGAAGGTGCCTTTTTGCTAGCCCGCAGCCGCCCACGGGTGGGGACTGCTTCAACCTCAAGGTCTGGATAGAGCCCACTCAAAAGTGGTCCAATAAGGATTTCAGAAAGTAAATCTGGGGCGCCTTTCCTTTTCAGAAACGCAGCTCCCAGACTTACCGGACCAACCCCAACAGGAAGCCGGGCAGCTAAGCATCCGGCGGAAGTGGCGTAGCCAAGCTCCGGTTCCGCCCCCGCCCCGCTCCGCCCCAGCTATCAGTGTGTGGGCATGGTCGTTCTGGCCCCGCCTCTACCTTATTGGCTGCATTGCTCGTAAGCACCCTGGTGGGCCTGGGTCAATGTGGGTGGAGGTGGTGGTGCTGGCGGCTGTCCCTCTTCTAAACCCTCCACAAAGCTAGTCCTTATCTTTCAGGTACAAATGCAAGAGACTCGGGGACTTTCCCAGAGTTCCGGTGGTTAAGACTCTTCCCTTGCAATGTAGGGGGCAGCAGATCCCATCCCTGGTTGAGGGACTAAGATCTCACGTGTGCAGTGAAACAACTCCCTCCCCGCCCCCAACACCTACTGAGCCCTCCCTCAGCAACAAGAGAAGTCTGAAAGCCACATCTAGAGAGTGGCTCTGCTTGCCGCAGCTAGAGAAAGCCTGTGCACCGCAAAGAAGAGGCCATCTGCTGCAACAAAGACTCATTGACTGAAACATTCGCTCAGTTCTGTCCAACTCTTTGCTACCCTATGGACTGTAGCCTGCTAGGTTCCTCTGTCCATGGAATTCTCCAGGCAAGAATACTAGAGTAGGTAACCATTCTGTTTGCCAGGGGATCTTCCTGACCCAGGGATTGAACCTGAGTCTCCTGCATGGCAGACAGATTCTTAACTGTCTGAGCCACCAGGGAAGCCTAACAAAGACCCAAAGCAGTCAAAGTAAAAAGGAAGAAAGAAAGAAAGAATTGTTGGCATAGGGCATGAGGTGAAGGTTCTTTCCTTTCTTTTTTTTGTCCATGGATATAAAATAGCTGCACTCAATATGTCAGCAAATATGGAAAATTCAGCAGTGGTCACAGGACTGCAAAAGGTCAGTTTTCATTCGAATCCCAAAGAATGTTCAAACTATTGTACAATTACACTCATTTCTCATGCTGGTAAGGTTATGCTCAAAATCTTTCAAGTTAAAACAACAACAAAATCTTTCAAGTTAGGCTTCAGCAGTATCTGAACTGAGAGCTTCTAGATGTACAAGCTGGGTTAGGAAAGGCAGAGGAACCAGAGATCAAATTGTCAATGTTTGTTGAATCATAGAGAAAACAAGGGAATTCTAGTAAAACATCTATTTCTGCTTCAATGACTGCATGAAAACCTTTGACTATGTGGATCATAGAAAATGTGGAAAATTCTTAAAGAAATGGGAATACCAGACAACCTTACCTGTCTCCTAGGAAGCCTGTATGCATATCAAGAATCAGCAGTTGGGACATGGAACAATGAACTGTTCAAAACCGGGAAGGAATATGACAAGGCCACATACTGCCACCTTGTTTATTTAACTTACACAAAGAGTACATCATATGAAATGCCAGGCAGGATCAATTACAAACTGGAATCAAGATTGATGAGAGAAATATCAACAACCTCAGATACGCAGATGATACAACTCTAATGGCAGAAAAGGAAGAGGAAATAAAGAGCCTCTTGATGAGAACGAAAGAGGAGAGTAAAAAGTTGGTTTAAAACTCAACATTCAAAAAACAAGGATCATAGCATCTACTCACATCACTTAATGGCAAAAAGAAGGGGGAAAAGTGGAAACAGTGACAGATTTTATTTTTGGAGGCTTCGAAATCACTGAGGATGGTGACTATAATCATGAAATTAAAAGACCCCTGTTCCTTGAAAGGAAAGCTATGACAAACCTAGACAGTGTATCAAAAAGCAGAACCATCAGTTTGCTGACAAAGGTCCGCATAGTCAAAGCTATGGCTTTTCCACTAGTTATGTATGGATGTGAGAGTTGGACCGTAAAGAAGGCTCAGCACCAAAGAATTGATGCTTTCAAATTGTATTGCTAAAGAAGACTCTTGAGAGTCCCTTGGATTGCAAGGAGAGCAAATCTGTAAATCCTAAAGGGGATCAACCCTGAATATTCATCAGAAGGGCTGATGCTGTTGCTAAAGCTCCAATGCTTTGGCCTCCTGCTATAAAGAGCCAATTTATTGGAAAGGACCCTAATTCTGGGAAAGATTGAAGACAAAAGGAGAAGAGGGCAACAGAGAATGAGACGGTTAGATAGTATCACTGACTCAGTGGACATGAATTTGAGCAAACTCCAGAAGATAGTGAAGAACAAGAAAGTCTGACGTGCTGCAGTCCATGGTGTTGCAAAGAGTCAGACATGACTTAGTGATTGAACAACAAACAACAACAACAACAATCAAATTGTTTCAGACTGTTCATTGAGAAGTCTATCCTTCCCCCATTAACTTGCTTTAGCACATTGTCAAAAGTCATTTGGATTCTTGTTGGCTCTATCAGGGTTCTCTGCCCTGTTGCATTGGTTGACATGCCTCTCTCTCCACCAATACCACAGTCTCCACCATGGTAGCTTTACAACAGGCCATAATATGGGGGAGATGATTCCTCCCACTTTACTTTTTTGTGACTGTTCTAGCTATTCTAGGGCCCATGTTCTTTCATATAAATTTTAGAAGAAACTCTATCTCTACAAAAATTGTCTGTCTCTACAAAAATCCTTCCTGGGATTTTGACAGGAATTGCATTTAAACTATAATAAATCAATTTGTGGAGAATCGACATCTTTACTATGTTGAGTCTTTCAGCCCATGGACATGGTATGTCTCTCCTTTTATTTAGATCTTTGATTTCTTTCATCAGTATTTTATAATTTTCAGCGTACATGTCCTAAACTTGTTTTGTTAAAGTTTATACCTTGTTGTGCTTAGTCGCTCAGTCGTGTCCAACTCTTTTCAACCCCGTGGACTGTAGCCCAACAGGCTCCTCTGTCCATGGGGATTCTCCAGGCAAGAATACTGGAGTGGGTAGCCATGCCCTCCTCCAGGGGATCTTCCCAACCCAGGGATCAAACCCAGATCTCCCAAATTACAGGCAGATTCTTTACTATCTGAGCCACCAGGGAAGCCCAAAGTTTGTACTTAAGTATTTCATTTTCTTTGGAGTGGTTATAAATGATATTTTGTTTTAAATTTTGCTTTCCACATGTTCATTGTCAGTATAGTGTAAGTCCCCTACATACAACAAGTTTTGTTTGTAAGTTCACTTTATTTGTGAGTTTGACAAAGTTAGGCTAGGTACCTAATTAACACAATCAGCCATATAGTACTGTCCTGTAATTGGTTTATAATATTGATTACACAAATAATAATCTTTCTCTGTGGCTCAGATGGTAGTCTGCCTGTAATTCAGGAGACCTGGGTTCAATCCCTGGGTCAGGAAGATCCCCTAGAGAAGGAAATGGCTACCCGCTCTAGTACTCTTGCCTGGAAAATCCAATGGGTGGAGGAGCCTGGCAGGCTACAGTCCATGGGGTTGCAAAGAGTCAGACATGACTGAGCAACTTCACTTTCTCTCACTTTCATTTCTTTACACAAATAATACATAAAAAAGCAAACACAAAAAAATAAGAAAATATTTAAAATTTTACAATAAAGTACCTTTAAAAGTACAGTAGTACAGTACAATGGCTGACAGACAGGGGTTGGCATCAAGTAAACAGACAAGAAGAGCTACTGACTGGAGGAGGAAGAGGAGGTAGAGTTGAAGGGCAACCTGCAATTTCAGTGACACCTGACGCTGAAGCACAGGTTCTGGTTCTTTGCAGGATTCATTCAATTCTATCTACCCTCCTTGAAAAAAAAATGATGCAGTGATGTCTGGGTAGTAGTCCTTTTTTTCTTGTCATAGATGGCACAGTAGCACTAGATTGCATTCTGAACGGTGGCTGCAACCTTCGTGCACTGTTCTATGTTTGAGTCCAGTGTCTCAACAACTAACGGCACCTCCTCAAATAAAGAAAACCCTCTTGCCATTTCCGGCACACCGAGAAGTTTCTCCATCTCCTCCATTATTTTTCCATGATTCTTTGATATTATTTTCGATGTCGTTGACACAGCAGACTTCACCTGTTCTGTGATCTTGTCCTTGTTCTTTAGAATTGTGCCAGTGGTTAAATGATTAATGTTATAAGAATGAGCGAAGTCCACCATCATTTTGCCTAGCTCCACTCTCCCAACTGTTTTCACCTCTTGTTTCCATCGTTGTTGCTTGGTGCTTCTTACCAGTACTGACTACATTACCATAGCTTTTATGCTTGCTTCTGGACATCCTGGGCTTGAAATAAAGATAATGCACTACTGTACTCTATACAGTGCTGTATGGTGAAGTACACACGAGCACAACCACTTGTAGAGGATGCAAACACGAGACAATACATGCCAGACATGGGATTAACTTCTGTGGTTGGATATGTGAACACATGTTTGCATATTTGGAAGTTTGCAACTTGAAGATTCATATGTCAGAGACTTTTTTGATACATGCAGCAACTTGGATGAATCTCATAGGCATCTCATCAACATTAAGCTGAGGAAGGAAACAAATATCCAAAGGAATATATTGTATGATAGGATCTCACACATAAAACATTCTTGAAGTGACAAAAGTACAGAGATGGAAAAGAGATTAGTGCTTGCCAAGGAATAGTGGGGGTGACTGTGACTAGAGGGGTAGGGTGAAGGAGGTCCCTATGATGATGAAGCAGTTCAGCACCTTAACTGTAGCGGTGAGTTCACGAAACTGCACATGGGATAAAAGGACAGAGGGCTGTGCCTGCACTCTGGACCAATGTCAGTTTCCTATTTTTAAAAAAATTTAGTTTTTATTTTTGGCTGTGCTGGATCTTCATTGCTGTATGGGTTTTTCTCTGGATGTGGCGAGTGGAGGCCACTCTCTAGTTGTGGTTCTTGGGCTTCTCATTGTGGTGACTTTTCCTGTTGCAGAGCATGGGTTCTAGGGCACGCAGGCTTCAATAGTTGTAGCACGTGGTCTTAGCTGCTCTGTGGCACATGGAGTCCTTCCAGATCAGGGATGGAACCCACTGGCAGACGGATTGTTTACCACTGAGACACTAGGGAAGTCCCAGTTTCCTGGTTTTGATGTAGTACCACAGCCACGTATGACACAACCAGTGGGGGAAACTGAGGAAATAATTAAATTAGCAATTAGGGTATGACAAACACTGAATTTAAAAACAAACAGAAACAAATGAGGCTAATTATATATTAAATTGATAGAATATCCACACACAAGAAAAAAACCCTAATCTAATACATTATAAAAGTTTTATTAAAGTATTATTTACATACCATATACATTGTTTGTACTCTGTGTGCACTTCAGTGATTTTTAATATTGATAAATTCAGTTATACTCACTAAATTTTAGTAGATAAAACTGGGTGCATCACATTTAGTAAGTACACGAGATTTACTACAAATTGTTTCAGGACATTCTGATAAACCCCAAAGGATCCCTCTAATCCATATACATGCAGTCACTGCCTGTTCCTCCTTCTCCCAGCCCCTGAGAACCACTAACCTACCATCTTTCTCTATGGGTTGGCCTATTCTGGATATTTCATATAAAAAGTTTCACACACTATGCAGTCTTTTGTGACTGCCTTCTCTTTTAATTAGCATAATGTTTTTAGATACATCCATGCTTGATGTGTATCAGAACTTTGCGACTTTTATGGCTATGTAATTCAACTGTCTGGATATACACCATTTTATGATGCATTAATCCATGGATGGACCCATTCAAGTGCCTCAAATGTGCTGGTCAGTGTTCTCAGGTGGGGTTTTACATGAGGGGTACAGGAGACACACGATCCCTGCTCTGATCCAGTTTCCTTTGTGTGGAGAAGAGCAGACCTTTAGAGTGATAACTCACAAAACTGGCAGTGTGTTAGGGTGGGACAGACTGCCGCGTCCACTGCGTCATCCTTCCCTCCTTCTTTCATTGTGGTCTACTATATGCCAAGTATACCGTGCTAGATGCCATACACAATCCTTGCTGTCATGGGGCTTACATTCTGTCGCAGGACCAGACAATGAGCACAGAAATATAGGACAGGAAGAACTGAGTTGAGAAGAGAAAAGGGCAGGGTGAAGAGAAGGGTGGAGCTGCATGCTGCTATTTTAGATAGCAGCTTAGGGAGGCCCTCTAAGCTGAGTTGCTCAAAAACATGAAGAAAGTAAGAAAAAAGTTCATGAGGGTAATTGTGGGACAGCAAAGAGAACCATGTGCTTGGGATTTTTGTTTTTTAACTTTATTTTTAATTTAAAAAATTGAAATGTACCTAATTTACAATGTGTTAGTTTTAGGTATACACCAAAATGATTCAGTTATACATATATATATTAATATATTCTTTTCAGATTCTTTTCCATTATAGCTTATTACAAGATACTCAATATAGTTCCCTTTGCTATGCATAGGTCCTTGTTGTTTATCTGTTTTATATATATCACTGGTGTGTATATGTTTTTTTCTTTGGTGCTCAGTTGTGTCCGACTCTTTGCAACTCCACGGACCAGGGAATTTTCCAGGCAAGAATATTAGAGTGGGTTGCCATTTCCTTCTCTAATGTGTATTTTTTGTGTGTTATGTATTTACTTGGTTGCGCCAGATCTTAGTTACGACAGGCAGAATCTTTGATCTTTCACGAGGCTTGTGGAATGTAGTACCTTGACCAGGGATCGAACCCAGCCCCCTGCACTGGGAGCATGTGGTCTTAGCCACTGGGCCACCAGGGAAGTCCCTGGTGTATATATGTTGATCCCAAACTTCAAAAGTTTCCTTGAGGAAGTCACACTTGAGTTGACCTTGCATGATAAGGAGGCAGGCACGTGCAGGTCTATGGAGGAGTTTTACAAGGAAAGGAGTGGGAGGGGTCTGAGATGATGCAGAGAGGGCACACCACACAGGGTCTGTTGCTGCGGTGGGGTCACTGGCAGATTTCAAGCGAGGGGTGACATCATCTGCCTGGTGTTAGAAGAGATGGCTCAGGTGCCATGTGGACTTGGGTTGTGGACAGCTTGAGACTGGCAGCCCTCATGACTAGAGCACAGGCTCAGCCACACCCTGCCAATGGATCAACTAGCTAAGGCATCCATGGGGGCTCAAGGGAGAGAGAATTCTTCACCTCTTCCTACAGAAAACATTGGCCCCTTCCTAAAGACTAAAAACCAAAGGAGAAGAGGGTGGGGTGTGTCTTAGCTTCTTGTGGCCACTGTAACAAGTTGCACAAATTTAGTAGCTTAAAACATCACGGATTCATTCTCTCATGCTTCTGGAGGTCAGATGTCCAAAATCCAGGTGTCACCGGGCCATGTTTCTTCTCCAGGCTCTCGAAGGAGCTGTTTCCTTTGCCTTTTCCAGTCTCTAGTGCATCTCTTGGCTCGTGGTTCCTTCCTCCAACTTCTAAGGCATCACTTCAGCCTCTAGTACTCTCACATCTTTTTCTGCCTGACCTTCTTGTCCCCCATTTATTAGGACCCTTGCAATTTCACTGAGGACCCACTGAACAGTCCAGGATGGTTTTTACCTCCTGCAAATCCCTTTTGCTAGATAAGGTGACATTCACAGATTCCAGGGGTCAGGACATGGACTTCTTTGGGTACAAGGGCAGAGAGCATTATTCAGCCTGCCACAGGCTGTTAATAGTATATAAAATGTTGTTGTTTAGTTGCTAATTTATGTCTGACACTCCACCTCCATGTCCCCAGCCCACATGTTCAGGGCTGAGGGCTTTACGAATCCGTGGCTGTGGTCACTGAGAACCATTTCCCAAGTCACAGCCATGTGCTTGTTGCCATGCACCTGGATCTACCTGTGGTGATGCGATGGCTAGAGCTCTCCCTGGGAGTTTCCCACGGGGTCTTTAGAGGCTGTTCATGTTGACATTCACGTCACCACGTGCGGTCGCCCATAGGAGTAGATCGGCCTCTGCTTTGAAACCATGAGGAAAGTGATCGCATAAGTCAGTTTCATGGATTGATGCTGTTTGCGGAGACTGTGATCCCAAACAGCCATTTGAGATTCAAATTAAAGGAATTGGTTCAGGAGTCATCATGAGGACTCAGGTAAAGGCAGCCGCCCCTGAGAGAGTGATTCTGTAGAATAAAAATCTTGGTTTGTATTTGAGCATAATCTGTGTGGAAGAGATCACTTTATTCTAAGAAAGAGATTTCACTAGTAAGGCTAGCCTGTCTCTATTAAAGCGTGGGGAAGGGGGGCAGCAAAGGCACCGTGGTCTTCTCAGAGAGGAGGTCACCCATGGTACCGTGGGGATGCTCATGAGGCACAGGTCTGAGTTTCTGGAAATTACCCAAATGTTCCACTTACATTTTGCATTTAGAAAGGAGGGGTCACAAAGGAGTCAGACATGACTTAGACTAAACAACAACAAAATGGGACCAGGGGTTACATGGCTGTATGCTGTGCTGTGACGGGGGTTGCTCTCAGTAGTGGTTCTGTGTGCTGGTTCTGGAGCTTGCGTAGCACTCAGGTGAGGAGGCTGAAGCAACAAACATTTACAGTCCCGCAGTTCTGGAGGCAAGGTATCACAGGGCTAGTTCCCCCTGAGGCCTCTCTCCTTGGCATGCAGACAGCTGTCTCCTCCCCATGCCCTCACATGGTCATCCCTGTGTGCCTGGGTCCTCATCTCCTCCTCTTATAAGGACACCAGTCCACTGGGTTGGGGTCCACGCATACAGCCTCCTTTTACCTCAATCACCACTTAAAGGCCCTGTTTCCACACACAGTCACATTCTGAGGTCCTCTGGGTCAGAGCTTCAACATGTGAATTTGGGAAGGGACACACACAGTTCAGGTCACAACCCTTTGTCCTCAGACATCAAGCACCACAGGGTTTTATAAAATCAGATTTTTTTTTTTTTTTGGCAAACCCCACATCCTATAAAGAATGTGCATACAATGGAGGAGACCCGGGTTCAGTCCTCGGGACAGGAAGATAACCTGGAGAAGGTCCCGTCAGCACAAAACCGGCTTCCCACACTTTCATGCCAGGCTGCTCCATGTGGGCACAGGAGCACCAAAGATAAGGGTGTGTTCCAGGCTCACCATCTTCAGAAGAAAACATGCAGAAAACAAAAGAAGAGGACGCATTCACTCGACAGAGACAGGGGAAAGAGCCATCGCCTGTGCCTCGGGGAAGAGACCCAGCCGAGGGGTGTCTCAGCAGGGTCTTTGCGAGGACCAGTCAGCCAGTGATTGTCAGACATTTCTGCCAGTGAGCAAGCCAGGAGGGGCCCTGTTCTGGAATTCTGAAGGGGAGAAAAACAGTCAGGATATGTGTCCTTTCAAATGATTGGTCAGCACCAGGAAGAAAGCCAGTCTGGTGCTAGAAGGCTGGTTGGGAGGCGCCCTCCAGGAGCAGGTCTGAGGTGAGCCCAGAGTGGGGCAGAGGCCTGGCCACGACTGCAGAAGCAGGCGAGGGCCCAGCTTTGAGTGGAGCTTCGGGAGGCCCTGGGGTGGGGTGAGTGGGAAGGGCGGGTTGCTCAAGGAGGGGCGGGGGCTTTGCAAGGGCATGTTTCTCATAGTCAAAGACATTAAGCCCAAATGCAACCTTCTTTGTTTCAATGTCAGAGAAACAGTGTTTAACAACCTCCTCTCCAGAAAAAGAAAAAAAAAATGACCCTATTTGCAGCATTTATCAGTTTCCATGTTGTGAATATTCATAGTGTGGCGGGTGTCAAGCTGCCAAAGGTGAGGTCCACAGACCAAACCAAAGGCAGCACTGCAGAGAACCTGTAAGTCCAGACAGGTAGACGCCTGTGGGAGCGGAGGAGCAGTCAGATGCAAGCTTCATCAAGAAGGGCTGAGTCCTGAGTGCTCATTACCTTTAATTATAATTGGGGAGTTCCAAGTTTATACAGTTTTTACGACAGTTGTATCTAAGTTACTGGTTGGAGTCATTCCTGGGACGGTGACATTTGTTTCCTGGTTGCTGGCTGGGTGGCTCATCTGCAGGTCAGGACTTTCAGCCAGTGATCCGTGGGGCTGGGCCTCCTTCCAGGTTCTCCGGGGCCTGGGGTGGCAGCTGAGAGTGGGAGGGAACGCGCACAGCTCGTCTCTGTTGCATTCTATTTGCTCACGTCCCGATGGACAGGATGGAAAGGATGTCCACTTGAGACAGAGAAATGAGCCAGCAGGTGGCACAGCCGAGCAAGTGCTGGGTGGCTTGGCTGGGAGGCTGGGCAATCGCCAGCTTGGCCTTGGCCTCGCTCCTCAATACCCCTCACAGTGAGTTCTGCATGGCTTCATCTCACAGAGGGGCCAGGAAAGGGTGGGAATGAGTAGACACAGCCACGCAGGCCAGACTGGGCCTTCGACTTACTTCTGCTGAAACTACAAATGCCATCCCAGGCTGGCACTTTCAGGGAGAGTAGCTGAGACCCAGTGGCACATTCCCGTTAGGGTCAGGCCTGGGAGAGCAGGCCTGAAATGAGGATGGGCTGAGCTCTGGCGGGCTGTCTGGCCCACAGCAGCCAGTCCGCTTTCTTGATGGTGACACTGAAGCCTGCCTTCCCCAGCCCCACCTGCTTCCCGGGTGCTAGTAGCCGGAAGGTGGTGGAAAGCTTGGGTCTGCCAGGTCGTCAGCTTTGGGGTCAGGGATAGCCTTCTAATTGAACTGGTGAAGAAACCACCAGTTCACCTGTATCTGCTAGGAGGGAACCTGAGGTCTGGGAAGCTGTCACCATACAGAGGAAGAGAAGGATCCTGCATCCAGCCACCCCGGGCTTTCTAAACCCAATCCACCCCCCCTTTCTCTTCCTTTCTCCAGAGCACAGGTCAGTTGTCTGGTGCGCTCCACAGCAGCAATCCTGATTCAGAACCTGGGCTTTGTTGGGTTTCTTCTCTGCCTGCGGTGTGAGAACTGGTCTGGCTGCAGGGCCTCCACTGGTAGAGGCCTGGCTACACCGCTCTTTCCGTGGGGTACTTCCCCTGGGGCAAGATCCACCAATGTCACGCTGGGACTCTTAGACCTGGGCCCGTAATCCCAATCCTATTGTTGTTTAGCTGAAAAATCATGTCCAACTCTTTTTGACCCCATGGACTGTAGCCCATCAGGGTCCTCTGTACATAGGATTCTCCAGGCAAGAATACTAGAGTCAGTTGCTAGTTCCCTCTCTAGGGGATCTTCCTAAGCCAGACATTGAACCCATGTCTCATGTACTGGCAGGTGAATTCTTCACCACTGAGCCACCAGGGAAGCCCCCAGTCCTGTTAGCTATGTGGTATTAGGATGACCTACTGGGTTCCTGGTCGCTGGCCCAAAGAGGAATCCATTTGGTCATCTGGGAGCCAGGACCCAGGCCAGAAAGGGCTGGTGTGCAGCCCTAAGAGGCCCAGCAGATGGGCGGTGTGGGCAGGGCCAGCCTCTCTTGACATAGACACCGGAGCCCAAGAGGGACTTGGGTCTTGGGTAGCAAGGCTGTGAGAGGACACGAGCTGGGCCCAAGGACACAGGAGTCGCCCAGTGCCAGCCAAACCACCAGGATAGGCGCACACAGCAGGCTCCAAGTCACTGTGGGCTGGATGCTGGAGGGGTGGTGGTGGTGGTCGGGGAGGGTGTCAAGGAACAGGAAGTACACAAAGTGATAAAAAAAACACCACATGGTGCCCAGCCTATAAATGAGCTGGTCAGCAAGCCTGGGTCCAGCGGCTCCTCTTCAGGTTAGGGCTGACAAGCTCTGTTCTGACCCCATGTGGCTCATCAGAAACAGGGAATCTGAGTTCCACTGCAGTTGGCACGCACCATGGACCAGCTGTCTGAGGTGGTGTGGGCCCTTCCCTTCACCTACAGATCCAGTGTAGTTCAGAAAAGGTTGCATGTTTAGGCCTCAGCCAAAAAAGCTGCTACATCTGCTAAGGGTCCTGCATCTCTGTTCTTACTTCGGGAGGAGAGGTCCGGGTCCGAAGTGAAGGGGGTGATGTGCTAAGGTCCTAAGCTTGGAGTGCAGCCTCGTGCCTGCCTGAACTGAGCCAGAGCTTAGACACAAAGTTGTGGCTTTAACCAGGGACCAATAGGCTAAGGCTTGGGCTGGTGGATCCCAGGGAAGACATGCCTTTTCCCAATTGTTCAGACCTGGTCCCACCCCCAGGTCACCCACTCCGGGAGGCAGGAAGCAAGGCTAATGAGTGCACCGACCCCCTCCCCCTCCACAACGGGGGTACACTCTGTTAAGCAGGTTACCAGTGACCTCCACAGGCGGTCCTACCAAAGGAACGTATCACAATCAACACAGATGAAGGTGCCAGGGAGAGAAACAGACACAGCGTGTTTATTAGAATGCGGGAAGGAGGCCTTCTTCCCCAGAGCACTGCTTCTCAGAGTCTATATCAAGAGCAAGACAAAGTTGAAAATCGTATTCCTGAGAAGAAGCAAAAAAGGTACAATTTTGCAAACAAATGGGTGGCTTTAACAAATGATAAAAAAAAAAAAATTTTTTTTTTTTAAACAACAAAATTTCAAGTATTATTCCAGATGACACGGCAAACCCAACACAGGAGGAAAGGCTAAGGACTCACAGAAGCTATTGGCAGGAAGGGGCTGCTCCGGGTGGGCTGGGGCGTCACCAGGGACAACCTGCAGCCTGGCCCCAGGCCACCCCAGCCCCAAGGCTGGGAGAAGAGAAGGCGGACAGCTCGGTGGGCTGCAGTTGTGCCAAGGAGGAGTCCTGTGTGTTAGTGACCCAAACACGCCCTTGGCCCTGGACGTCTGATGATTTTTTTTCATAAACAGAAACATATGCTTATTCTTTCAAATATCAGTGTCTCCAATTTTAGTCAATTTGTAAATATAAATTATATCATTTGTGCTACAGTTCGTGATATTTAAGTCTCATTAGGAGATGAGCACCGAAGCTATGAAAACACACACGTGAGCTGCTGTGCGTCCTGTGGCTGGAAAATTGTGCTCCCTTTCCTCACGGCACAGTGTTTCCGACAAACTCCCCTTCCTCTCCCAGGACACTCTTCTTGAAGAGAGATTTCTGCTTTAACTGTGGTTGTGGGACAGATACACAGGGGACGGCTGATGGCTCTTGTTCCAGCCCCAGGGCTCTGGGTGCCACAGGTGGGGGTTCTCGCCAAGAGGGTCTCACTCCACAAAAGAAAGGTCACGCCAGAGTGCCCTAAGCCGAGACCCCAGTGCCCCCTGAGGGAGGGGACTGTGAAATGCCCTTAAAATGTCTGTTTCAGTATTTTCTGAGACACGTGTCACTGACTGCCAACACTCCTGGGCCATCATGGTGCCTCCTTGGATGCTCAGTTCTTGAACCTCGTCTGTTCACAGATGTGATTGAATTTCCTGTGGGGAAAAAACAGTCAAATCATACGAAAGGGCATCACAGATGCATTCAGTAAAGGAATTCTGTGCTTGCACCCAAAGGCACCACAGGAGACAGTGACCCTGTGCTTGGGGGTTTGCAAGGGCATGTTTCTCATAGTCAAAGACACTAACCCCAAATGCAACCTTCTTTGTTGTTGTTTAGTCTATGTCTGACTCCTTTGTGACCCCTCCTTTCTAAATGCAAAATGTAAGTGGAACATTTGGGTAATTTCCAGAAACTCAGACCTGTGCCTCGTGAGCATCCCCACGGTACCATGGGTGACCTCCTCTCTGAGAAGACCACGGTGCCTTTGCTGCCCCCCTTCCCCACGCTTTAATAGAGACAGGCTAGCCTGTTACTGGTGAAATCTCTTTCTTAGAATAGAATGATCTCTTCCACACAGATTATGCTCAAATACAAACCAAGATTTTTATTCTACAGAATCACTCTCTCAGGGGCGGCTGCCTTTACCTGAGTCCTCATGATGACTCCTGAACCAATTCCTTTAATTTGAATCTCAAATGGCTGTTTGGGATCACAGTCTCCGCAAACAGCATCAATCCACGAAACTGACTTATGCGATCACTTTCCTCATGGTTTCAAAGCAGAGGCCGATCTACTCCTATGGGCGACCGCACGTGGTGACGTGAATGTCAACATGAACAGCCTCTAAAGACCCCGTGGGAAATTCCTAGGGAGAGCTCTAGCCATCGCATCACCACAGGTAGATCCAGGTGCATGGTGACGTGCACATGGCTGTGACTTGGGAAATGGTTCTCAGGGACCACAGCCATGGATTCGTAAAGCCCTCAGCCCTGAACATGTGGGCTGGGGACATGGAGGTGGAGAAGGAGATGAATGTGTGTGGGCAAACATTTCATGAAATGACATAATGGAAGAGCAGAATTTCTAAGTGATGATGACTTTTTTATATACTACATGACTTTATAAAAGCATGACAACTATTAATGAATTAGTATATTTTTAAGTAGAGAACTGACTACTTCATGAACATCCCTAAAAGCTTCAAAATCAACATGGCCAAAAGATTTAAAGAAAAGCAGTTCCTGTTAGGAAACCGCAGGTTTGTCTGCCTTTCTGCACTCACTACTCCAGCCCGGCCCAGCCCCCACTCTGCATGCACACTCACATTGCGTGGTGGGCCTTCACCTGAGTGCGGCAGTTGCGGCCCCAATAGCAATCAGGACGGGATGTGACGGACACTGGGAAGAGAAAAAAACGAACACACGTCATGCACATGTCTACAGACTTGGCCTAGTGAATTTAAGCTGAGAAACAAAGAGACACTGCAGCTGAGACACACACCGCTTTGTCCCACTTCATAGCCTGCTTCCTTGTTCTCCAGGAAAGGAAAAAAATCCTTAATCGAAAATCCAGTTTAGAAATGAGATGATGCCAGTTGCCATCATGTTTCAGGAACCCGCCTCACCAATTCAGAGCCTGTGCAGGCACCAGGCAGGGGCGCTTGAGTAAAGCGTGGCCTTCGTGCCCCCACCCACCAGGCTGTGTCCCTGGCCCTGCTGTGAACTCAGAGCAAAGGCCCACACAGGGTATTGAGCTACCGCAAAAGAGTGTGGGAGCCCAAGCAAGCAGAACTGAACTGTGGGCCTGGAAGGGGCCAGGTGGCTCCTCACCTGGGAGCTCAGAAGCAGGAATGTTCTGCCGGTACTGGTAGGTGAGCTCGCGGAAGCTCCGCAGGCCGCAGCAGTAGCACAGCACGGTGTTCCCGGTGATTCTGTAATCTGGAAGGAACACAGCCTCTTACAGGCGCAGCCCGCCAGTGGGTAGCATCATGTGGGGAGCACAGCAGAACAGACGTGGCTTGCACGCTGCTGGGGAACTAATGCACTGATCCATAGACAGGGTGGAGACAGAGGGCTGGGCATTTGGAAAACAAGAGCAAAACCAACCTAGATGCCAACTTATTTCCTTATAGCAAAATCATTCCATCTAGATAAAAAATTTAAATATTTAGAACAATCTAAAAAAGTACTAAGAGGAATGAATATTCTTCTCTTGAGCTATTTCTAACTATGACATGAAAACAAAATGGCACAAAGGAAGGGATTTGTAAATGAGACTGCCTCCAGTTTACACATCACAATGGAAACACATATAACAAAGGAGAAATACTAATGAAACAGTAATGAAATAGTAGAAATGACTGATGTCACTTTTAACACAAATGACAATGTGTTGTACCTTTACTTAACAAAGATATCACACAAATAACCTCCCAAGTCCAAAAATGAACCAAGGACACAGACAAGCATATATATGTCCCATATAAGAAAAAGATTTTCAATGTCATTAATCATCAAACATGGGCAGATAAAATATCCCACCATTTGCCTCTTTCATATTTACAAGACCTAGAGGGCAAACATTCAGCTGATGGGCTTAGGGGATGCTGGCACTCAGGCCCCAGGGCATGTCTCAACTGAGCAAGCCAGTGACAGTAGTCCTGTCTATTATTCTAAGGGGACAACTGTGTTTTTTTTAGGGGTGGGGGGTGGGGACGGGGACTGATTGTGAAACCTACAGGACTGCATGCTCGACAGCGTCAATGGTGGTTCAAACAGTGAAAAGCTGGAAAGAACTTAAATATCCTTTAGTAACAAACTGGCCAAATGAACGACGGTATCAGAATGCTAAGTGATAACAAAAAAAATCAAGGCCTAGATCTGTTGACGTAGGAAGAGTCTGAGACATACTGTTGAGTGAATAGGTTATTAAAAGTATATCTGGCAGGATCTCATTTATGAAAATGATGCACAAACATGGGTACATGCACTTAGAAGGGTGGCTGTCAAAGTATTATGACTGGGTATATTTTAGGTGGTGGGATTTCCAATGATTTTCACTTTATCCTTCAGACTTTCTTGTACCACTTACATTTTCTTTGTGAACCACATCATTCTTACAAAAATAGCCATTGAAAAGCAAAAGAAGTTAAGACCCAACCACATAGAGCTGTCCCAACAGAGAAAACTCAAGACACTATAATGTGTCTGTGAGATAAAATAACTTAGTACCTTTCAAGTCTTTGATAATAATTTATGCGTTAGGGAAAAAAAAATCACTCACTGATTTTTCTGCACCCTCCATTAGTGACAAAAGTTCACATTTCACAAAGCACTAGGTGTCCCTGGGAGAGGGGGGGGGAGCCTTCACTGAGTCACTTGATGCACTGAGGGAAAGGCCAGCAAAGACCCTGACAACCAGCCCTAGAATGTCAATGCTGACCAGTGGTGGGGCCAGCACCTCGCCAGCTGTGCCCCTTCCCTCCCCTGTGCAAGAAAAGACTCTGGAACATGTCATGTCCAGAGGACCTTTCTGTCTGTCTCTGCCAGGGTGGGCAGAGGTTGTAGGAGTGAATGTGGGAAAGCCAACAAGCAGTGCTGCCAGTGTGTGGACAGGCAGGAGGGACCGCTTGGCCAGAGGCAGAGGTGCCCCTGGAAAACACCACCATCAGTGGGGGGCATGCAGGCACAAGGCTTACCAGACAGCAGGAATACTCCCCTCTGCAGAGCCCCAAGGCTCTCAATCAACATGTTTTTCCATGTCAAACCCCTGGTGGCCAGGTAATTCTGTAACAGGGAAATGGGCAAAAGAAGAAACATGAGCTTGGAGAAGTAAACATTAAAATGGCAAAGAGGGAGCTTCTCTGGTGGTCCAGTGACTGAGAGTTCGCCTTGCAATGTCGGGGGACACTGGTTTGATCTCTGGTCTGGGAAGGTCCCGCATGCTGCGTGTCAGCTGAGCCCATAGGGCCACAACTACGGAGCCCATGTGCTGCAACTACTGAAGCCCCCACGCTCCACACCCCGTGATCTGCAATGAGAAGCCATGGCAACAGGAAGCCCATGTAGTGCAACTAGAGAGTAACCCTTAGTCTCTGCAACCAGAGAAAAGCCTGAGTAGCAATGAAGACCCAGCACGGCCAATAAATAAATATTAAAAAAAAAAAAAAAAACCCCACAAAAAACCAAGAACAAAAACAAACGGCAAAGAGGACTGACATTTCATAAAAGGCCCTGGAAGGTGGGTAGAGCCACTTGCAGAGGGTGAGTGTTGCATGAAGTTAGGGGACCTGCTTCCAGGAGCTCAGCTGGGCGGCCTGGATGACCTGTTGGAACAGGAGGCCTGGGACAGACATGGTATCACACCCACACACGGAGGCACACACTTTTTGACCAAGGAGCTTCTTCTCAGTCTCAAAGGGCAGGCTAGCTTTAGAACCTCCAGTGTAAGAGTTGGCACTCTCTTTCTGAAATTCTGCAAAGACATTCCTATAGCATAGGAGCAGTGAGACCTAATCTTAGCCAGAGCGGCCACAGTGTGGTGACAGGCCCATGATCACATGACAAGGAAGCCAGGGTCTACATCTGGGTGGGCTCTGCCCTCAAGACACAAGGAGCTGCTTGGTTCTGTCTGTGTAAACCTACAAGAGCATGCCTGTGAACACCTAGCCAGAGAGCAGTGGGGTGGAGGAGGTGCTGCTCAGATGAGAAGGGCCTTGCCGTGGGGGTGTCATACCGCACATAACTGAGGTGAAGGGAAGACCCCTGGCAAGTGACGCATGTGCATGTTAAACCCTAAAGTTCTAAGAGCCAGCTGCCTCCTGAAATGCATGAAGAGGGCCAGAGGGCAGTCCTGGTTCCACCCAAAGGCCAGCCGCTCCCCCTGCTTGCCTCGAGCAGGCTGAGCAGGAGCTGGAACTGTGTAACACAATTCCTGTGGCTTCTCAGTGTGAAGGGCAGGGAGGAATACCTATCTGAGGGGATACAGGGATAAACAGACATGCAGAGTCACAACAGACATGCAGAGTCACAACACTGGACAGTCCTGGGAGGCCTCCCACTGGCCTCCATCTGGCCTGTACCTTCAAGACGTCTGACTCGTAGTTGTTGTTGCTCAGCACCCCATCCAGACACCGGTCACCCAGGTTGAGTTCTGTTGGGATGGAGGGAAGCAGCATTACCCATTTCATATACACTTTATGAAAGCACCTGTTCACCTGACAGGATAACCAAATTTCACTCATTATGGATTATATGAAGAATGAAAAGTTATGTGACATTATGGTCATGGCCTGGGGGGGGGGGAGGATGGGGGAGGTGGTAGTTAAGGAGTTTGGGATGGACACGTACACACTGCTGTATTTAAAATGGATAACCAACAAGGACCTATAGTATAGCACAGGGAACTCTGCTCAATGTTATACGGCAGCCTGGATGAGAGAGGAATTTGGGGGAGAAAGGATACATGTATGTGTATGGCTGAGTTCCTTTGCTGTTCATCTGAAACTATCACATTGTTTGTTAATCAGCTATATCCCATAATGAAATAGAAAGTTTAATAAAAAAGTTCTATGATGAAATATAATTTCAAACAGAGAAAAAGTAAAAGGCATTCTATTCCACTCCCCGCAGAAATGGTCCAGTCTGCACAGTCCCTGGTCTGGAGTTGTGAAGTCCAGACGTATGTTTTTAGTGGGGGTGGTCCTTGTGCACGGCTCAGAGTTCCCCTGTTGTTGTTACTGCTAGCTTGGAGTCAACACTCACTGACACTTGCAAACCTATACAGACCTCCAGAAAAAGGTAGCTAATTCATGGCGACCAGTGTGGCCTTTGCCTGCTCAGGCACACGGCCAGCCCACCACTGGCCTCAAGTGCGCCAAGCGAACAAGGAAAGGTGGTGGTGATCGGTGGTGGGGCCGGCATTACCGCAGAACGGGGCCAGGCAGCCGAGGCAGCCAGTCCGGGCGCAGCCCCAGTAGAGGTGGCAGAAGGGCTGCAGGCAGATGGCACCTGTGGACACAGAGCACATGCACCAGTCACGCCACATGGCGAGGAGGAAGTTCATGTAACCATTAAATAAACGACACGCTCGACTTTCACCATCATCTGGAAACTGTTAATGTGCCATATAGTTCAGCTGTTAGATTTTAAAATGACACCTTGGACCAGGTTCAATCCTTGCTCGGGGGAACTGAGATCCAACAAACTGTGCAGCCAACAGAATAGAAGAAAATGAGACACTAGAGAACTACTGGGGTGGCGTGTCAGATACAGGATCTAGAAAGAGAGTCCCCTGTGTGTATGACAGGGGTGGGTATCAACTGGTGACCAAAGATAAGATTATCAACACAGTCCTGCAGGGATACGTGATGACACAGGTGGAAACACAGAACTGTATCTTTAGCTCAAATCACACACAAAAGTCCATGACACTTTGAAAACCAGGCTGGAAGAACATATTGGAGTGGCTCTGAGGTGGGGAGGGGCCCCAGGCAGACGGTGTACACACACCCCCACACCCTCACTCACACTGCTGGGGGGCGATGCGGGGGTCCCGCTCGCGCTCCGCCCTCCGGTCGGGCATGGGCTGGAAGCAGCAGGTGCATATGGCGTGGCTTCCTTGCAGGGCGCACACGTAGTCCTGGGCTGTGGGACAGACAGGCCGCTCAGGCTGGTGCTGCCAGCACTGGAGCAGCAGCACGAACGGTTCAGTCACACCTGGAGGGGCAGCTACAGGACACACGAGAGGACACAGACCTACAAGAAAGCCTGGACAGGTCTCAGGCCAATTTTCCTAACAGCCAAGTAACGGTCTACCACTCCAACTAAAAGGTTTAACGATGGAAAAATGACCGAAGCTATCTTTTGGTTCAGTAGTTGGAGCAAGATTTCAAAGGCCACTTGAAGGTTTTCTAGTATTTCCTATAAAAGAAGGACAGATCATAAAACAGTAAAGTGATTTCTCTAGTCTCTGCTGGCTAACTCTGCACCAGGAGCTGTGTCAATGTGGCCTGGCCCCTGGTCACTCACGCACCACCTGAGGCTCTGTCTATGCACTCGCCATGGTCACAATGGGGCCTTCCATGCATCGCCCTGGCCATCCTCACCTGTAGGGGCCTACAAGGACACCCCCGAGAGCCATGGCACAGCACACATGGCAGATAGCTAAGAATGTGGCTCTGGGTCACAACCCTGAGGTCAGTGGCCTCTAGACAGGCTCAGGCTGACAGCGACAAGGAGGCCAGGCCCTTCAGTGTGGGGCCACAAACCACAGTCCACACGTTCACTCTCCCTTTCTTAATGACACCTAGGAACTCACCCACTGAAATGGACAGTGAACAGACAATTCAGGGCAGCTCTGGTAACATCACGTCCTGTTGCTGGAAAGAGGCCAGTCCCTCACTGGAGGGGCCCATGTGTGATGGTCACTTTGGCTTTGGCAAGCATCCCAGGGCATGCTGACTGCCCCAAGGCAGTAGCGGGGAGGGGTGGGGAAGGGTAAGTGTCAGAATTAGGACTGTGTGGTCAAGAGCAGAGATCCAAAAATAGAGCTGATTATCTGATTTCTTAGCTCAAAACGTCATGAAAAGCAACGAGTTATCTGAGCAGAGAAGAGCCAGCAGAAGCACCACCTACAACCGGAACGGTCAGGACAGCAAGGAGGGAGTGGCCGTCTCACCTGCCGTGACGTTGGCGGATGTGGACGGTGCATCCCCGGGGGCCTGCGGTGCCCCTGGCTCGCTGCCGGGCCCTGGGTAGGGAAGGGGCTGCCCCGCCTGTCTGCGGTACTCAGGGCACTGTCTGCAAACGATGGACGGCTGGCTGCAAGAAAAGCACAGAGCTCGGGGGGTTGAGACGACAGCCGCTCTGGTTGGTGTGTGAGGCTGAGGGCAGTGACAACAGCCCCAGCCCTAATGACAAGCCAAGACCCAGACCCCAGCTCACTGGCCTCGTCCCCCCTCCATGTCTCAGCTCTGCATCAGCTGCTGGGCCTGGTGTGTGCAAAGGGCAAGGACAGCTGCCCTCGTCTGGCACTGGCACCCCCTACACTCACCCTGCAGAGCAGCAGTCGAAGGCTCTGCTCCCTGCCACCTCCCAGCCCCTCTCTTCCCGTACTTCTCCAGCGCTCTCTCCCTCAGATACTCCTGGGGTCTGGAGACATCTCCTGCCTGCCCCTCGCCCCCTGAGCCATCCCCTGGGGTGAAGCCGTCCTGTCCCCACACTGGGCAGGATGCCCTCTCGCAGGCCTGACGCCACCCAGTGCACACCATTCCCCTCATTAAAATCTGAGAATGTGCCAGGGCTGGAGGCCGCTGTCCACAGGGGCTTTCAGCTGTATGCTCCTCAGCTGAGCCTTCAAACCTGCAGACGGTAAAACACAATCCTCAGGAAAGGCACATGTGGACTCCTCTCTGGTCTCAGTCAGAGGATACCTGCCCAAATCTGCCACCCATGGGAAGGACAGGCAAGACACGACTAGAAAAGGCAGAAATGCGGGAAAGATGCTCAGCCGTGTTTGTAAGAAAAACATGTAAAAGGGAATAAGTTACCTGCCTGTCCCAATACCCCGAGTGTCTCAGGGATCATTGCTGTCCCTCTGCACACCCCGGGGAGTGCCGCCACCCGCACTCAACAGCGGGCATTTGATGACAGACGTCAGAAGTACAGCAAGGTATCCTCTCACTGAGACTCCTGACACGAATATCCTACTTGCGCATGCTTGTCTCCAAGAAATAACTTGACATGTGCACTAAGCTGTAAACACAGAATGTGCATTGCGGCTTTGTCCCAGGATTCAAAAAAATATTACCAAAAAATGCCTTAAAAAAAAAAAGCCTTAAATGGTAAAAAAAAAAAAAAACAGAAAAAAATTAAGTATGTATGGCTACACATGTGTATGACTGGATGAATATATAATAAAAACTTCACACTAAAGTGATTTTTGGTTTTCTTTTTGCTTGAACATTATGTGCTAAATTTTGTGAAAAGAGACAAACTGGGGGTGGGGGTTTGTCTTTTTTTTTTTTTTGGGTTTGTCTTTTTAAATATTATGGCCTCAACACAAAAATTCACACCCTGGACTTCTAAGTCAGGAGACATCAGCCGATAAAATAAGGTCTCCTAGGGCTGCATCCTGTCTACCAGGTGGCTGTGGCTTTTCTGCAATAGTACCCTGACAGATGATAAGTAACGCAAGTGAAACTCTAGGATGTGTGTTCACTAAGTAAGCTGTGGAGAGTGAGTGTGCTTATGTGGTATTTATATTAGCTGGTGAATCAAGGCACTTGAGGACTCAGCAAATGAAAGAGTATCATTTCCTGTGGTCAGTCTCTCACAATAATTAAGCCCAAGCCTTATGCTACACACCCTGAACTTCTATAAGGCTGTATGTCAGCTACATCTTAAAAAACTGGAAAACAATACAGATGAACGACAAAAAAATAGAATAAATGTTCCACTGCATAACAAAAGAGAAAAAAGAGGCTATCACAGGAGGCAGGGCAGTGAGCAAGCCTCATCACGGTCACCTGAATGAGTGGCATGCTTGGCACAAGGCAGGCATCACAATTGCCTCGGCAGTGGCCCGGACCAGCAGGTCCTGGGGGGCGGTCAGACTGGGGCCGCCCACCCCGCTCCAGGCCCAAAGGGCTCACCTAACGTCCGAGGACTCACTGTCCACGTCCGACAGCTCCAGCAGGTCCTCGGAGCTGCCCTCCTCGTCAGAGAAGGCCCTCCTGACCTTGGGCTGCAGCATGTCCTGCGTGATCTTGTTCCTGGCGGCCATGCTGCGCAGGTCCTCCTCGCTGCGCCTCTTGTCTGGGTGCTGCAGCAGGTACGCCTCCACCAGGTTGTTGAGGATGTGGTTTTTACAGATGCGCTCGACCGGACAGCGGCAGGTGGGGCACAGGGCAGAGCGCTCCATCCAGCCCGAGTAGCAGGCAGCGCAGAAGGTGTGCATACAGGGCTGCAGGCTAAGGGCACACAATGGGTTTCAGAGGCCTGGGGGCAACCGTGGGCGAAGCGTCTCCCCAGCAAGTACAGCAGTCCCTTGGATACCAGGGCCCCAGGGGCACGGCTGGCCTGGGGCGTGAGGAGCAAGGACCCAGGGTCATGCTGCCTCTTTCCTCAGAGGAGGAAATGGCCCTGCTCAGACTGAGGTTCGGTGCAAAACAGAAAAATGAGCCAACTGCCCAGCCCCAGCCCCCATGCTCTTTTGTCTCAGCAGGGCCTCGAGGCTGTGCTTCCTGGGCATTCCACCCACACCATGTGTGAGGTCTGCTGCTGGGGGGTCTGCATCCTCAGCTGATGCTGGGGGAAGTCACCTGCCTTCCAAAACCCGCTGGAGAAACAGTCCCTGTGCAAGAACATGGCACCCACCTCAACTGCTCTAACTCTGTGCCTGTCAACTACAAGAAGCTAGAGAAAAAAAAAAGAAACTAGAGGTCACATGGCACCCTAGGGAGGACCAGGGAGGAAGAGCAGAGACACGGGGTGTGGGTGGAAAGGAACGCATTTCAGCTGAACTTCAGACAGATTAATTCCAAGTTCCCACAGAGAAGCAAGGAGTGATCTCCATTCTGGGAGGCTTGCTCCATGCTAACCGCCAAGCTTCCTTTGCCAGGAGATACCGAGCCCTCGGTGCAGCTCTCCTGCTCCTCCTGAGGCCAACCCGAGGTCAGAGCCACCAGACCTCAGTCTCTCAGGCTCCTCTGTAGCTTCAGTCAATGGCCCAGTTTCTGGCTTGTTGGCCATACAAGGAAAATGGCTATGGCACCCTCAGGGGGTGCAGTCCCTGACCTGACCCTAAGGTCCGCCCCACCCTTGGCTTCCCACAGGACCCCACTTGGGCGCACCTCACACAGTCATGCAGCAGGTCCTGGCAGATGATGCACGTGAGTGTCTCCTCCATCCTGTCTGGCTTCATGGCCTCAGCTCTGATGTCGAGGGCAGAGGGAGGGTCTCTGCCTGGGTCTGTGACCAGTATGGGCAGGTTAAGGTCTGGCTCCCCATCTGCAAGGGAAGGGACACATTCTGACCGTCATGACCATGGAGGCAACATGTCTCTTGGATTTACAGATGTCTTAAATTGTGGACAGAAGACCCCGTCCTCCATGTACTTCAAAGGGCATTTTTAAGAAGGTTCAAAATAAGTCTCATAATTTGGTATATTTAAGTTTTGTTTTACAACAGTTAATAGCATAAGAAGACACTCAGGATACAGAGGTAAGAGAAAAGGCCAGTTGTCAAATAGCATTTGTGTATGAAGTCATTTTTGCTTCAATAAAAAAATGTGACTCATACGCATACAGCAAAGTGCTGGAGAATACAGACCATCAGATGTTACCAAGAGCACTGATAAACCTATTTGCAGGGCAGGAAAAGAGACAGAGGCCTAGAGAGACTTGTGGACACAGTTGGGGAAGGAGAGGTAGGGCGAACTGGGAGAGTGGCATTGACGTATTTTACATGTTACCATATATAAAATAAATAGCTAATGGGAAGCTGCTATGTAGCACGGGGAGCTCAGCTGGGTGCTTCAGTGGTGACCCAGATGGGTGGGACGGGGTGGGGGGTGAGTGAGAAGGAGGCTCAAGAGAGATGGGATATATGTATATATATAGCCGATTCACATTGCTGCATAGCAGATACCAACATAATGTAAAGCAACCATACTCCAATTAAAAAATAACTAAATTTTTAAAATGTTACCAGGAGCTTAAAATCTTTTTATTTTTTTTTTGCTGGTATGTGTTAATTTTTCTATATCACAGAATAATTTTTAATTTATTAGAGAAACATAATTTAAAAAGTCAAATATTTAAAAGAAAACAAAAACAGCAGCCCTCTACCCCAGCCTCTGTTCACCTTCACCATCCCCACCTCCTCTGAGGAAAGGGCTTTCTTTCTTCCTAATAGTGACTTTTAGCTGTTTCTTCTGGTCCCAGCCTCTGTGTTTCTGGATTGTCATGCTACATTTAGGCTGAAGATTTTAGGTATCATCTCCTGATATCCATTAAAACAGAGAAGGATTTTGCCCTCTGAGTAGCCTTCCCAATATTATTCTAACACAATTATTGGCTCAGTATATTGTATGTATATTATTATGCTTAAATAGTCTGTTCAGTCAAACAGCATATTAGAATTTTCTTTCTTATATAATTTTTCATTTCTGATAATTAAAAATGGCTTCATTTTTACATACTTGTTTATGTATCTGTTGCCAACTGTTGGACTGGATTCTGCGGGCAAGAATCCCTTAGATGAAATGGAGTAGCCATCATAGTCAACAAGAGAGTCCAAAATGCAGTACGTGGATGCAATCTCAAAAACGACAGAAGGATCTCTGTTCAATTCCAAGGCAAACCATTGATATCACAGTAATCCAAGACTATGCCTTGACCAGTAATGCTGAAGAAGCTGAAATTGAACGGTTCTATGAAGACCTACAAGATCGTTTAGAACTAACACCCAAAAAGATGTCCTTTTCATGATAGGGAATTGGAATGCAAAAGTAGGAAGTCAGGAAACACCTGGAGTAACAGGCAAATTTGGCCTTGGAGTACAGAAGGAAGCAGGGCAAAGACTAATAAGAGTTTTGCCAAGAGAACGCACTGGTCATAGCAAACACCCTCTTCCAACACCACAAGAGAAGACTCTACACATGGACATCAACAGATGGTCAACACCGAAATCAGACTGATTATATTCTTTGCAGCCAAAGATGGAGAAGCTCTATAGTGTCAGCAAACACAAGACCAGGAGCTGACTGTGGCTCAGATCATGATCTCCTTATTGCCAAATTCAGACTTACATTGAAGAAAGCAGGGAAAACCACCAGACTATTCAGGTAGGTATGACCTAAATCAAATCCCTTAGGATTATACAGTAGAAGTGACAAATAAATTCAAGGGATTAGATCTGATAGGCAGGGTGCCTGAAGAACTATGGATGGAGGTTAGTGACAATGTACAGGAGGCAGGGATCAAGACAATCCCCCCAAAAAAGAAATGCAAAACAGCAGAATGGCTGTCTGAGGAGGCCTTACAAAAAGCTGTGAAAAGAAGAGAAGCCAAAAGCAAAGGAGAAAAGGAGAGATATGTCCATCTGAATGCAGAGTTCCAGAGAAGAGCAAGGAGAGATGAGAAAGCCTTCCTCAGTGATCAGTGCAAAGAAATAGAGGAAAAAATAGAATGGGAAAGACCAGAGATTTCTTCAAGAAAATTAGAGATACCAAGGGAACATTTCATGCAAAGATGGGCATAATAAAGGACAGAAATGGTTTGGACCTAACAGAAGCAGAAAATATTAAGAAGAGGTGGCAAGAATACACAGAAGAACTATATAAAAAAGATCTTAATAACCCAGATAACCACGATGATATGATCACTCACTTAGAGCCAGACATCCTGGAATGCAAAGTCAAGTGGGCCTTAGAAAGCATCACTATGAACAAAGCTAGTGGAGGTGATGGAATTCCAGTTGAGCTATTTCAAATCCTGAAAGATGATGCTGTGAAAGTGCTGCACTCAATGTGCCAGCAAATTTGGAAAACTCAGCAGTGGGCACAGGCCTGGAAAAGGTCAGTTTTCATTCTAATTCCAAAGAAAGGCAATGCCAAAGAATGTTCAAACTACCGCACAATTGCACTCATCGCACATGCTAGCAAAGTAATGCTCAAAATTCTCCAAGCCAGGCTTCAACAGCACGTGAACCGTGAACTTCCAGATGTTCAAGCTTGATTTAGAAAAGGCAGAGGAACCAGAAATCAAATTGCCAACATCCGTTGGATCATCGAAAAAGCAAGGGAGTTCTAGAAAAACATCTATTTCTGCTTTATTGACTATGCCAAAGCCTTTGACCATGTGGATGACAACAAACTGTGGAAAATTCTTAAAGAGATGGGAATACCAGACCACCTGACCTGCCTCTTGAGAAATCTATATGCAGGTTAGGAAGCAGTAGTTAGAATTGGACATGGAACAACAGATTGGTTCCAAATCACGAAAGGAGTACATCAAGGTTGTACATTGTCATGCTGCTTATTTAACTTATATGCAGAGTACATCGTGAGAATTGCTGGGCTGGATGAAGCACAAGCTGGAATCAAGATTGCCGGGAGAAATATCAATAATCTCAGATATGCAGATGACACCAGTCTTATGGCAGAAAGTAATGAAGAACTAAAGAGCCTCTTGATGAAAGTGAAAGAGGAGACTGAACAAGTTGACTTAAAAGTCAACATTCAGAAAACTGAGATCATGGCATCTGGTTCCATCACTTCATGGGAAACAGACGGGGAAACAGTGAGAGACATCTTTGGGGGGGGCTCCAAAATCACTGCAGATTGTGACTGCAGCCATGAAATTAACAGATGCTTACTCTTTGGAAGGAAAGTTATGACCAACCTAGACAGCATATTAAAAAGCAAAGACATTACTTTGCCAGCAAAGGTCCATCTAGTCAAAGCTATGGATTTTCCAGTAGTCATGTATGGATGTGACAGTTGGACTAAAAAGAAAGCTGAGCACCAAAGAATTGATTGTTTTGAACTGTGGTGTTGGAGAAGACTTGAGAGTCGCTTGGACTGCAAGGAGATCCATCCAGTCCATCCTAAAGGAAATCAGTCCTGAATATTCATTGGAAGGACTGATACTGAAGCTGAAACTTCAATACTTCGGCCACTTGATGTGAAGAACTGACTCATCTGAAAAGATTGTGATGCTGGGAAAGATCGAAGGTGGGAGGAGGAGAGGACGATAGAGGATAAGATGGTTGGATGGCATCACTGACTCAATGGACATGAATTTGAGTAAACTCTGGGAGCTGGTGATGGACAGTGAAGCCTGGTATGCTGCAATCCAGGGGGTTGCAAAGAGTCAGACATGACTGAGTGACTGAACTGAACTGAATTGAATGTATCTGTTGCCAATTCATCCCACACCTTCCCAGGCCAATCAACTCATTTTCCACTCAATACACTAGACAATACAGTTTCTTTCTAAGGCGCATCCTCCTTCCCATCACACTGCTCCAATTCACGGGCAGCCCTCAGGTCTGACTTACAACTACTGTCTTACCAACTACATTCCCAAACATTTTTTACAATCTTTTTAACTTTGGCTTTTAAAGCATAGATTTTTCTCTAAACTGTCTTTAATGTGAAGTTTCAAACTATCACTTAAAGATAACATACTCTTAAAAATTGGCTGTTGTATCAGGACAGAGTCGCAACTCAAGAATACAGTTTCCAGGGGCTTCGCTGGTAACTCAGTGGTAAAAAATCCGCCTGCTAATGCAGGAGACATGGGTTCAGTTCCTGATCTGGGAAGACCCCTCATATCACATAACAGCTAAGCCCATGCAACACAACTACCGAGCCTATGCTCTGGAGCCTCAGAGCCACAGTGCCTGAAGCACTCAAGCCCCAGAGGCTGAGCTAGGCAATGAGAAGCCACCACAGTGAGAAGCCCACACATGTCACTAGAGAGTAGCCCTGCTTGCTGTAACTAGAGAAAAGCCTGTGCAGCAACGAAGACTCAGCACAGCGGGGAAAAAAAAAGTATGCCGTTTGCAGACTGATAGCATACCCTGACAGTAAACACAATTCAATCCCAATGGTACAAACAGGAAACAAAGGGCCCAGGCTGCCATCTGCTGTCAGCCTAAGACAGCATCCTCAGGCTTTGGCAGACGGTGGGGCCCCAACAGGTGCAGATCAGATGGTCCTGCTGGGGCCCTGAGGTTACATGAAACCTCAAGATTCTGACCTGCTTTTACTCTCTTCTTAACGGGCTCCAAATTCTCCTGATCCTGGGGTTCCGAAAGAGAAAAGGAAGCCCCCTCTCTGTCTGGGAGAGTCGAAGGGAAGCTGGAGATTTCATCACTTGTCACAGATGGACCACACCCCTTTGGAGAGACGTCTGCACCTCTGGAGCCTGTGAGAGGGACAAACAAGAAAGTCTGATTCACCTGCCTCAGAAGAAGAGACAGCAGATCGAAGTGTCACTGATTCGAACGAGGCACAGGTGACACAAGATGCTGTTAAAAAACCAGAAAACTGAAAGGGTTCATTCTATGAGATTTTTACAGTATATGAATTACATAACCTGTAAAAAATACCACACTGCTATAGTCCCCTATCCCTAGGCTTTCTCTTGAGGATGGAGCAAGACAGCAACTGCTAGAGAAACCTTACTACTGACAGTCTGATGCCTGACACCACCTCTGAACTCCTCAGAGGCTTGTCTGTCTCTGTAACAGCACAGGGCAGGACTAGTGAATAGAAAGCACTGTAGCTACCGCGCCGAGACCCCCATTCTCACTGGAGCTGGAGGGAGGCCCTCGGCCTGCAGAGGTGGGCTCCATGGAAGAGGTAGAGGCCGTGGGGAAGAGGTCCGACGTGGACGTTGATGGCTGTGGTTCCTCAAAGCACACCTGAGTGGCGGGCGACGACAGCAGGACCTGGGGATCCTGAGGATCGTCACCTCGCGCTGCACCTGAGGTATCTTTGGTCACGTGGAACACATTTTCTTTATTAGCTTCTGTGAGCACAGAAGGAGCAAGAGGAAAATACAGTCAGGGCACAGATGGGCACCACCGCCTCAGGCAAGCTATTCCTGTTGACGGAGACAGTCAACACACGGACCCACTTTACACACACCCACTCCTCTTGGAAAATCCCACTCACCAAAGGAGTCTTGTGTTACACCTTGCTTTTCATTTAGAGATTCGTAGAGGTATGCCACGTCTAAAAGAAATTAACCAAATCAGAGCACTGTCAGTCATATGCCAGGTGAGAACTCACATTTCTCTTCTGTTCCCTCTCATTACCTCACAGTCACTTTGTCCTTGTCGACTATTTTGACTTCTCAGCTAGTAACCACAGCTGCCAGTTTAAGGGAATTTAAAGCAAGTGATCCCAAACATCTGAACCAAAGCCAAAATAAACAAGCCTTAAGAAACTCATCTGGCATGAAGAGGCTGACTAAGGGAAGCAGAGCAGCAAGGAGGGATGAGTCTATGCCTCGCTTATTTCAAACCACCAGAAGCAGACACGATATCCTTCTGTGTGGCCACAGGTGGGTTTGACTATGCTGAGGACAACCTGGGGAACACCCGCCCCCTTCCTCCTATTTTGGGGGCACCATGTGAAGGACTTCCCTAATTCTGTCCTGCATCATTCTTCTTCCACAAACACAAACGTGGGTGCTCAGATCAGGACAAGCTACAGTAGAATCCTTTCTGACCTCTGCTGTCTACTATCAAGTGTCCCAAAGTAGAGCCATCTGTGGCCTCCAGGCCCCATTCTAGGTCTTGTTCTCAATTTAGGGGTCTTTTTCTGCCAGCTCACCTCTCCCCATTCACTCACTTCTCCTTGGCTACCATTTTGAGACCCGTGGCTCATGACCATGGTGGCATTTCTGAAGAATGGCTGGGGCTCAGAAAATGCAAGGCCAACACTCTCATTCTTCAACAGACACTACCCATACCAAGAATCCACATAAACACAAAAGGGATGAAGGGAAGCTAACATTCCTTCAGGAAATACTGGCTTCAATAAGCCTCTTCCCACAGTGCTTTCTGGCTGTCGCAGGTTCCCCGGCCACACCTCACCTGTGGGTCCAGCCCAGAAAACCCCCCTCTTACTGTGTTCTGGCTCATTCTTCCTGTACACCAAGTAGATGACATCCCCAGTCTGTAAAGGGCAAGTTTGCTTCTTAACAACCTTCAGCTTGTTAATGACAGTTCCATTGGCACTGTAAGGGCAACAAGATGGAATTTATCCTACTTAAAATAACTTGGAGTTAAAAGTTTCCTTTTCTACAACCAGTAGGAAAGCAGTTCAATATTACCTTTTTTTTCTTTTTTTAATTTCAATAAGTTTTTGGCGGTAGCGCACAGCACATGGGATCTCATTCCCTAACCAGGGACTGAACTGACACCCCTGCCACCAGAAGTGTGGAGTCTTAATCACTGGACCACCAGGGAAGTCCCTACCACTTTGAAAATGATAAATACTCATAGGAATAATATAAACATTTGTGCCACCTTACAGTTCTCTCAAGAAAAACCTTGCCTGTTGCTCTGTCACTCACAGCCAAATGTTGTCGTCAAGTGTTTGAACGTCTCTACTGTTCCAGACTCAAGTTCTCCTCCTGGTGAAGCCCTAGAACCCACCAGCAGCATGTGCTTTGACTTCCAGCTTCTCTTCTGCTTCCGCACCAGACTCCGTCCACAGACCTACCCCTCCCTCCAGCAGCCTCAGCCCCTCTCAGTTCATTCCTCACATGAGCACCGATGCCCACCATGAGACAAGCTCTGCATGCTAAGTCGCTTCAGTTGTGTCCGACTCTGTACAACCTTGTAGACTGCAGCCTGCCAGGCTCCTCTGTCCATGGGATTTCCCAGGCAAGAATACTGGAGTGGGTTGCCATGCCCTCCTCCAGGGGACCTTCATGACTCAGGGATCAAACTCATATCGCTTATGTCTCCT
Source organism: Muntiacus reevesi (assembly GCF_963930625.1). NCBI lineage: Eukaryota > Metazoa > Chordata > Mammalia > Artiodactyla > Cervidae > Muntiacus > Muntiacus reevesi. The sequence goes on from NC_089261.1 coordinate 28,721,997, forward strand.
GCACTGGCAGGCAGGTTCTTTACCACTAGTCACCTGGGAAGCCCTGAGACAGGCTCTGGGCAGAAGCAAATCAACACACAACTACCGACGACGGGACGACGTGTGGTTCCTGCACTCGGGAGGCCACTCCAGTTAATCGGGGACCATGGGCCTTCCCTGGTGGTCTGGGGTTGAGAGTCCGCCTGTGAATGCAGGGGACACAGAGTGTATCCCTGGTCCGGGAAGGTTCCGCGTGCCACGGGGCAACTAAGCCTGTGTACCACAACTACTGCGCCCGGTCTCTAGAGTCTGTGTGCCGCAACTATAGAAGCGGAGGAGCCCCATGCTCCACAACAAGAGAAGCCACTGCAACGAGAAGCCCACACACAGTAAGGAAGAGTAGTCCCCACTCGCCACAAGTAGAGGAAGCCTGGTACAGAAACGAAGACCCAGCAGAGTCTAAAATAAGCGAATAAATATTAAAAAATAAAATCAGAGACCACTCTGCTGGGTGGAAGGGCAGCGGGTACTACTGGGAGAGACAGAAGCCCGAGTCAGATGGGACAGACGGGGCCTCCCTGAGGAGGGCCTCCTGAGAGGACAGAGGCTAGACTGCCACCGAGGGGAAGAGCACCCCTGAGCTGCCTCCTCCCCCTTAGCCAATTGTGGGCACTCACTCCATGGCTGCACTCTTAAGGCCCCCAGGGAGGAAGAGGCTCTAGCCTGGCCTCTGAGCAGGCTTCCACTACCCTAGATTTCTGTTTAGGGCCAGGCAGTAAACAGTGCGGGCGGCGCTGTCACACCATCTCTCTTCTGAGTCCTCAGCAGCTGGCAGGGTCCCCGGAAGGCTGGGCTGCCTTCCCACTAAAAGCCCACTTACAGAGACCGGCAAAGCTGTCTCAGCACGGCCACGGCTCTGCTGCCAGGCTCTTCTCAAGATCCATCCTCAAGCTCCTTCTAACCCAAAAGCCTGATTTCACTTTTCTGCTTAAAAAGTGAAAGGGAAGTCACTCAGTCGTGTCCGACTCGGCGACCCCATGGACTGTAGCCTACAGGCTCCTCGGTCCGTGAGATTTTCCAGGCAAGAATACTGGAGTGGGTTGCCATTTCCTTCTCCAAGGGGTGCTTAAACCCCTTAGTGACTCCTTACTGTTCTCAGGCTAACGTCTGGTCTCTCTAGCATGGACATCGGGGTCTTCCTGCTGGTGCTTCTGGGCCTCTGCAGCTGCTGTTCCTTCTGCATGGAACAGAAGCCACCTCAGCCACCTCGGCCACCAGTGGCTTCTGGAAGCCGGGACAGAACACAGCTTCCCTCTACAGCCTCCAGAAAGAGCTGACACCAATGAGACCTGAGGTGGACTTTGGGCCACCAGGCCTATAAGATCCCAGATTTCTGTTGTTTTCAGCTACTGAGCTTTTGGTTATTACAACAGTATAATAGCATAATCCCATTAATACAAAATAAATATGTATACATCTTCAGTGGGTGAGTGCAATTTGGAAAGCTTTTCACTTTCACACACTACTTATGTGGTGTAATAGTAAAAAAAGAAAGGGATACTTCACTCTGTATAATGGGCTCCAGTTTCATCCATCTCAATAGAACTGATTCAAAAACTTCTTGATTTGGGGAAGTCTAACTTGCATATGTTTGTAAACACCCAAAATGTATCACTCCCTTTTAAGTCTTATTTCTGAGACATTTTTGCTTTAATCTGAAAATATTCAAGAACTGTCACAGGTACCAGTGTCACTAAGTAGCCCATCCTAGAAAACAGAAAATATATCTCCCAATACCCAGAGACCCGAGCAGACTTCTGAGCTATAGAAAGTGGGTCTATATCTCTTCTCTGCAGTCACTGGCTAAGTTGCCTTCCTGAAGCTACAAGAGGAAATAGGAAAGAAGTTGAGAAAGAGCTTACCTGGTATCTTCCAGTGATACCTGACCAGATTTTTCATCCACTGTAATTTTACAGTGATCTCCAGAGACCAATTTATTGCCAGGGAATGAAAGGTCACATCCTAAAACAGAGAGGGAGATGTGCAGAGAAGGGGAATACAACTGTGGGTACTGGGCAAAACACTACACTTGGTTTAGTGATATCATACGACCAGAAGTCGAGACCCACTAAGTCAAGACCCACAAAACATTTAAGTGTTAATCCAAAGGGAAAAGGGCCTATGTCTCGAACCTTTCTGCTTCCTCATTACCCAGAGGATATACCCCATCAACAACTCTAGCTACACATGAAGCAGTAGTTCATGGTGATGTTTTTACAATATGCACATGTATGCAGACAACCTGATAAGTATTATAGAACTTTAAGAAAAACCTAAAGGGCTTATTAAATATCTTCAGTATTGTAGTCCTGAATTTCTTCTGTGTAATCTAAGGTTTCATAAATGGTCACAAAATTGAAGCAGTGACAGAGTCACAAAAAATATGACTGAGTGAGTTATCACAGGCACACGTACATGTTTAAGAAAATTTAAAACAAAACGCGGATGTATCTATAGCTGAATACAATCACTGTATTCTCGTTAAATCCAAGGGGGAAACCCTCAAATACTTTGTTCTCTCCTAAAATCAAAAGAATAAATGCTTTCAGGAGTGTTTTAATACCAAGTCACTAATCTACCTATGATAGGTTTGCACCATAGCTACTAAGGTTTATAGTAGCTTTATTTTATTGTTTTTGGGGCCATGCCCTGCAATTTGTAGGATCTTAGTTCCTCAACCAGGGATTGAATCTGCACCTTCAGTGGTCAAAGCACAGTCCTAACCACTGAACAGCTAGGGAATTCCCTACAGTAGCTTTATTTTTAATAACCAAGCACGGGAAGCAGTACAGTACAAGTATCCATCAACTGGTGATGAATTAATACACACACTGCAGAACACCACCCAGCAACAAGAAGGAACACACTTGATACACATAACTGCCAAGGATGAACCTCAAAAGCACCAGCCAAGAGAAAGAAGCTGGACCCAAAGACAGTGTTGCGATAATGTGTGATTTCCCTTAGATGGCTTTAGATGGTCTTCTGGAAAAGGCCGAACTACAGGGAGAGAAATCAGATAGGTGGGTATCAGGATTTGAGGTTGCAGGGGCAGGGACAGACTCCAAAAGACCACCAGGAACTTTCTGAGGTGATAGAAATGTTCTGTATCTTGATGGTACTGGTGCCTCCATTTCTCAAAACTCACTGACCACCTAAAAGGGGCAAATCTGACTAAGTGTGAACTATGCTTCCATAAACCTTAAATCTTATTTGCCCAAACACTCCACATTATGGGAAGTACTTTGTTACATTTATCTGAGGTGAATTTGACCTGTGCTCAAGACTGTCCTATTACACTGGGCAAAACCACCAGGATGTTCTCACAGCCCCAGAGCCAGGCTGGTCACTGTGGCACTGGAGTGGGGTTTTAATAGGCTTCTCCGTCCTAGAACATCAGCATTCCAATTGAGAACTGGAATATTGTGCGTTTGTCTTTCAGTTGGTTAATCTCTCCATGGCTGGTATGCATTTCTGTCACTCCCCAAGAATGGGGAGCTCTTTGGGAAGGCGAGGACTCCCACTCCCCCTTACACATCAACTCAGCTCTCCCTTTTTCTCAAAATAATGCCTTGTACATAGCAGGTGTGTAACAGTTTTAAAATAATCAAGTTCTATAACCTGTGTGCCCCCTAAAATTATACACTGAAACTCTATCCCCTAAAGTGAGTGTATCTAGAGAGAGTGACTGTGGATGATAAATAAGATCATTAGGGTGGGGCCTTAATTTGAGAGGGTTGAGGTACTTATAAGAGGGAGACACCACAGGTCTCATGGTCCAGTATGAGCGGACAGAAAGAGAAGGCAGCTCTCTGGGATCCAGGAAGAAGAGTTCTCATCAGGAAACAAATTGACTGGCACCTTGATCTTGGACTTCTTAGACTCTAGAAGTGTAAGAAATAAATTTCTGTTGTTTAAGCTTCCTGATCTGTGGTATTTTGTTATGGAGGCCTGGGCAGACTTTTAAACTCTACATTTTGCTGGAAAGGTTAACACATTTAAGGAAACGACTTTCAATAGAATCAGCTCAACTACATATTTATGTTCCTTGCTGTTGTTGTTCGGTCACTAAGTCATGTCCAACTCTTTGCGACCCCATGGACTGCAGCACACCAGGCCTCCTTGTCCCTCACTATCTCCCGGAGTTTGCCCAAGTTCATGTCCATTGAATCAGTGATGCTATCCAACCATCTCACCCTCTGTTGCCCTCTTTTCCTTTTGCCTTCAATCTCTCCCATCATCAGGGTCTTTTCCAATGAGTAGGTGATTGTTCGCATCAGGTGGCCAAAGTATTGGAGCTTCCTTGTATTAACATGTAAAGTGATACTATAGTGTTGTGTTATAATAACAATGGCTAACATCAAGTGCTAACTCTTAGCCAGGCTTCTTTAATCCTCACAGTGACCCTATGAAGTAGGTACAAAGGCACTGAAATGTAAATTTTTAACCCAGAATAAGTTGTGCTGTGCTGGTGGTGCTCCTGCTTCTGCTGGTGTCATGGTGGGCCTGGAGGTGGCGGTCTCCAGGGCTCCTGCTTTTCATCAAACATCCATTTACACCAATTAATGCATTTTGAAAAGTTTCTAATAATGCATAAATATTTTTAAAGTTGTAAAAAAAAATAACTTGATGCTGGAGTTTAAGACTGTTTCCCAAAAGACCCCAACAGAAAAACAGGTACAGGTACATCGTAATGGGTAAAATGAAGCCAAAAAATACTTGCTTTTAAGTAGTAATCTTTCTCATTCTCTCTTGTTGAAAGTATAAAGTCAGAATAACAATGTATTATTTTCATTTTAAAAAATATTTATTTATTTGGTTGCATCAGGTCTAAGTTGCATCATGTGAACTCTTAGTTGCGGCATGTGGGATCTAGCTCCCTGACAAGGGATGGAACTCCGGTTTCCCTGCATTGGGAGTGCGGAGTCTCAGATGCTGCACCACCAGGGAAGTCCCAGAGTCACAATTTATTAACTTGCATAAAACCAAAATATTTTTGTTGACCTCGGTGCACTGCACTCTTAGTATGAAAGCTACAAGGGAGGTTAACTTATCAGAGGTCTAGAGGCAGTAAGCATCGAGGGTGAGGGCTCTTCCTCTCACTACCTGTGTGACTTTCTTCAAGTCCTTAGCTTCCCCTTTCATTAAGTCAACAAATAATTGAGCAACTCTGTTCTAAGAGCTGGGTCTTGAGGTCCTTTTTAATGTAGTGGTTTAGAGCTATGCACAGTGGTTTACAGATAAGCACTGCTTATCTGCATCCCCTAAGTTTTGGTACATTATAGTTTGGGGCTTCCCTGATAGCTCAGCTGGTAAAGAATCCTCCTGCAATGCGGGAGATCTGGGTTTGATCCCTGGGTTGGGAAGATCCCTTGGAGAAGGGAAAGGCTACCCACTCCATTATTCTTGCCTGGAGAATCCTGTAGATGGAGGAGCCTGGTGGGCTGCTGTCCATAGGGTCGCACAGAGTCGGACACGACTGAGGCAACTTAGCATGCATGCATATAGTCCATGGGGTCGCAAAGAGTTGGACACGACTGAGCGATTTTCACATATGATATTTTTACTTACGTCAAAATATTTTCTAATTTCCCTTTTGATTTCTTCTTAGACCCTTCTTTAAGAATGTTATTTAATTTCCACATATCTGTGGATTTTCCAGCGCTCCTTCTGCTTTGCTTTCTAATTTCGTTTCTATTAAGGTTAGAGAAGATGCTTTGGTAATAAACTTGAGTAATAAACTTGAGAAGATTGCATTCCCGGGGATAAATTATTATATCTACTTCATAAATTTGTAGGGAGGATTAAATAACCTGAATGAAGCACTCAGAAGTGACTGGGCAGACCATTAAGTGAATACACGGCAGCTGTTACACGAAAGCCCATTCCACTGGAAAAACTGGACGGCAGAATGCGCCCCGCCCAGGGGCCTCCCATAGCCTGGTGGGCCCGGTCTCGCCCTGCTCCTATCACCAGGCTTCCGCTCTCAGCCCCCGGGTTCTGTCCTTCGGTCCCCGTCCCCCACCCCCATCCCGGGTCCCTGGTCCCCGCCCCCGTGCCGACCCATCCCCAGGCTTGTCCCCCGCCCGTCCCACGTTTCCCATGCCCGCTCGCCGCCGCGCACCTCTTCTTCGCCCGATGGTCCACTCCCGTTTCCTCAGGAGGACGTGCGGCTCGCCCTCCTCGGCGCCCAGGCGAAGAAGCCTCCCCCAAGGCTGCTGCTGGGGCGGCTGCTCGCCTTCCCCCGGCCGCTCCATCGGATTCACATCTGACGAGACCCGGAAACGTCGGGTGAGACCCGGACCGCAAGGGCAGAGGCTGCGGCCTGCCGCTCCTCCTCGGCGCCCGCGCCCCGCCGCTGCGGCCCGCGCCGCGAGCCTCCCCAGCGTCCCGCCGGACGCCCGCGCCCGTCGCCAGCTTACCCCCCGCCCCGCGCCGAACCCGGAACCGGCCGCGCAGCCACCGCTGCTGTCAACAGACATCGCAGATCCCTCAGCTGATCCACTGGGCGGGGCCGGCGGCGTCCTTGCCCTGCGATTGGCGGGCAGTGGCAACCACTGAACACGGCGGCTAGAGTGGAACCTAGGGGACGGGCATCGAGAGTGGACACGTGGAGGCTAGCCGAGCGTGCGCAGAGGATAGGCTGTGGGCTTGGATGCCATCTTTGAGGCTGGCCGGGATGACTTGGTGTTCGCGGATCTCGGAAGTAGCTGAGGTCAGCCTCATGTTAAGTCCGCGCAAAAGGGACAGAGTAACGAACATTGGGCATCGAAGCAAATTCCCAAAGCTGCGTTGGAAGTGTAGATGGCTTTTAGAAGTGCGAAGCGACGGTCTGCCTTACATCTGACGAGGTACATGCAAGTTGAAATCTTCCAAAGCCAGGTTTCCGGCGATCGGAAAGTTGATAGTACCCTGGGAGAGCTCTGGAAAGCGCGAGCATCTCCGCATTGGTCGGCACCTCTTGGAGGCGGTGATACTGTCTTTCCGTTTTAAACGGACGTTTCCTGGACTCGGGCGATTCCGCCTTTTGGGATCTGGTGGCGCTGCGGTGAGTGTTCCAAAGGAGAATGACCCGGGATCGTCCGTGCTGGGCGCGTGAGAGTGAAGGTGCCGAGTCCTGGGAGCCGACCGTGCGGTCTCGGGCCGAGTGGTTCAGAGCAGCGAGGCCACGTCTGACCGACCAGGACGTCTACAGGGAAGTAGCCACCCGTTTGTGTAAGAATAAATGGGTCCATAGGCTCACAAAAACAATGTGAAAGGACAGGAAATGCCTTGTGAAGAAAGAGGAGCAGTCACGGGAGTGAGGGAGCCATCTTACATCATTTGTAGTTTTTACCGTTTTCGTTCATTACATTTTCCCCTTCAAATAAGAAAATGCAAATATTTTTTCTCTGAGACTGTTTCTCAGTATTATTTGGGGGGGGACTTAGGCTACTGCACTCGTTCTCTGAACCAGGGCTTAGCCTGGCATCGGGAGTTCTTTGAGGGCTTTTTTCAGTCTACACAAGGCAGACCTTTCATAGAACCGGGATGAAGCTGAGCCAAAGGAAAAACCCACTCTTCATGGGTGACAGTTTTGTGAACCTCGGGGACAGTGAGCCAACTCAGGCTAAAGTCCCATGGCAGCTAGTGGTAAAAAAAAGTGCATCTCTCCTGTTAGTCTCAGATTCAGTACGTAGGAAAGGCCAGAATTGAAAATTCCTCTTTTAGATGGAAGAGAATCAGATCACAGCACCCTATTGGACATTTGGGGTATTGGAGACACTATTGAGAGGCTAATCAGGCCTTTTTGTTCAAGTGAAAATACCATACTCCATAACATGGCTGGTCTAGCTCCAGCAGCAACTTGGCTTTACAAGAACTGGCAGCTGCTGTCAGGTTGAAACCTTATCCTCTCTGCTCTTCCCCCCCGCCCCACCCCCAACCCCTTTCACCTCAAGCAAATTCACTGGGTCAATAGGGTCCTTGATTCACAGACATTCTCTTAAAGTCTGGACTTAACTCACTCATGGTTTGGTTTTGGTGTTGAGCAGGTCCTAGTGGCTCACCAGCTATGTAGATAACGAAAGCAGTCATACTCTACTTAATGGCCAGAACTGAAGACTGTTCTTAGAGCTCTGGCCAATACTCACTTTGATTTTTTTTTTCACCTTGATTTTTTTGATCCTCAAATTGTTGCCAGTGGTGTAGTTGTCTGATCTGTCACTTTGAAGAGTAGACCGACAGATTAAGGACATTAGTCTTTGGGGCTGCAGTCTATTACAAATGGTGGCAGCTTATCATACTGTCTGGGGCTTCCCTGATAGCTCAGCTGGTGAAGAATCTGCCTGCAATGCAGGAGACCCAGTTTCAATTCTTGGATTGGGAAGATCCCCTGGAGAAGGGATAGGCTACCCACTTCAGTGTTCTTGGGCTTTCCTGGTGGCTCAGATGGTAAAGAATCTACCTGCAGTGCAGGAGACCTGGGCTCGATCCCTGTGTTGGGAAGATTCCCTGGCAAAGGGCATGGCAACCCACTCCAGTATTCTTGCCTGGAGAATCCCCATGGGCAGAGGAGCCTGGTGGGCTACAGTCCATGGGGTTGCAAAGAATCCGAGACAACTGAGCGACTAAGCACAGCACAGCTTCAGACTGTCTAGATCAGTTATAGATGTATTGGGCTTCCCTGGTAGCTCAATTGGTAAAGAATCTGCTTGCAGCACAGGAGACCTGGGCTCAATCCCTGTGCTGGGAAGATCCTCTGGAGAAGGGCATGGCAACACACTCCAGTATTCTTTCCTGGAAAATCCTAGGGACAGAGGAACCTGGCAGGGCACAGTCCATGGGGTCGCAAGAGTCGGACACAACTTAGCGGCTAAACCACCATTTTTTATGACAACAAACAGAATTAAGCTCTCACGCCTGCCCCTTCCTGATCACTGACTACCACCTGCAATAGAAATCACCCTCGAAATTCCAGGGTACCCCCCATCAAAGGCTGGCAGACGTAAAGGATTTTATGTTCCTGATGTAGAAGCCAGCAGGTAACTTGGGAGGTGGCAAAGCTTATGCTTTGTTCTGTTGAGGGGGACTTGTATCTCCTGGCAAAAGTTGCCCCACTGATTTTGTGTTAAAAGAGGACACATAACTTGGGGTGCTGACTTCCCTATTCCTGGGAAACAATCTGCCCTTTGACCCCTTCTCAGGGCTGCCAGTGATGTCTCACCACTGTTGACATTTTTTCAGAAGAAGGTGGTTTTTCATCTGATCAGCCAATTCTGGACACATTAACTTGGCCTTTGAAATGAAACTGAACACATTTTTGTTGTTGTTTTTTCATTTATTTTTATTAGTTGGAGGCTAATTACTTTACAATATTGTAGTGGTTTTTGTCATACATTGACATGAATCAGCCATGGATTTACATGTATTCCCCATCCCGATCCCCCTCCCACCTCCCTCTCCACCCGATCCCTCTGGGTCCTCCCAGTGCACCAGGCCCGAGCACTTGTCTCATGCATCCAACCTGGACTGGTGATCTGTTTCACCATAGATAATATACATGTTTCGATGCTGTTCTCTCGAAACATCCCACCCTCACCTTCTCCCACATAGTCCAAAAGTCTGTTCTGTACATCTGTGTCTCTTTTTCTGTTTTGCATATAGGGTTATCATTACCATCTTTCTAAATTCCATATATATGTGTTAGTATACTGTAATGGTCTTTATCTTTCTGGCTTACTTCACTCTTATAATGGGCTCCAGTATCTCATTAGAACTGATTCAAATGAATTCTTTTTAATGGCTGAGTAATATTCCATGGTGTATATGTACCACAGCTTCCTTATCCATTCATCTGCCTATGGGCATCTAGGTTGCTTCCATGCCCTGGCTATTATAAACAGTGCTGCGATGAACATTGGGGTGCACGTGAACACGTGTTTTTGATTGGCCCATTTGCCATCTAACAATGATCCATTTTTTGTAACAAAGTTTATACAACAATGACTGATAGTCAAGGTATTCAAGGGACCTACCAAACTCCTTCATCGTTTCCTCTTCTACTCACCTAAATTGGATTGTTTGGTTACTGTATTAATTTCCCATTACTGCTGTAACTAATTATTGCAAATTCGTGGCTTAGAATAATACAAATTTAACAGTTTTTGAGGTTAGAAGTCCAAAATGAGTCTCATTGGGCTAAAATCAAGGTATTGGCAGAATGTGTTCCTTCTGAAGTTTCTAGGGGAGAATGTGTTTCCTTGTCTTTTCCAGCATTCCTTGGCCCATGGCTTCTTCCTCCATCTTCAAAGCCAGCATTGCCCAGCTAAGTGTTTTTCAATATGCTATGTCTCTGTTTCTGACAAATACCTCTATCTTTCACCTATAAGGACACTTGTGATTAAATAGTACCCACCTGGATAATCCAGAGTACTCTCCCTATCTAAAGGTTCATAATTTCATCACATAAAGAGTTACTTTTGCTGTGTAATGGAACATATTCACAGAGAATAGGAAGTGGACATAGTTGGAGGTCACTATTCTGCCTACCCCAGTTTCCAAACTCTGCTGTTTTTAAATCTCTACTTGCCTGACTCCTGAATAATACTTAAGAAAAAATGGTAGGGAACTTGCCTTGTGGACCAGTGGTTAAGAATCTGCCTGCCAGTGCAGGAGACATGGGTTCAGTCCCTGGTCTGGGAAGATTCCACGTGCTGTGGGGGCAACTGAGCCCATGCTCTAGAGTTTATAAGCCACGACTACTGAAGCCTTCGTGCCCTAGAGCCTGTGCTCTGCAATAAGAGAGGCCACCACAATGAGAAGCCCTCACACCACAACAAAGAATATCCCTTGCTTGCTGCAACTAGAGAAAACCCGAGTACAGCTGCGAAGACCCAGCATGGACAAAAATAAGTAAATAAAGTTAAAAAAAAAGAGAAAAAAGTGGTAGGGAAATATGTGAGATTATACAGACTATTTTCTAGGTTTCCACCCTAACCATTCCCTGGAATGATGCTTCCTTGTTTGACTGATGAGCAACAATAAGCAGGCCTGAGTGTTATCCCTTCCAGGTGGCTGTCCAGAAAGAATCCTAAGGGATGAAAACAAAGTGTAATTCTGCTTTGTTCAGCTGAATTTTCTTGTTGGAGTAAGACAGTCTTGAATCATGAGAATAATTATCACTTGATTAAGTGCACTGCTTTCTCACTCCCCCTTCAGTGGCCCGCCACATAGGTGAAAGTAGGAGATACGGTGAGTCTCTGAAATTTTTGTAAAAATGCTTTTGTCTCAGTCCACGACTTTATATGAAAAGCCTGGGTGTGAAATTGAGTTAATTGTTGGAAAGATAAAGATATAACTTCTGAATTGGAATACACTGAAGAGAGAGCAGCAGTGTTGGTAATTTGGAGCAGGATGACCCTTATGTCCTGGGAGGTCCAGGGAGTTAATGGAGGTAGCCAGTGTTCTCTTTGTCCCCCTCATTCAGCACTGATTCAATAGCTGTAGCTGGCAATCTGACCTGCAGGCAAATTTGTCATGTTCACCCATATCCTTTAAAAGCAGAAAAACTTGGCTGATTCATGTCAATGTATGGCAAATACCACTACAATATTGTAAAGTAATTAGCCTCCAATGAATAAAAATAAATGGAAAAATAAATAAATGAATAAAAGCAGAAAAACTGATTTCCAGATTCCAGGCAATGTGTAATGAGTTTCAAGTTGCCTCTCCCAGCCTCACAACAAGAAAAAAGCTGAAGAAGCTGGGAATCAACCGTTCTTCTCAGATCTAATAGATAATCGATCCTAAAATTGTAGAGACAGGCAAATAAAGGGAATCAAAACTTTCTGGTGCAGAAGCCACCACTGGAGGCAGTGCCTGTGTGCCTGCTAGGTTGCTTCAGATGTGTCCTATTCTTTGCGACCCTCTGGACTGTAGCCTGCCAGGCTCCTCTGTCCAGGGGATTTTCCAGGCAAGAATACTGAAATGAGTTGCTGTGCCCTCCTCCAGGGGATCTTCCTGACCAAGGAACTGGAGGCAGTACCAGAATATTAAAACTACAATTTAATTGGAAAATTTCTGGAGGCTCAGTGTAGACAAGCTTGAAAGTTAACAACTCCAGAGAGTGCCAGGTTTAGAGGCGCCTTTACACTCATGAATTTTACGCCCAGTGACCAAAGCGCTCCATGTGCTCCTTGTAGGGGTAGGAGAAAAGTAACCATTTTGAATACACCCTGAGTATTCTGTTCTCCTTAACAAAAGTCTGCCCTCCAAGGGAAACTGTTCTACTAGAATTTAACCTACTGCGGTTTACTGGTACCTACATGACATAGGGGAAGGAAAAACCCCAATTTCAACCTCCTCCAGCCTGCCTGGCACACATGGGAAGGGAAACACCCAATTCTAGTCTTCTCTAGCCTGCCTATCTCACCTGAGGTAGGGGAGCAAGGAATAGAACAAAACTTGAGAAACACTTGTAAGATCATAGCCCAGGAATACAGACTCAATTAAATACTGAGACTTAGTCATAAGTTGTATAGAGTGCCTCCCCAGCCCCACACATTAACTACACTCCATTAGGGACCCTGTATCATAAGAGGGGATTATAGTTGCAAGAACTGCAGAGCTCAGACCTTAAGAACTAGTCTCTAGGGAAACCCAAGGACAAAAGGGGAAACAGTAATGAATACACCAGAGAGAAAATTTTAGCCTCTATTACCTACACCTATAGCAAACAGTAAGTAAGTACCTTCTAACCAGATAAACATAAAACCTCACACTAAAAGCCTATTTACCTCAATTTCTTTTACCCAATATGTCATGTTCCACTTTCAACCAAAAATCTACAAGGAAGACTAAAAGACAAAAACGGGTTGAAGAGACAGGGTAAGCATCAGGTTCATACTTGGACATGGCGTAGATTTTGGAAGTACAAGGGCTCTAATGGAAAAAGTGGACAACATACATGCTAAGTTGCTTCAGTTGTATCTGATTTTTTGCGACCCTATGGACTATAGCCCATCAGGCTCCTCTGTCCATGGGATTCTCCAGGTAAGAATACTGGAGTGGGTTGTCATGCCCTCCTCCAGGGGATCTTACTGACCCAGGGATTGATCTTCCGTCTCTTACATCTCCTGCAGTGGCAGGCAAGTTCTTAAATGGGTAATATAAACAAAGAAGTGGAAGTTGTAAGAAAGAAAATGAAGTGCTAAATGTAAAAACAAAACAAAAACCAGAGATCAAGGATGCCTTTGATGGGCTCATCAACAGACTGTATACATCGGAGGAGAGAATCAATGCACTTGTAAAAATATGCCAAAAGGAATTTCCAAAGCAGAAATGAAAAGAGAAAAATGTTTTAAATGAAAGAGACTATCAAAGAACCTTGATGAAATAACAGGTGTAGCATACATGTAAAGGAAACACCAACAGGAGGGGAAAGAGAAAAGAACAAAAAATATTTGAAATAATGATGGCTGAGACTTTCCAAAATAATGACACCAAACCACAGGAATCTCAAAAAACACCAAGCAGAATAAATACCCTCCAAATCACGAGACATATATAAAGAGAACAAAAATTAGAGAAAACCCTGAGGCAAGTAAGAAAACAAAAATCTTACCTATTGAGAATCAGCACAAGAATTGCTTCAGATTTCTCTTCAAAAACCACAGAAGGAAGAAGAGAATGGAGTGAAATATTTAAAGCATTGAAAGGAAGAAAAAAAAAAAGCCCCACCAAATTAGAATCCTGTACCCTGAAAAGTTATCCTTCAAAAGTGAAGGAGATACAAGGTTCACTACACTAACAGCTCCAGGGAGATTCCTGAATTCCCAGTTGCACCTGAAATTGCACTATAACTGCTGATGGCTGTGAACTTCCTAAATTGTTAAATAAAATAAATTACACTAAACTGTTAAAAAAAAAAAAAAGTGAAGGAGAGGGACTTCCCTGATGGTTCAGTGGCTAAGACCATGCTCCCAATGCAGAGGACTAGGGTTCAATCCCTGGTCAGGGAACTAGATCCTATATGCGATGACTAAGACCCAGTGCAGCCAAAACAAAGTGAAGGAGAAGTAAATACTTTTTCAGGCAAAAATTGAGAGGATTTGTTGCCAATCATCCTGCCTTGTGAGAAATATCAAAAGTTTTTTAGAGAGAAAGAAAATGATAAAGGTTAGGAACTCAGATCTAAATGAAGATTATTAGAGAAGAAATAAGTGAAAGTAAAATGAAAACCATTTTTTTTCCTATTCTTCAAAGAGATAACAGTTTGTTTAAAATAATAGCAACAATGTAGTTAGTAATCATAGCTGTAATAGAAGCTAGGAAGAAGGAATTGGGAGTATTTTAAGATTCTTGTGTTACCATAAGGCAGTACAGTGTTATTTGAAAATGAACTTGATTAGTTATAAGTACTTGTAGCAAACTCTAGGGCAATCAGTATAAGAAGATTTAAGTATAATATGCTGAGAGGAGAATAATCTTATAGAATCCTCTATTAAAATAAAGATGGTAGAAAAAGAATATGATAAGGAAAAAACAGAACAGTGCATAGAAAACAAATGGTATATATTAACCCAGCTATATCAATAATCTATTGTCTAACTTGTTAATTGTCATCAATTAAAAGAGACTATCCTTGTGAGTTAAATCAAGACCTAACTGATGACTGCAAGAAACCATTTATTATTAAGACACAGATACATTAATGGTAAATGAATGGAGAAAGATATACTACATTAACACTAATCAAAAAGAAATGAGTAGTTATATTAATTTCATACCAAGACTTCAGAGCAAATTAAATTATCAGAGGTATTAAGGTATATATACTAACAACAACATCAAAATATGTGAGGGAACAACTGATAGAGTTGCAAGGAGAAGTAGATTAATCCACTATTATATTTGGAGATTTCAACACTATCAGTTCAGTTCAGTCGCTCAGTCGTGTCCGACTTTGCGACCCCATGAATCGCAGCACGCCAGGCCTCCCTGTCCATCACAAACTATCGGAGTTTACTCAGACTCATGCCCATCGAGTCAGTGATGCCATCCAGTCATCTCATCCTCTGTCGTCCCCTTCTCCTGCCCCCAATCCCTCCTAGCATCAGGGTCTTTTCCAACGACTATCAGTAATGGGCAAATCCAGGAAAGGCATAGTTGAACTGAACAGCACCGTCAATCAGCTGGACTTAACAGACGTTTACAGACTACATCATCCAACAAGGGCAGAAATCACATTCTTCTCAAGTTTGTAGGGAACATTCACCAAGATACACCACATTCTGGGCAATGAAACACACTTGAACATAGTTAAATGAAAGTAAATCATGCAAAATATGTTCTCAGACTACAATGGAATTGAGCTAGAAATCAGTAGATAGTTGGAAAATCCCCAAATACTTGGAAATATGAACACACTTCTAAATAACAAATGGGTTAAAGAAGAACTCTCTCCAGAAATATTTTTTAAATATTTCAAACTGAAAGTGAAAATACAGCTTATCAAAATTCATGAGATGCAGTGAAAGCAGTGTTTAGAAAGAAATTTATAATATTGAATGAATATACTAGAAAAAAGAACTAAAATCATTAATATACCACCTTGAAAGTAAAAGTGTGAAAGTGTTATCATCAGTTGTGTCCAACTCTTTGGGAACCCAGGGACTGTAGCCTACCAGGTTCCTCTGTCCATAGGATTCTCCAGGCAAGAATATTGGAGTGGGTTGCCATTCCCTTCTCCAGGGAATCTTCTCAACCCAGGGCTTAAACCTGGGTCTCCTGTATTGCAGGCAGATTCTTTACCATCTGAGCTACCAGGGAATCCCTAATATAGGTAACTAGAAAACTAAACACAAAAACAAACACAGAAAGATGAAGGAAATGAATTAAAATTAGATTTGAAGTGAATGAAATTGAGAACAGGAAAACAATAGACAAAATCAATGAAACCAACAGTTGTTCTTTGGAAAGATAAAATGTCTAAATAGGGTGTAAGGAAGAAAAAAAAAGCTAGAAATTACTAACAATCAGGAAAGAAGAGCCATCACTACTCATCTTATGGACAGTAAAAGAATTAGGAATAATATGAACATCCCTATGCCTACAGAATTGAAGACCTAGATGAAGTAGACCAGTTCCTTGAAAGAAAGAATGTCAGAACTCAACAGAAGGAGAAATAGCTCTATTGAGGACTGAATCAGGAGAGCCCCTCAGGAGGGAAAGGCTCTCTGCTGCTGTGGTGTTTGTTCTGTTGTACAGGAAAGATTCCCAATCACACAGGTGATTACCAGCAGAGAATTCTCCTTCAAATATCCTTCCTCCTATCAACCCATTGGGATATAAAGGTGCTGAGACAGATGTCTGTGGGCCATGGGAAGAATTACCTTGATAAATCATTATAACCAATAATATTATTCACCAACTGAGTCCTTTTAAATGGTGTTTTGATTCAGTTCCAGTGTCTACTACACAATGAAATTTGGCCATCATATGCCATGACACATCCACACTATATGCTTTCACTACAGGAGCCTGTCTTTAACTGA
Source organism: Muntiacus reevesi (assembly GCF_963930625.1). Lineage (NCBI taxonomy): Eukaryota > Metazoa > Chordata > Mammalia > Artiodactyla > Cervidae > Muntiacus > Muntiacus reevesi. The sequence goes on from NC_089261.1 coordinate 28,738,571, forward strand.
GTCATATAATCTAACACAGTCTCATACGTAATGCATATAACAACGATATACTTAGTGCATATAAAGTACATTTTGTGAGGGTTTTTGCAGCCAAACTTGTATAATCTTGAGTGTGTGTCATCCATCACACATTCTGTAGATTTTTCCTTTTCCAACATCTGTATGTAGGATGGAAACAATACATGTTTTAGGATTTCACTAGCAACACTGTACTCAGAGGAGGCAGTGGCAACCCGCTCCAGTCCTCTTGCTGGCAAATCCCATGGATGGGCTGCAGTCCATGTGGTCACGAAGAGTGGGACACAACTGAGCGACTTCACTTTCACTTTTCACTTTCCTGCATTGGAGAAGGAAATGGCAACCAACTCCAGTGTTCTTGCCTGGAGAATCCCAGGGACGGGGGAGCCTGGTGGGCTTCCGTCTATGGGGTCACACAGAGTCAGACACGACTGAAGCAACTTAGCAGCAGCAGCAGGACTTAGAGGAAAAAATGGGGGAAGAGGTCTTTTTAAACTTATTTCAGCTGTTATAAACTAGCGAGTTTTAGATTATAATATCTTATTCATAACTAAGTTTTAAAAATACAGCTATGAGGGCTTTTCTGGTGACTCAGTGGTAAAGAATCTGCCTGCCAATGCAGGAGACACGACTTGCATCCCTGGTCTGGGAAGATCCTACATACCATGGAGCAACTAGATCTGTGCACCACAACTATTGAGCCTGTGCTCTAGAGCCTGGGAATTGCAACTACTGCGTCCTCACACCTCAAGTACTGAGGCTCATGTGCCCTAGAGCCTGTGCTCTGCAACACAAGTCGCCGCAATGAGAAGCCCACCCACTGCAACTACAGAGTAGTCCCTGCTCTCTACAACTAGAGAAAAACCCACGTGGCAACAAAGAACGTACAGCCAAAAAAAATAAATGAATAAACAAACAACCAAAAAGATAAAATGCAGGCATGAGATCAATGCCTGGATGTATGTATGCCTTAAGTGATGAGATGTCCATCTTGATTCTTGACCCTCTGATTTCTTTCTGACTCCAACAGAGCACACATACTTTGAGTTCTGACACCAGGACTTTAATTTCTTCAGCTGTTTTGATGTTATCTTACACAAAGCATACTGAGGTCAGTAATGAGTACTCATTGAATTTACTTCTGTTTTTGAGAATATAACCCAGGAAAATGAAGGATTATTTTTTTAAATCTTTAATTCATTTGCTTTACCAGAGAAAATTGTATTGACTTATTTAACATGTTTCTTTGCTTCATTAGTATATATATTGTTAAAAAAACAAAATTCAGCTGAGTAAATTTGAAGATCTAGTTGACTTTATTCAACAATTCACAAATGGGACAGCATCCCATCTAGCAACTAGGATGGAGCTCCAAGGTACTGTACAAATGGAAAGTTTTTAAAGGCAGAAAGGGAGTGGGACAAGAAAGTCATAAACAAAAGGAAGGGTTATTTCAGGCAACATCACCTTCCTTGGAGGGAAGGCAGGGAGGCAGATTACCTCCCTGGTGCTTGCCAAGAAATTTCATTTTGACTGGTTAAAAGCCACATTCCTGGGAATGGCTGAACTGCAATTGGGCTAGGTATTAAGTCTTGCTTTGCTGACCTGGGGCTTAGCACAGCTGACTCCATTTCAGGCTTGTTCTTTCTTTCTTTAACAATACAAATAGGTTAAAAGAAGGATTTAGAGTTCAAAAATAAAAGTTACAGTGGTATCAAAACCTCCCCACAGTGGATGGGCCCTTTCCAAGCTGAAGAGTGCGGTGCTGCTACTCAGAATAGAAGCAGCAACAAAAGAGTCAGCTCATATCTTCTGGAGAGGGCAAAATACGCTTCCCGAACCCCTATGGTTCCTAGGAAAGATCTCTGATTATATCATAGTATCATCCAGTAAGGACCATCTTTAAACACCACATAAAATAAAAGCTTCTCATCATCTGGAACATATTTCTTTTTTCAAATGTTATAAGTGGTGCCATAAGTAATGTTGAGGCCAACCCAAAAAGCTTGTATAAAAGTTTTTTACATATTATATATATATATATTTATTTATATATTTTATGTATTATAAAAACATAATAAAGGAATATAATTGCAGTAAGGAAACACGTCTTTTATTTATTTTTTCCATTTATTTTTATTAGTTAGAGGCTAATTACTTTACAATATTGTAGTGATTTTTGCCATACATTGACATGAATCAGCCATGGATTTACATGTGTTCTCCATCCCAATCCCCCCTCCCACCTCCCTCTCCATCCCATCCCTCTGGGTCTTCCCAGTGCACCAGCCCTGAGCACTTGTCTCATGCATCCAACCTGGGCTGGTGATCTGTTTCACCCTTGATAGTATACTTGTTTCAATGCTATTCTCTCAGAACATCCCATCCTCGCCTTCTCCTACAGAGTCCAAAAGTCTATTCCGTACATCTCTGTCTTTTTTTCTGCTTTGCATATAGGGTTATCGTTACCATCTTTTTAAATTCCATATATATGTGTTAGTATACTGTATTGGTCTTTATCTTTCTGGCTTACTTCACTGTGTATAATGGGCTCCAGTTTCATCCATCTCATTAGAACTGATTCAAATGAATTCTTTTTAATGGCTGAGTAATACTCCATACTGTATATGTACCATAGCTTCCTTATCCATTCGTCTGCTGATGGGCATCTTGGTTGCTTCCATGCCCTGGCTTTTATAAACAGTGCTGCGATGAACATTGCGGTACACGTGTCTCTTTCAGATCTGGGGGAACACGTCTTTTAATGTTGTAGGAAAGTGCATATAGGAAGGTCCAGCCTGGAAAATCATGGCTGTTCCTCAAACCTTCCATTCTTGCTCTTGAGACAGCTGGCTTCCTCTATTCCACTGCATCTAACCCCCAAAGCAGGGGCCATTGGGGTGGAGTGACCAGCAGGCAACTGAAAGTGAACATAGCTCCCAAGAGCTGTGCACCACAGTTGAGGGCATGCTCAGAACACACAGCCACTGGCTCCATGAAAGTCAGAGCTGGGCCTGGATGTTCCAACAGGAGAAATGAGATGGAAAATCGGCAGTGCTTGCTCTTTCCCAGCTGCTCTGTTTGCCTTGGTGTTCTGTGTTGACCTGGCTCCAGAAGGAGCACCTGGTGGGGAGGGGGAAATGTGGGTGTATGCAGAGCTCATGAACAAAAGACGCTGCTTTTGCCTGGAGTCAGAAGTCATTTCACTGTCTCTAAGAGTGAGTTCAGTTCAGTTCAGTCGCTCAGTTTTGTTCGACTCTGCGACCCCATGGACTGCAGCACTCCAGGCTTCCCTGTCCATCACCAACTCCTGGAGCTTACTCAAATTCATGTCCATAGAGTTGGTGATGCCATTCAACGATATCATCCTCTGTCATCCCCTTCTCCTCCCTCCTTCAATCTTTCCCAGCATCAGGGTCTTTTCAAATGAGTCAGTTCTTTGCATCAGGTGGCCAAAGTATCGGAGTGTCAACTTCAGCATCAGTCCTTCCAATGAATATTCAGGACTGATTTCCTCTAGGATGGACTGGTTGGATCTCTTTGCAGTCCAATAACCTCTCAAGAGTCTTCTCCAACACCACAGTTCAGAAGCATCAATTCTTTGGCGCTCAGCTTTCTTCACAGTCCAACTCTCACATCCATACATGACTACTGGAAAAACCTTACCTTTGACTAGAATGGACCTTTGTTGGCAAAGTAATGTCTCTGCTTTTTAATATGCTATCTAGGTTGGTCATAGCTTTTCTTCCAAGGAGCAAGCGTCTTTTAATTTCATGGCTGCAGTCACCATCTGCAGTGATTTTGGAGCCCCCCAAAATAAAGTCTCTCACTGTTGGTATTGTTTCCCCATCTATTTTCCACCTTCTGTGGATAAAAATTTTCCTGCAGCAATTTTTCTTTCTCTGTAGTTTCAAGGATGCTGTAGAGAAACTCCTGGTTTTCACTCTTTTTCTACTTAACATTAGTTCATGAGCCTTTTCCATATCCTTAAATGTCTTTGAAGCATACATTTTAGGAGCAGTCCAATATTCCACTGTAAAGATATATAATGATTGAATAGTTTCCTTACTATAGATCAAACACCACATTTCCAGTTTCATAAATACTGTTTCATTACAATTCTTATATCAAGTCTCTGAATGCACTCCTCCTTAAATCTTTAGGATAGATTTCTGGAAGTGGAATTTTACGTAGTAAAACAATATGAATATTGTTAAGGCGCTAGATACATGTTGTGAAACTGCCTTTCAGGATGGCTGTAAGAATTCACAATTCCACTAACAGTTTAGAAGAGTACCTGCCTAACAAAATAGTTCATTTTTGTTAGAAAATATTTTTAAATTGATGTTTTCTCTTTGAGAGTGCATCAATTGACATTGTCTTGTGCACTGAGTTGTCTGCTTAAAAAGATTAAACTAGATTATTTTATATGGTTAACTTCATTTTCAAGGATTAATTCATAGTCATGTTAGTAATAAAGTAAAAGGTCACGACTGTAAAACTTCTTGCTTCTCTGTGACTCAGTCCGTGCACATTAATTTAATACACTCACATCTGGAATAACTATGAGAAAAAATGGCAACAGAAATAAACCCCAGGGAGGCTGCCATATGGATATGTTCCTTGACTGTTCTTAAAAGTCAGGTCCAGGTCGAAAATTGACAGGAAGAATATTAACTAGCTGAAATAGCCATGTGTGAAATAACAGGAGGTCTGGAGATGTTCAGTACAGCAGACACAAAATATCATCTATAGAAATCTTAAATTAGCCACCATGCCCTTGAAAAATCTCCAGTGGATTTTACTGCTTCTAGAAAGATCTGGGGAATTCCCTGGCAGTCCAGTGATTAGGACTTTGCCCTTTCACTGCCGAAGGCCTGGGTTCAATTCCTGGTTGGGAAACTGAGATCCCACAAGCAACTTGGAACAGCAAAAAAAAAAAAAAAAAAGAAGTTAGCAACTTTGTATTTTGTAGTTGTTGGGCAGTGTTAGAAATTGTGGATTTGGGCACCTCTAATTAGAACAGTCATTTTCCATGTCTGTTTTCCAAGATAATGAATTAACAGGTGGCACATGTCCAGGTAATAGATTAACAAACAGAATACAACCCAGCAATAAAAAGGAACAAATTAATACAACACCATGGATGAATCCCAAAATGATTATTTTGAGTGACAGTCCAGAAAAGGAAAAGAGAAGTTATCTAGTGTATGATTCCATGTATTAAAAATCTGTATGATAAATATTAAATGTTATTGGTAGAAAGCAGATTGCCAGTTGCCTAGGGATGTGGTGGGAGTGTGTGGTGGGGGGCAAGGAAAACGAGAAGAATATATTACAGAGGTGCTTGATGTTTACTGTCTTGAGTAAAAAATATTTTAATGGGAATATACACATGTAAAATTTAACAAATTGTGGGTTTAACATAAATTCAATAGTTGTGTACCACTTATAGATCACAAAGCAGTAGAGCACTTCCCTGGTGGTCCTGTGGTTAAGAATCCACCTACTGATACAGGGGACAGGGGTTTAATCCCTGGTCCAGGAAGATTCCACATGCTGCAGGGCAATTAAGCCCTTGCCCCATAGTTACTGAGCCTACATGCCTAAAACCCATGCTTCGCCACAAGAGAAGTCACTGCAAGTAGAAGCTGGCCCACTGTAACTAGAGAGTAGCCATCTAGTGCAACTAGAGAAATCTTGTGCAGAGTGATGAAGACCCAGAGCAGCCAAAAATAAAATGTTTAAAAAATGCAGTTGAAAAAAATCTGAAAAAATCTGTAAGAGCTTTTAACTTTCTTGACAAAAATAATAGCTTTCAAAAATAGAATTAAGCTTATGAATTTATAAACCAGTTTATAATAGGGCATACAAATGAACACATAATTTACATACTAATGAATCTGGTGTTTCATTAGTAAATTCTCAGGCCGCTGAGGACCATTGGAAAATAGCTGAACGCATTCAGCATGGATGGGAAGCATACACTGTCTGAAAGGAAACAGTGGCTCTTGGAGATGTGGGCCAAACACACGTTCTGTCACTGACTGGTCATTTCTAGAATATCTGGCAGCCGTCCAGATGCCAATCTCTACATTAGGTTAGACTGGGCCTTTGAAACCATGCTTCTGGTGACTAATATCTGACAGTCTAAGAAACAAAAAATGCTTCAGGATGAAAACTAAGACACAGAAACAAGAATTATTTTAAAGGTAAAGGGAGACATTAAAATTCGCTCAAGTACAAGACTTGCAACGTGAGAGAGGTGACTGAGGGAAAATACTTTTTCTTCTGAGGAAAAATTTAATGAGAATCACTGCCCATGGCGACCGTGAACCTCCTGTTGCTAGGCAGGATGCTGTCTCCAGGCAACGCAGCGGCCGGAAATTGGCCAACGGACTTGCAACGATTTTAGCCAATGGAGTCTTGCGGCAGTGGGGCATGGGCGCCCTGGTCAATGGAAAACGTAAGCGATAAGTAACTAAGCTGAAAGTGATCTCTGTATAACGCGCTTGTGAAAGATGGATCCCAGAAGGCACTAGCTGAACATTTATAAAGGGGAAGAAAATATTCTGTGAGCCAGATTTAAGTTTTGCTTGCCTTCCTAAGCCTTCTAGGCTTGCAGTGTTGTTCAGCCACGCTCATGTACTGCTGTCAGTTCGGTGGCCTTTGTGCCCCAGACCACCCTCATCCTGACCTGAGCGTGTACAGGAAGAGCCAGCAGGGCTGGGTTGCCAAAGGATCCCTGCACCGAGAAGGCAGCAACAGCGACTTCAGAGGAACACTGAAATCAGTGCTCTTATTTATGCTTTAATTTGACTTTTACGTTCTTGGTACAATAAAGGACAGAAACAGTATGAACCTAACAGGAGCAGAAGAGATTAAGAAGAGGTGGCAAGAATATGCAGAAGAACTATAAAAAAGAGATCTTAATTTACCAGATAGCCACGATGGCGTGATCACTCACCCAGAGCCAGGCATCCTGGAATGCAAAGTCAAGTGGGCCTTAGGAAGCATCACTATGAACAAAGCTAGTGGAGGTGATGGAATTCCAGTTGAGCTATTTCAAATCTAAAAGATGATGCTGTGAAAGTGCTGCACTCAATATGCCAGCAAATATGGAAAACTCATCAGTGGCCACAGGACTGGAAAAGGTCAGTTTTCATTCCAATACCAAAGAAAGGCAATGCCAGAGAATGCTCAAACTACTGCACAATTGCACTCGTCTCACACGCTAGCAAAGTGGTGCTCAAAATTCTCCAAGCAAGGCTTCAACAGTATGTGAACCATGAACTTTCAGATGTTCAAGCTGGATTTAGAAAAGTCAGAGGAACCAGAGATCAATTTGCCAACATCTGTTGGATCATAGAAAAAATAAGAGTTCCAGAAAAACATCTACTTTATTGACTGTGCCAAAGCCTTTGACTGTGTGCATCACAACAAACTGTGGAAAATTCTTCAAGAGATGGGAGAACCAGACCACCTGACCTGCCTCCTGAGAAATCTGTATGCAGCTCAAGAAGCAACAGTTAGAACCGGACATGGAACAATGCACTGGTTCCAAATCGGGAAAGGAGTATATCAAGGCTTTATATTGTCACCCTGCCTATTTAACTTATATGCAGAGTACATCATGTGAAATGCTGGGCTGGATGAAGCACAAGCTGGAATCAAGATTGCCAGGAGAAATACCAAAAACCTCTGATATACAGATGACACCACCCTTATGGCAAAAAGTGAAGAGGAACTAAAAAGCCTCTTGATGAAAGTGAAAGAGGATAATGAAAAAGCTGGCTTAAAACGCAGCATTCAGAAAACTAAGATCATGGCATCTGGTCCCATCACTTCATGGCAAATAGATGGGGAAACAGTGGAAACAGTGACAGACTTTATTTTTTTGGGCTGCAAAATCACTGCAGATGGGGACTGCAGTCATGAAATTAAAAGATGCTTGCTCCTTGGAAGAGCTATGACCCTTTGCCAACAAAGGTCCGTCTAGTCAAGGCTATGGTTTTTCCAGTAGTCATGCTTGGATATGAGAGTTGGACCATAAAGAAAGCTGAGTGCTGAAGAATTGATGCTTTTGAATTGTGGTGTTGGAGAAGACTCTTGAGAGGCTGTTGGACTGCAAGGATATCAAACCAGGCAATCCTAAAGGAAATCAGTCCTGAATGTTCATTGGAAGGACTGATGCTGAAGTTGAAACTCTAATATTTTGGCCACCTGATGCAAAGAACTGACTCGTTTGAAAAGACCCCGATGCTGGGAAAGATTGAAGGAGGGAGGAGAAGGGGATGACAGAAGACGAGATGGTTGGATGGCATCACCAACTCTATGGACATGACTTTGAGTAAGCTCCAGGAGCTGGTGATGGACAGGGAAGCCTGACGTGCTACAGTCCATGGGGTTGCAAAGAGTTGGACATGACTGAGTGACTGAACTAAACTGATGTTCTTGGGAAGGAAGTGCATTCCTATAGGTTATAATTTAAATGGGCTTACGCTCAGTAATAGAAACCTGCTTTCTGTAATGAGATGCCTTAGGCTTGCAGGATGGGGACTGGGGTGTCAGAGAGGTGAGCTCTATTGGCCAGTTATGGGTCTCATTTGCAAATAGTAGGAAGGTAAGAGAAAAAGTAACTCATATTGTCACTGACCAAGGTTTGTGGCCTTCCCCAATCAATAGAAATTGACTAGCAGCCAGATAGGAAATTGAGGCAAGGCTTTATTGGGACTCCTGCTGTAGCAGGATGGAGCAAAAACAAACAACAGTTTCCCTTGCTTGTTCCTTGAGCAAGGTTCCAGGGTGAGTTTGTTCCTTTTATGGCAGTAGTCCACAGCCTTTTTGGCAGCAGGGGACTGATTTTGTGGAGGACAGTTTTTCCACGGACAAGGGCAGGATGGGGCTGGGGCATGGTTTTGGGCTGATTCTCATAAGAAGCCCGCAACCTAGATCTCTCACAGCCCCAGTTCACAGCGGCATTTGCATTCCTTTGAGAATCTAATGCCCTTGCTGATCTGATAGGAGGTGGAGGTCAAGTGGTAATGGGAGTGATGGGAAACAGCTTGAAATACAGATGAAGCTTTGCTGGCTCCCTTGCTGCTCACCTGCTGTGTGGCTCAGTTTCCTAACAGGCCACGGAGTGATCTGTGGCCCCAGGGTTGGGGATCCCTGTTATGTAAGGTGAGGGTAGGGGCATGCCCAGGGCTGGAGCCAGAGGAGTGGCTTAGGTGTTTTGTCTCCCCCGAGGTGGTGGTGTGTGCAGGAGGCCTGCACGGTACCCTGTTTGGAGTCCAGGATCTTCAAAAGTGGCAGTTTGGTGTTTTTGGTCTATTTGTATGTTTTTGTCCAGAATTTGGCCCAGCTGTTCATGCATGCAATTATTTTTAGCCCCATACAGTTTCTTTATTCTGTTGCTTGAGGAGAGGTGTGTCCATGTGCAAGCATTGCAGTAAAGGTTCCCCAGGTCCCAACCTGTCTCATTCCCCACTGAGTGACTCCACACCCTTATTCTTAAGGGGTAAGGAACTGAAGGTCTCTTCTGCTGAAACTTCTTCCTGCTGGGCAGGAGCTACAGACCCTAGCCTATCCTAGAGATGTAGACGTCCCTCGCTGACTGTTCCAAGGACTGTAGGCACCTGGCCCACTTTGCACTGGAATGAGCTGCATTCCTTGAGCCATCATGTGCCTTACTTCAAACTGTTGGAGCCTAAAAGACACAGACTTAATCAAAAGGTTAGACACACAAAGGCTAAAAAGGAGAATAAGAGCAATAGCCATTAAAGGGCCTAGAAAGGGAAGGAACCAGGGTTAATTTGGGCTTCCTTAACTGTTAACCAGACAAAGGAAGTGATATTGCTCCTGCCAAAATTATGAAGCCACTCTGCTTTGTTCTGCCAGAAGGCAATCAAGGGCCAGACAGTCGCTAAGAACCACATTAGCCAAGGAAACGAGAGGTCCCAAGTCCCATTAAGGCTTCAAATAGGGGCCAGTCCACTACATCATTTTACTTAACTGTTGATGATGTCTGTTTTATGAGAAGGTATCTCAGATCTTCCACCGGCTCACAGATGTGTTTTTCTGTTGTGACCTGTGGGATTTCTGGAGGTAAAAACTTTAGTCTGGAGAAAGGGAACTGGATATCCCTTGCAGTTTGACAGCACTGGGAGTGGTTAAAACTATTTTATAGAGGCCCTTTCATTTTGGCAATACTTGGTCTCTGGGGCGCCCCTCTTTCCGGGTTTTGAGAAGAACTTGGTCCCTGGGTTTATTTGTGAAGGAATTGCTCCTTGCTCTGCAGTTTTAGTGGGAGCTGGCAGTGCCTTGTGGTTATAGCCCTGGATTGCCTTCTGAACTCGTCCTAGATTTATGCTGTACCTCAGGGTCTGGCTCAGGTCCTCATCCAGCTGAGTGTCAGAAGTCAGAAAAGGCCTCCCATAGGTCATTTCAAATGGGCTAAGCCTCAGACCACTCCTGGGGGGCTATACAGACCCTGAGTAGTGCAATAGGAAGCAAGTTGGTTCAGGGTTCATGAGTTTCTTCACAGCCTTGCTAAAGTTTTCTTTTAAAATATGGTTCATTTTCTCTGCCTTTCCTGAAGACTGGAGGTGCCTAGAGGTGTGTTGCTTGTAGTCTAGGGCCATTGTGAGCCCTTGTGTGATTCTGGCTAAAGAAAAGGTCCTTGGTTGCTCTGGAGGAATTTTGGAAGTCCAAACCAAGGAATACCTGTGGTTAATTCATGTTGGTGTATGACAGAAATCAAACCGATATTGTAAACCAATCATCAATTAAAAATAACAATACTTTTTTAAAAAAGAGAAAAAAGTCGAGGTGGAGGGGCTTACAGATGTCCATAGCCTTTTCAGATTGGGTGAGGGTGGCTGCAACCCATCCTGTGAAAGTATCAACAAACACCAGCAGATATCTGATCGTCGGGATATTCAGGTGAAATCTAATTGCCAGTCTCCCCCTGGATATGTCCCTCAGCATTGGATTGACCTGAGTAACTAAGGGGGCGAAGACATGACTGAAATGACTTAGTATGTGGGTTATTATGGGCACATAAATCCTAGGCAGGTGTTACTTGTTTTGCTGTTATTTTAACTCCCTTCCCTGAAAGAGCCTTTTGCATCAAGTCTCATAGTGCATCCCTCCCATAGTGGGTGGCATCATGTAGCTCTTAGTGAGTTTCCATTGTTGGGCCTCAGGGATTAGAAGCTTATCCCCCTTTTTATATCAGCCTGTGTTTCCTTTTGCATAGCCCCATTTCTCAGCATTTTCTTATTCCTATGGGGAACACTGACTCCTGAGAAACCTGTACGCAGGTCAAGAAGCAACAGTTAGAATTGGACATGGAACAACAGACTGGTTCCAAATCGGGAAAGGAGTATGTCAAGGCTGTACATTGTCAGCTTGCTTATTTAACTTATATGCAGAGTACATCATGAGAAACGCTGGGCTGGATGAAGCACAAGCTGGAATCAAGATTGCCAGGAGAAATATCAATAACCTCAGATGCAGATGACACCACCCTTATGGCAGAAAGCAAAGAAGAGCTAAAGAGCCCCTTGATGAAAGTGAAAAGAGAAGAGTGAAAAAAACTCACCAATCAGAAAACTAAGATCATGGCATCTGATCCCATCACTTCATGGCAAACAGATGGGGAAACAGAGGAAACAGTGAGAGACTTTATTTTTAGGGGCTCCAAAAACACTGCAGATGGGGACTGCAGCCATGAAATTAAAAGATGCTTATTCCTTGGAAGAAAAGTTATGACCAACCTAGACAGCATATTAAAAAGCAGAGATGTTACTTTGTCAACACAGGTCCATCTAGTCAAGGCTATGGTTTTTCCAGTAGTCATCTATGTTTATGAGAGTTGGACTATAAAGAAAGCTGAGCACCAAGGATTTGATGCTTTTGAATTGTGGTGTTGGAGAAAACTCTTGAGAGTCCCTTGGACTGCAAGAAGATCCAACCAGTCCATCCTAAAGGAGATCAGTCCTGGGTGTTCATTGGAAGGACTGATGCTGAAGCTGAAACTCTAATACTTTGGCCACCTCATGCAAAGTGCTGACTCATTGGAAAAGACCCTGATGCTGGGAAAGATTGAGGGCAGGAGGAGAAGGGGATGACAAGAGGATGAGAAGGTTGGATGGGCTCATCGACTCAATAGACATGATTCTGGGTAAAGTCTGGGAGTTGGTGATGGACAGGGAGGGCTAGTGTGCTGCAGTCCATGGGGTCACAAAGAGTCGGACACAACTGAGCCACTGAACTGAACTGATGGGGAACACTGAACAAAGCTGAGGGCCAAAGAATTGATACTTTTGAACTGTGGTGTTGGAGAAGGCACTTGAGAGTTCCTTGGTCTGCAAGGAGATCCAACCAGTCCTTCCTAAAGGAGATCAGTCCTGAATATTCATTGGAAGGACTGATGCTGAAGCTGAAGCTCCAATACTTTGGCCACCTGATGTGAAGAACTGACTCACTGGAAAAGGTTGAAGGCAGGAGGAGAAGGGGATGACAGAGGATGAGATGACTGGCATCGCCAAGTCAATGGACATGAGCGAGCTCTGGGAGTTGGTGATGGACAGGGAAGCCTGGTGTGCTGCAGTCTGTGGGGTGACAAAGAGTTGGACATGAGTGAGCAACTGAAATGACTGATGGGGAACACTGGGAAGGCTAGAATAGAAAGTTCAGGGGGACCAGTCACTAGAGCCATACCTTGTTCAGCTGCCTGTTTTATGATTTGATCAGCTTTCCTGTTCCCTTGGCTCACAAACGATCCATCCCTCTGATGGCCCCTACAGTGCATGCTACCTGTGTCGGAAGCTGCACTGCTTCTAGAAGAACCAGAATCTAACTTCCATGTTTTATGGCAGAATTTCTAGTGGTTAACATTCCTCTTTCTTCCAAATGGCAGCATGGGCATATAGCACATGGAATCCATGTTTAGAGTCAGCAAAAATATTTAATTTCTTATTCTTCCCTAATTGCAAAACTGTCATTAATACAGTTTGTTCAGCCTTCTGGGCTGATGTCTGGGCTGGCAGGACCTTGGCTTCTATGAATTCATCTGGACTAACTATGGAATACCTGCCTTTTGGGTTCCCATATCTAGTTTTACTGCTCTCATCAGTAAACCATTTGACCCCAGGGCTGTCAAGAGGCTCATCTAGAAGATCAGAGCTCCTGGAGTTAGTTTGTTCTATGGTCTCTATATGTTGATACACTAAGCCTCCACTCTCAACCATTGGGCAGAGTTGCTGGGTTCAGGGTTCAGCACACCTGTAAGGTAATATTTTGTTAACCTTCCTCCAGTTAACCAGTGATGTCCTTTGATCTCCAGCACAGATTGCACCAGATGATGAGAGAGCTGATTCTTAGGTAGGTTGATAAGGTGTCCAGGACCCTCAAGGAGGAAGAAATCCAGGGCCCTTGAGGTGGAGAAAGGGGTCTGGGGCTCTCAAGGAGGAGAAAGGAACAAACAGTTTTTTTCTGCATTGCTTTGTCTTAGTCATGTAAGATGTTTTTTCTTAAACTGGGTTTTTATGACAACGGTCTTTAACACTAAACTTCTTTAAGCCCAGAGCTAATGATTACACAACAAAATAACTCATCTTGGTCAAGGGTATGTTTTTCCTTCTTAACAAGAACCTTCTGCTTAATCTTGTTATCTTAAATGTATGTTGTGGGAGGGGGTCTGGTAAGACCTTTCTATTGTTAGTTCTAATCTTGTTAGTTTAAGATGTATGTTGTGGGAATGGGTCTGGTAAAAGTATATAAGTCCTAGCAAGTGGGGCTTTCTCCATCCCCCCTTTTTTTGTCTATGTCCAAAACTTTCTCCATCCTTTTTCGCTGTAATAAAACTTCTGCCACACAAAAACTCTGAGTGATCAGCCTGGCCCTTGATCCTGAAGCTAAATCATCTTTGGAGATCACGAATCTGACATTGTTCACCGTAAGCTGTCAGTGAAGGGTTAACATATCCAAGTGTTGTCCCAGGATGAGCTTGGTCGCATCATGACCAACAGGGCTCTGGTTGCTACTGCCTGCAGGCTGCTTGGCCATCCCGGGGCCACTGGATCCAAATTATTTTGAAAAGTAAGCCACTGGTCTCTAACTCAGTCCCAGCTTTTGGGTCAAGACTCCTAGTGCTACCTCTGACCTCTGGTGAACATATAGGGTGAAGAGCTTGGCCAAATTTGGAAGCCCCAGTGCTGGTGTTCTACTCAACTCAGTCTCAGAAATTTCAGAGGCCTGTAGGTGGTCCCTATTCCAATGAAAGGACTCCCTTTCTTCTCCCCTTAGAGCCTCACATAGGGGTTTTTCTATAAGGCCATAATTTGGAATCCAGATACAATAGAACCCAGCCATCCCAAGAAAACCTCAGAGTTGCCTCTTTGTGGCTGGAGATGGTAATGTGCTAATTGCTGGTTTTCAATCTATGGCCAGGGCTTGTGCCCCTGGGGAAAAATTCCTAAATATTCAACCTATTGCTGTGAGATCTGAGCCTTGGTTTGACAGACTTATCAATAAATCATCAACATGTTGTAGCAGAGTTCCCTTCTTCAGGCTCAGTTCCTTCAGCTCCCTTGTTAACACGTTTCCAAAACAATGGGGGCTGACCTGAATACCCTACAACACTGTCCATGTGTATTGAGTAATCTACAGGGTGTCAGTTGAGTCACTCAGTCATGTCCGACTCTTTGCAACACCATGGACTGCAGCACGCCAGGCTTCCCTGTCCATCACCAACTCCTGGAGCTTACTCAGTCCATCAAGTTGGTGATGCCATCCAACCATCTCATCCTCTGTCATCCCCTTCTCCTCCTGCCTTCAATCTTTCCTAGCATCAGGGTCTTTTCAAATGCATCAGTTCTTTGCATCAGGCAGCCGAAGTATTGGAGTTACAGGTATCAGGGTCCCTCCATTCAAAGGCAAAAGGTATTGAGAGTCTGGATGCAGGGGAATACAGAAAAATGCATCTTTGAGGTTCAAAACAAATAGTGTTCCCTGGCACTTGGATTTGATACCAGTGGGTGAATAGGGATGACTGCCCCATTCATTGCTCATAAGTCTTACACCAACTGATACTCCCTGTTAGGGTTCTGAACAGGGAGGATTGGGATGCTTCAAGGGGATTGGCAAGGCCTAATGGGTCCATGTTTTAGAACTTTGCTGAGCAGTGGTTGGGTTCCCTTCAGGGCCTCAGGCTTCAAAGGATACTGTCTCTTCCAGGGGTATTTTCCCCCAGGCCTTAATCTTATTTTTATTTGGGGAACACATTTTCCCTTCCTGGCACTGAGGTATCCCAAACTGCAGGATTTATTTGTTTTCTAATTTCTTAGGGGATGTCTTGGGGAATATTTTGATGATCTGCAGGTGGGTGATCTGGGACTACTAACAGATGTATTCTCTGTTTAGATTTTTTACTTCCTTGGACTTGACCCTATCCTAAGAATATGCTTTTTGTCATTGTTGTTCAGTTGCTAAGTCATGCCCAACTTTGTGACCCCATGGACTGCAGCATACCAGACTCCCCTGTCCTCTACTATCTTCTGGAGTTTGCTCAAACTCATGTCCATTGAGTCTGTGATGCTATCCAACCGTCTCATCCTCTGTTGCCCCCTTCTCCTCCTGTGTTCAGTCTTTCCCAGCATTAGGGTCTTTTCCACTAAGTTGGCTCTTTGCATCAGGTAGCCAAAGTATTGGAGCTTCAGCTTCAGTAATAGTCCTTCCAATGAATATTCAGTACCGATTTCCTTTAGGATTGATTGATTTGATCTCCTTGCAGTCCAGCAGCCTCTCAAGAGTCTTCTCCAGCACCACAAGTTGAAAGCATCAGTTCTTCAGTGCTCATCCTTCTTTATGGTCCAACTATCACATCTGGTACATGGCTACTAGAAAAACCATAGCTTTGACTATACAGACCTTTGTCAGCAAAGGTCTCTGCTTTTTTTAAAAAGTCTCTGCTTTTTAATCGGCTGTCTAGGTTTGTCATAGTTTTCCTTCCAAAGAGCACGTGTCTTTTAATTTCATGACTGCAGTTACCATCCACAGTGATTTTGGAGTCCAAGGAAAGAAAATCTGTCACTGCTTCCACTTTTTCCTCTTGTATTTGCCATGAAGTGATGGGACTGGTTGACATGGTCTTAGTTCTTTGAATGTTGAGTTTCAAGCCAGTTTTTTTTCACTCTCCTCTTTCACCCTCATCAAGAAGTTCTTTAGTTCCTCTTCACTTTCTGCCATTAGAGTGGTATCATCTGCATATCTGAGGTTATTATGCTAATCTCTCCTGAGAAGGGGGACAGAGCATTGTGGCATATACCAAAAGGAATGAATAGTAATAATGGAGCAAATTCCAGAGGCAAGGGGAGACATAAATCCTCATACCTTTGCCTTTCCATCAACTCCCATCACAGTACAGTCATGGGTGGAGAGGGGGCCAGCCGGCCAGGACAGAACAGGGCAGATGGCTCCAGTGTCTATAGGAAATTTAGTTCCCTGCTTGCCACATCAAGGGTGGCCTGAAGGTCTGCTGGGGTGATAAGGATGGAGTGAATGGGATCTGAAGCCAGGCAGGCGATTGGGTCCCGTCAGCTGGTGTGCAATAACCTCTCATTTGCAAAGAGATTTGCAAGGAACCGGGGCTGGCTGGGGGTTGCCCTCAGGGGTCCCGCAAGATAGTGCTCAGGATATCGCCCTGCCAGCAACCTGCCTTCCAACGAAAGACATACTGGTTCATGCCCAGGTAACTTCTTGGTGGTCTGTACAGCCTTCTTGGCCCTCCAGGTTACCCCTGAGGTGGTGGGTGGGTTTTATAAAAAAGCTGGGTTTTATTTATTAGCCTCTTATCTTTATTGGCCTTCTCCACTCAGTCTTGGTTGTTACAGACCTTGAAAGCTTCCTCTACCAAGGTTGACAACTGGGTTTGTGATCCAGCCTCAAGCTTTTGTAATTTTCTCCAGGTAGCAGGAGTTGCCTTGGTGGTAAAATTCATGGCCAGTAGTGTCCTCCTTTCTGCAGGCTCCGGGGTTGTATTGGTGCCCTTCCTGAATGCATCTGTCACCCCACTTAGAAAAACTGCCAGATTTTCATCTTTTCCTATATAACTTTTCAGACCTTATCATAATTTACAGCTTCACCATACAGCCTTTCCTTCTGAAAAATCAAATGTAAATGTAAAAAAAAAAAAAGTAAATGTAGATCACTTAAATGTACAAGAACTCATGACCTGTTATCTGGAGCAGCATTCCAGGAAAACTTGTTCTTTTATGAGAGAGAGAAACCAATTACAGTCTTGAATAAACCTATGTTTAATAAAATTCATTTACCTAATTAAATTTAACCCAACTTTAGAAAGCTCTAACCACATACAAAATTCTTTTCTCAGTGTTCCTCTTTCACAAACCTGCAACTTTCTGTAGCCATGTTATGTCCCTTATTCTTTACATTCAGAAATAGCTAGCTCCAGGAGCAGCTTAGGTGTTTTGCGTAGGTGGTGGTGTGTACAGGGGACATGTGCAGCACCCTGCTTTTGCTCTTGGCTCTTTAAAAGTGGCATTGGTCTCTCTATCTTTTGTCCAGAATTTGCTACAACTGCACATGCATGTAGTTATTTTTAATCTTATATACTTTCTTTGTAGCTTGTTGCTCCAGCAGAGGTGTGTCCAAGTGCAAGCATTGCAGCATTGTAGTGAAGTCTCAGGTCCCAGCCTATCTTACTGCCAGCACCTTGATTTAGCCCAGGAAGACCTCTGTTGGACCTCTGACCTTCAGAAGTGTAAGATAATAAATGTGTGTGGTTTTAAGCCACCAAGCTTGTAGTAATTTGTTACAGCAGCACAGAAAACTAACACAACATGAGAACTTAGTAGGTAACAGATCGGTTAACAAACCAGTGGGCAAAGGATGCTAACTCTACACTTCAGTGTAAAACTTCTAGAGTCTTCCTTTCTATGTTTAATAATCAATTTAGAATTTATTTTAAATATACTGTGTGACAGCAATCTTTTTTTCTATTCTTGTATAGCTATCTGACTGTTACTACACAATTTATTGAGAAGTTTCTCTTCCACAGTATTTTCCTCCAATATTTTATTATGAAAATTTTCAAGCATACAGAAAAGTTGAGAGAATTTTATAGTGAGCACTGACATTCCAAACTTAAGATTTTACCCAGTGTGTTGAACTTGTACCAATGGTGCTAAAGAAATAGGGATACAATTGTGGGCACTCAGCGCACATCGAGGATGTGGCACCAAAGTCTGTTCATTAGTTGCCATCGTATTCTTCATCACTACACTCACAGTTAAAAAAAGGAAAAGAACAAATTTCACTTCTGGATGTCCTTGATGGAGCAGTGAAAAATACTTTTTTATTATAAAAATCTCAAATCTTGAGTTCATATCTTTTTAGTATCTTTTTAACAAATATCCTGTGCTGCATCCTGAAGTTCCATAGTTGTCTCCCCAAAAAGCACTGGTGTGATTATTTGAGTTGGGAGCTGAACTCTGCATGAAAGAAGAACTGAAAGATAAGACATGGGGATGTGGTAGACATCTCAACAATCAACCAAGTGAGTTGTCATTCAAAAGAAACAAGGAACGACATTTTTTGCCAACATAAAACTAGAGTGTTCAAATGAAAACAGAATTTTGGAAATCTTGTTATCTGTTACTGTGAACTTCACAGATTCCCAACACTTAATGATGATATTTACCAGCTTTCACCAGTATCCACCAGCTTTCATACTGTACAATGAAAGTGTCAACATTTGGAAGATCTGCATTAGAAAGTGAAAGGATATTTTCCAAATGACCAATGCATGATATTACAAAGTCATGCTTAATAAAATTATCCATTGAAAGAGCAAACCAGACCAATGAGTTTTAATATAATAGAGTAGAAAAAGTTCACCTAACTGGTTACAAATGGTACACTGCAACTGACCTATTCCTTGTCTACCTTTTTCTGAGAAGAATATGCACAATCATTTAAGTATATTAAAGTATTCTGTCCTTTTCCAAGGACATACCTATGTGAAGCCAGATTTGTTTATATACTTCCAGAAGCACATATGAGAATCCAGCTGTTTTACATTAAGCTAGACATTTAAAAGATTCCCCCATCCCCATCCCCAAAGGAAAAACTGCCACTCCCAAGTTTCTGGAAAATTAATTTTCATAAAAATTTCACTCAGGGAGGGAACATGGGTTAACTTATGGCTGACACATGTTGATGTTTGGTAGAAACCAACACAATACTGTAAAGCAATTATCTTTCAATTAAAGATTAATTTAAAAAATTCACTTATACAACAGAAGGAATCTTTTCGTTATTAAAGTATAAATTAGGGCTCTTACTGAGAGGGTAACAGGCAGGAAGGCCAGGGGTCTCCAAACGGAGGAAATAGGCTGCAAGTGCCAGACATTTTTATCTCTCTTAAGCGGCAGGAGGAAACAAACCAGCGATATTTTTTCTTCTCTGTACAAATTTAAAAGGAGGTTTCTCTTAAAATGCTGTGTTGCCATGACACCTGGTTTCACCTGAAGCTAACTACTCTCAAACCTTGAGTTAACCAATACATTTTTTTTATGGAAATGTTTGTCTTAAGACATGTTAAGTTACCCCCGACTCTGTAAGTTCCGCCAAACGGCCTAACCTACTTACTCAGATATTGTTCCCCTAATCTATGTAAATGAAACTATTTGTTGGTAATCTGCCCTTCTACAAGATTCAAGTCAATCGTTTTATGGCCAGGGATAAATTATCTGGTGCCATTCTAAATTCTAAGACATTCCTTTCTTTTCATTAACTGACTGTGACTGACTATATAACTTACAGCTAAAGACTAGGAGGGGGGTACTCTTTTGCCCCCTTCTGATGCCTATGTCAGAAGCTTTCTCTATCTCCTTTATACTTTAATAAAACTTTATTACACAAAAGCTCTGAGCGATCCAGCCTCGTCTCTGGCCCCTGGATTGAATTCATCTCCTCTGGAGGCCAAGAATCCCGCATCTCATCCTTCAGCAACAACCTTTCATTACCATTCAGAAAAGCAGAAACCTTAGAACACTTTAAACTCAACTTAGACCCCTCCCGCCTTTGTGTTACTGATGTCAACTGTTTTAATACTCCTTATTCTTAAAAGCCCGCCTTCCCCCGCCCAAGGTTGCTGCTTCACTGGTCTGCGCCTCTAGGCTGCCGCGCCCAGTTTGGGTGGTCCTCTGTCAGAAATGCAGGGGCAGGAGGAACGACCGCGGAGGCTCCTAAGAGTTGTGGTTTGTCCTGCCCCTGGTTGCGCTGACGCATTTCATGTACATCCCTAGCGGCAGTCGTCTACTCGGCACCTGCTGGGAGAGCTCTGTCGGCCTGCGGCGTCCCTGATCCCAGGCGATGACCTGAGTTTGAGCGGGCCCACCTCGTCTGCCAGAAGGCCGTCCCTGTGTTATAGCCACGCTTTCCGGGAAACAGACTCACTCAGAAGGACAATGCAGATAGTGGAGTGCAGTTTATTACACCGGCGGGCCCAAGGCAGAGTCACCTCTTAGCCAAGGACCCCGTCCAGCATTTGTGAAAATCTTTTATACCCCATGTGTACGTGTCCAAACCCACCACCTCAATTCCCTTGAGACTTACATAAACAAAGGCAGGGTAAATACAACTACAATAACCCCATCATTCCCGTGTTATGTGTTCAAACAGTCAATAATCAATCAGCCCGCAGTTACATTCCAAACAGTTAATAACCGATAAGCCTGTGCTTACATTCTGATAGATAGTGTCCGGAGGCAGGGGTGATTAGTGTCTCTTTTCTCTTAGGCGATGAGTAACCTGGATATGATCTTCAAGGTTCCCCTGTCCGGAGGGGGTCTTATCCTTCCATTGTCGTTCCCACAGGCACTAAGCAGAGAGTTCAGAGTCCACTGGAGAGGCAGCCGAGCACGATCAGCACGGACAGGCCTGAGATGGAGTCCAGGCCCTATGAATTCCTTCTTCACCTGAAGCACCCCAGAGGGGGAGAGGCAAAGTCGAGAGCGAGGACCGACGGGATCTGCGTGCAGATCCGGGAGGTCGGCTCCGAGCCGGTCTCCCTCCAAATTCCCGCGCTCCCTCAAAATCCCTCGGAGGAGCCCCGTGTGCCAATTCCCTCCCGCGTCCAGGCAGCAGGACAGTGCAGACCAGTCTGGCCTCCTTCGCGCCTGCCCTGACCCAATTGCATTTGTGTAGGTGGGAGGACAGAGATGGGGAGACAGAGGTGGGGAACCCCGCGGCTGCCTGAGAGAAGGGAGGTGCGGGTTCTCTGGGTGGTAGAGGGGTCCCGCGTGGGCATGGACGCGGCACGGAGCCTGGTGTCCTCAAGGTTCTCTCCTCCCGCGGCCATCCATCCGGTCCTGTAACCCCTCCGCAGGAAGCTCCAAGCTGGCCGTGGGGATGGCCATCAGGGTCTGGACAACAGCTGTCTGGGTGTAGAGTTTCAGTTTTGTCAGAGGATGTAGAGTTTCAGTTTTGCAAGATGAAGAATTCTGGACACAAATATGAATGCGGGTAATGGTTACACAACACTGTGAATGTACTTAATTGCAGTTAGTTGTCCACTTAAAAATGGTTAAGATCATAAGATTTACATTATGTATTTTGTGTTATCACAAGATGATTTGTGACTCTTATGTCACCCATAACAAAAAATTTACTCAAAATAGAACATAGACTTAAAGAGGAAGAGCTATAAAATTTCTAGAAGAAATCACAGAAGAAAATATTCATGACCTTCTCTGAGTCTAAAGTTCTTAGAAAGCTCTTTTATAGATTGTGCTTTTAGAGTTAGAAATTGGACTGCATTAAGATAAAATCTTTTCAACTTCAAAATCACCATTCAGAGAATGAAGAGAGATGTCACAGACTGGGAGACAGTATTCACAAATCATATACCTAATAATGGATATATCCAGAGCTTATGAAGAAAGCTTACAGCTCAGTAAAAAGACAACCTAATTTTAAAAATGGGAAAAGGATTTGAACAGACAGTTCATAAAAGAAGACGGATAGATGGCAAGTGAGCACCTTAAAAAGATGATTAACATCATGAGTCATTAGGGAAATACAAATTAATGTCATAATGAAGTCCTACTTTATACCCAGTAGAATAGCTATAACCAAAAAGAAAATGTTGACAAGGGTGTAGAGAAATTGGAACCACTGTAGACTGCTGGTGGGAATATAAAATGGTGCAGTCATTTTGTAAAGATTTTGGCAGCTTCTTTGAAGGTTAAATATAAAGTTAAATACAAACTTACTGTACAGTGCAGCAATTTTACTTCTAGGAATTTACCCATGATAAAGCAAAACATGTTCACACAAAGACTTGTATAATAACTCAAAAATATAAGTAATCTAAATGTGGATTAAAAGCAAGAAGAACAACAACCCTACAACCTGAAGAATGAAAACCACAATCACAGAAAGTTAGACAAAATGTTCCAAAGGCAGAGGCTTATGTCCCAGCTGAATAAATAAGATAAAACCTCAGAAAAACCACTAAATGAAGGCAACCTTCCAGAAAAAGAAATCAGAATAATGATACTGAAGATAATTCAGGATCTCAGAAAGATAGTGGAGGCCAAGACTGAGAAGGAGAAAGAAATGTTTAACAAAGACAGAAGAACTAAAGAACAACCAAACAAAGATGAACAATATAAGAAGTGAAATGAAAACAGAAGGAATCTGTAGCAGAATAACTCAGGCAAAAGAATGGATAAGTGACCTGGAAGCAGAATGGAAATCACTACCATGGAACAGAATAAAGAGAAAAGAATGAAAAGAAATGAAGACAGCCTAGGAAACCTCTGAGACAATGTTAAATACGCCAACATTCACATTATAAGAGTTCCAGAAGGAGGCCAGAGAAAGAAAGGGCCTGAGAAAATATTAACTACTATTAACGAATAACTAAATATTAACATAATAACTAAAAAGTTCTGTAACACCGGAAAGGAAACAGTCAAGTCCAGGATACCAGGCAGGACAAACAAGGAGGAACTCTCTGAGACACATAGTAATCAAATTGACAAAACTTCAAGGAAAAAAGTCAAAAGTAACAAGGGAAAAATGACAATATACAAGGGAACTGCCATAAAGATATCAGCTGATTTCTCAACAGAAACTCTGCAAGCCAGAAAGGAGTGACAGACTATATTTAAATTGATGAACAGGAAGAACCTATCACCAAGAGTACTCTACCCAGCAAGACTCTCGTTCAGATTTGATAGAAAAAAAGTGACAAGCTTTACAGACAAGTGAAAGCTGAGAGAACTCAGCAACACCAGACCAACTTTGCAACAAATGCTAAAGGAAGTCCTCTAGGTGGGAGAGAGACTAGCAACTGCAACAAAAGAGAACATTGTGCATATATAGACGGCTGTATGAAAACCTCATGGGAAAAGCAAGCCCCCGAACTGCAATAGATACACACACAAAAGCGAAAAAGCAACCCAGACACAACACTGCCGCTGCCGCTAAATCGCTTTAGTCATGTCCGACTCTGTGCCACCCCATAGACGGTAGCCCACCAGGCTCCCCTGTCCCTGGGACTCTCCAGGCAAGAACACTAAAGAGGGTCATTTAACTGCAAGAGGGGAGAATAAAAGAGGAAGGGATGGAAACAGACCTACAAACACAAACGGAAAACATTTAAGAAAATGGTAGTAGGAATGCATGTATTGATAATTACCTTAAATGTGAATAGATTAAATAGGCCTATGAAAAGACATAGACTAACTGAGTGTATGCAAAATCAAGACCTGTATATATCCTGGGCTTCCCAGGTAGCTCAGTGGTAAAGAATCCTGCCAATGCAGGAGGTTCAGGAGATGTGGATTTTATCCCTGGGTTGGGAAGATCCCTTGGAGGAGGAAATGGCAACCTGCTCCAGTATTCTTGCTGGAATAATCCTATGGACAAAGGAGCCTGGTAAACTAGAATCATGGGATTGCAAAGAGTCAAATGTGACTGAGCAACTGAGCGCATGCACATACGTGCACGTGCGCACCCTCTCTCTCTCTCTCTCTCTCTCTCTCTCTCACACACACACACACACACACACACACACACACACATCCTGTCTACAAGAGACCCACCAAAGACCAAGGTACACATACAGACTGAAAGTGAGGGCATGGAAGAAGGTATTCAACCCAAATGAAAATCAAAAGAAAGCTGGAATAGCAATACTTACATGAGACAAAATAAACTTTAAAAAGACTGTTATAAGAGCCAAAAAAGAATACTATATAATGATCAAGGGATCAATCCAAGGAGAAGATATAACAATTGTAAATATATATGCACTGAGCATAGGAGCATGTCAATATATAAGGCAAATACTAACAGCCATAAAAGGAGAAATTGACAGTAACACAATAATAGTGGCAGATTTCAACACCCACCTTTCAATGGACCGATCCTCCAGACAAAACAGTAAGAAAGCACCGGCTTCCAATGACACATTGGACAAGATGGTGGACCAGATGGTCTTAATTGATCTTTATAAGACATTCCATAAAGGCAGCAGAATACACATTCTCAAGTGCACACAAAACATTCTCCAGGATTGATCTCATGCTGGGCCATAATGTGATTCTTGGTAAATTTTAGAAAAATGCGAGCATATCAAGCATTTTTCTGATCATAACATTATGAGATTAGGAATAAACTACAAGAAAAAAACTATAAAACACAAACACACAGAGGCTAAAAAACATGCTACTAAACAGCCAATGGATCACTGAAGAAATTAAAGATGAAATAAAAATACCTAGAGACAAATGAAAATGAAACAATCCAAAACCTATAGGATGAAGCAAAAGCAGTTCTAACAGGGAAGATTAGCAATATGTTCTTACCTCGGGAAACAATAAAAATCTCAAATAAACAACTAGCCTTACACATAAAGCACCCAGAGAAAGAAGAACAAACAAAGCCTGAAGTTAGGAGAGATCATAGGGATAAGAGCAGAAATCAATGAAATAGAGACAAAGAAAGCAATAGCAAAAATAGCAAAACTAAAATCTGGTTCTTTGAAAAGATAAACAAAATTGATAAAGCTTTAGCCAGACTCATCAAAAATAAAAAGGAGAGAACCCAAATGCATAAAATTAGAAAGAAAAAAGAAGTTACAATTGACACCACAGAAATCCAAAAGATCATAAGAGACTACTATGAGCAAATGTATGCCAATAAAATGGACAACCTGGAAGAAATGGACAAATTCTTAGGTACAGATTGCCAAGACTGAACCAGGAAGAAGTAGAAAATATGACTAGACCAATCAAACACTGAAATTGAAACTGTGATGAAAAAATTCCAAACAAAAGTTCAGGACCTGGGGACTTCACAGGCAAATTCTATCAAATATTTAGACAAGAACTAACTCCTATCCTTCTCAAACTACAATGAGATATCACCTCACATCAGTCAAAATAACTACCATCAAAAAACCCACAAACATAAATGCTGGAGAGGGTGTGGAGAGAAGGGAATCCTCCTACACTGTGGGTGGAATGTAAACTGGTGCAATCACTATGGAGAATAGTATTACTGCTTAGTCACTTCAGTCGTGTCTGACTCTGTGCGACCCTGTGGACTATAGCCCGCCAGCCTCCTCTGTCCATGGAATTCTCCAGGCAAGGGTACTGGAGTGTGTTGCCATGCCCTGCTCCATGGGATCTTCCTGACTCAGGGGTTGAACCCGGGTCTTCTGCATTGCAGACAGATTCTTTACGACTGAGCCACCAGGGAAGTGCAGGAGAGCAGTATGGAGGTTCCTTAAAAAGTTAAATGTAGAGCTACCATATGATCCTGAAATTCCAATCCTGGGCATTTATCTGGAGAAAAACATGACCTCAAATGATACATGCATCCCAATATTCATTGCAGCACTGTTTGCAATAGCCCAGACATGGAAGAAACCTAAATGTTCGTTGACAGAGGAATGGATAAAGAAGCTGTGGTAAACATACACAGTGGAATATTTCTCAGCCATTAAAAACATGAAATAATGCCATTTGCAGTGACATGGATGGACCTGGAGATTGTCATATTGAGTGAAATAAGTCAGACAGAGAAGGAGAAATATTGCATGATATCCCTTTACATGTGGAACCTAAAAAGAAATGATAAAAATGAACTTACTTACAAAACAGAAATAGACTCACAGGCTTAGAAAACAAACTTATGGTTGCTGGGAGAAAGGGGTAGTTAGGGAGTTTGGAATGGACATGTACACACTGCTTTATGTAAAATGGATAACCAACAAGGACCTACTGTATAGCACATGGAACTCTGCTCAATGTTATGTGGTAGCCTGGATGGGAGTGGAGTTTGGGAGAGAATGTATGTGTGTGTGCATGCGTGCCCAGTTGCTTCAGTTGTGTTCAACTCTTTGTGACCCTATGGACTGTAGCCTGCCAGGCTTCTCTGTCCATGGGATTCTGCAGGCAAGAATACTGGAATGGGTTGCCATGCCCTCCTCCAGGGGATCTTTCCAACCCAGGGATTGAACCAGTGTCTCATGCATCTCCTGCATTTCAGGCAGGTTTCGTACCACTAAGCCACCAAGGGAGCCTCTGTGTGTATGTGTGTGTGCGTGTGTGTGTGTGCACGCATGTGTGTGTATATGTATGTATGACTGAGTCCCTTCACTGTTCTCCTGAAATTCTCACAATATTGTTAATCGACTATACACAAATACAAAATAAAAAGTTAAAAAAAACAAACTCCCAACAAACAAAAGTCCAGGACCTGATGACTTCACAGGCAAACTCTATTAAACATTTAGAGAAGAGCTAACACATATCCTTCTGAAACCGTTTCAAAAAACTGCAGAGGAATGAAAACTCCCATACTCATTCTATGAAGCCACCATCATACTGATACCAAAACCAGACAAAGATATTGAAGAAAAAAAAGAAAATTATCGGCCAGAAGATGGAGAAGATGTATACAGTCAGCAAAAACAAGACTGGGAACTGACTGTAAGCTCAGTTCATGAACTCCTTATTGCGAAATTCAGACTTAAATTGAAGAAAGTAGAGAAAACCACTAGGCCATTCAGATATGACCTAAATCAAATCCCTTATGATTATACAGTGGAAGTGACAATCAAATTCAAGGGATAGATCTGATACAGTGTCAAAAAAACTATGGACAGAGGTTCATAACATTGTATAGGAGGTGGTGATCAAAACCATCCTTGAGAAAAAGAAATGCAAAAAAGGTTGTCTGAGGAATCCTTACAAATAGCTGAGAAAAGAGAAGTAAAAGGCAAAGGAGATAAGGAAAGATATACCCATCTGATTGCATAGTTCCAAAGAATAGCAAAGAGAGATAAGAAAGCCTTCCTAAGTGATCAATGCAAAGAAATAAAGGAAAACAACAGAATGGGAAAGACTAGAGATCTCTTCAAGAAAATAAGAGCTGTTAAGGGAACATTTCATGCAAAGACGGGCCCAATAAAGGACAGAAATGTTATGGACCTAACAGAAGCAGAAGATATTAAGAAGAGGTGGCAAGAATACACAGAAGAACTATACAAAAAAGATCTTCATGACCCAGATAACCACGATGGTGTGATCACTCACCTAGAGCCAGACATCTTGGAATGCGAAGTCAAGTGGGCCTTCACTATGAACAAAGCTAGTGGAGGTGATGGAATTCCAGCTGAGCTATTTCAAATCCTGCAAGATGATGCTGTGAGAGTGCTGCACTCAATATGCTAGCAAATTTGGAAAACTCAGCAGTGGCCACAGGCCTGGAAAAGGTCAGTTTTCATTCCAATCCCAAAGAAGGACAATGCCAGAGAATGTTCAAACTAACACGCAATTGCACTCATTTCACATGCTAGCAAGGTAATGCTCAAAATTCTTCAAGCTAGACTTCAGCGGTACGTGAGCCAAGAACTTCCAGATGTTCAAGCTGGTTTTAGAAAAGACAGATGAACCAGAGGTAAATTGCCAACATCCATTGGATCATAGAAAAAACAAGGGAATTCCAGAGAAACATCTACTTCTACTTAATAAAGTACGCCAAAGCCTTTCTCTGTGTGGATCACAACAAACTGTGGAAAATTCTTAAAGAGATAGGAAAACCAGACCACCTTACCTGCCTCCTGAGAAATCTGTATGCAGGTCAAGAAGCAACAGTTAGAACTGGACATGGAACAATGGTGGTGGTGGTTTAGTTGCTAAGTTGTGTCCGATTCTTATGACCCCATGGACTGTAGCCTGCCAGGCTCCTCTGTCCATGGGATTCTCCAGGCAAGAATATTGGAGTGGGTTGCCATTTCCTTCTCCATGGAACAATGGACTGTTTCCAAATAGGGAAAAGGAGTACATCAAGGCTGTATATTGTCACACTGCTTATTTAACTTATATGCAGAGTACATCATGTGAAATGCCAGGCTGGGTGAAGCTCTAGTTGGAATTGAGGTGTCCAGGAGAAATATCAATAACCTCTGATATGCAGATGATACCTCCCTTATGGCAGAGAACAAAAAGGAACTAAAGAGCCTCTTAATGAAAAAGTTAGAGAGGAGAGTGAAAAGCAGGTTTAAAACTCAACATTCAAAAAACTATGATCATGGCATCTGGTTCCATCACTTCATGGCAAATATATGGGGAAACAATTGAAGTAGTGACAGACTTTATTTTCTTGGGCTCCAAAATCACTGCAGACAGTAACTACAGCCATGAAATTAAAAGATGTTTGCTCATTGGAAGAAAAGCTGTGACAAACCTAGACAGCATATTTAAAAGCAGAGACTTTACTTTGCTGACAAATGTCCATATAGTCAAAGCTATGGTTTTTCCACTAATCATGTATGGATATGAGAGTTGGACCATGAAGAAGGCTGGGTGCCAAGGAATTGATGCTTTTAAACTGTGGTGCTGGAGAGGAGTCTTGAGAGTCCTTTGGACAGCAAGGAGATCAAGCTAGTCAATCCTAAAGGAAATCAACTTTGAATATTCATTGGAAGGATTGTTACTGAAGCTGAATCTCCAATACTTTGGCCACCTGATGCAAAAAGTTGACTCACTGGAAAAGACCCTGATGCTGGGAAAGATTGAAAGCAAGAGGAGAAGGGGACAACAGAGGATTAGATGGTTGGATGGCATCACTGATTCAATGGATATGAATTTGAGCACACTCCAGGAGATAGTGAAGGACAGGATAGCCTGGTGTGCTTCAGTCCATGGGGTCACAAAAAGCTGGACATGACTGAGTGACTGAACAGCAATCACTGATGAACATAGACCCAAAATTCCTTGTCAAAATACTAGCAATCTGAATCCAACAATATATTAAAAATGCCATACACTCTGATCAGGTTGGATTTATCTCAAGGATGCATGGAGTTTTCAATATCTGCAAATCAATCACTGAGTTATATCACGTACAAATTGAAGAATAAAAGACACATGAGCATCTCAATGGACTGGCATGATGCAATCCATGGGGTTGCAAAGAGTCAGACATGACAGAGTGACTGAACAACGTTTCAATAGATACAGAAAAAACTTTTGATAAAATTCACCCATTTATGATAAAAAAAAAAAAAAACCTCTCCAGAAAAGGGAGGTAGAGGGAACATACCTCAACATAGTTAAAGCCATATATGACAAAGATATAGCTAACATACTCAACTGTGGAAAGCTGAAAGCATTCCTTCTGATTTCAGGACCAAGGCAAGAATATCCACTCTTATTCAACATAGTTTTGAATGTTCCATGGGAAGTCCTACCCATGGAAATGAGAGAAGAAAAGAAGTAAAGGAAACCCAAAATGCAAAAGATGTTAAACAGTCACTATTTGCAGTTGACATGATACTATACAGAGAAGATACTAAAGATGCTACCAGGAAACTACTAGAACTCATCAATGAATTTGGAAAAGTTATAGGTTACAAAATTAATCCATAAAAATCTATTCTGTTTCTATACACTAACAATGAAAGATCAAAAATAGGTATTCAAGAAACAATCCCATCTACCATCCTATAAGAATAAAATAACTAGGAATAAACCTACCCAAGGAGACAAAAGACCTGTATTACAAAAAGGACAGATGCTGATGAACTTGAAGAAGACAAACAGATGGAAAGATATACCATGTTTGAATAACTATATTACTCTGGGCACCAACAAGTGCCTTGAGAATGACTATAGTTACTCAAGGCAATCTGTAAACTCAATGCAATCCCTATCAAATTACTAAGGGCATTTTTCACAGAAATGAAACAAAAATCTTAAAATCTATATGGAGACACAAAGCACCCTGAATAGACAAAGCAGTCATGAGGAAGAAAAGCAGAGCTGGAAGAATCAGGCTTCACGACTTCAGACTATAATACAAAGCTACAGTCACCAAAACAGGATGGTACAGGCACAAAAAATAAGGGCATGTATCAATGGAACAGGATAAAATAAACTCATGCACCTGTGATCAATTAATCTGTGACAAGTGAGGCATGACTACACAGTGGTAGAAAGACCGTCTCTTCAACAAATGGTCCTGAGAAAATTGGAAAGCATGTAATAAACAAGATGATTGTCCTGTAACAGCATATACAAAAATAAGCTCAAAATGAATTAAAGACCTAAATGTGAGACCGAACACTGTAAAATCCCTACAGAAAACTTAGGCAGAACACTCTTGACATAAATTGCAGCAATATCTTTTCTGATTTATCTCCCAGAAATAAAACCAAAAATAAATAGACGGGACCTAATTAAACTTAAAAGCTTTTGCACAGTAAAGGAAAAAATAAACAAAATGAAAAGACAGCTTACAGATTGGAGAAAATATTTGCAAATGATATAACCAACAGGGGATTAATCTTGAAAATCTATAAACAGCTCATGAGACTTAATATCATCAAGACAATCCAATCAAAAAAATGGTGAGAGACCTAAAGAAACATTTCTCCAAAGGAGACATACAGATTGCCAAGAGGCACATGAAAAGATGTTCAAAAATGCTAAAATGCAAGTCAAAATGACAATGAGGTATCACTTCACACCAGTCAAAATGGCTATCATCAAAAAATTCACAAACAATAATGGAGAGGGTGTGGAGAGAAGGGAACCCTCCTGCCCTGTTGATGAGAGTATAAACTGGTGCAGCCACTATGGAGAAGAGTACAGAGGTTCCTTAAAAAACTAAAATTAGAACTAGCATATGACTCTACAATCCCACTTCTGGGCATATATCTGGAGAAAAACATGATCTGAAGTGATACATGAGCCCCACTGTTCATTGCAGCGCTATTTACAGTAGCCAAGGCATGGAAGCAACCTAAATACCCATCAACAGAGGAATGAATAAGGAAGATGTGGCACATACATACAATGGAATGTTACCCAGCTATTAAAAAAGAATAAAATAATGCCATTTGCAGTAACATGGATGGACCTAGAGACTGTCATATTGAGTGAAGTCATACAGAGAAAAAGAAATATCATATGACATCCCTTATATGTGCAATCTAAAAAGAAATGATATAAATGAAATTTTAAAAAAGTATTTATTTTTGGTTGCACTGGATCTTTGTTGTTGCTCTTGGGCTTTTTCTAGTTGTGGCAATGAGGGGCTACTCTCTAGTTGTGGTGCATGAGTTTCTCTTTGAAGTGGCATCTCTTTTTGGAGAGTACAGGCTCTGGAGTGCTTGGGCTTCAGTATTTGCACCTCCTGGGCTCTAGAACATGGGCTTAGTAGTTGTGGTGCCCCAAGGCATGTGAAATCTACTGGACCAGGGATCAAATTCATGTTCACTGCATGGGCATGCAGACTGTCAACCACTGGACCAGCATGAAGTCCCCAATGAGCTTATTTACACAAGAGAATCAGACTCACACACTTGGAGAACAAACTTATGGTTGCAGGGAAGGATGAGGGGAAGGGATGGTTAGGGAGTCTGAGATCAACATGTACACACTGCTGTGTTCAAATTGGATAACTAGAAGTGTCTACTGTATAGCACAAGGAACACTACTCAATGTTTTGTGGCAGCCTGCCTGGGAGGGGAGTTTGGAGGAGAATGGATGCATATATATATATCGCTGAGACACTCAACTGTGCATCTGAAACTGTCACAATATTGTTAACTGGCTATACTCCAATATAAAATAAAAAGCTAAAAAATATATAATAAATGTGGACTTAGTGGTGAATGTATAGACAAAATGGAACAGTATTCAGCAATAAAGGGGCAAACCAGTGGTGTGTCTGTAACATGAATAAATCTTCAGAGCATTGTGCTGAGCAAAAGAAGCCAGGAACAGTATCTATTATGGTCCCCATCATATAAAATGTCCAGAAAAGGCAGGTCTATGGAGAGAATCAGAATAAAGATTGTCTAGGGGTCAGAGATGAGATTGGATCTTGGCTTCAGAGGATCTCTGAGACAGTAGGCATGCTGCAAACATGGATGAGACAACTGTTGCAAAACTTCCTTTATGAAAAATAATTGAATTTAAAAATTGCTTTTAATAGAAGCTTTATTGAGGTATGATTTATATACCATAAAACTCACCCTTTTAAAGTGTAACTTCAGTCATTTTTAGTATTCTCAGACTTGTCTACATATTACCATGTCCAGTTCCAGAACATTATCATTCCTTCCAAAAGAAACCCTTTCCCCATTCACAAGCCACTCTCCATCCCCTCCTTCCCCTGTCCCCTTGACTGCCATTTAATCTACTGTGTTTTCATGAATTTCCCCATTCTAGATATTTATATGTGCTTTACTCAGCCATGTCCGAGTCTTTGCCGCCCTAAGGACTGTACCCCACCAGGCTCCTCTGTCTGTGGAATTTTCCAATCAAGAAAGGCTCCTCTGTCCTTAGAATTTTCCCGACAAGTATACTGGAGTGGGTTGCCATTTCCTACTCTAGGAAATCTTCCTTACCCAGGGATTGAAACTGTGTCTCTGGCATCTCTTGCATTGGTAGATGGTTCTTTACCACTAGCACCACCTGGGAAGACATTTATACAAATAGAATCATATCACCTATGGACATGTATATCTGGCTTCTTTCATTTAGCACAGTGTTTTCATAGTGACTTTGTGTTGGTCTCAGCCTGTCAATAATGATGCTGTGACTAGGAATATCTGAGACGGGGGCTTACCTGGGCCGCTCCTAGTCACAGCCCCCACAGACATTTCACCAATGATCCATTGCCATGGCTGGACCCATCCTTATGGTTCTTACTGTGATTGCAAGATGCATCTCAGCAACAACCATCAGGGATCTTCGAAAACATAAGGTTTATTACTGAGGATCCTGGGGAGTAGGGACACACCAGGGCCATACAGCAGAGAGAGAATGAGAACGTAGACTGGGAGTTCTGCCCATATTTGGATCACAGGGGCTTACAGGTTCATTATTTATTGATGAATTTAAGATATAAAGCTGAGAATTAAGGCACAGGAAGGGAAGAGCAGGGTTCACTTCAGGGAGCAGTCATTCAAGTCGCCCAGGGCTTGCTATGAGGAGACCATTGGGCGGAGGTGGGGGGGGGGTCCCATCCTGGCTGTTTATCTAATTGTGTGGCTAGAAATGAACTTACCCAAGATTGATGTTTAGTCGTGCCTCAGAAATCAGAAGCTTTCAGTACAATCAGGTATTTGCATTATGGTCAAAAAAAGGTAATTGTCGGATACCCATATAATGTAGTACAGAAGTTCATCATGTAGTAGTATTCTTCAGTGCTTCCTTCCTTTTTATGACTAAACAATGTACCTTTGCATGTATAGATCACTTTTGGCTTATCCATTCATCCATTGATGCTTATTTGGCTGTTAGCAGTCAAGTCATTAAAAACATTTGTGTGCAATCATTTCTATGGACACAGGCTTTTAATTCTCTTGAGTGTATACCTCGGAATGGGATTGCCAGGTAATACAGTGATTCTGGGTTTAACACCTTGAGGAACTGCCAAGCTAGGTCCAAAGTGGTTGCTCCATTTTATATCCCTACCAGCTGTGCAGGAAGGTGAAAAACTTTACTCTTGCATCTTTTTGTCATGTGCTAGATATCTTGGTCCTTAATAACAGTGATATAACTGTCATGTCCTATAGCAAACATAAGATTTTTTTTTTTATTAAAAAAATTTTTTTTTATTAGTTGGAGGCTAATTACTTCACAACATTGCAAGGATGGTTTTAAAATAATAGCAATTTGTTACTGTTAACTAGGATACTAAATGAAGTTCAGTTAGTCTTTATACCTCATTTTATCCAAAGAATACATAGTTAAATACCACATGTTAAGGTCAGGTAGAAAACTGATTGTCTCTTGTAGTTTTGTTTCCAATTGCATAAACAAAAATGTATTTGTTGACATTTATTTTCAACTTTAGGGATTGCCCTCCCT
This sequence comes from Muntiacus reevesi, assembly GCF_963930625.1. Lineage (NCBI taxonomy): Eukaryota > Metazoa > Chordata > Mammalia > Artiodactyla > Cervidae > Muntiacus > Muntiacus reevesi. The sequence goes on from NC_089261.1 coordinate 28,773,025, forward strand.
CCTCCTTTTGATCATGTAGCGTATTTAGTGATTCAAAAGTAGAAAGTGTATAATGGTGCATTCAGACAAGCCTCCATCTCTCCTCCTCCCCTCCTCCCAAGGTAACCTAAGTTTCTAGTTCATCTTCACAGTGATTCTTTTGGAAGTAAAGATACACACAGAGACATAGCTGATCAGACTCAACGCTAAGCCTTGTCAGGAAGCCTTTTTTCTGCCTCTCACCTTGGGTTTCCCAGAGCTCAATATGCCGTGTTTCACTCATTTTTGCGCCATGTATTTTGTTGTTAAAGTAACTTCTGAAATGAATGCCTCTGGATCCTTTGCTCTGACTGCCTAATGCCTTTCCCTCCTCCCTTTTCTCCCCTCTCCCTCTAACCCTCTGAAGCTCCTTTCTGTTGTTTCTCTCTGTGCCCAAATCTTGTTTTCTCACTTCTCGTGCTGATCACTTTGGGCTTCATTTCCAGCAGCTTTCCCTCTCAGGGAAGACCCAACCTCCTATGAGGGACTGTTTGCCCATTATTTCTCAGAACGTTGTGTTCCTAGATGGCCACAGCACTGTTAGATCATTTAGCAACTTTGGGAACATCTTTTTTCATCACCTGCAGCCCTGAGCCTGATAGGCTCAGATTCCACTTGGGAGGTGCTCACCTCTTGGGGATGCTCATTAACTGGTGGCTTTGGAGGTCAGCAGCCTGTGGCCCCTACTCCCGCAGTTGTACTGTTAGGTTGCATCTGCCTAGATTCCGAAGTTTGTGGGGAGCCCTGTCACTTGGGTCTGTTTTTCTGGCTGTGGACATCTCTGACTTCTTTTACTATTCCTGTAGCCCTCTTGTTTTTATTGGGGCATGAAAAGACTACACTGCCACCCTGATCTCATCCTACCCTCAACGTTTCACAACAAACAGTAAGACTCAGTGAGAGAGATTAAATGAGTTGTTCATGGATATCCAGATATTGAGAGAAGAAACTCTACTGAAACACAGATTATTTCATCCAAGATCTACTTCTGGTGTGCACCCACCTAAAGCAGGGTCATTTACTCCTTAGCACCTGGCATCATGTTCTTCATAACTGTCTGCCTGAAACTGTTTAAAGCTCAGTGTGGTTGCTGCTCTTTCGGGGTTCCTGGGGGCCTGTGCAGAGTCTGTGTGGGAGCTGTAGTCAGTGTGCTGGGCTCCCTAATTCCATTTCCTCTCACTTCTGCCCCCCAGCAGCACTGACCACAGTCTGGGGAACCCCTGGCGCAGTTGGGGTGAGTGCAGTCACCAGCAAAAGAGACCAAGGTTAGATATGTGCTCTCAATTGTGTGCTTGCTCTACAGATGCCACCTCTCCAGGAGCAGGACAGCTCATGCAATGCAAGCAGAAAGCCTCAAGGTGAAGAATCCACCTTGGGTCAAGGGACCCCTGACCAGAGGCCTCTCCCTGGAGGACCCCGGCAGAGGCCCAGGAGACCTGGGACAGCGCAGGTCCTGGAGTGTCTGCTTATTTCCCAGAGGCAGCCTAAAGTCAAGAAATCCTGGGTGAGTCCTTGTTTATTTCCACTTCTTTTCTTTATTCCTTTTTAATTTTTTTGGTGGGGAGAGGTCCTTAGATGGGAGCATTTAGTTAACTTCTCCTTAGGTCGTGGAAGGTCCCTGAGGTCCCTGTTTCCTGGTTTCCCCAGACTTGATTTTTAGCTCCTTCTCCACCCCCACAATTTTAAAATGCATATTGTTCTTTTTATGTGTTTACAAAATGTGTATTGTTGTTGGTGTGAATGCATTTTTAATTTATGTTCATGGCATGTACACATGTGTCTCCTGCTCTATTGCTTATATTTTTTGTTAAGAACTTTGTTTCACTAAGCACCATCCTCTTATATGGCCATAAGGAATGTCTGGGTGTCCACTTGCCTCACATTCTCTACCAACTACTGCTATTCTTTTTTTTTTTTTTAATTGGAGGGTAATTACTTTATAATATTGTGATGACTTCTGCCATACATCAACATGAATCTGCTATAGGTATACATATGTCCCCTTCCTCTTAAACCTCCCTCCCACCTCCTTTTGCCTCCCATCCCTCTAGGTTATCACAGAGCACCAGCTTTAGGGTCCTTGTGTCATATAGCAAAGGACCCCCTATTACATTTTATGTATTTAACCTTTGCTTTTCTCTGCAATGCTGAACACTTCTTTTAGGCAAGACTGTCTTTCATCCATTTTATATTACCTACACATAGTTGAATACCTGTGTCGACTAAAAAAAAGATCTACAACTTGAGAATTGTGAGTTAAGCTTTATTTGGGGCAAAATGAGGACTGCAGCCTGGGAGGCAGCATCTCAGGTGGCTCTGAGAGACTGCTCCAAAGTGGCAGTGGGGGAAAGTCAATCAGTATATAAGGTTTTGGTGAAGGGAGAGTTCAATACCATGAAGCACTCAATTTACAAAAGGTTTTTTGTTAGTCATGAGGGTCTGATGTCACCATGAAGGGATTTATTGCTTCTCTAGATACGAGGAGATGCAAGGACTGAGATCATAAAATCTGTTTCTAAAAACATCCAACTATCTAAAGACCTGTCCCACCAGATTCCCTTGAGCAGAGTGCCTCACTCCATCCTGAACTCCCTCGGGGGTTGTTGAAGGTCAACAGCTATAGCAGTCTCTGTAGAGGCAGGTTTCAAATGCCTTTGTTGTTCAGTCTTTGGCAACGCTCTTGGTAAGTGCCAATTTGCAGTCGACACCGGGCACATGCTATTATATGTTTAATGAAAAGTTAACTGATTTAATGCATATTGATGAGATATTTTCAATGAATGTTTGCTTTTTCCCAAAGCAGAATGTAAATAATTGGCTCTCTTGGCAGCCGTTTGTTTACTCCAAACTCAGTAAAATGATTTGAGATTGAATGGAGATATGCGTTTTCAGGGACCATTGTCATTCATGGATGTGTTTGTGGACTTTACTTGGGAAGAGTGGCAGCTGCTGGTCCCAGCTGAGAAGCGCCTGTGCAGGAGTGTGATGTTGGAAAACTACAGCAACCTGGTGTCCCTGGGTGGGTAATGCCTCCCTGAAAGGAGTATGTATAATCTGTAGCTTCCCCTTCTTGGTAGCTGAAAGCTGGGGCACTTTTGTAAAATACTTGATGATTTGGGGCTTATATTTAGAGGTCAGATTTTCTTATTCTCCCTTTGACATCAGAATACACTGGTTGAATGGTGTTTACTTTGCCAAATGCAAAAGAGCAGCTTTATCATGCCACCTCTAAACTGAGTCTTCTCTGTTCTTCTGAATCCCTGAGTCCCAGGCAGCCTTGGTCCAGGTTGTCTGTGATTTTTCATTCACAGGGTATCAACACACCAAACCCAGTATCATTTTCCAGTTGGAACAAGAAGAGCTATGAATGATGCAAATCCTGAGTCAGGGCCATCCAGGTGAGTGACCAGGACATTTAGATCTTTTCCTCCTTCCTCAGAATTGCTGTGAGTTCTTATGTGATGTTTCCTTTTTGTTTGTGTTTTTGTGTTATTTGTGACCATTTTCTCTTCATGCTCTCTTTTCTGGCATTGTCAGCTTCCGTCATACTTTCCCGTGGTGATAGACTCATTTCATCCTGCATTTAAGCAGCTTTTCCTCTTTACTTCACTGGATGTGACTTTCACACCTCTTCTACTTTCTTTCTCTTTTTTAAAATTATTCACATTCATATTTAACAACCACAGGTCCAGTTTCCTTCTCCTTGAAACCTGTTAGGAGATTCTACCCCTCTGTTTCTCCTTGCTTGTCACTCTGTCACCACTGTTCTTTCTGAGGTTATTCCTGCCTCATTTGATGATACTAGTTATCTTTCCTGAAGCCTTTCCCTCTCTCCATACTCAGGTGACACTCCACTGAACACCCTCTCACACTGCATGGCAGAGTGCTTATTCTCCTTATGCCTTACTGACCCACGTGCTCTCCTCTCTTGAGTCCAGAGGGGTCTTTTCTATATTCCCTACTTTTGTCATATGTTTTCAGTTTTAGCAGACTCCCACCCTGAAGGTTTGAGCTCTTCCTTTCTCTGTTTGTGACTGGCAGTCCTGTCTACCTTTCATCTGCCCTTTGGTACTGAGTTTAACTGGTTCACAGGGTGTCTTCCCTACATGGGCCACTCCATTGTCTAATTTTTCAGAAACTGGAATTGAAATGTCTCTTCCCTGCCCCATGGCTGTATGATAATGTCTTCTTTCTTTCCTAATTGTTAGTTCTGCTGTGCTCTGAATTCTTTTTCCTGACACTGGGGAGTGAGCTTAAAACTCCTTTATATGCAGTTGTCTTCACTAGTCTTGTTATAATCTGCCGTATTTTACTCCTTTAAAAATAAGTCTTTTAAAGCACCATCTTTTCAATCGTTACCCCCAACAAGGCTAGTATTATTTCATTTCTCACTTGTTCTACTTACCAGCCAAATTTATAGCTTATACTCTTTTTGTACTATTAGTTTGTCCTGATGTGACTGTCAGATATGTTTCCCTAAGCACCTATGTATTTTTTAATAAACGTGGCTGGGTAAATCAACAGTAAGTCTTTGTATTATTAGGATTGTTTCACCTGCAATTTTTTATTAATCCTGAATGAACCTGTTTAAGCAGAAGTGATTTATTACTACACATCACAAAATGTCCTGACATGGAGCAGCTCTAAGGATGACTAAATTCTTAGTCATTGCCTCACTTAATCCCCGAATGTCTGTCTCTTCCTTGCCATTATAACTATGTCAGTATTTTCCTCAGATTAATTCCCTCATGGTCATCAGATCATTACAGTTCCACCTGACACCTGCAGATATACCAGTGGCCAGTGGGACAAGAAAGACTGTTCCTTCCCATGTGGCCCTTTTTTATTAGATATTAAAATCTATTTCAGGAAACCCTAGCCGACTTACCATGTTTGATAGGCTAGATTTTTATCACCTACCCTGTCTAAAGAAGACTCAGGCAAGGGAAATGAAACCATCACTGTTGGCTCAGATAAATCATGCTTCCCCTTTGGCAGGGGGTATGGAGATGGGTCTCCAGTTTCCTAACTGAAGCACATGGCCTTACGGATGGAGGTAGGATGTAAAATCAGATCTCTACCAGCCAGGAGAAGGACAGCAGAACTGTCAGGTAGGCAGCACTGTACATTTTCATCTTCCTCTTTGGTGAGGGAGCATCCAGTCCCATCCTTCTTTCCATCCATCCACCTCCAAAAATATTCTATACCACCTCTTTCCATTCTTAACCATATTAGTACAAGTCTAGGATTATTGTTTCTAATTAGACCTGGTGGTGTGTCTTCCTGGTCTGGTGATCTATAATTAAAGATAAGTTATCCACATACAACTAGCCAGACAGGCTGAGTGGTAGAGAGACGTGCGGAACCTTGTTCTGGGAGAGCAGCAGCGGCACCGCAGGGAAGCCGCTGGTTACAGTGCATTGGAACTGGGCTGCGTAGGCTGTTCCAGCGCTTCTGCCACGGCTGTGGCCTGCTGAGCCCCGGGTTCTTCTCTCTTAGCCTGAGTTCCTCTTCCTTTGTCTTCTGTAGCTAAACTCAAGATGAGCCACAGCCAGTAATCATGTTTATTACAGTCTTGAATCATGTTTAAACAGTTTTCAGTCTTGTGAATTCCTGTCTTCTACTCACTGACTCTGGTATTCTGTGTTAATTTCTTGAATTCTTTGTGCTATCCCTTGAGATACCAGCAATGATCTGATTTTCTGGAATTATTGTTGAAAAAAATGCTCAATAGCAAATTCATTAGATTTCCTGGGAAACAAAATGAAGAAAACCAGAGATGTGAGAACCAAGGAAAAACAAGGAGTGTGGTGCTAGCAACAGAAAGATTGGAAAGGTAAAGTATAGAAATTGACAGATTCAGTATCCATGAACTTTGAATTCTATAGTAACATCACTGACAGCCAAACGTGAGCAAATCTGATTCAAAGGCAAAGATTAATTACTCACTGGCCTGGTTTTTCCTGATGGAAACATTTGTGACTTTAAGACCATTTAATTGACAGTAATACTCACTTCAAAGCCATTGTAATAGACAAACATGCTCATATTCATTTCTCAGTACATGGGAATGGATATTGTCCCAGCTGGCAATCGGTGTTTAGGAACATATAACTTGGACATTGTGTACAAAATGAGTAAGAGAGTTCAAGTTTAGGCTTTAGAGGAACCTGAAATGAGGTATTAAGATTCTGTGATATTGCAGTTTTCAAACCTGACCTGCTTCTGTCTTCTCTCAATACCCTGTTCTGTCCATCACTTTGGTCAGCATGTTACTTTGAGATACCTAGGTCCACCCTACCCATTCTCTCTTCTCTTCAGCCTCCAAATATTTGTCATTGTGCCTGAGGACTTAGTCCTGTGTTTTGCTCTTTATTTATTTTGTATATTTGGAATTTGGCAGCAGTGCAGGGTGGTTAATGTTTAACCAGTGTCTGTTCATCATGCCCTTCTGTTTTTCATTCCTCTTGGAAAAAAACAATTTCACCTCTTAGCCCTTTCTTAGTGAATTTTCCTCCATGATTTCTGAATAACCAGTGCTTATTCTATTGTACCTAGATTTTCTCCTAATTACTCAGTGTGAAGGATAGATTTAATTCTCTTTCATCCTCCTCCCCTCATATTCCCCATGGTATATACACTGTCTTCTCATACCCACATGATCCTAATAAAACTACTTCATGCTTTTGCTTAGAACAGTCTTCAGTTTTTGTATCTTCATGACTATGTAATTTCCATTCACAGGCAAATCATACAAGTGTACAGTTGTTGGTTTTCATTCATAAATCACTTTTTCTGTTGAGTTGTTTTACTTGCCTTTCCAGTTTTCTCTGTTATTGCTCATATTTTTAATTAATTTATCCCCAGATTCTTCTTCACGTGTCTAAATATTCTTTTGGTACATTCAGCTAAATTAGTGATTCTGTCAATTTCATCTTCCTGATGACATCACTCTCAGGTCTTGTGACTTCCTCTGGTGTAACCTAACTTTTCTCATCACCTGGTTGTACAGTTTTTATCCTGGAATCTCCTTTCAAATTTTCTGTTTTTGTTTTTTTTTTATGGTGTGTGTCCTCTTTTTTCTAGATTTGTTTTGTTGGAACACCTCTCACAGTAGCTTCCTGTGAAAGGGTGCATTTGATATAAATGTTGGACCTGCACCTCTGAAAATGTTTATACTTTACTCCTGAGTGTTCTGTTTTTTTTTTTTTTATTCTACTGATGCTAGTGAGAAGTTAGATCCATTGTAAATTTTGATTTATTATATGAAACGTTTTTGGTTTCTCTGGAAGTTTTACTGGCTGCTGCTTAACAGTGTTCTGAAACATCATGATGATGTTTCTTGTGAGTTTATTTTCATCTATTTGGGTATTCAGTGGACCTTTATTCCCAAGAGGAGTGTAAACCAATCTGCAATGGTTCTGCTCTTTCTCCTGAGCTTAACAATGTTTGGCATATAATAGGTATTTAACAATTATTTGTTAAATAATGCTAGTGCTTAGAGATCTTTCCCACTTTGTGTTTTCCTCATTTTACCTTGTGCTTTCTAAAAAAGGTATAGTACAAAAATTTGAAACTCAAGACTCTCTTTATTGGCAGTTCCCTATGCCTATGTTCATGTTTTGAGTTGCTTTGTTTTCCTCAGTGTCCAGGAGTTGTCCAGGACTCCAGACACTGGAGTCCAGTGTCCAGTGTCCAGGTACCTTAACTCTTGAGATTTTATTTATGTTCAGAACTGATATCAGAAACTAAGAAAAACCTCATGACATGGCATTTTTAAGGTAATTTTATGCTATACCAAGATCATATTACTATTCACAACATGAGTATTTTCATTTCTAGATAAAGTCTGGGAAATTAATGATTGTATGGAATGGCATCAGGAAAATTAAGGCAGAAGACTGTCCCTGTACTGCATTTGGAAAACTATTTTCTTAGTGAAGATTATATTTCTTCAAGACAAAGACTTCATAAATGTGTCACAAATGGAAAGAATTTGAAATATAATATAGATTTTAGTAGCAATCATGCTGGAAAGAATCCTAATGGGTTACGTGTACAGAGAGAATCACCCTTCCATTCTAAACATGAACAAGCTATTATTGGCATAAAACACTGTGGAAGTATTGAACCTGGGAAAACTGCCAACAGAAAGTTATAGCTCATTTGCCAACAAATGCATATAGGAGGAGAGCCCTTTGACTACAGTTCCCGTGGGAAGGCCTTCAGCAGCAAGTCATACCTTGGGGTGCCTGAGGAAACTCATGCAGAAGAAAAGCCTTACAAAGGTGATGGATATGGGAAAGACCTCAGCAGCAAGTCCTACCTCATTGCACATCAGAGAACTCACACAGTAGAGAAGCTACATGAATACAGTGACTGTCAGGAAACTTTTAGTTTCAATTCACAACTTGTTATATACATCAGAGAATTCACACACGGGAGAATCCCTGCATGTTGTGAATGTAGAAAAGTTTTCAGTAGAGTAGACCAGCTTGTTTCCCACCAGATAACTCATTCAGGACAGAAACCCTGCAAGTGTTGTGCATTTGAAAAAACTTTTGATTTGAAATCACAACTCTTTATACACCAAAGCATTCATACAGGAGAGAAACCCTATGAAGGCATTGATTGTCAGAAAGCCTTTAATACAGTCTTAATTCATGGTACATCAGAGAACCCACATGGGGGAGAAACCTATGGTTGTTGTGAATGTGGGAGATTCTCCAGTGAGTCACAGCTCATTGTACGTCAGAGAGCACACAGTGGGGTTAAACCCAATGGATGTAATCAGTGCGGAAAAGCCTTTAGTTTGAAGTCACAACTCATAAGTCATGAGAGGGTGACAGGCAGGAAGGCCAGGGGTCTCCAAACGGAGGAAATAGGCTGCAAGTGTCAGACATTTTTATCTCTCTCCTAAGCAGCAGGAGGAAACAAACTAGTGATATATATATATATTTACTTTTTCCCTTCTCTATACAAATTTAAAAAGGTTTCTCTTAAAATACTGTGTTGCTGTAATGACACCTGGTTCCACCTGAAGTTAACTATTCTCAAACCTTGAGTTAACCAATGCATTTTTCTTATGGAAATGTTTGTCTTAAGCTATGTTAATGTACTATGCACTTACCCCAGACTCTGTCTTCAAGTCGGTTCTGCCTAATGGCTCAGAACTTACTTGACAACCATTATGTTATACTCAGACATTGTTCCCCTAATCTATGTAAACAAAACTATTTGTGTGGTACTCCGCCCTTCTACAAGATTCAAGTCAATTATTTTATGGCCCGGGATGACTCATTTGTTGCCAAGATTATCCCAAAATACATTTTATGGATGTGGGGCCTGGTGTCATTCTGAGTTTTAAGACATTCCTTTCTTTCATTAACAGCTGCTGGTGACTGTATAACATCCAGCTATATAAGACTAGCAGAGTGGTACTCTTTCTGCTCCTTTCTGATGCCAATGTCAGAAGCTTTCTCTATCTCCTTTATACTTTAATAAAACTTTATTACACAAAAGCTCTGAGCAATCAAGCCTCGTCTCTGGCCCTGGATTGAATTCTTCTCCTCTGGAGGCCAAGAATCCTGGCGTTTTTTTGTGGTTCAGCAACAACCTTTCAGTCACACAGGAGTGAATCCCTATGGATGCAGTGAGTGTGGGAAAGCTTTTAGAATGAAGTCCTACCTCGTTTTACATCAGAGGACTCACACAGGAGAGAAACACCATGAATGGTGTGAATGTGGGAGAGCCTTCAGTTTGAATTCACAACTCGTTATACATCAGAGAATTCACACAGGGGAGAAGCCCTATGAATGCAGTGACTGTGGGAAAACTTTTTGCTTGAACTCACAACTCGTGATATATCAGAGAATTCATACAGGAGAGAAAACCCATGAATGTAGTGAATGTTGGAAAGCCTTTAAAACAAAGTCTAACCTTATTATACGTTGGAAAACCCACACAAGAGAGAAACCCTATAGTTGTAATGAACGTGGGAAAGCCTTCAGTTGGAACTACCATCTCATTTCACATCATAAAACCCACACAGGAGAGAAACCCTATGGTTGTAGTCACTGTGAGAAAGCCTTCAGATAGAAATACCATCTCATTTCACATCAGAGAACTCATACAGGAGAGAAACCCTATGCATACAGTGAAAGTTGAAAAGCCTTCAATACAAAGTCAAACCTCATTGTACATCACAAAACTCACACAGGAGAGAAACCTTATGGTTGTACTGTATGTGGGAAATCTTTTACTTTCAAGTTATAGCTCATTGTACATCAGGGAGCACACACTGGGGTAAAACCTATCAATGTAATCAATGTGGAAAGGCTTTCAGTTTGAATTCATACCTCGTTGTACATGAAAGAAGTCAGACAGGATTGAAACTCTATGGATGCAATGAATATGGGAAAGCTTTTTAAAGGAGGAAGCCCTACCTCATTATACATACGAGGACTCACAGGAGAGAAACCACATGAATGCAGAGAATGAAGGGAATCTTTCAGTTTTAATTCACAACTTGTTGTATGTCAGAGAATTCACACAGGAGAAAATCTCTATGTGTGGAATGAATGTGAAAAGGCCTTTAATAGAGAAGATCAGCTCATCTCACATCAGTGAACTCACACTGGGGAAAAATCTTATGGGTGCAATGAGTGTGTGAAGACATTTAGTAGCAAGTCAAACTTCATTATAAACATGAGAACTCATTCAGGAAAGAAACCATATGAGTGTCACAAATGTGAGAAAGCCTTTATTTGGAAATCACTACTCATTGTACATGAGTGAACCCATGCAGGGGAAAACCCTTATGAATATAGTCAATGTGAAAAAATCTTTCAGTGTAAAATTCTGGCTCCTTGTATATCAGAGGATGGAAACAAGAGAGAAGCCCTATGACTGCAATGATGTGAAAAAGCCTTCATTAGAAAATCTAAGCTCATTGTACATCAGAGGACTCATTCAGGGGAGAAACCCTATTGATGCAGTGAGTGTGGAAAAACCTTCTCTCAGAAATCAATTCTCAATGCACATCAGAGGACTCATACAAGAGAGAAACCCTATAAATGCAATGAATGGGGGAAAGCCTTTTGTTGGATCACAGTTCACTGTACATCAGAGAACTCATGCAGATGAGAAATTTACCAATGAATTATATGTAAGAAGCTTTCTCTGTAAAGTGAATTTCCAGGAATTCCCAGAAAATTCATGCAGGAGAGGAACTCTGTAAATCATTTCATTGTGTACCATGTATGTATGGCATGTTGAAGGATATCCACAGAAAGCTGTTTTTTATACACACACTAAAAATAAGTAAACGTAGGACCCCTATGAATTCAGTGAACTCTATAAAAGTTCTCAGCAGGAAATTGTACCATTTCTTTAAGTTTGTTCAGGTGAGGAACAATATGAATGAAATAAATGTCAGAAAATAATTTTTAATATGGTAGCATTCATGGAAAGGAAATTCCATAATGCAAATGAATATAGAATAAAATCCTTTAAAATTCATAATTTATTAATAATTAGGATTTTAGTGAGAGAAAATATAAAATGAATGAATTGTAGATATCAGAAACTTACACTTGGGAGAAACCAAGCCAAAACAAAAGAAAAGAAAAGATGATTTATGATTGTTTTTGTTCGGATGAGGTAAAGCCTCAGTAGAAATGTTTGCGTCACTATTTTTAAAAATAAATAAATAAAAATAAATTTATATTTTAATAAATATAAATTAATGAATTTAGTGATAAGTTGTAGTTCAATATTTGCCAGAAGTTTTAAAGTGAATTCTGTGAATAATGCTCTTGGGGATGGGGTGGGCCGGGGGTTTAGGGGAAGAAGGCTTAGAATTTTCTAACTCGAGTTTATTCAAAAGCCCCCACATGGAAATTATGAAGGAGACTGCTAGTCTCCTAAATTAGTAAAAACTTTAAAACCTGAGTGGGGTGGAGGGGGGGGAGGGTGATGGGAGTTTGCATCTCGGCCAGTGAAGGCCTGAGGTCTGTGACTGGCGCGGTCAGTCCCGGTCGGCCGAGGGCTCCATCACTCGCCACGCGGCTGTAAATGCTTCTGTGTGTGTCTGTCCTGCGTGTACGTTCGTCCTCCATGCAAATGTGAAAGGCAGGGGCTTCTCGCCAGCACTGGCAGGCACTCAGGATGCAGGGAGGAATGGCAGAGGACTAGAAAAACGAGAGTTAGGGTGCCCGCCTTCACCGTGGGGAGACACTCCCCAGGCACTCGGCTCCCGGTCATCTGCTTGCTGACCTGGCCTGGAAGAGAAGAGGCGTGTGATCCGGAGGCTGGTCTGTGACGCCACCTGCAGGGTAACGTGACGCTGTGTGTGAGGAAGGCCTGACCGCTTGCCTTTTTCACCGGAGGTGTGTGTCTGAACTAGGACTGCTCTCATCTGAGAGGGCGTCTCCCCACTCGGCTGAGGGTCGTTGCCCACGTGCCCCTCGACCCACACTGGGACGCCCCCTGCGCGCTGGGGCCACGTTTTCCGAGTTTCCTCTGCTCTGGCCTCTGCTTTCTCTGCGCACACGTGTTGGCCTTCCCCTCGGACGGGAGGCGCCACCAGCCAGACGCTCCGCCCCCAGAAACAGCGGCTGTTTCTGACGCTCGGAGCTGGAGGCCGTTGCATCTGGTTTTACGCCTGGAGTCCGCCCTTCTTCGGTTTCAGAGCCGCCCGTCTCACTGCCGTTTCGCTCTGTCCTCCGGCTCCTCCGTGTTCCCGGGTCACCTCGCCTGGTGGGGGCGAAGCTGGAGGACGGGAGGGTCCCTGTCCGAGAGCGTGGGCTGTCACCCCTGCCTCTGTCGACTCATGTGTTCCCCCCTAGGTCTGGCGTGGAGCGAGGCCCACATCGCAATAAATGCTTTTGAACAAAAAATAAATAAATAAATAAATAAATAAAATAAATTTATATTTTAATAAATATATATTATTTTATTATAAATTTATTATTTTATCATATAATATATATATTTATTTAAAAATAAATAAAAATGTGTTTATTCATTTATTTATTTGGCTGCATCGGGACTTAGTTGCAGCATGTAGGATCTTTTTTGCATCATGCAGGATCTTTCATTGTGGTGCCAGGACTTGCTAGTTGTGACATAAAGTTTAGTAGTTGTGGTGTGAGGGCTCCAGAATACCCAGACTTCAGTAGTTGTAGCAGGCAGGCTCTCTAGTTCTGCTTAATAGGCTCCCGAGTGTGTGGGTTCAGTAGTTGTGGCTTACAGACTTAGTTGCTCTACAGCGTGTGGGATATTACTTCCCCAACCAAGGATCAAACCTGCATCCCCTGTATTGCAAGGCAAATTCTTAACCAGTGGACCAACAGGGAAGTCCCTACTTCACTATTATTTTGGTTCACTTGGACAAAATAATTTCCTTTAGAAAGGACTTTAAGGTTATAAAGATGTCCCAAAATTTTAGGAAAAGATTGGAGAAAGTATATAACTATCAGTGATATACATGTTCATAATACAACATAAAGACTTTTTAAAGTGTATGATTGAATGTAATAACCAATATAACAGTAAGGATTGCATCATAAACCCTTGGATGTTTAGGATCTTTCTCTCTGTACTGTAAAATATGCTTTGTGTAGTTTGCTGCAATTATTAATTAGTTCCTTCTACTAGGTTACCCAGAATAGCTTAAATTATTATCACTTTTTAATCAAACTATCAAGTTAAAGAATTTTACACCCCTTTAATTATAGCAAGGTAATGGCAGTTCTAAGGGCTCCAGGTAGCTCAGTGGTAAAGAACCCAACTGCCAAGCAGGAGACTTGGGTTTGAAGATCCCTTAGAGAAGGAAATGGCAAAACCCTCTCCAGTATTCTTGCCTGGGATTTCCCATAGACAGAGGAAATCCATGGGGTTGCAAAGAGTTGGACACAACTGTGTGGCTAAACAACAATAACAACAATGGCAATTCTAGCCAATATGTGAGAACAAAAAGTTGTAAGGAATTGGGATTTAGGGCTGAGGCAAAAATCCTGTTGTTTGTGGATGTGATTGTCTATTAGGAAAACCAAAATAAACTGCAGGCTGTAAGGCAGGGTGATGTTTTACAAAACTCTGAAACCAGGCAGCTTGGCTGTGAACACAATCAGATCTCTTCAACGTTTCCACACTCAGATTCATCCTGGACTGCCCTTGAAATATCTGTAGACAGTTTTGTACTAATCAGCCAAAAGCTTCAGCAAACGTCAGACAACTGAAATACAGATCAGATTGATTTATCTGTACCTTATCTCCCAGCCTAAGAGCTCACATTGGAAAATATGTGCCCTTTTATGAAAGTAAATATATATTAAGCTCAAAGAAAATTATCAGGAATATATAGGAGTGTTATATAAGGAAAAGCATCATTTTACAAAAAAAAAATCCTAAATGTGTGTACTTAACAAGAAAGTTTCAAATCATGCAAAAAAGAGCTGAAAGAAGAAATATACTCTACCATTTTACTTCAGCATTTATTTCTCAGTAACATAACTTGAAGATCAAATATCAGGAAGGCTATAGAAGGACTTAATAATGACACCAAACTAGACCTGGTAGACATATCTAGAACATCCAACAGCAGAATACATGTTCTTTTCAATTACATATGAAACATTCACCAATACAGGTCATGTCCCAGATCACTAATCTTAAAATTTTATAAATAATTAAAAGCATACAAAATTTCTTCCATCTATAGTTTCCCTTGTTGGGGAATTAAGATCCTACAATCCATGTGGCATGGCCAAAAATTTAAAAAAAGAAGAGGAAGAATAAAACAAGATACAGATTGGAAAGGAAGATGACAACTGTGTTCAGAGACAGCATGATTGCTTTCACTGAAACTCCTCTTAAAACTACCCCCCCAAAAAAGCGGCACCAATGTGGAGAGGGAATAAATTGGGAAATTGGGCTTGACATATATACGGTGCTATATATAAAATAGGTAGCTGAAAAGGATCTACTATATAGCTCAGGAAACTGTGCTCTGCAATGATCTATATGGGGACTGAATCTGAGTGGATATATGTGTATTTATAAGTAACTCACTTTGCTGTACAATAGCAGAAACTAACACAACATTGTAAGTCAAGTATGCTCCAACAGAAAAAAAATTTTTAAGTCACAAGTCAATTCAACAAGATAGCAAAATATCAAATCAACATTCACAAATCAGTTCTTTTTTACATATTCAACAGCTTCCTTGGTGGCTCAGATGGTAAAGAATCTGCCTGCAATGCGGGAGACCCAGATTTGATCTCTGGGTTGGGAAGGCCTCCTAGAGAAGGAAATGGCTACCTGCTCCAGTATTCTTGCCTGGAAAATTCCATGGACATGGGAGCCTGGCAGGCCACAGTCCATGGGGTCACAAAGAGTTGGACACGACTGAACAACTAACACTTTCACACTTCCAGGATTCAATGGGAAATCTGGGTTAAAATGCACCGTTATTTATGATAACACCAAAAAACAAACCAGCAAACTACCATGGAATCATTAAATGTAAGTCAAATGAAATACATGCTAGGAACAACAATGAAGAGGGGAATAATGATGACCTAGATATTGGGAGGCTATGCCCTGTTAAAGAATTGGAAGGTTCAATGTTGTTAAAGTTTCAGCGTTCTCCACACTGAATTTTAGATTGAATCTCTTTCCAATCAAATTCCCAGGAAGATTTTCTGTAAAAATAGACAAACTGATCTTGAAGTTTATGTGGAATAGCAAAGGAACTAGAATACTCATAATTTTGAACAGGAAGAATATTTGCAAGACTTGTACTATTTGATTTCTAGGCCTATCATTAAGCTGCGGTAGCTAAGACAGTGTGGTCTTCTGAAAGGACAGAACATTAGTGAAACAAGAGAATCCTGAATAAAATTACACACTACATAGTGAATTGATTTTGGTCATTATTATAAAATCAGTTATTTGGAAAATGGATAGTTTTTTTTTTTTTTTCTCAAAAAATGGTGCAGACACATTTTCACATCTATTTGAGAAAAATATGTGTCTTGGTGTATACTGTACAAAAATGTAGAAGTTGAGCATCCAGCTAAAGGGCTGATTAGGACTAAAATGAGGGTTGAACAAAGATTGTTGCTGTTCAGTCACTAAGTCATGTGTGAATATTTGCAACTCCATGGACTGCAGCATGCCAGGCTTCCCTATCCTTCACTATCCCCTAGAGTTTGCTCAAACTCATGTCCATTGAGTTGGTGATGTGATCCAACCAGCTCATCCAGCAAAGATGGAAAAATACTATATAAAGATATTTTCTGATAAAGCAAGAACATGAGTTAAGCTTAGAAAGAGGAGAGAGAAGGGTTGGGGGAAGTAATAGATTGCCATTGATTATTAGGAGGAAACCAAAGGAGACTACTTTAACTGTTGTTGTTCCATCAGTCAGTGGTGGCCAACTCTTTGTGGCCCAATGGACTGCAGCACACCAGGCTTCCCTGTCCTTCACCATGTCCTGGAGCTTGTTAAAACTCATGTCCATTGAGTTGGTGATGCCATCCAACCATCTCATCCTTTGCCATCCCCTTCTCCCTCCTTCAGTCTTTCCCAGCATCAGTCGTTTCTAATGAGTTGACTCTTCACATCAGGTGGACAAAGTATTGGAGCTTCAGTTTCAGCATCAGTCCTTCAGACTTGACCAAAAAACCAAAAGTTTTACAGACAAGCAAAAAAGAGAATTCAGCACTAACAAGCCAGCTTTACAACAAAAGCTAAAGGAAATTCTCTAGGCAGAAAACAAGAAAGAGATACACAAAAACAAACCCAAAACAATTAAGAAAATGGTGATAGGAACATTCATATCAATAACTACCTTAAATGTAAATAGATGAAATGCCCCAACAGACAGACTGGTTGAATGGATACAAAAACAAGATCTGTATGTATATTGTCTACAAGAGACTTTAGACCTAGGGATACAAACAGACTCGAAATGAGGGGATGTACAGATATTCCATGTAAATGGAAATTTTAAAAAAGCTGCAGTAGCAATACTTGTATCAGATAAAATTGATTTGAAAAGAAATACTGTTACAAGAGATAAGTAAGGACTATATAATGATCAAGGGATTACTCCAGAAAGAAGATGTAACAATTATTGATATAAACATTTACACACCCAAGGTGGCACTAGTGGTGAAGAATCCGCCTGCCAGTGCAGAAGATGCAAGAGATGCAGGTTGATCCCTGGGTCAGGAGGATCCCCTGGAGAAGGAAATAGCAACCCACTCCAGTATTCTTGCCTGGAAAATTCCAAGGACAGAGGAGCCTGGCAGGCTACAGTCCATTGGGATGCTAAGAGTCAGATGCAACTGAGCACAGCCAATATGGACCCAACGTAGTAGCACCTCAATACATAAGGCAAATGCTAACAACCATAAAAGGGGAAATGGACAGTAATACAATAATAGTGGGGACCTCCACACCCCACTCTCATCAGTGGACAGAGTATCAAATAAATAAGAAAACACCAGCTTTAAATGACCAAATAGATCAGATACACTTAGCTGATATTTATAGTATATTCTACCCAAAAATGGCAGAATACCCTTTTTTCTCAATTGCACATGGAACATCCTCTAGGATAGACCACATTTTGGGTCACAAAACATGCCTTGTAAAATTTAAGAAAACTGAACTTATGTCAATCATCTTTCCTGACCACAATACAACACTATGAAATTAGAAATCAATTACAGGGGGAAAAAGAACTGTAAAAATGCAAACACATGGAGACTAAACAGTGTGCTGCTAAGTAATCACTGAAGAAATTAAACAGGAAATAAAAAATACCTAGAAACAGATGACAACAAAAACATAACAACCCAAAACCAATGGACCACAGCAAAAGCAGTTCTAAGAAGTTTATAGTAATTCAGTCTAATCTCAAGAAGCAAAAAATATTTCAAACAATGTAATCTTCACCTAAATCAACTAAAGAAAGAAGCATGAAGAAAACCCAAAGTTAGTAGAATGAAATAAATCATAAAGATCAGAGCAGAAATAAATGAAACAGAAATGAAGAAAACAATAACAAAGATCAACAAAAGTAAAAGTTGCTTCTTTGAGAAGATAAACAAAATTGATGAATCTTTATTTAGCCAGGCTATCCAGAAAGAGGAAGAGGACTCAAATTGATAAAATTAGGAATGGAAAATTTCTAATAAAGGGAAAATTCCTAAAAGGAGAAATTACAACTGACACAACAGAAATATGAAGGATCTTAATGTGAGACTGTCACAGCTAACGCCATGACAGGCAGCTTAGATTAGAAGTAGGCCTGGTTTCCTGGGGTAACATAATTATCAGGCCTCCTGGAGTTAGCCAATCAACATATGCCTAGCCAGAAGAAAGGGAACCTATCAGGGGAAAGCTGAAAGCCCCACGCTGGGCCAACAAAAATTGCCTTGCAACTGTGTAACCAATCCGCTTGCGCCAACTACCTGCTGCTTTTTCTGACCTAATAAATACCCGAGAGAACTGGGGCTCCGGACCTTTTCGTCCTCACACCCTTGGTGAGGGCGGGAGGCCCTGGCTCAAGTCAGTAATAAATTCCCCTATAGCAAGTTGCATTGTTTCGAGGAGTCTTCTTTCCCGACCGGGGACTCAGACTACGGGCAGAACACTTAAGAGACTACTATAAGCAACTATAGCCAATAAAATGGACCACCTGGAAGATATTGACAGATTCTTGGAAAGGTACAACTTTCTAAGACTGAATCAGGAAAAACTAGGAAATATAAACAGACCAATCCTAAGTAATGAAATTGAAACTGTAATTGAAAGTCCTCCAACAAACAACAATCCAGAACCAAATGACTTCACATGTGCATTCTATTAAACATTTAGAGGAGAGCTAACACTGATCCTCCACAAATTTTTCAAAAAATTGTGGAGGGAGGAACACTCCCAAATTTGTTCTATGAGGCCACCATCATCCTGATAACAAAACCACACAAAGATAAAACAAAAAAAGAAAATTATAGATCAATATCACTGATGAACACAATCAAAAATTCTCGACAAAGTATTAGCAAAGAGAATCCATTAAATTAGCAAAGAAAACACATTAAAAGCATCCTACACCATGATCAAGTGGGTTTTATACCAGGAATGCAAAGGTTCTTCAATATATGCAAATCAATCAATGTGATACACCATAGTAACAAAAAATAAAACCAATATGTTCATCTCAATAGATGCAGAAAAATCTTTTGACAAAATTCAACACCTATTTTTGAAAAAGTGTGCACAGAGGGAACCTACCTTAACACAATAAAGGCCATATATGACAAACCCGCAGCAAACATCATTCTCTAGCAAACATCATTCTCAAAGCTGAAAGCATTTCCTCTAACATCAGAACAAAGACAAGGATGTCCATTCTTGCCACTCTTATTTAATATAGTTTTGGAAGTTGTAGCCACATCAATCAGAGAGAAAAAAGAAAAGGAATACAACTGCAAAAGAAGAAGTAAAACTGTCACTGCAGATGATATGATACTATACATAGAAATCCTAAAGATGCCACCAGAATACTACTAGAGCTAATCAATGAATTTGGTAACGTTGCAGGATACAAAATTAATGCAGAGAAGTCTCTTGCATGCCTATATACCAACAACAAAGAACAGGAATTGAAATTAATGAAACAATCCCATTTACTATTGCAACAAAAAGAAGAAAATTCCTGGGAATAAACTTACATAAGGAGGCAAAAGACATGCACTAGAAAACTATAAAACACTGATGAAAAAAATCAAAGATGACACAAACAGATGGAGATATATACCATGTTCTTAGATTAGAAGAATCAATGTTGTGAAAATGAATATACTACCCAAATATTCAATGCAATTGCTATCAAAATACCAGTGGTATTCTTCACAGAATTAGAACAAAAATCTTACAATTTGTATGGAAACACAAAAGACTCCAAATACCCAGAGTAATTTTGAGAAAGAGAAACCAAAGTTGGAGGAATCAGGCTTCCTGAATTTATACTACAAATTTACAGTAATGACAGTATGCTACTGGTACAAAAACAGAAATATACACCAATGGTATGGGATAGAAAGCCCAGAGATAAACCTACATGCCTATGGTCACCTAATATATGACAAAGGAGGCAAGAATATACAATGGAAAAAAGACAGCCTCTTCAATAAATGGTTCTGGGAAAGCTGGACAGCTACATCTAAAAGAATGAATTTAGAACACTAACATCATATACAAAAGTAAACTCAAAATGGATTAAAGATCTAAATGTAATAAGACTGGTCACTATAAAAACTCTTAGAGGAAAACATAGGAAAAACACTCTGACATAAACCACAGTAAGATCTTTTTTGACCCACTTCCAAGAGTGATGAAATAAAATCTAAACAAATGGGACCTAATTAAGCTTAAAAGCTTTTGCACAGCAAAGGAAACCATAAATAAGACTAAAAGACCACCCTCAGACTGGGAGAAAATATTTGCAAATGAAGCAATGGAGAAAGGATTAATTTCTAAAATATACAAAGAGCTCATGGAGTTCAATATCAAACAAACAAACAAAAAAAATAGATGGAAGACCTAAATAGGCATCTCCCCCCAAAAGACATACAAATAGCCAAAAGACACATGAAAAGATACTGAACATCACTAATTATGATCATTATATTTCTATCTTATATTTCTATTATTTTACTGTAATTAGTATTATACTAATTATAATTATTAGAGAAATGCAAATCAAAACTGTAATGAGGTATCACCTCACACAGGTCAGAATGGCCATCATCAAAAAATCTACAAATAATAAATGCTGGAGAGAGTGTGGAGAAAAGGGAAACTATGCATTGTTGGTGAGATTATAAATTGATACAGCTACAATGGAGAACAATATGGAGGTTCCTGAGGAAGCTAATAGAACTACCATATGATCCAGTAATCTCACTACTGGGCATATACCCTGAGAAAACCATAATTCAAAGGGACACATGTATCCCAATGTTCACTGCAGCACTATTTACAGTAACCAGGACACAGAAACAATCTAAATGTCCAATGGTAGATGAATGGATAAAGAAGATGTGGTACATATATACAATGGATTGTTACTTAGCCACTAAATGGAATGAAACAGGGTCATTTGTAGAGCTGTGGATGGACCTAGAGTCTGTCATACAGAGTAAAGTAAGCCAGAAAGAGAAAAATAGATATCATGTAACAATGCATATATGTGAAATCTAGAAAAATGGTACAGATGAACCTATTTCCAAGTCAGGAATAGAGACAGATGTAGAGAATGGACATGTGGACTCAGGGGAGGAAGGGGAGTATGGGAATAATGGGGAGATTAGGGTTGATATATACACTGTGCTATGCGATGCTTAGTTGCTCAGTCATGTCTGACTCTTTGCGACCCTATGGACTGTAGCCCTCCAGGCTCCTCTGTCCATGGGGATTCTCCAGGCAAGAATACTGGAGTGGGTTGCCATGTTCTTCTCCAGGGGATCTTCCGAACCCAGGGATCGAACCCAGGTCTCCCACATTGCAGGTGGGTTCTTTACCATCTGAGCCACCAGGGAAGCCCAAGAACACTGGACTGGGTGACCTATCCCTTCTCCAGGGGAACTTCCTGACCCAGGAACTGAACCAACGTCTCCTGCATTGAAGGCGGGTTCTTTACCAGCTGAGCTACCTGAGAAGCATGATATTATACACTAGCGTGTGTAAAGTAGATAGCTAGTGGGAACCTGCTACAAAGCACAGGAAGCTCAGCTCAGTGCTCTGTGATGACCTAGATGGGTGGGGTGTGGAAAAGAGGTCCAGAGAGAGAGGAGATAGATGTATGCATATGGCTGACCACTTCACTGTACGGCAGATATTAACACAACATTGTAAAGCAATTTTATTCCAATAAAAACCAATGTAGAAGAGAAAAATAGTACTGAAAGTTGATCCTTTGATTAGTAAAACTCACTTCTGGTCAAGAAGCAGCAAGAAAGAGTATGTGCTTATGTTAAGAATGTAAGCTTTTGAGTCTTACATTTAAAGGAGGTCACTTATAGGTGGAAACAATTTTAAAATTCACTGGACCCATACTAAGAGAACATAATGAGAGAACATAACTCTCACCCAGAGGGGGGTTGGGAGGCTCAAATAAGACAATGTTTATAAATAGTAACTTCTTATCTGGCAGCCAACAACAACAACAAAAACAACTGACTTTATAGAAACGAATTAGAATCATAACATTTGTTGAATTACATTTAAATTTAATTTTATAATGTAGGTACGTGGACATTTTGGGTTCCACTGACATTTTAACTTCACTGGTGCTTAATGGGTGGACGGCAACCAGGAATGTTGTCACTGAGCTCCCAGCTGGCCCTGGAGAAAGGACCTGGGAACGCATTCCCACAGCGGCAGGGTTTCCTGCAGCAAAGCTCTCATTGCCTCTGATCACCCATGTCTGCTATAGGATACTGGGGGGTGGAGGTGGGGATTGCTTCTTCCAGCCCTGTTGTCTGTGTTTTTTCTTTCACTTCTTGAAAAGAACCTTAAAAGGAGAAAAACCAATTATCTTTTTATAAAAAGTAGAAAACATGAATAAGCAAAAAGAAGAAAATTTAAAAGCCAAATAAAAATGATAAATAATTTGTCACCCAGTGGCAACAGTGTTTACCAATGTGGCATGTATCATTTCATGTCTGTACTTTTCAGACTGGCTCATAGCACTCACCTTGTTTTGTAACAGGTAGTTTTTGAGAAACAATGTATCACTAGTAGGGGTCAGGAGGCACTCTTTCTCTGCACAACTACTAATTAACCTTCCTGAGCCCACCTTTCTGAAGTTTGATGTATTTACCAGAAATTTCCACCAGATCTTGGATTGTTTCTAGATTGTGAACAAACACTGAAATGTTTCTCTTTCTGCCAAACTCTTGCCCATAAGGCTTAGGTGGAAGCTCTGGTGTCAGAGAATTTTTGCCTCCACCTCCATTTAAAAACCAACTTACAGGACTTATCTATTGGTCCAGTGGTTAAGAATCCGCTTTGCAATGCAGGGGACACGGGTTCTATTCCTGGTTGGAGAACTTAGATCCCACATGTCAAAAAGCAACTAAGCCTGCCCTCAGCAACTACTCAGCCCACCTGCTCTGGAGCCTGCAACACTCTCTGAAGCCCTGGTGTCACAATGAGAGAATTCGTTCGCCAATAAATAAAAATTAATATTAAAAACAAACAAACAAACACAAACAAACTCGCGGGGCTTCCCTGTCAGTCAGTCCAGTGGTTAAGACTTTGCCTTCTAATGCAGGGTGTGCAGTCAAGTCCCTGGTCGGGGAGCTAAGATCTCACCGGCCTTGGAAGGCGAAAAAACCAAAACTCAAAACAGAAGCAAAACTTAAAACAGAACTTAACAGAAACAAAACTTAAAGAACTTAAAATTTAAAACAGAATATTATAACAAATGCACTGAAGACTTTAAAACTGGAAAAAGAAAGAAAAATCAGCTTGAAGTCTTCCTGGCCTCATCTCTAGGGTGCCTTTCAGCTTGTGCAAAATTCACAAGACTGTAACCTGTACCAGATGTGTCTCAGCAAGGATGGCGGCAGTTCAGTGATTTCCCCTGCGTGTGGACCAGGGGCGTGGAGAACTCGGGTCCTGAGTCCCACACCGTGTGAAGGCCTCTTCACGGCGCAGAGATGCACCCCCAGGATCACAGGAGGTGGGATCTACTGGGGCCTCCCCTACGATCCCGGCTCCTTGAAGGGACCCCCTCCCGCGCGGCCCAGGCTGGGGTGCGGATCCCTCCTGCACGAGGGGCAGGTGGGGAGTGTCTGCCCCACCGGCTGCGACCTCAGCGGGGCTTTGGCTCCGCAGAGCTTCACGGGTTGCTTGGGGTCAGCCCAGGGTCACAGCTTCCTCCTGCTGCAGGGGTTGGGGGTCGTGACACCCTCTCCTCCAACCCAGCCTAAGGGCCTAAGGGCCTAAGGGCCAGACTAGTTGGAGCCTCCGACGCCAGCCCCTCAAGGTCTTGGCTTCCGTGCAACCCCCCGCCCCCTAATCCCACGGACCCTCAAGAACCCCTCGACTCAATAACAACTGCCAGAACCACTAGAACCCCCCGCACCAAGGCTGATCCCCAGGCCCCCTGGATTTAGGAGGAGAGGGCGAGGCCAGGGTCGCCCGGCCAGGTACTCAGGGATTGGCCAAGTCCTCGATACTTTGTAGCTACCGCACCTCCGAACCGCCTCCGGGGATTTGCGTGCTGAGCCTGAACTCTGGGAGCCAGTGCCTGGCTAAGGGGGGTGAGTTGGGGGCGTCTGGATGAAGGTGGGTGAATGGGGGCCGTCCGGGGGGTTTATGGGGTACTGTGACTGAGTTCAAGTCCTGGTGGGGGGCCAGGGAGGCCTCTTGGCCCCCACAGGGAGCGGGGCACCCGGAGAGGTGGGGCGGCGCAGGGCCACAGCCAGGCAGAGAGTATTCAGGCAGGCCGGCGCGGTAGAGCCGTCTATCCCCGCGGAGCCGGGTGCTCTCAGTGTTCCGGGTGCCCCTCCCCAACGCATTTCTCTCCCCAGCTCCAGGGTTCTCTTCGTGTGAGGTTGGCCCTTAGCCTGCTCCCTGCCCTTCCTGCAGCACGGTGGGGGGTGGGATGGGGCAGTCTGCCCGAGAGGAAACCTGGGTCTCTCGAAGGATGCGAGATCTCGGACCCCTGCCCGTCGTGCCGGGAAGAAAGGTGGGGTCCTGAGACAGGAGCCCGTCTCAAGGCGCCGAGGTCCGGGAGCGGCGACGAGGGCGCGTCCTGCGTCCCTTTCGCGCGCGCGTTCCTGTAGGTGGTACAGGGGGGCAAGAGGTGGAAACAGGCCAGACCCTTTGCCAGGGAGCGTGGCAAGTCTGTTCAGATTCTCACATCGGGTGTGGAAAGTGGTTTGGTAGCATCTGCTAAGTACACCTTTAATTTGGCTGCCAGCAGCCTGTTCCATAGCCCTCAGGTAGTTGGAACACAGGTCTGGACCTTACGTTTGAGAAAGTGCTTACTAGTGTGGGGCTGGGGAGGTGGTTACAGCTCCTCCTTCCACCGGGTCCTTTTCAGAACCCAGTGGAGACTAGGGGTCCTTCCTGCAGTGCTTCCAGACTTAAGTATTGCCGTAAGGCTTAAGGAGGCTCTCTCCATTTGGTGTAGTATATACATAGTCAGATTGTAGTTTTAAAATATGAGAAACAGAGAGGTGGTAATGTGGGCAAGGGGCACGAAGGGAACAGAGATTCCAGGAGTGAGGAGTGAGGAGGAGTCTTGCAGCCACAACACGCAGCCAGGATCTGGACTGTTGTGGAGACTCATGGGAAACTCTGCCAGTCCCCGCTGCCCCTGCCTTCTCTTGCTGTCGCCACAAGTACCTATGGCAGGAGAGGCCTGGCAGACTTGGCCGAATATAGATGTGCGGCCAGCTGATCAGCATGGGCAGGCCGTGGTCCTGACTTGCCGTCTTGTTTGCAGAGGGGCCCAACCCGCCTGGCGATGCAGAGCTTCCTGCAACTGCTGAGGGGAAACGGGAGCCCCAGCCTGCCCCTGCCGGAGCTGGTGACCCTCGCAGGCAGGCTGTGCCGTGAGGTCCAGGACGACCCCACCCAGGTGCAGCCCTTGGTCACGGCTGTGCTGGACAGCCAACTCCGCCTGTACCTCTTGGACAATGCGGATGTGGCCCTGGTGTGTGCCAGCGTGCTGGCCCAGCAGGAGCAGCACCAGGCCGCCTGCCGGCTGCTGGAGGTAGAGATGGGAGTTGGGGGGATGTGGGGGTTGAAGAGAGGGGAAGCAGCCATCACCATCCTAAACACCACAGAAATGCCCAGAGTCAGCAGGAGCTTGTGGAGAGGTGCCATAAACCAAGCCGGGATGGCCCACTCTCTCTCTCTACTAAGTTTTAAGTTGCCTAGTAACTGAAGATGAGACTGTCCAGTTTTGGAATCTTCGTGGTCCTGGCTTGAAAAGCTGGCATCCCAGTTAGTGAGACAAGCAAACAGACCCAGTCTCTCAGTCCCCTGGCTGTGGGTCTGCATTCGGGAACTCTGAAATCAAAAGTATGTTTGTTAGTCCTCTGGTGGCACTTTGAACCTCAAGTCAATTGGCATGAAAACCTGAGCTATGTCCACATGAAGCTCTTGATGTCTTTATCCACTTTATGTTACTGCGGTACGTTTTACTATCCAAATGGTGGTATGTTTGGTTGCACGATGCTGCCTGCCCCAGATCATACTGGAGTGGTGCAAATTCTGTAGTGTATACTTGTGTTACTTCCTAAAATGTGTGAAGTTCTGAATTCCAAACTATGTGTGGCTCAAAATGTTTTAATAAGAGATTTGGGGGCCAGTGCTTCTCTTTTTCACTCCATATACATGTATGCATGTACATCTATGCATAATTCATGCTGTGTTTACTTTCAAGATACTCAGTTCTTTCCAGTTCTTTCTGTTTCTGCTCCCTCTCCCCCAAGCCCTGCGGCATCCACCTGGCTCCCTCTCCCGCCAGCCCCCCACCATGTTCTCTCCTGCCCCCTCCATCTGTTCCTCACCTAGCAGCTAGAGGGAGTTTTAAAACTGCAGATGGGACCATGGTGTGTGCTCAGTGCTGACTTGCTCTCCAGTCTTTGGTCCCTTCCTGCCCCCCTTTTGTCATGCTGGCTTTCTTGATGTTTCTGGAACTCCTGAGAGCCTCTTCTTTTGAATTTTGCAGGTGTCATTTCCTCTGCCAGAGGAAATGGAGCCCCATTCTGTGTGGCTGGAGCTTTCCTACGTGTCTGGTTTCTGCTTTAAATGTCACCCTGTATAGCTAGTGCTTCCTTTATTGTCAAGGATATAAAGGAGCCCTCCTCCCCCTCTATGGCTCCTTCCTCAGCTCATAAGTAGAAACCTGTTTATTTTTCAACCTGTGTTTTGTCTGCCTCCCCTCCTGCACCACAGGCCCCAGGAGCAGGGGGCGCATCAGTTCTGCTCCTTAAAGGATCCCCAACACCTGAAACATAAGAGAACTCATACTTCCAGCGATGCCAGATGAAATGAATGAACACATAGAGTTGTCATAGCTGCTGTTAGGCAGTCAAGGATGAAATGTGATGAAAAACTCCCAGGAGAGGGACCATAACTCACTCGGGATTGTCTAGAAGTAACATGTCTCGAGACCTGAGAGAAGCCATGGGACCACCACCTCAGAAAAGGGTGTTTCCTGCCAAGGGCCACTCCTGCAGATGGGGAGGCCCCAGGTGGTTTCTCTGCCCATAGGTTGTGCCCTGGGTATGCTCCTTTATCCTGGCAGGAGACTGCAGATTTCGACCCAGCAAAATGGGCTTTTTCTGTTGCTGTGGAGAGAAAGCCAAGCAATTCTGAGCACCTCCCTTACCAAAATGGTCCTGAGAACACTGGGGTTAAAGCACAGGGGCTGTGTCTAGGGGAGGCCTGTCCTCAGGATCTTTGGCCATTCCAAAAGTCTGGTCACATGACCATGTCACACTGGGGATGCCATCAGTGGCATGATCATGACCCCTTTATCCCCTTCAGCTCAGAATGTGCTCTCTGAGACCCAGGGACCCACCCAGCTGGTGGGAAAGACCTCTCATACAAGACGGGGGTCACACCTCAGGCCCCTCAAATCTGATCCTTCATATATAGTCCTTAGCACAGCTCTGCCTCCTTTATGCTGTGGCCACAGCCCAGAGGTGGCCTTCTCCTTGCCTGCCCCTCATCTGTGAGGGTGGAGGAGAACTGTGCCCCCCGGGGGTTCCCCGAAATCCTTGTGGGGAGCCCAGCCATGGCGCTTATGCTCTCACTATTGGGCGCCAGTGGGAGGCTGGTCTTAGGCTCAGGTAACTAACTGGATGATGGGGCTCCAGGGCAGGGGAGGGTGCGGGTCTCAGGAGGCTCTTGTCCACAGGGGTGTCAGGTGCCGGGTGGCAGCTCCAAGCTGGTGCAGCTCTGGAATGACATCCACTACAGTCTGGCCATGAAGAGGCTCGGCGTGTCCACACTGACGCCGGTGCAGAAGTTCCGGTGCCGGAAGAGGTATGCATTGGTCTTGGCACTTATTCCTGGGGGCTCCCGAGGGATTTCCCTTCCAGAACCACAGAAGGGCTGAGGCGAAGTAGAGGGAGGGAGGCAAGATGAAACAGTGATGTCAGTGCCCGACACTGAGCCTCCTCGCCGCCTGCTCGGCTGTGGGAACTCTGTCCCACAGGGCAGGCTGGACAGCCGTTCCCAGGACCCAGGCCAGGAGCCGCTGCCATCAGTGAGGACCTTGCAGGGAGGGAGTCAGTAGGTGGGCACCCTGACCTCACTTTCCTCCTGTGGGAGGGATGCCCCTCATGTCAGCTAGTCCCCACGGTCAGGCTCTGCCCATCGCCTGGCTGGGATTTCCGAGCAGCTCCTCAGGGCTGCAGGACCTTTTAAAGACAGATGGAGATGCGGGTGCTGTAAGCACCATGTGAGATGCATGTAATGCTTAGAATAGTGGTCCCCAATCTTTTTGGCACCAGCGGCAGGTTTTGTGGAAGACAATTTTTCCGGGGACCAGTGCATGTGCAGGGGTAAGGGGGATGGTTTCGGGATGATTCAAGTATATTACAGTTATTGTGCACTTTACTTCTATTATTACATCAGCTTTACGTCAGATCATCAGACACTAGATCCCAGATCATCAGACATGGGGACCCCTGGTTAGAAGACAGTCTGCCACATGATAGCTACTGAACAGATGTTAATAACAATCACCACCATGACCATAGTCAGCACTAAGTAAACATTATGGCTACCAGTTATAACCATCACCAGCATCACCATTCATGGGTGAGGACACCGAGGCACAGAGAAATTAGTGACTCACCTGGTCACATGCTGGAGAGACGCAAAGGCAGGATTCCAGCTTAGACGTTGAGGCTGCAGAGCCTTTGTTCTTTATTTGGGTGTTCTCCACCGGCCAGAAGAGGCTGCAGGTCTCGCTCTGAGCTCCTGAAGGCCGAAGTGACAGGAGTTGCTGAGCCAAGAGCCTGGTTGATGGAGGAAGAGATGGATGGATTCCTTTTGGATCAGACAGAATTTTTCTCACAGTGCCCACCAGATACGTCCTCAGAACCCAGAAGTTAATCGGCCTGGAGGTTGTCAAGGGTTGCTGTCCGTCCCCTCCCTGTAGGTTTTTAGGGCCTGCCTGAGGGTGGTTCAGCAAAGGGACTTGGGGAGCAGCTTGCTGTGTTTGTGAAGAGGCCCCTGGGGCTCTCC
Organism: Muntiacus reevesi; assembly: GCF_963930625.1. Taxonomy (NCBI): domain Eukaryota; kingdom Metazoa; phylum Chordata; class Mammalia; order Artiodactyla; family Cervidae; genus Muntiacus; species Muntiacus reevesi. Next base: position 28,802,347 of record NC_089261.1, read on the forward strand.
TGGAGCTGCACCTGGATGTGGGTGACGGACAGGAGACTGGGAAACAAAGCAGATCCCCTAACACAGAGCGAGGAATGCGACAGGACAAGCTCAGTAGAGGGCTGTGGGTCGGTGGTCCTCTGTTGTGGGGGCTGCAGCACAGGGCCACAGATCCTGGGTGAGGCCTGAGCACAGGGACGGTGCTCCCTGGGCATGAGGAGGGTGATACACTTCACAGCTGGTGGTCAGCGCGGGGACAGACAGGAGGTGCTTGGAGGTTCTGAGAGGGGCCGTGGCTGGGAATGGGTTGTGTCAGGATGGACTCAGGAGGATTTGCTGATAGGTTGGACGAATTGTAGAAGGTAAGATAATAAACCCAGGCTCTTGGCCTGATTGGCCGGGACATGGTGGTCTCTCACTGGGATGGGCAAGACAGGCTGGGGATAGATGTGAGAAGGAGCTTCACTGGGATGTATGGGGTGATTCATGGGGATTTTTCAATTGGTATTTGGATATCAAATCTTGTAGAAAACCGGTGTTGTTTACTTATATGACATTTTTTTTTTTAAAATTATTTTTGGCTCTGCTGGGTCTTTGTTCCTATTCGGGCTTCTCTTTAGTTGCAGTGAAAGTGAAAGTCGTTCAGTCATGCCCAACTCTTTGTGACCCCATGCAGCCCATGGAGTTCTTCAGGCTAGAATACTGCAGTGGGTAGCCAGCCATTCCCTTCTCCGGGGGGATCTTCCCAACCCAGGGATCTAACCCAGGTCTCCCGCATTGCAGGCGGATTCTTGACGGCTGAACCATGAGGGAAGCCCAAGAATACTGGAGTGGGTAGTCTAGCCCTCATCCAGGGGAACTTCCCGACCCAGGAATCGAACCAGGGTCTCCTACATTGCAGGCGGATTCCTTACCAAGTGAACTATCAGGGAAGCCTTAATTGTAGTGAGTGGGGGCTACTCTCTGGTTGTGTTCTGCAGGCTCCTCATTGTGGCTTCTCGTTGCAGAGCACAGACTTTAGGGTACTTGGGCCTCAGTAGTTGTGGCTCCCAGGCTCTAGAGCACAGGCTCAGTAGTTGTGGTACCTGAGCTAGGTTGCTCCGTGGCATGTGCGTTCTTCCCAGACCAGGGATCAAATCCGTCTCCTGAATTGGCAGGCAGATTCTTTACCACTGAGCCACCAGGGAAGCCCCCTGTCATTTTTCCTTTTGCAAAAAATTTCCATTGTACAGTCAGTAAAGCGGATAGCATAACCCACCTCAATGTCTTCATCATCCAGCTTCAGCAGTCAGGGCCACTGGTCAGTGAGGGGTGCTGGGAACCCTGATGAGAGTGTGGAGTGTGGGCCCAGGCACCACCAGGCCCCTCCCTGCTCAGGGCTTGGATCCAGGGCCTGCAGCACACTCTGGGGAGGAGGGTGGCTGGTGAAAGGAGCAGAGTCCAGGGGGACAAAACAGGTGCATCCAGAGGAGCAGGGGTCTGTTACCACCTCCTCAGTGTCCTCCTCTAGGAACCCACCACCCGCCTCCCTCTGCCCCGACGGCCTCAAGAGCCGGAACTTCCCCAGAGAAGTTCGCCAGAAGCTGCAGGACTTTGCCTCGGGCGTGAGCACCAACCCCAGCAAGGCTGAGCGGGTAAGAGCAGATATGAGCGTGGCCAGGCACCCTCCCCTTCACCAGCACTCCCTATCCTTAGGGGACGCCCACCCTTGGGTGACTCACCCCCACTGTTAGGTGGGGGACTAACACCCTTGGGGGCCTGCCACCCTTGGGGGGAGATCCACACCCTCCCTAGTGGCCTATCTGCCAGGGAGGTGGTGGGCTCTGACCACCCTGAACTCCCTTGGGGATGGCGCCCTTTGGCCGGCAGCCCTTGCGTGTCTACCCTGCACAGGCTGGGGAGTGAGTTTCAATACAGGCATCTTAATGCCCAGTCAGTCGGTGTGACTTCAGGAGACACTCACTGAGCACTCGCTGAGGCCGGGGCTCCAGCAGGAGGGGTGGAGAGGGCAAGAGTCTGCCCCCTCAGATTCTGCTGCTCGGAAAGTTGGCTTGCTCCCTCCTCCCCGCGTCCAGTCAACTGGGCTCCCCCAGAGCAGGGCACTGTGGCCAGTGGTTCCAGTTCACATCTGAGAGGTGCCTGGTCACAGGGCTGGTCGTGGCCAATACGCTCTGGCACGGGCGGGCGGAGGGTGAGTGATTGGGTGGCACCTCGGGAGGATCTGGTTTGCCAGCTGCTCGGAGCCCCCCTGGCTGTGAGTGGCTGCTGGCTGGGTGGTGGCTTGCCCTCTTGGTGCCCCAGCCTCTCGGCTTGGGAGTGGGCTGGGCTAGTGGCGGGTTGTTTTGGGGCAGGAGGACCTGGCCTCTCAGATGCGCCTGACCACGGAGCAAGTCTACAACTGGTTTGCCAATTACCGGCGGCGCCAGAAGGCCCTGATGCAGCGTGCGGCGCCAGCCCCAGACTCAGGAGAAGACCTCACGTCGGGGGAGGCGAGTCGGCACCGCCCCCCGCAGCCAACAGGCCACCCCCACCTTGGCTCTGGGCTTGTGGACAGGCCTCAGTGGTCGAGTGAGTGGCCCCTCTGACAAAACCGGTATCCAGGACCAGCCAGGCCCCCTCCTCCAGCTCCAGTCTGCATGTTCAGCACCTCACCCTGTGGGAAGTGAGATCACTGATGCTAAGAGTCAGGTTGGGCTCAGGGTGGCCTGGGTGGGCTGCAGCAGCATTTTGCGTTAAGAGATTACTGTGAGGTCAGGCCCAGGAGTTGGGGAGGTGAGCCAAGCACCAGAACTGGGGTGTCCTGGGTTCATAATCATGGGTTTCAGTTCAGAACAAAGACAGATGAAGGGTCAAACAAAGAGCACCAGGCAACCAGCATGACTGCTCTCAATCTGCTGGGAAAGAGGCTGGGACTCCAAGCATCACCCAGCCTCCCCTCCCGTTTGATTGACTTTTAGCAGGACCTGAGGAAAGTGGGCCTCTACAGACCCTGGAGACCACCCAAGGGCCGTGGGAGCCGCTGGCTCTGACCCCAGACTTCTCTGGAGGCGAGACTGTGCCCAAGTCACTGGCTCCCAGGTACTGCATGCACATAGGCCAGGAGACTGTCTCCCTGTTCAGTTCCCCACCCTCAGTGGGAGACCAGGACTGGGGTGGGCGTAGGAACGCCAGCCAGACCCTGGGACCAAGTCTGTGATGGCTGAGGGCAGAGACGGCTGTGACCCCAGGTAGGAGGGGGAGCCACGGGCAAGGAACCCACCTCATATGCAGCACACTTGCTTCCTGGAGCCTGACTCACAGCCTGACTTCATGTAAATTTTGGAGAATGGGGAAACAGAAAAACATGCAGACCTATCTCCTAAAGGCAAATGGCCGTCCTCTTGGTTTGTTTATCTCTAACATTTGGTGTGGTTGGTATATCTCTAAGTTAGTAACCCCTAAGTTAGTAAGTTCCTCCCACAGCTCAGGCAGCGTCTCACTTTTATCTTGCCACTCCTGTGACGCTGCTCAGACTGCTGTGAGCCAGCGGGTGTGCTGGCCAGCAGGGGGACTGAGTCTAAGTGAGGGGTCATGTCCATGCTATGTAAACCATCAAGCTGTGCCCACTTTTCCCTGTTACCCTTATGTTATTAGCATCTCGCATGACATCACCTGGGCTGGCACCTCACATTCAGGCCAGCACTACCCATGTGGCCTTAGGCAAGTTCCCATGACCTCTTGGTGTCTCACTTTTCTCATCTGTGAAATGGGAACAGTGATAAGCCCTGCCATGCAGCTCGTCACACAGATGATAGAGGTGGGGGATTGTTAACCAAAGACCAGAAGCATCATCTGAGACACAGTGAGCATTGGTGGAACGTTAATTCTTTGAATTACTAATTTCTGCCTAATAGTCCTTTAAGATTCACCTTCATATAGTCACTCAAACGTGAGGTTGTTCCTAATCATTTTCAGCTTTCAGTATTGCAGAACCATGCTTCATTGAAAGCACTTGTAAATAAACTGCTAATGTATCTTAGGTTTCTAGCAGTAATATTTTTTACTCTTGCAGCCCCAGGGAGGATGGTGAAGGCAGCATGACTGGGAATGTGGTGGGCCCCACAGCCATCCAAGCCCAGATTCCCAGACTGAGCTGGAATGTCCTCCCAGGCCCCCCTACCCCGGCCTGGGGGACCCTCTGCCCACCAAGGGGTGGTGTTCCCTGTGTCCCCCCAGGTCTCTGCAGGGTGGTGAGATGTACCAGGAGGGGCCTAACCGTGACCCAGCCACTCTCTCCGCTGTCTGCTCTGGCCCTGGTCTCTGTCCTCTGGCTGCTGCCAACGATATGCTGGACCCTTCTCTGGCTGCCCCTGAGTCATGGCTGATGTCTCTTGCTCTGGCATCCCCCAAGGAAGCTTCCTCCCAGACTGGGCAGCTGATCCACAGTCATGGGCTGAACCTCACCATGCGCCCTACAGACGCTGCTCTGGCTGTGTCCCTTGCCACCCTCAGGGAGCCCAGCCCCTCAGGTGAGTCCACTCTAGACAGACCACGTGTTTCTACATCAGATACTTTGACGGCATGTGTCTCATTTGAAGGGGCAGGATTTTGAGGGGCGAGGACTTTCTGCTTGAATCCCATGTATTTTATTAGACCCACAAATCAGTGCAGTTGGAACAGGCTCTTCCCACGAACAGCTGGATGTTTTTTTCATTTATTTTTGTTTTCAAAGTAAAATGCGCACGTGACTAAAAAAATAGGATAGTGAGGAAAGAGTTGAAATGAAGTGGAATGGCTGCCAACCCTGCATCCAGTCCCCGTGACTAGCTTGTCCATGTCTGCTAGCACAGAGGAGGGCTGAGCTGCTCGGACTTCTACCCTCTTGTCCGGGTTTCTTTCTTAGTTGTAATTGTAGCTATACATACCCTTAACAAAAATGTAGTCAGGTATATATTTTGTGCACCAAACATGATAGCACCTTGTGACATCCAAGCATATAAGGAGGATATTGGCACTGAATTCAGCCTGTCACCTAAATTTCTTAGTCTTCTGTGGTTATGCATGCGTGCTGAGTCGCTTCAGTCATGTCTGACTCTTTGTGACCCTATGGACTGTAGCCCGCCAGGCTCCCCTATCCTTGCAATTTCCCAGGCAATACTGGAGTGGGTTGCCGAGCCCTCCTCCAGGGGATCTTCGTGACCCAGGGATCAAACCCACATCTCTTATGTCTACCTGCATCGGCAGTCTTTACCACTAGCACCACTCGGGAAGCCCTCTTCTGTGGTTATGTGTGTATATATATATATATATATATATATGTAATGTCTTAATAGTTTCTCGTTGCCTTTCTTTTTTCTTACATTGTCTGCTTTTATCACGTCCTTAGCTTCTCCCAGTGTTTCAAGCATCACCTCTGAAGACGTGTTGCTGGGAGCCTCCTTCTCACTGTCCCCATCCAAGTGCAGCCTCCCTAGGCCTGGGATGGAGCCATCATCCTGAGAACACCTGGGTTTGCTTCAGTGTTGAATCTTAGTTCTCCGACCAGGGATCAAACCCATGTCCCCTGCGTTGGAAGGTGAAATCTTAACCATTGGACCACCAGGGAAATTACACTTCAGTATTTCCTTAATTGCAAGTCTTGTTCTTTCTTTCTTGACTCTTGTTGTTAGAACTTGTCTTTAACTTTACAAGAAAGAGTGACTGCAAGGTAAATTTTCTGATTCCTTGCATCTTCTGAAATTGTCTTTAATCTTCCCTCATGCTTGATTTGCGATTTGTTAGGGACGAAATTCTGAGCTCAAAACAAACTTTTTTCCCTTAGAAATTTGAAAGCAGCATATCATTACAGCATCCAATGTTGTCATTTTAAGTCAGATGTCATTCTGATTTTTACATGTTTTACATATTTTTCCTTTCTTGAATCTTTTTATCTTTTAAATCTTGGTGTTCTGACATTTCACAGTAATGGTCCTAGGTGTGAGTCTTTTAAAATCACTTTGTTGTTAAACTTTCAATTTAAAGAGAGAGCAAGGTCTTCTTTAAGCTCCAGGCATTTTCTGTAACTTTCTTTGATAGTTTCCTGATGATTTCCTCCTTCTAGTTCTCTCTTTACAGCACAAATGTTATTTGGATGTTGGAAATCCTGGGCCAATCTCCCAAAATGCTTACCTTTAAAAAAGTTGCTTTTTATTGTATGTGCTTTTGTCTTAAACTCTATCTTCTAAGTTTCTTAAAAAAACATTTATTTACTTATTGTTGCTGCACTGGGTCTTGGTTGCTGTGTGCAGGCTTTCTCTTGTTGCAGTGAGCAGGGGCTACTCTCTAGTTGCAGTGCAAAGGCTTCTCATTGTGGTGGCTTCTCTTGTTGCAGAGCACGGGCCATAGGCGCACGTGGGATTCAGTAGTTGTGACTCATGGGTTTAGTTGGCATGTGGAAAATTCCCGGACCAGAAATCAAACCCATGTCTCCTGCATTGGCAGGTGGATTCTTAACCACCAGACCACCAGGGAAGTCCTATCTTCTGATATTATGACAGTTATGTATTTTAAGAGAACTCTAAGCTCTCTTTTCTTAATTCTGATTTTCCTTTCTTCATAGATTGTGTTATTTTTATAGATGCAATATCTATACCTCTCTGAGTATCCTGCTTACAAGCTTCAGTAAATATGTTTTGTTGCCTGAAGGAGGAAATGTGAAGATGGTGGATTCAGGTCCTTCCTTGGAAACAGGAAGAGGTGGGGCCTTAAAGTGGAAGAGCCTGGAGACTTATTTCTCTGAGGCAGTTTTTCCATCTGAATGGATTGTCTTTCATTTCAGAGACCTTTTCCTGTCCATGTGTACTAACAAGGCTGCAGTCAGGACAGGCAATGGCCAGCCTCATACTGGGAAGAGGGGATCTCCCTGCTGACCACCTGAACTCCTTCCCTTTCTGCAAACTCCTCAGGGTCCTTGACCGCTGCTTACGCCCTGGCTTCCCTTCAGACACCCCACTCACCACCATGGCCTTGGACGTGTGCACTGCATCTGCTGAACACGGACACCTCCCACCTGCTAATTGCCTTTCCCATGACACTCCCTTTGTCCTAGGTTTGGGGCTTTTTATTTCCCTTACTCTTAGAGGAAGAAGCTATAACCCATTGATCTATTCTGTGTGAATTGAAATGTTCAAATTTGCACTTAACCATATTTCGTGGACCTCAGAGTATCTTTGAAGTTCTGTGGGAAGAAGACACAGCAGAGGTGGAGGTAGTCATACACCAAACGGTTCGGCAGGTCTGAGCAGCTGACAGTTTAGATGGTTGCTATGGCAGACAGGAGGAAGGACTGTTGTTTGGGGTCTGAGATCAGGACGCTTGCTAGTTTTATTGCCCGGATGGACTTAGGGCACAAATGGACCTCCCTTCTTAGCTTACTTTGCTCCTCAATGTCAGCCCGGAACGGACTGAGTCCATGTGGCTTTCCTTTTTAGAGTGAAAGTCACCCTGAGAGATTTTCTACAACATTTTAAGTAAAGAGAAAGGGTGGGGCAAGGGAGTAACACCTTGCACTGCCGTGAAGTCAAGGTGGAACCCAAGGAAAAAGGGGAGGGAAGCGGCGGGTGGCTGGGCTCAGCCTGTCGTGAAGCAGGGAGGCACCGAGGAGTCTGTCCTCATACGGCAGCGGTGAATGTGGGCAGATTGGGATGCTGAGTCTTTGTTGGGCTGGTTTGAGGTCTAGAATGACAAAACTTGAAGCCAGTGAAATTTGACATTGTTTTGGTCTCTGGAAGCCTGAAAAAGCCACTGAGATGGACAGAAGTGGCTTCTCTTTCCTCAACGCAGAGCTGAGGCGGGGGGTGGGGGGAGCTGGCAGACTGGACACTGCCTCTTGGCGGACCTCTGTGTTGGGCTGCATGCGGACTGTGCTTCCGTCTCCCAGCTCTGGGTTGTGGGGTTTCCTCCCCTGCAGGATTCGCTGACCCTCCCAGCGTCAACCCCCAGGGCACATACCTGGAGGAGGATCCAGGTTCCTGCGGTAACCAAGCAGAACGACAGGCGGGCAACCTCCTGGTGACCCAGCCCCCGGCACAGGCTCCCAGCTTCATCCTCACCCAGAAGTAAGTGCCGAGCTACAGGCTTCAGGTGACACTTCCTACGGGCCACGCATGGGGTGGTGCCTGGTTGGGAGACTCACCATCTCCCACGGGGCAGATGAGGTCCTTTACCTATGGATTTCTGGAAACCTCAACATTTCCCCCATCCTACATGATCATAGTTTTTCCCTCGGACAAAAGAACACCTGGAAGCACAGGAGCAGATACAGGCACGTGGATGGGGCTTCCCCAGAGGTCTCCCTGGGCTCCAGCAGCCTCTTTCAGGCATCCTCTTTTCCCCAAAGATAGTTTCAGTTTCTGGACAGCATCAAGAGCCTGCTTTTATACTCCGAATTATAATTTTAAAGGTGCTTGGGAGGGCTGTGAGTAGGGGATGTGCTGCACACTGCGGCATGGGGGCGTGACAGTGGTTCAGATTTCACAGGAGGAGAGTGCTGGGCCTCTGGTGGAGGGGGAGCCCATGATAGAGGGTCACAGGACAGGGTCCCCAGGGTTTGGGGTCTCCCAAATCTAGGAGCTGAAGATCAGGTGCCCAGTGAGGGCAGAATTACTGGGGGACATGCGAGAGGAGGGGGGCAACCTCCTGAGGAAACAGGCTTTGGTTGTGGAAACAGTCAGACCATGTGGGTTTATGAACAGAAGACGGATGGAGTGGAGCAGCCACAGGGCCACCTTGGGCCTGCTTGGTCGCCTCTCCATTGGTTTTCTCACCTTTGGATTCCTGTGCTCCAGCTCATCCTTGATCTGATCTGATAACCTTGATTCCTTGTTTAAAAACATCTTCGCTGGGGCGTAAAGTACAAACATGTTAAGATGGTACAAATGACAGTTTTCTGAGTGTGACATGTATTCATCACAAACCATAACTATGCTTTAGGTCATGGGCCACAGAGCTGTTTCCATCTGCCTCCACCCCTCACCTCCACCTCCCCAGGACCAAGGGCCTGCTTTCTTTAGCTGCATTTTCTAAGAATTTCATATGAGTGAAATCATACAGCATCTACCCTTTTTTTATTGTATGGCTTCCTTCACTCAGCCTGACTGCTTGAGACCTGTCCCTACTGCTGTGTATATCAATATCCCTCCTCTTGTGTGTATCAACACCCCTCCTTTTGTGTGTATCAGCACCCCTCCTCTTGTGTGTATTAACACCCTTCCTCCTGTGTGTATCAATACCCTTCCTCCTGTGTGTATCAATACCCTTTCTCTTGTGTGTGTTAACACCCCTCCTGTGTATATCAACACCCCTCCCCATGTGTGTATCAGCATCCCTCCTCCTGTGTGTATCAACACCCTTCCTCCTGTGTATATCAACACTCCTCTTCTTGTGTGTATCAACACCCTTCCTCCTGTGTATATCAACACCCCTCCTCCTGTGTGTATCAGCATCCCTCCTCCTGTGTGTATTAACACCCTCCTTCCTGTGTGTATCAATACCCTTCCTTCTGTGTGTATCAACACCCCTCCTGTGTGCATCAGCATCCCTCCTCCTCTGTGTATCAATACCCTTCCTCCTGTGTGTATCAACACCCCTCCTCCTGTGTATATCAACACCACTCCTCCTGTGTGTATCAGCATCCTTCCTCCTGTGTGTATCAACACCCTTCCTCCTGTGTATATCAACACCCCTCTTCTTGTGTGTATCAACACCCCTCCTCCTGTGTGTATCAACACCCTTCCTCCTGTGTGTATCAACACCCTTCCTCCTGTGTGTATCAACACCCCTCCTCCTGTGTATATCAACACCCCTCCTCCTGTGTGTATCAGCATCCTTCCTCCTGTGTGTATCAACAGCCTTCCGCCTGTATATATCAACACCCCTCTTCTTGTGTGTATCAACACCCCTCCTCCTGTGTGTATCCGCATCCCTTCTGGTGTGTGTATCAGTACCCCTTCCTCTTTCTTGCTGAGTCCTAGTCTTGGTATGGATTGACATCACCTGCTAGAGGCATTTGGGAGCTGCTGGTTTGGGGCTGCTGTCAGCCTTGCTGCACACACAGTGGCCTGCACATTTGCCTTCGTGTCCCTGGGGTGTATTCACCCAGCAGTGGGGTGACTAGGTCACAGGGTGGATGTGGTGTGACTTCAAGGGCCTGCGTGACTGTTGTCCTGAGTGGCTGCACCTGTCCATGCCCTGCTCCCCCTTGCTGCTCTCCTTGATTTGGTTCTAAGGGCCTTTTGACCTCTGCGTGCCTCAGGCCTGTCCCTTTGTGACCCTCGCTTCCTTTCCGGCTCCGCTCACCACCCCATCTTCTGTGAGCCTGCCCTGGTGTGCTCGCTCCCTGACTACCTGAGCCCCCTGCTTGAGGTGTCCTGAGGCCCCTCCAGCATCCTGCCCACCTGAGTGCCCTGCAGGAGGAGGCTGTTCCCGGAGAGCCTGTCACCTGGAAGGGCTTCAGACAGGTAGAAAGCTCTCCGAGTATGGGGCTCATGGTGGACAGCGTGGCCCTCAAATAGGGCCTGGCAGAGGGCCTGTCCTGACACCGTCCCTTTTCCAGCCCCTCAGACCTGACACCGGCCCCATCAGGCTTCCCTGAGCCCATGTCTGCCGTGGAGCTGAGCCAGCCCCCTCCCTCCAGCCAGGTGAGACCCTCCTACAAGCACTGTGGGCTTCCTTCCTGACTCCTGGGTCCCCAGCTTGGGACTTCAGAGTGACTAAAGTGGGCAGAGCTGAAAATGAGCCAGGGACGTCTGGAGGCCGGACTTCAATGGAAGGGGAGCTGGGAAGCAAGTGTCCTGGGGCAGGGTTTCCTACTGAGTCCAGAGGGGTGAGTCCCAGGGTTGGGAGTGCCAAGTGGGAGGGCAGAGCCGGCAGAAGGCGTCTCCGTGTGTGACACTGTGTTGGCTTCCCAGGTGCAGTGGTCTGACGGGCAGACCTCCAGCGACGCCTTCTGGGGAGCCAGGATGCTCCTGGAGCTTTCAGGGGGTAGCCTGGACTGAGCTGCCCCTTGGGAGCCTGGCCAGTGCTCCAGGGGAGCAGCTGTGGACATCCAGCAACTCGAGTAACAGAGCGTTATCCCTACTGAAGAAGGAGGTCCCCAGAGTTCCCTGGGGGTTCAGCTGAGCCCCCCATGTCCTGTTTGAATAGTTTGGTTGTCAATTTCCTGTATTGGAAGAAGCGTCTGAGAAACATTCCTGAAGTGAGAAGTCAAAGATGGGTCTGTTCTATGCAGGCAGCAGCGGATTGCAGTCAGGTTCCAGGGTGGGTTCCGGGCAGTGAAGGCCTTTCTCAGAGCGGGGATGTTGCCCTTCGGGCCTCCCACCTGTCCTGTGACAAGGCCAGACTTCTCCTCCCAGTAGATGTGGTGAGAGAGGTGTGGGCAACCTCTGGCATCTCTGAGTCGGGGGTTTGCACAGAGGCACTGGGGAAGAGCCTGCCAGGCTTGGGGGGGCGCCTTGCCCAGGGTTGTGATTCAGTGTGTTTGCCCAGCAAATGTTCTGTTCAATTAAAGTTTACTGTTCTGACTCTCTGCCCTCCATTCACTTAACTGTCCTGGACACCTGCCCCTCTCAGGCCGGGCCCACATTTCACAGTGTGAGGGCACTAATCCATGCATCAGGACGCTGGTGATGGACATTCAGATCCTTTCAAATGGCTCTGTTTTATCAGCAGTGTCACATGGGCATCTCTGCCCTCTGCCCCTCACCTGGTGTTGTGCCCCGGGAATGAGAAATTGCCCCAGAGATGGAAGCAGTGGGCAGGGAAGCACAGGCCCCAGGGCTGAGCTGGCTGCAGCTCTTGTCCTCCCGTGATACGTTTGGGAACTTTGACACCTAGGACTGTCACCTCCAGAAACGGGCCCTTGACCCACCCTTGCCTTCCCATCGTGTTGGTTGACAGAGGTAATATAATAGGTAATAGAGTCAGGTTTGTGCCCTTGGGGCTCACAGGATAGTGGGGGAGGCAGAGGAATAAAGGGGGCACTTCTAGGTAGTTGCTGGAAGGTGGGGTGAAGTGGGGAACAGCTGAGAACCCAGGACACTTGAAGAGACCCTATGAGCTTCCCTGAAGGGGACGTCTCAGCTGAGACTGCCTGTGCTCAGCCCCCACAGCCCAAGGGCCCCCACGCTCACTGCTTCCCCCGTAGCCCCATCCCATCCCATCTTCATCCCCAGAACCGCAGGGCTGAGTGTCAGGAGTGACAGATGTGCAGCTCAGACAGCCACTCACCTTCTAGGTCCCTAAAACTAGGGCCTTTCAGTTTTAAAGCATTTATTTGGAAACAGTCAAAAACTTGAAAATGGAAAACAGGTATCTTGTTTTCTTTGAACCATTTGAGAATAAGTGGCCAGATGATGGCCAGATGCCCATCATCCCCCTAATGCTTCTATGTGTTCCCCTCTGATAAGGCCTTCTGCATGTCCACAGCTCCTCCATTGAAATCTGGAAGTCAGTCCTAATTGCTAGATCCGGAGGAAGTCCAGTTAGTTGTCCCAATATTGCCTTGAATGAAAGAATGCACATCCACTCCACAACACGTGCTGCATTTACTCAGCAAGTTTCTCAATGCCCTCCCTCCTGGAACAGTCCCTGGTTTCTCCTGGACTTCTGGGACCTTGACTTGGGGATTACAGACCAGTTTCTGTGCAGAATGTCCCCCAAAGGGGCCATGGAATTTGGGGTATGCATTTGGAAGGGATGTCCTAGAAGTGATGCTTGGTCCTTACTGTATCCTCTGGGCCTCACGTGAATCTCACTCACCCTGTCTCTGCTGGTGTTCATCTCCGTCACTTGGTTTGGGTGTTCCCAGCCAAGCTTCTCCACTATAAAGTCACTCCTTTTCTCTTTGTGTAAGTATTTTAGGGGGTGGTGCTTTGAAGCTATGCAAATATCCTGTTTCTCATCAAAGTTTGTATTAACTAATTCACTAGTCTCCCTAATCTGCTTACCTAACTCTCAGAATTCATGAGCACTCTCCTCATTTCCCAGTTCTAGGATCTCAAACATCACCAACTTGTCCCCACATGCCCATACAGTGTTCACCCCATCACCAAGAGTCACTCTTCAACTTTATGGTTTACCCTTCACCCCATGGTTGTTGGTGTAAATAACAGTTCCACACTCATCATTAACCTGCTCTTATCCACACCGGCTGTTCCCACATGAAGCACACTCTTTAGATTCACTCACCCTCATTCATCCAAATTCTGCACAAAAGGGCAGCACAGTTAGGGTTAGGGTTCAGGTACCCTGGGCTGATAAGGGATGTGCCACCCCTCAACCTTCCCAGGAAACACGCAGAGTTCTGGGCCTGTCTGGGTCTCTCCTGTTGCCAGCGGAGCCTGGATGCCCGGGAAGGAGGTACCTATGTGGCAGCTGGTCAGATTAGAGGCAGGACCGTGGTGAACAGGTTGCATGAGGACCTCCACGGCATTTTTCTCCTTCCCACCTTTGCAGACAGTGGGCTCTATCCTGAAAGTCCTAGAGCCCTGACTCGGCAGCTGCATCACGTCTGTTTTGGAGAAAATGGACCAAAGTGTCTAGAGCTGACCCTTGACAGACTGGACGTCCTGAAGAGGGTTGCCTATGTGGGGTCAGATCTGTGGGTGGAGGCAGGAGGCTTCTCCCTCTACCCTCCTCCACTCAGCACCTGGAGGGACGGGGCTCTGCCCTCAGGGTCCTGCCAATCAGGCTGCCTGCCCACCACTTCCCTGTCTGCTTTCTGGCTTGACCACAGGCCCCTCTGAGAAGAGGAGTGTTGGCCCCACAGTCTGTCCTGCCAGCCTGTCTATAAAAGACCTTGGATACCAGTGAGACGCCATGACCAGGTGGAGTGTCCTCTGTCTGCATCTCCCCTACTGAGATCAAGACACAGTGGTCGTTCCAAACTGCTGATGGCAGCGGGAGAGGATTGGAGGGAGGTGAAGAGTGGAGTTGGCTACTCCTGAACATGCAGAGCTCCAGGAGTGTGGGGATGGGGTGCAGGGTGCAGTGCCAAGCTCCAGGGTGCCACCCCTGTTCCTTCTTATCCTCATCCTCCCATGGCCCCTGGAGGCAAAGAGCTGTGTCCAGAGCTCCCAGTGAGTCAGGGCCAGAGGGCCCACTCAACAATGGGCCTGCCTCTCCCACCACCCACCCTGGTCTGGAGAGAAAGGAACAGAGCAGAGAGTGCTGGTGTCCATCCCTTACAGCTGCTGAAACAAAGTACTGCAAGGAATTAATTCACTGGTGGTGCAGTGGGTAGGACTCTGAGCTCTCACTGCCTAGGATGCAAGTTCAGTCCCTGGGTGGGGAACTAAGATCCCACAAGCCATGTGATGCAGCCAAAACAAACAAAAACTCCCAAAGTTCCACAATTTTGGTGACTTAGAACAACAGGAATTTTTGGTCTCACGGTCCTGGAGGCTGGATGTCAATCTAGGTGTTGGCAAGGCCTGAGGGCACCAAGGGAGGATCTGATTCAGGGCTCTCAGCTTCTTAGAGTTCTTGTCATAGGACAGCATAACTCCAGTCCTCACAAGACATTTTCCATGTGTGTATGTGTGTCCAAATTCCCCCTTTTTATACCAATACCCCTAGGGTTAGAGCCAACTTGAATGACTTCATCTTGACTCATTTCCATATAATGTCATAGTCATAGGTACTGGGGTTAGGACTTCAACACATGCATTTCTGGGGTTCATCATTCAACCTATAACAGTGTTTCTGTCTCTGCCAGCAACTTCTTTCTCCCTGCTGGCCCAAGATGCCATGACCCTTCCTGGAGCAACCCCATCAGCCTTACTGAGGGCTCCAAGCAGAAGACCCCACCCCTCCTGGCTGCAGGACTTGGATCTGGGGCTGGGATCCTCTGCCCAGTGAGGGCTGGAAGGAGACTGTTCTGGGGTTGGAGATGCTGAAGTATTGAAGATGCTGAGCCAGAGGGCACCTCTACGGGGGCTTCAGGGTCCCCTGTGACCTGGACAGAAAGCACTTGCAGCTCTAGCCCCCAAGGGAAAAGGAGGGGAAAGCTCCTCCTTCCATCTCAGATAGGCGGCCCTTCCCATGTACAGGCCCTGGGGTGTGGTGGGAGCATCAGCAGAGCTGCATCCATGTTGGTGCGGCCAGAGGGCCCAGACCATGTCCTTTGTACCTATAGAGAGTGGAGGGTATGGCCGGAAGTGAGGTGCAGACACCCTCAGCTCTAACCCAGTATAAACACACTAGCATGGAGTCACCTATTAGAGCCACCCCTGGGGAGCCCCAGGTCAGTGTGTCTATATGCGGGGCTTCAAGTGAGTCTGGACCCCCGCAGGGTTAGACCACTGGGAAGCCTCTTCTGTGTGGCCGGGATTGTGTTCATTGGACTCACATGCTTGGACCTTGAAAAGTGAAAGCGAAGTCTCTCAGTCACGTCCAACTCTGTGACTCCATGGACTGTAGCCTAAAAGGCTCCCCCATCCATGGAATTTTCCAGGCACGAGTACTGAAGTGGGTTGCCATTTCCTTCCCCAGAGGATCTTCCCAACCCAGGGATCGAACCCGGGTCTCCTGCATTGCAAGCAGATGCTTTTACCATCTGAGCTACGAGGGAAGCGTGCTTGGACCTTGGTGGTGCCCAAGTGAGAAGCCACCCAAAGCTTTGTGGTTGTGGCTGTGGTGAGCCATGCCCCCCACACGTGGGCCCTAAGGCACCTCCATGTCATCACCTGAGCAGGATGCTACCCTCCGACAGCTGTGCTGTCCCAGCCCAAGTTCAGGGACACAGGTGGGAGGGCAGATTGCAGGTGCGTGGTATAAGATGCGGGCATGGGACCTTCATCCTTGGGTTTTGCCCCAGGCTTCTCTTTACTTTCTCACTAGAATTTCAGAAGGACGACAGGCGACCCTTGAGTCAGGGGATTGGGCAACCACACTCTGTGGTCGTAAGGGAGTGATGATTTATGGTCGCCCTCCTGCTCCTGGTTTCGCCTTGGTGGATCCAACCAACTTGCATTGTGTATCAGTATCAGTTCAGTCGCTCAGTCATGTCTGACTCTTTGCGACCCCATGAACCACAGCACGCCAGGCCTCCCTGTCCATCACCAACTCCCGGAGTCCACCCAAACCTATGTCCACTGAGTCAGTGATGTCATCCAACCGTCTCATCCTCTGTCATCCCCTTCTCCTCCTGCCTCAACCTTTCCCAGCATTGTGTAGTTCTGCACTATTTCCTATTGGAAAAAATCTGCATGTGAGTAGATCCGAGCAGTTCAAACCTATGTTTTCAAGGGTCAACAGTATTTTACAAAAGCATCCCTGGTTAAGGTGTTCTTCCTCAGGGCGCAGAGTGGTGCTTCTTACAGAAGCCATCACAACTGTCCTCCTACAGAACTGCGCATGCACACGGAGACAGGCCAGTCCCACAGCCACCTGCGGGCCAGTGCCCCTGTGTTCTTGCTTGAAGGAGTATTCTCATGTTGATGCTGTTGAAAAGTATGTGTTAAAACTCACAATATTATTTAAGTTTAAATGCAGGTTTTACACCAAAGTGAGAATATATTAAATTTTTTTCCTGGTTTTAATGGAAGTAAACTCATTAACAACTTTTCTTTTTGTTGTGAAAGTCACAGTTTAATAGACAGTATACTTATAATACTACATAAAGTGAGTCTGTTTTGTAAACATGGATGTCCTACTCTAAATGAAATATATAAGCTTATCAAGCTTTGCTATTACACTCAGAATTTGTTAAAGGTCACTTAACGCTCAGCTATTATCTGTGAACCCAAGTGGTCCGGGGTCTTTTCCAGTGGAAGGTTTCTAAGCACCATTCCAAGCTTTTCTGTACTAATTGATCTATTTGTGCATGTGTGCCCTGTCGCTTCATTCGTGTGGTCTGCTTACACTGTCCTTATTTTTAGGTCTACTTTGTTAATGTGTGTTTTTACCAGAAAACCATTGTTTTTATGAGTAAACTATCATAATCGTCTAGGTTTCCAACTTGAAGCAGTGGATTTCTCTTATTTGACTTTCATTTTTCTTCTCTTTCTGGTTTTCTACAGAATTGTCACAGTTGATGAGCGTATACTGATACATTATTTTGAACTGTAATCCATATTTTATTCGAATTCCCTTCCTTCTACCTTTTTGTGTTCCAGGATCCCATCCAGGGCACCATATGACGTGTGGTCATCATGTCTGTTCAGGCTTTTCTGGGCTTGTACAGTTTTTGAGACTCCCTTTGTTTCGATGGCCATGACCCAGTGGAGGAGGACTGGGCAGGTCCTTTGAGGCTGTCCCATACTGAGATTTACTTGGAGTTTCTCTCATGACTAAACTGGTCATGGGTTTTGTGGAAACAGATCACAGAGGTCAAGGGCTTCCTCACCACTTTATGTCAAGGGAGCAGGCTCTCAAGACTCTTATCACTGCCGATGTTAACTTCGGGCACCGGGGTGAGGTCGTTTGTCAGTTTTCCTGCTGTGTGTTGAAGCCTTTCCTGACTGCTCCCGTCAATCCTGACCACTCCCTTTTCTGTTTCTGTAGCTCTAATATTCAAATCACAGTGTAGTCATCTGCTTCCTTCCTGTAGTATCTGTTCTCTGGGAATCACGTGTCTGAGAGTCTCCAGAAAGTTGATAGTTTTGGGGAGGAGGCAATATTCTGCTGTCCCCTCCTGTCCCTGGTTCAGCCCTGCACTCGTGGTAGGAAGGCAATGTGATTAAATCAAGCTTCTGAAACTGGGCATCCCAACTGAGTTCCCTGCTGAGTTTATGACCCGTCTTTCTATCCTTTCTTTTTCCTTTTCTTGTCCCATCTGTGCTTCCCTCAGGACTGAGAAGGATCAAAGAAAAGGGGAGGGGAGGTTGAAACCAAACAAGACTCTGCAGGGGCCCTCCCAGGTACAAAAGACCCTCCATGTCCCCCATTTCTTGTTTGTAGAAAAAGGTTTCTTCTCCTTGGCTTTTCCTGAGTTCCAAAGAGCAGACACATGTAGTTTCCAGTTAGGAAAGAGAGAGAATGCAGACAGAAAGGAAAAGCAGACCCAGATGGTCTTAGAGGAAACAGCCCTCATAGTTGATTTTTAATCTTTGTGTGTTTCACTGATTTCTATGTCATCTGAGGCAAAACAGCTAGCAGACAGGAGATGGAGAGGTTGGAGTTAATTGTTATCTTGTGATATTTCTTAAACATAGTTTTGAAGGTCAGAATGTCTCTGGGTTTGCAATCCTCCAGCCAAGTGGCCCATGGCTCGGGCGTAGGTGAGCTCACCCTGCTCTGGAGAAACAACCCGACTTTGTATTCTAATGATGACACCTACAACAGCAAAGCTAGTCATCCGACCCTGGGGTGAGTGTTCAGTGGCACAGGGTTGAGGTCAGAGGGGACAAGAAAGGCAGTGAAGTTTTAGAGAGAGAGATTAGTCATAAACTTGGCAAGGAAGCTCAGTTTTAGGGGACATGGTTTCATGGAGGGTTGCTTCTGAGAACAAAGATTAAAGGGGACTGCAGGAGAGGCGAGGGAGACACAGGGATTCCGGTGGTGGGAGAAGAGCTTGTAGATCAGAGAGCTAAGGAAGAGTTTGGAAGTTTGGCTGATGTGGAGGAAGGAATTTCCCTATGCCCTTCGAAGTTCTTCTGGCTGGTCTTAGATTTAAGTTGATATGAAAACAGATTAACAGGAGATGGTCACACAAAGGTTTAATAACAGATATACTTGGGAGAGACCCAAGAAAACTGTGTAACTCTCCAAAATGCTCTAAAACCTCACCTTTTCTTTTTTTTCAGAGATAATGCATTTGTAAACACAGAAATGGTTACAACAAAGATGGCCAGATGAGTGGGTATATATACATATATGAATTTTTGTATATAAATCTGTGTCTGGCAACTGACTGTGGGGCTTAGGAAGGTAAGTCCAGTCATCGCATTTGTCCTAAACTCCCCCTTTTCTTCAGCCCCTCTGTTGTGTGGTTTCACAAAGAACCCACAGCTCCTTGGATTGGGAATGGGGAGATAGAGTACAGGGCCTCAGGTGGCAGAGAAGGGGAGAGGCTGCAAGGAAAACCATAACCCACACTTCTAAGCCCACTCGACCACTTTGGGGATCTCCTGCCCCTTGGAAATCACGTTTAAGCCCTTGCCCCTTTACAGATAAAGGGCATCTGACTCCCCATCTCCTTCCAGCATTAGGTAGGAAGTGAAGTGAGATCATGAGGGGAGGACAATGGCCCCCAGGGATGGGGGTACAGGAGGAACCTCTATTCTTTTGCCAGCAAGAATCGAACAGGAGGCCGCTTGCATTTAGGGCTGCCTCTTCTCTGACATCTCGGAGGACCAGCCTCTAGTCCTTTCTCAGCCCGAGTTTGGAGCTTTATGAGGGTAAGGAGAGAGTTAGTGCCTATGCTTGAAATGTCTCTGTGAGGTCATTAGCAAACCTCTTCCCTGAGCACCAGCCCCCAATTTTAAAACCTTTGTTTAGGTGGGGAGGCTCCTGGATTACAACACCAGCTCAGAACGCTGCCCATCAGGAGGGCTGACGTTCCTTCCAAAGAGGAGTTGGGAAGAAGGATGGTATCCTGTGAACCAAGGCTGTGCCTGAAGCCCAGGGAGATGGAGCCGTGGTCTGTCAAGAAGAGGACTTTTCCACCAAGAGGAGTTGGGGAAAGAAGGGACCAGGACTTCCTCCCCTTCTTCCCAGTGGACAGCAGCACAGGTCTCTATAAGCTGGCCAGGTGTGCCACCTGGGTGGGGCTTCAGGTGACAGAGAGGCAGACGTCCTTATGATGTTCCATCATCTTATAGGGGTTTAGGTCAAAGGAACACTGGGATGGAGTGTTGGGGTCGCTGTCCCCACATCCCCACCTTGCAAGACTGCCCCAGGGGACTGTTAGTTTGGTGACTGTGGCTACTGCTGCTGTGGCAGCTGTGAAGCCTGGGGGGCCTGCCATGGGCCTCAGGGCAGACAGAGAACATGCTCTTCATTAACAAGATGAAGGATCAGCTGTTGCCAGAGAAGGCTTGTGAGCTGTCTCTACCCCCTCGCCCCACCTTGCTGACAGTGTCTGCCTTGGTGTCCCTGCTCTTGGGCATCAGCATGGATACAGAATCCAAGTCAGACCAGCTGATGCCACAGAATTGAAGACAGACCAGCCAAGTGTCCATTACAGAGAACATTACGGTGGTCCCTGTGCCATCAACAGATCTGATGATCGCTGGAGTCTCCTGTTCTCAGGGGTGGAGAAGAGAAGTGAGTCAATCAAGCATCCTGGTTTGGTTATCACGTCTCTCTCAGGCTCCCTTGTGACCACAGCCTCGTTGACTCAGACCTTCCCCATTTTGGCTCTCATGACTGTCTTAGCTCTTTCCCCAGCTCACAAGCCCTGCTGGTAATCCCTGACTTCTCCAAGAAGGTAGCGTTGACCCCAGCAGAGGAAGGAGGCAGTGGTGGAGCTGGCACCGTGGCTGCCTCTGGGGCTGAAAGAAGAATCAGGCGCTGGAATCAGGGCTGCTTAAGATGAATGACCCGTATGTCCTTCCCCTAAGGATGAGGATGGTCATCAGAAAGACAGCAAGACCTCCAGGTGCTGGATGTGCTCCCTGACTTTCTACTCAGGTCAGAGATGCAGATTCACTCCAAGTCACACACTGGGGCCAAGCCCCACAAGTGCCCACCCTGTTCCAAGACCTTTGCCAATAGCTCCCAACCAGCCCAGCTCATCTGTATCCACTCAGGGGCCAAGCCCTACGGTTATAATTTCTGTGGGAAATCCTCCTGCCAGCTCTCTCACCTCCAGCAGCACACCCAAATCCACACCAGGGACAAGCCGTACTAATGTGCACACCCAGGCTGTGAGAAAGCCTCACACAACTCCAACCTGCAGGCCCGCAGGCTGGAGCACAACAAAGATAAACCCCTCAGGAGCCACAATAGTCACCAGGAGTACACAGTCGCAACCTCACTGGAGGGGCACCTGTCCACACACACAGTGAGGTAGGCCAAGGTGCACTATCTGCACCCTCTGTGTTGGAAAGGTACTTGATGAAATACATGCACAAACACAACTCTCCTGATCTCCAGCAGCAGGTGCAGCAGTGGCAGAGACAGTGGTGGCTCAGACCTTCCCCTCAAACATCACCTTCAGCTAAAGACAAAAGAGGAGGTGTGGGGGATGGTGGTTTGGGACCTCAAAGGGGAGGAAGGCAATTCACATGCAGATGGAAAAGCAAGTGTTTGGTAAACAAATTGTCAGGGCTGCACCTGCAGGTCTGCATGCCCTGTGCTTGTCCAGCTTCAAGACAAGAGAAAAAGCCTGGAGTCAGAGATGGCCACAGAGACATCACTGGTTTAATGGATGGAAGATCTTACATGTGTGAAGTGAAGCCCTGGAGCAACACCCCACAATGTTTGGTAGAAGGCAGGCAGGACAGGGCAGCAGTCTTCCCTATCAGGGAGGAGTGAAACCCCGTACAAGCCCCATTTTCTTGTTTTTTGAAGTAAAAGGCTGATTCAAGAGTTAACAAGTGGGAAATGTGAAGATATGGAAACAAAGAACAGCTGTTGAGCTGTGGAACTGGTAACAATTTAGACTATAATTCCACCACATAGAATTACCCAACTCCAAGTTCCTTAAAAGATACAGATAAAGGCCTGACACACATGCCCAAGTTGTTTTTACAGGAAGCAGACTCTCTCCTGACCGCAACACTGTAAACCTAGAGAGGTTGAAACCGGAAGGTTGATGATGCTTCAAACTTTACCTTGATGCCAACCAATCCCAGAATTGAACATGGGTTGCTTATGCCGGGCTCTGTGAACACTATGAAACTCCTCACTAGCCCCTCCCGGTCAATCACACAGTCTTGAGGTCATTAGCCTGCTGTGGCCTCCTTTGCCTCAAAAATAGAAGCTACTTTTTTCAGCTTCACCCAAAACTCTCTCTTGTTTCCATTTGGCTCCAGTGAACAAAGGCTGAGTTTTGTCAACAAGTCTTCATAAGCACAGATTAAAAATCAGTAATGTTTTAGGCAAAATTAAAAAAAATCAACTATATTTATCAGCTTACTTAGCCCTATATAATTAGTATTTTTTTTTTTGGACAGTTTTATGAAATCAGTTTCCATTAGACTTTAAAAATATCTTACCTAGTTTAGCAGTATGATTTAAAAGTTATCAGAAACATCCTTTCAATGACTCTTCTTTTTAAAAAATTTATTTGCTTATTTATTTATTTTTGGCTGCACGGGGTTTTAATTGCTATGCTTTCTCTGGTTCTGGTGGCTTCTCTTGTTGCAGAGCACAGGTTCTAGGTATGTGGGCTGAGTAGTTGGGGCACATGGGCTTAGTTGGTCTACCTCATGTGGAATCTTCTTGAACCAGGAATCAAACCTATAACCCTGTATTAGTAAGCGGATTCTTATTTACTGGCCAGGAAGTGAAGTCCTCTGTGACTCTTTTTGAAGATACGGCAGTTTTGCAAAGCATCAGCTTAGCTGCTTATGGATGATAAAAGTCTTAAAAAGGCAAAGGTTAAGATCTGATTACAATTCTTCTTGGCAAAGAAGATTATCCAAGTTGTGACATGTGACATTTTAAGATAACAACTAAAGTTATAACATTATACCAGGATATATACAAATGTCAGGAATTTTAAACAATTTCTAGTGTATATATTAATAACATTTATTCATATTGTATAATTTGAGGAGATTTATCAATAATTTGACAATGCTTTCTGTGCAACTTAACATACCAAGAAATTATAGTCAATTTAATATATATATATATATATTTCCCCACCCCACCCCCCACCCCTTCTTGTATTCAGGTCAAGAAGCAACAGTTAGAACTGGATATGGAACAACAGACTAGTTCCAAATAAGAGAAGGAGTACGTCAAGGCTGTATATTGTCACCCTGCTTACTTAACTTATATGCTTTATTTAACTTATATGCAGAAATGCTGGGCTGGATGAAGCACAAGCTGGAACCAAGATTTCCAGGAGAAATATCAATAACCTCAGATATGCAGATGACACCACACTTATGGCAGAAAGTGAGAAGAACTAAGGAGCCTCTTAATAAAAGTGAAAAAGGAGAGTGATAAAGTTGACTTAAAAACTTAGCTTTCAAAAAACTAAGATCATGGCATCTGGTCCCATCACTTCATGGGAAATAGATGGGAAAACAATGGAAACAGTGACAGACTTTATTTTTTTGGGCTCCAAAATCAGTGCAGATGGGGACTGCAGCCATGAAATTAAAGGACGCTTGCTCCTTGGAAGAAAAGTTATGACCAACCTAGAGAGCATATTAAGAAGCAGAGACATTACTTTGCCAAAAAAGGTCCATTTAGTCAAAGCTATGGTTTTCCCAGTAGTCATATATGGATGTGAGAGTTGGACTATAAAGAAAGTTGAGTGCCAAAGAATTGATGCTTTTGAACTGTGGTGTTGCAGAAGACTTTTGAGAGTCCCCTGGACAGCAAGGAGATCCAACCAGTACATCCTAAAGGAAATCAGTCGTGAATATTCATTGGAAGGACTGATACTGAAGCTAGAAACGCCAATACTTTGGCCACCTGATGTGAAGAACTGACTCACTTGAAAAGACCCTGATGCTGGGAAAGACTGAAGGTGGGAAGAGAAGGCGACGACAGATGAGATGGTTGGATGGCATCACTGACTTGATGGACATGAGTTTGAGTAAGCTCCGAGAGTTGGTGATGGACAGGGAAGCCTGGGGTGCTGCAGTCCATGGGGTTACAAAGAGTAGTAGGACACGACTAAGCAACTGAACTGAGCTGAACATCTCAGTGGGGAGTGAGCATCTGGGCCGGCAGCAGCTGCACCCAGGGCCTCGGTAACGCTTCAGGCTGAGTGTCGACCTGGGGAGTTCAACAGCCAGCACTGTGGTCCCAACTCCACTGCTGATCAGTCCTGCCATGGGGAGACTTGCTCAGCTCTCTGGGACTTGGTTTTCTCCTTTGAAACAAGTGATGGTGGCTGGATGCTGGATGGCAGGAGCAACTGGGGTGGTACTGGCCGAGCATTCAGCAAGGGCTTGGAGCATAGAGTGCAGAGCAGGCAGGGGAGCTGTGGTTCTGGGGAGGCCTCCACAAGTTATATGTCTCCTCTACTCAGCAATAGTCCCCAGCACACAGCCCAGTTCCACTGGCAAATCACACTCCCAAAACCAGTTCGAGTGGAGCAGCATTGTCAGTGGTGGTGACAGAGCTGGTTACTCGGGGTGCACTAGGCCAGACCTCCCACTCGGATGGGGCTCCTTGAAGACCAAGAGGGAGGACACCTTCCCACCCCACCTTCCTGACATTTCTACCCCTACACCTACTTACTGATTGGGGAAGGGTAATATTATTTGTTGTAAATAGTATATACTAGGTTTGAATATTATATTAACATCCTGTTTCTTTCACAGCCTGGAGTTGTGATTTGGTTCTTTCACCATTCTGCGCCCATTGAAATGATGTGCAGACTTTGACATTCTTCTTTTAATTAAGAACTCTTGCAGGTTCATCAGCTTGTTGTGGGTGAAGGGAGAAGGGCCAGCTCTCTGGCTGATGAAGGAAGCCCCAAGTCTCCCTCCTCAGAGGGCAGGTTCATTTCATGTTATTCAGCTGGGCCAAGAGCAGAGGCTGCCCCTTAAACTTTCACAGATCGCACAAGAACCCCTGAAATGTTTGTGTGTTTAAATAACACCTCCTGGGTCTGGGTCCTGCACCTGGACAGTGGCCATCATCTGACAGCTCTGTGGGAAGAGGAGACACTTCCTGCTTCTCTTGTGGAGGTTTCTTTTGATCAAATATGAGGAATTTATAGTTTTCTGGTTTAATATCTTGAATTGCATTGCTCTAAGTGAGGTAAACATGCAAAGAAATCAAGATGTGCAAGTAGATAGGATGAGGCCAGAGGAAGGTCATTTGTAGAAAAACTAAGGGCAGTAGAACTCTCCATCCTCTGGCCCTTCTAGGCCTAGATTTGAGTCCTCCTGAGATCCTGTCCATGACCTCAGAATTCCTTTTCCCAATGATTTTCTCTTCAGGGGTAAAGATTTATGATGCAGCTTTTGAGGCTACAGCTGGACCTCATTACATAAACATCACAGTTCCCCGTGACCTAGGATTTCCAGCATCCTCGCACTTCTGTTCTACAATCCCCTTTAGGGCAGAAGCTCCCTGAAGGTTTGCCAACCGATCAGCTATGTCACGGTCACTTCTCCCTGGCTGGTCCTGGTGGCTCCTGTTGAGCTCTACTTCATACGGATAACTGACTGAAATCCTGGCCAGTGTACGATCCCATACTTTCCTTGCTGTCCAGTGGGTCTTCTGGGACCCTGTGGTCCTGAGGCCTATGATCTGGGATGATTGCTACTTTACATACTTAGTCATGTTGTTGCTAATGGGTCCTAATGGGGAAGCTGGGCCCAAGCCCATGAGCTTATAGCACCCCCCTGCACCCCCGTCCCTGGGATGACTGTGTGCTTTTCCACAGTCTTGTGCTGTGGTTATGTCAGGGTGGTGTGGACCTTTCTTATTGGACCTTTGAAAGAGGAGGCATGAGAGGGAAGCATGTGAAGGTCCAACAGGGGAAACGCCACCAAACTGAAGATATGCATAGACACAGCACTGATGATTAAAAATACAGAATGCTTCCAATATGGGTGGTAAACAACACTGCTCCAAGCTCACCTGAATACCCACCCCATGAGCTGATACCCACCCCATCTAGCATTTTGAACATCACGTCCTAGAAACACCCTGTATGAGCAAGTGCCAGATGTAGGAGGCTCAGCCACAACGCCTGGGTCTGTTACCTAGAAGAGCTCTCCCCGAGGCCCCTTTACTCCCATCCAGGGTTCAAAGGGCTTGGCTGGAACAGAATAAAGCAGAGGAGTTGGACACAGTTTCTCGGTCCTTCTTGACCTGGCTCCTGTCTAGTTCACAGGGATCCATATAAATATTATACCTTCCATTAAATCCTCAAGGAAACTGTGACCTGGGTCTTGTGGATTCATGCCATGTCATCCCTCAGGGATATCAGGATTGGTGAAACAGGCCCAGACACGGCCTCAAATGAAATTGAAATGTGACCTCAAGGCAGGATCATCTCCCCTCCCAGGAATCCTTGGAGCACATGTGTCCCTGGACGCTATGCCAGCCGTGACCTGCATCTCTGTTCCTCCACACTTCCACCCCAAAGCCCCAACAGTCTCAAGCTGCCTAAGAGAGATTCCAGATCCATCTGCCTTGGTGCCTCCTCTCCGCTCCTGGGTCCTTCAAGATGGGAAACAGCCAGAAAAGGAGGAGCGAGTCATGAATATGGAGGCAATCACCCTACTTATTGGGACTTGAAACTGGAATGACTAGGTCTTTGGGAAGCATGAGTCCCAGGGTAGCACCAAGGCTATAAAAACAGTGTCTGTTTTGGATGTAAAGATGAATAAACTCAGGGAGGAAAATCTGAGGGGAAAACATAGCAGTCTTTCTTCATTTCTTCCACACAGAATCCATTTAGACAGTTAAAGCAGAGGCTCTTCTACAAGTAGTACAAGCATGCCAGACATAAAGCAAGCTGTACTGTTTTGCCTTGAGTTTACTGGAAGAGACGGCACTATCTCTACACCTTATGCTGACAACCAAAGCTGAAGATGCCCAAGGACTAACAATTAAAATTACACTAATGTCACCCATTCTGCCTTTTTAGGCATGAACTTCTGCTGCTCATTCTTAAGCAGTCATTCTCTGAAGATGGCAACAATGATGATAACAGCTATCATTGCTGACGCTTGGTACCTGCTAAGTAGCATGATGGGTAAAATCTGCCTGCATCATTTCAGTTATGCTCATCACCCATGAGGCTTTATTTCCATTTTATAGCTAGAGATATGGAAGGAGATATTAATTTGATGAGGAAGGGAAAAAATTACTTAGAACATGAATTAAACACTCAGCCAAACTGTCAGAGAAAGAAATAAGGCATTTTCCAACATACTGGCAGACCTAAAGTTGATCTCCCTAGGGCCACCTGTGAAAGAACCAGTAAAGAATGTACATCATGATGATGAAATGTGAACCCCCCAAAACATAAAAAGAGTCAAAAACATAAAACCATAAATCATTACTGGTTTTAAAATAGGGCATTCTAACTAAAGTTCCAGATGATTGCCACATGACAGAGAAGATTCAATTTAAAAATGTCTAATTTTTAGGGAAGATATAAATACATATACTCTATTTTTTAAAAAATCTCTCTCTCTCTCAGAAACTGATAAATCCACTAGGAAAAAGTAAGTAATGATGAAAAGACTTTGAATAGTACAGCACATATGGTCAGACAAATAGACATATATATATACAAGTCCAGGCTTATTAGGTTGATGATGCTGAAAACAGTCCCTCTTGATAGCATCATTCTCCCAAATGACATGTCAATTTGCACGAATAAAATTTCAAACACAAGTAGGTCTAGAAAACAAGGGAAAGTCTGGTATTTCATTACGTGCACTTCTGAATTCATATGCAACAAAACTCAGAAAAATAGAAAGATATCTTATTTGAGAATATAGATGTAAAATTCTTTTAATGAGATGATGTTTGGGAATCTATTGGGAAATATTACAAATACACACAAAAAACGTAATTCAGGCTAGGGAGTTTGTAACTGTGAGAGCAAAACCTTGAGTAATCTCATGACTTTGATAACTCTGTTAACTTTAAAATACAAATAACATACATAGCAATTAAAAATGAGAGAACTCAACTTCCCACCTCAAAAGGAAATCCCTGTCTATATTTTCTGTCACACAGAATTTACAATGAAGGAAAGTATTAGTATATCTTAAGTTTCAAGAACTCAAAGCAAGAACACTGCAAAGAGATGTTAATAAAGTATTGTGTGAAACTTCATGTGCATCATCTTTTCTTCTTCACAGCATTGGCCCAGGGCATCCTTCTTGGTCCCATACTTTCTCTGCCTCACCAGCCAGTCTGTCGGCAACCAGTGCTATTGCCAGTCTCTCTCTTGCTGTCTTCACTCTCCTTTCCTGATTCCTGATATCCTCCTCAGTTACCAGACACTGTTTGCAGAGGAGTTGTGGGGTGCTGGAACCAGTTCCTGGAATGGTCTGCGAGAAATCTGAAGACCAGGCAGGGGCGGCCATGGGGTTGGAGTTTGGACCACCTGCATGTACCCGTGGAAGGGACTCACCTGGGCAACTTGGTGCAATTTTTTGCAAGACTTTGGCTAGATCCAGAGGACTTAACAGTTCTCCTGCACTGCTGCAAGCCTGGAGTCCTTGCAGTCTCTTCTGCCAATACAGCTGTTGGGGGTTGTCCAATGTTTCCTCCCAGGGATAACATCTGACCTCATTGCTGGGATGGGATGTGATTCTAGTCACTGGTCTCTTGAATATGTAACTGGACATCCTCAAAGGGATTGAGATGTTTAAACCAGGCTTTGGTTCGGATAGTTTTCCACAGTCACAATGCTTCCTCTGTGAAGTCTTCACCATCATACTTCTTGTCCTTGTACCCTATGAAAATAAACCATGAAATTGGATCCAAATGATAAATGAAATCTGCCTTCTTGGACCATTATTTTGGCTCTTTTGTACTCTCGGCCTCTCTTTATCCCTCCAGGGTTAGATCGAACATTATCAAGCAGATCTGAGTCAAGAACAGAAAGCTCAAGGTCAAAACTCAGGGTTACCCCAGCTCATTCTTCCTTCACCAGTTTGTAAAACCCCTTCCTTTATGAGTATGACTATATTCTTTTTTGTCCTCATCACTCTCAACTGCACAAGTACGGGTAGCTTATGTCACATGGTCTTCAGTCTTTTTCTAAATCCCAAATGCTTCAATGTCATGTGACTTCATTTGGTTAACCCACTGACACTTGTTCATAGCTGCTTTAGAGCTTAAGAATATAGTGACATTAACAACTGTCCCACCCTTAGCAACTCATCCATATCCCTGATGTTTACATCCAGCAAATTGGTCATGTTCTAAATAAATACATCAGAAAACTTACTAACTCACTACTAATTTCTGGTCCGTGATTTTTTCCAAGACTCCTACAACAGATACCTGCTCCTCAAGATCCTGTTATACCAGATCACCATACCTTCATCTTAATTTCTTGCCTTCTAGTCATATCAATCCTGGGTTCTATGGACTGTGATCTCAGTAATTCTCTTGGAATAATCCAAAATTCCTTACTGTTCATCACATCTGTCTTGCAAAAAAAAAAAAAAAAAACAACTTCAAACCTGGCACTTGACTGCCTTACATACCATAGCTACTGCTGGTCTTATGGTAACTGCTAAGAAAAGCACACAACATGATATTTTACTACCGCTGCAAGTCCAAAATCATCTGCATACACTGGAAAGCATTCATAATGCCTGGAAATTTCATTTTCTTTTTATGTGTTGGCATATTTACTTTTGGATTTTCCCCAAAGTCTGTTTCAGGTTTTCTCCACTTTCCTTTCTCCTTCACACACATCCCATGTCCCTTAACTTGCCTGATATTTCACAAAGAAGCTGTTAACTAC
Organism: Muntiacus reevesi; assembly: GCF_963930625.1. Lineage (NCBI taxonomy): Eukaryota > Metazoa > Chordata > Mammalia > Artiodactyla > Cervidae > Muntiacus > Muntiacus reevesi. Next base: position 28,831,871 of record NC_089261.1, read on the forward strand.
TACAATGAAATTTTATCATGGTAATTCCCAAATTTGCAAATATCTCTAAGATTCCATTGTTTTCAAAGTTCCTTTAATTATATTTAAAGAAGCATCTTTTATCTTCCAATGCTGATCCTCATTTCTTCTTCCTTCTTAGTAAGTTCATGATCCCAATATATCCCTCTTTACTTTCAGCCTCTCCTTTTCCACCGAATCCTTCCTTCAGCATTTAAGTACCTACAAATCTCTCTAAACTACACAGAAAGCCTTCACCTAGTCTTCCCAGGAACCTCCTGAACCACAGTCTTTCTACTACTGCCCATTAGCCATGAACCATTGAGAAGGGTGATCTACATCACGTGTCTCTCACCTCCAACCAACTCCTCAGACCTCCTCACACTACCGTCTGACTTCACCATTCTATGGGGGCTTCCCTTGGTCAGGTCACAATGACCACTTTGTTACCAGGACAAGCATGGAGCTTTTCATTGTTCATCCAACATGGTCCTTAAGTGCAAAATGTTTAAGTATCTTTGGAACAATTTAAACACGTGAATCTCATTTTATAGCTGTGAACCTTACAATAGCTAAATATAGAATAGGTATGTTGGATAAATGAAGTCTCAAAAATTGGAATTGTGCTGCAAGTGAAAAGCACAAAATAAATTTCAGGAACTCAATACTGAAAAGTAAAATATGTCATTATTAATTTTTACATTGATTGCATTCACAAATGAAAATATCTTTAGCTGTAATGGGTTAAAATATACAGTTGAAATAATTTCACTTGTTTGTTTTTACTTGTTAAGATGTGGCTACTAAAAATATAAAGTGCTTAAAGCTATTGTTGGACAGTGCTGGTTCAAGCCATGAGAGAAAATAAAGTCCACAGAAAGAGCTCAGCAAAGCTCTTCCCATGGGAAGGAGTCTATCTACCTCAACCTCACCCAAGATGTAGCAGACTCTCTCTCTCTCTCTCTCTCTCTCTCACACACACACACACACACACACACACCCACACTTTCTAAACCAATTCTAAACCAAACATTGTTCCCACCACTATGTCTAAAATGCCTTGAGGCTGCACTCCTACAGTCTTAACCCGAATAATCTCAAGAAAGAAGTCAGAAGTCAAGATAGTTTACCAATTATGATGAGTCAAAACCAGAGACTAAGGATAATTTTAGGGGGAATTTCCTGCTCATTGACTTCTGCTATTAATTCAATACACTTGAGAAACTTTTGAAGGAGGGTCATTTTAAAAAATCACTTAAAAAAAACCACTTCATCTTTACTATGTAAAACTTACAAGATATGTAAAGAATAATAACTGTAGCCAATAAATGAAATCGGGATGATAGGATACAAACATCGTTATTAGTGAATCAGTCAGAGGACAGATGGTGTTAATTTGGGCTTCATTAGGTTGACTCTGATTGTATGACCAGCACATCGACTGTATTATGCTGGCCTTCCTCCTAGTTAACCACCAAGCCCACCAACCAGACTAGTCCTTGCTGACAAATCCCCTGGCTCCACCACTCTGATAGCACCGGGAGAATTTTCCCAACATCACACTCTGTCACTTCTCTCTCCTTCCTGCCACAGGCCAGGGAAACATTTTCTCCATGGCTCATCCTCCATGTCTGCCCAGTTGTCCCTCAGGTAAAAGAAAGGACCAGGGTGCAGACTCTGTGAGCTGCAGGAAACAGCACAAGGACTGGGGTATGCTCACAGAAGAGGAGAAAATCTTCAGTGTGCTGGGTAGTAGGGTCCAAGAAGCCCCAGTGAGTCCTGAACAGAATTGAAGAAGATGGTGCAGGACAGAGCAGAAATGTTTCGGTGGGAGGGGTTCTTTTTTTTTTAATATTTAAAAAATTTATTTATTTGTTTAGGTTGTGCTGGATTTCGTTGCTGTGCAGGTTTTCTCTAGTTGTGGGAAGCAGAGGCCACTCTCTAGTTGCAGTGTGCAGGCTTCTCATTGTGTGGCTTCTCTTGTTGAGGAGCATGATCCCTAGACACCAGAGATTCAGTAGTTGCAGCATGTGGCCCTAGAGCATGAGCTCAGAAGTTGCAGTACACAGGCTTAGTTGCCCCGAGGCCTGCAGAATCTCCCTGCACCAGGGATCAAACCCTGCATTGGCAGCTGAATTCTTATCCACTGCACCACCAGGAAAGTCCTGCTTTAATCATTTTTAAGTGTTCTGTTCAGTGGTATTCAGCATACTCATATTGTTTTGCAACCTTGACGACCACCGTCTCCAGAACTCTTTTTATCTTGCAGAACTGAAATGTTGTCCTCATTAAACACTCAATCTCGATTCCCCCTCCCCCAGCCCCTGGCACTCACCATTCTACCATTTCTCTAGGAGTTTCACTCCTCTAGGGAACCTCATATAAATGTAATCATACAGTATTTATTCTTTCATGTCTGACTTATTTCACTGAGCATAATGTCTTCAAGTTCATCCATATTTTAATGTATGTCAAAAATTCCTTCCTCTTTAAGGCTGAAAAATATTCTGGCAGCAGATAGTTGGTGTAGGGGAGAGGAAAGCGGCTGACAGCTCCCTCCCTCCCTCTCTTCACCTCCCCCAGTCTGAGCCTCTCTCCCCTAGGGGTGGCTGATTCCCAGCATTCAAGGACCATGGTGGTCTTGGAACCAGGAACAGTCCTCCAGCTGCACCCAGGAGATGAGGTCCTTCTCATGGTCCTGTTGAGGCCTACAGCTCACACTCTACAAGAAGAAACCTTCTTTTAAGACAACTTTTAAGAAAGTTTCTTTTAAGAAACTCTTTTAAGACATATGTACACAGATAATTCAGAAAAAGAGGAAAGTTGAATTTTCAAAGTCAAAAGGAATCATTCAAAGTTCTGAGTCTATAGCCTTCCAAGCAGTTGGCGAAATGAACCCACTGGACTCCTATACCAAGGTCACAGGCTCACAGGACAAAATTATCCAGAACTGACTAAGTCCCATAACCACTGTTGCCATGAGCTCCCCTAACCTAAACTGACCTTCTTCGACTCCATATTAGGTGAAATATACACCCTATAGCATCCTGACCAATCACCTAATGCTACACTTCTAGCAGGAATTTTCTTTGTCTTGAAGCTATAAAAATTGGCTACTAGCCCACAAGAGGATTTGGCTCTCCTTGAGCAGGTCTGTTGTTTTAACAGCATTTTCTACTCTAACAAATTCTATTTTCTTCTCATTCTTCCTCATATATGCTGTGCCTCTCATTATCTCTGCCCTTTGTTCTTAATAAACTCATTCCCTTCTGAAATACTCCATGTCTGGAAATTCTTTTCCAATCCATACATAGACATGAACAGGCCCTAAGATTCTCCTCCTAGACCCTGCTGTTCTGTCCGAGTAGGTTGTGTCTCCTTCCTCCTTTTGTCTTCCAGGCCTTGGGCTGTGGCAAGGGTCTGTGCTTGGCTCATTGATTCTGTCCATCCCCTAGAAGAGGCTCAGATGACCCAGAAAACCACCTCCATTCCCACCCAGGGGGGGTCCCCTCCCTACCCGAGAAGATCCCAGGAAGACTGACTTATGGCTACAAACCATGAAAAGCCCCTTCTCCCCCCAGATCTGGGGTCTGACTAGGCTCATCACAAGTGTGTTGAGAGGCCAGTGAGACATAAGATACTTCACGCCTTCACTCTATCGGTCATTCAAGTACCCATTGTGTTACATGGTGCCTTCTACATTCAGCCAGGCACTAGTCTCCACCCTCCAGAGCATGCAGACAATGTTAGATAATGATAAACACATATTTGTAACATATAGATACAGAGTTTGAGATGTACCAGGTGTTCCAAGCATTTTTCAGACATTCACTCTTTAATACTCTCCCTGACATTGCAGGAGGTAGAGTTAGTATTGCCAAGTATCCGAGAGAAAAACTGAGGCATAAACAATATTGCTCCCAAACCTTGTATCTTCAGACAACACATGCTCAACACCTCATTGTTTCCATGACTCAGGAATCTGGATGCAGCTTAGCTGGGTGCTTCTGACTGACCTGCAGTGCCTCTCAGGCTGGGACAGCCATGTCATCTGAGGCTCTTCTGGGGGGATTTGCTCCCCAGTTCACTCACATGGGTGTTGTCAGGATTCTGTTTGAACTGAGAGCCTAGTTCCTATCTGTCTGTTGGATGCAACTCTCCCTCGACTTTCCCCAATGGGGCCTCCATACATACATATACAGGGCAGCTCAAAACATCTGTGGTTGCTCTCCCATTTCCAGAAAAAGACCGAGTGAGAGAGAGACAGAGAAGGAGAGAGGAACAGAGGAACAGAGGGAGAAAGGGAGAACTCGAGAGCAAGTAAGAGGGGAGTGGCAGAGTTTTTATTGTCATAGGTGTGACATCCTATCACCTGGGCTGCATTCTTTTGCTCACATGAGGATGTCCGTGTCACATAGGGATGTACACACCTGGAGGCAGCTGTCACTGAGAGTCTTTGTGGAGCCTGCCCAGCACACAGACCAAGTAGCACAGGACCTGAATCTAAGCAGGGAGGGTTGGAAAGTTTATGCCAGTGGATGACAACATCTGAATCTCCTCTGATTTCTACCCTTTAAAGGTGCAGACCTGAAAATGAGACCAGTGGGCAATGGCTTTTCCAAGATCACTTGGCTGGAACCCAGACCTGCTTCGAGAGGTATTCCCTGCAGGGTCCAACCCTTCTTGCAATAATGATCTGCGCCTCAGATACACGTGACACCAGCACACAGATGCTGAAGCCATTGTTTCACATCCACCAACAGTTTCCCCAGGAAGTAGACTCTGGCCTGGTTCCCACTGTGCAGGTCTGGAGACTGGGGAGGACCCGAGAGGCTTTTCCAGGATAGAAGACTGCCTTCTCAAAGCAGGATCCTGGTTCCATTGCCAAGAAGCAGTGGGGAGGGCTGTGCAGTCAAGATGGGGCTTTGAGTGGGTTTGAATGAAGGAAGAAGTGACCTCACTTCCTCGGTGACACAGCAAAACAGAACTTGAAATGTGGTAACCCAGCAGCCACATTCTAGAGCCAGCTAGCTAGCCCTGCTCACGTGACCAGAGGTGCTCAATGCAGCGTCCTGTTCTCATGCTGTGGCCTGACATTCTGAGGCCCCAGCTTCTGGAAAGCTGAGAGTGGGGGCCTTTTCAGAGACGGGGTCAGCCCTCACCTCCAACGCCTCTGGCCATTTGACAAGAGGCCTCCGAAGGTAACACAGGGCAGCCCTGGCCAGGCCTCCCAGGCCACAGCTGTAACTCCACATGGGCAGCCCAACATATCTGGTCAGTTCCTGTGCATGTCTGAGAGAGAGAGGTGGGGGAAGGTAGGAGATGAGGGGGCAGGAGCAGGTTGTTAGGTGTTGGAAGTCTGTTCATCTGTCATTAGCATCCCCAGCCAAGGCTGGCAGGCTGGGAAGGTCAGCGCTGGGAACCAAGTTCCTTGCCCCTGGTGTTATCCACACACCCTTGAGGAGTCCTCTTGTTCCCTCTCTGGCTCGATTCTGTGCAGATGGTCCTCTGCCTGACCTGGGGAGCAAAACTATGGTGGAGGCGCCCTGTAGTGATAGCCAGGGTTACTCCTGATGCCTCCCGGCCTGACTACCTAGCCCAGGAGATCCTGGAGGAGCCGGTAGACACTTCAGCTACCCCATTGCCCTGGCTATGGGGCAGGTGTCCCAGGCCACCAACCGCTGGGGCCAGTCTGATCTGAGAGTGGTTGTGGAGGGCCTGAGATGACCAGGGCAGGCCTGGAACCCCATCTTGAATCTGAAGTCCCCCAGGGCCCTGCCAGGGTTTTCCAACTAGAGTGCCCCTCAGTCCCACTCCCAAGGGAATCGACTTCCACTCCTCCCTCACTAGCAATGTCAGAGGGTAGAAAGTCACTCTTCACAAATTTGTTGGATAGTAGAGAAAAAAAATTGTTTTCACTTAGCACTGGGCCATGTGTATCTTTGCTTTTTTGTCCTTTTGCTGAACTTGGGATCTATATAAGGGAAGTCTCAAAATTCCCTACAATATGAAGGAAAATCCAAGTCTTTATTTGAAATCAGCAGGATCCCCATTGAGGATATCTGCCCTGTTCACTGTCTCCTAACTGGAAAGGGACGAGCTTTACCCAGCTCTCTCCCTCCATGTCAGGGGCAGATCAAGTCTCAGGAAGCTCAGAGGGAAAGGTGAGCAGTCCACACTCCGGAGGGTCCTCAGCTCTGACCTCATGGCCGTGAGCAGCCAGCTGACATCACCAAGCCTCTGTTTTCTCAGCTCAGCGGGGCTGTTTGTTGAGAATTCACTGGGATAACGATCTTATGCTATTAACGCAGGGAGGCCTGTTGTTACTCAGATAACAAGGTGCCTAGACTGCAGCCATTGTTATCACCCTTCTCTGTCCCCACCAAACCCAAATGGTCCTCCTAAAGGCCGCACCCTTTTCCAGTGCGTGTGTACCTGTCACTCCTCTTGGCCACACCCCGAGGGGCGGGGCCTCCTGGCTGAGCTCCAGGTCTCCACCCAGAGTGAAGGGATGATGTAGTATCTGGTCATTAACTTGTTCTGAAAATTTTCAAGGACAAAAAGATCTTTGTTTACCATTTTCAACTTTGTGTAAATTTTCTATCGTTTCAAAACAAAGAAATGCTTTAAAACTGAAAGGTCTGAGTTTTAGGACCCTAGAAGGTTAGTGGCCACATGAGTGGCACGTCTGTCGCTCCTGACACTCGGCCCTGCGGTTCTGGGGATGAAGATGGGATGGGATGGGGCTGCCGGGAGGTGGGGGGGGAGGGGGGAACCAGTGAGCCTGGGGACCCTTGGGCTGTGGGGGTAGAGTAAGATGCTCTCGGCTGAGATGCCCCCTCTGGGGAAAGTTGCCAGGGTCTCTTCAGGTGTCTTAGGTTCTCAGCGGCTCCCTACTTCACCCCACCTTCCAGCAATTACGTGGAAGTGCCCTGTTATTCCTCTGCCTCTCCCACTATCCTGTGAGCCCCGAGGGCACACACCTGGCTTAGTTTCCCGCTGTATGACCTCTGGCGACCAACACGATGGGGAGGCTAGGGTCAAGGGCCCATTCCCGGAGGTGACAGTCCTGGGTGTCAAAGTCCTCACCAAAGGGGGTTAGGGGTGCTGGGAGCTGCAACCCACTCAGCCCCAGGGCCTGTGCGCCTGACACTGCTGCTTCCATTTCCAGGGAAATTCTTCGATTCTGGGGCAAAACGACCAGGTGAGGGGGCAGAGTGCAGAGATGCCCACAGGACGCTGCCAATAATACAGAGCCATTAGAAAGGATTTGAGTGTCGATCACCAGGGCCCTGTTGCGTGGATTAGTACCCTCGGGCAGCGAAATGTGGGCCCGGTTTGAGACGGGCGGGTGTCCAGGGTAGTTAAGTAAACGGAGGGGCGGCGTGGAACATTAAACGAACAGAACATTTGTTGGGCAAGCGCAATCAATTGCAACCCAGGGGAAGGCACTCCGCGGCCAGGAGGCTCTTCTGCAGCTCACGTGCCTCTCTGTGCAAACCCCAGACTCAGAAAGGCCAGAGGCGCCCGCACCTCACTCACCACAGCTATTGGGAGAAGTCTGGCCTTGTCACAGGACAGGGGCGGAGGGTGGGGCAGTGCAACACCCTCTTCTCGGAGGAAGGCCTTCACCGTCAGGAACCTGTCCCGGAACTTCTGTGCTCCCCGCACCCCTCCATGCTCTGCGCGTGCTCCCGCCGCACCTCCGGAGAGGAGTTGGGCAGGCGCAGTCACTACGAAGTATCGAGGCCTCAGTCAATCCGTGTGTTAGCTCGGCCCGACAACGCTGGCCTGTACCCCCTAAATCCTGGGGCTTTGGGGGCCCGCTTGGGTTCAGGGGGTTCTGGTGGTTCTTGGTGAGCCGAGAGGTTCTCCAGGGAACGTGCGTGGAATTCAGGAGGGCTGCCTGAGAACTGAGAAGTTGGTGGTGAGGCGGCGGCGCCATCCAGCCTGGCTCTGCGTATCCTTGGGCCTCAGAAGTAAGGGAGCCTGAGAGTCATGGGCTGGGGTGGAGGAGAGGGTCCCACGATCCCCACCTCTGCAGCAGGAGGAAACTGTAATCCTGGACTGACCCCACAACACTGCCCTGGGGCTCTGCAGAGACAAAGCCCTGCTGGGATCACAGCCCGTGGGGCAGACACTCTGACCTCTCTTGTGCCTGGGTAGATGCGCACCCCCTGGACTGTGCGGGAGGGAGCGCCTTCAAGGAGCCCAGGCTGCAGCAGAGGCCCCCATGGATCTCACGCCCGCAGGATCCCGGGTGCTCAGCTCCGCCGGGTGGAGAGGTCTTTGTGATGGTGGGGGCCTGGGGACCTGAGTTCTCCAAGCCCCTGGTTCACATGCAGGGGAAACCGCTGAACTGCCCTCCTCCACTCTGACAATTCTGGGCTCTCCACTGTGCAGGTTACAGTCCTGTGAGTTTTGCACAGCAAGTGGAAGGTGCCCTAGAGATGAGACCAGAAGGGGTGTTAGTCGCTCAGGGACTTTTTGTGATCCCATGGACTGTAGCCTGCCAGGCTCTGTCCATGGGATTCTCCAGGCAAGGATACTGGAGTGGGTCACCATTCCCTTCTGCAGGGGATCTTCCCCAGTTAGGAATCAAACCCAGGTCTTCTGCATTGCAGGCGGATTATTTACCGTCTGAGCCACTAGGGAAAGCCTTATATATAAATTCATTTTTGGCTCTGTGTGCACAGTGTTTGTGTGTGTGTCTTTCTTGATGCTGGGGCTTTTCTTTAGTGGGAGAGGAGGGGAAGGCAGGGACAGGGCGGGGAGGGGGATATGTGTGTGTGAGACGCTACTCTCTAGTTGCAGTTCCCTGGCTTCTCATTCCAGTGATTTCTCTTGCTTCAGAGCACAGGCTGTAGGTGCAGGGGCTTCAGGTTGGCTCTGGGCTAACTCCAGAGCGTGGGCTCAGTGCTCAGCTGAGGCACGAGGGCTTAGCTGCTTCATGGCATGTGGGATCTTCCCTGATCAGGGATTGAACCCACCTTTCCTGCATTGGTAGGAGGATTCTTAACCATTGAGCCACCAGGGAAGCCCCTTCAAATTGGTTTTTAAATGATCCTCTAGGTAAAAATTCTCTGAGGTCAAAGCTCATGCCTAAGCTTATGCAAGACTTTGGGTGAAAGAGAAACATTTCAGCATCTGTTTACAGGACAATCTGAAAACAATCCAAAGATTTGGTGGGAGATTTGCTAAATAGATCACACTGCAGGAAGAGGATGAGCTTCTGGAGGATAATTAGTAGTTGTGGGAAAGATGTTTCCTGACCCAACTTGTAACACATTGTAATGTGAAAACAGCCTGTTACAAAGACAGGGTGAGTGGTACAGAGCCAACTTGAAAAGATAGACATAAAATGATATATACCACATTGTTATTTTGTTTTTATTTATTATTTTTATTTACCTTTTAAATTTTCTTTCTTTCTTTTTTTTTTTTTTTTGCTTATCCACCTTTCCTAGTTTTTATAAAAAGATAATCGGCTTTTCTTGTTTTAAGGTTCAAGAAGAGAAAAAAACAAACCATAGACCACGGGCTTGGAGGAAGCACCCTCCCGCCCCCCCAGGGGATGTGGGTGAACCGAGAGGAAATGAGAGGTTTGCTGCGGGAAACCCCGCTGCTATCGGAATGTGGCCCTTTCTCCAGGGCAGGCTGAGAGCTCAGTGACAACTTTTCTGGTTGCTCTCCACCCATTAAGCACCAGTGAAGTTAAAACCTCAATGGAACCCCAAATGTCCAAGTACCCATGTTATAAAATTAAATGTAATTTAACAAACGCTATGATTCTAATTTGTTGCTATAAAGTCAGTGACTATTTTTGGCTGCCAGGTAAAGGTTTACTGTTTACAAATGTCTTATGTGAGCCTCCCAAGCCTCCTCTGAGCGAGTGTTACGTTCCCTTGTTACTAATAAAGGAATAGATCTAGTGGGTTTTAAAACACTTTCTACTAGTAAGTGCCTTCGTTAACTGTCAGAGTCAAAAGCTTACATTCTTAACTTAAGCACATAATAATTTTAAGTATTCTAAATCAGGGCAAACTCTTCATAAACTTCATTTTTGATAGAGGTTTAACCTTCCAACAAAAGGTAAGCCAAAATTTAGTTATCCAACACCCACTGTAAATAGATGCTGCCTTCCTTCTTCTATGCTCTCTAGTTTGAAAGGCAGTCATCACCACATAATGCATTCTAAAGCATACTGACCTGCTTTTGCCAGAATTTCTGTTCTCTTCTGGACCCAGGCTACCTGGTGTGGACTCCCAGTTCAATTGTTTAATAGCTCCGTGACTTTGACCCTCTTTGTACCTTCTCTTCTCTTTGGTGAAGTTTATTATTTGTAAAAACAGGCCTTTCCTCATTGTGATTTCAGATGCGTCCAGCAGTAAGCAGCTGCTAGCAGCAAGCAGTGGCTGGAAGCAAGATCTTAGTTTTCCGGACCAGGAGTCCTAACCACTGGGCCATAGCAGTTAGGGCCAGAGTCCCCAGTGCTTGCCTGACTTAAGAATGAATTCAGGCAAGGAGACAGAAGTTAAATTGCAAAGGAAAATGTTTACTGAAAAGAAAAATACATGTGGAAAGGTACATGGGTGAGTTCACAGAGAGAATCTTGACTTTAGAAAGTTTAAATCCCTGATAAGGGGGCAGTTTTCCAGGTTTTTGTCTTCCTTCAGGTCGGTCATCTTGCTTTGTCCCCCCTTGCTCCAGTTAATTTGTCTCAGGACCCTCCCCTCAGGTGCACATACACCTGTCAGCCGAGATGGATCTCAAAGTGAAGTTTTCTGGGAGGAGCAAGACTCAATATGGCCTGGAGTTATCCCCTGACTTTTGACCCCAAGGAGCTTTTCTGCCTATGTGTAGTATCTCCCTTGTCCCAAAAAAGAGTGGGAGGGGGGGCAGGTGCAGATCCCTTAATCCTTTATTCAAACAGGGTTTTGCACCTTTGTCCTTGCCATGGTTATTACCTTGACTGTTGCCATGACTATTACCTTAAGGTGTTTACAAGAGACAAAGACTGGCTATCTACCCTGTTTCTCTTGTTACTGCCATTTTGGAGGGCAAGCAGGAGGCTGATTGTAAATTCCTCAACTGGAGCCCACCCATCTCTTGTCTCAGAAAATGCTAACAGTTATAAGTATCCAACCTGAAGCCCTCTTCTGCCCCATGAAAGGCAAACAGGAGGCCGGTTGTAAATGTCTAACCTGGAGCCCGTCTATCTCCTACCTCAACTGGATTGAGATCATTAAATGAGTCGATAACTCTTCACATGCTATCTTCTTTTTTTATCATTTTGTTTCTTACCTATGCTCTTCATTTTTAACACATTCAATATTTGGTAAGGTAACTTCTCCTTTATGACTTCTGTTCAGAAATTTTCTGACCTTTCATAATGATTAACTGAACACATTAAAAAAATTCCTGATCCACAAAAGACTTTAAGCCCATCTGGATACAACTTCCTAAGAACCCCCTTTTGACCCTAAACCCCTCTCTTCCATCCAGGGAATTACCTTCATCCCCAGGGTTCCCCTGAGGGAGTTCACTGCCCCAGGATGCCTTCTCGAAGGTCCTAGGGTAAGTACCTCCGGGGGGTGGGGTGGAGGTATCAGATTTGTTGAATGTCTGTCTGCATATTGGGTACTTGTGGCTGTTGGAGACCAGTTCTTTGGCCCTTCCTTGGGTTCACAGAATTCCAGGGAGCAGGCCGTCTGGGGAACAACCTGGGAAAGCAATGCTGGACAGAAAGACAGGCATCCCGGGTAGAATGCTGTGAAGGACAGAGGAAGTGTAAGCAAGAGCTTCAAAGAGTGCCTCAGTTGTCCTTCCTTTCTTGGAAGAAGGCAAGTGGCACATGGGGGCAGGGAACAGGAAGACCGCACACCCTGACCCAGAGGCAGGTGAGGCAGCCAGCCCTGCTAAAGGATTAGACCCTGTTCTCCTTCAAGCTTGGATGAGTTGCACTCTAGCTACAGGTCTTTCAAGGGAACAAAGCTGTAGAGCCCCCTCCTCTGGGTCCTGTGCAGGGCCTCTGGCACACCTCCTTCATCACCCTGGGTGCCAGCATCACCACTCAGGGCCAGGACCAGCATGTGAGTGCCCGACACTCCCTGGAGTCTGGGTCTGTAAGGCCCAGGCTGGAGAACTTTACTGTCCAAATAAGGCCTGCACCAGGGGGAGGCAAGTGAGGAACCAAACAACTTAGTCATCAAGATAAATAGTATTTTAACACAGTATTTTTAAAAAACAATTTTTTTTTTTTTTTTTTTTGCTAGAGAATTCACAATGAACACACACACAAAATTTAAAGATGAGATGAGTACTACTGATTTTTGCTTTTGCTTCAGGGTCAGAGGTGGCTGGGCAGTGGTGCTGTGCCCAAATAAGACCCACTTCACCTGCTGCAACCCTTCTCTCCCACTGGTGGTTGGTCAGGTATGAGGTGGGGACAGAGCCTTGGAGCCCAGGGACTGTTTACTGAGCATATGTGACTCTGTGAGGTGGGTATTTTGCCCTCATTTCCAAATGACTTTTGATTTTTTTTGGTTGCATTGAGTCTTTGTTGCTTTGTGCAGCCTCTCTCTAGTTGCAGTGAGCGGGGGTACTCTTCACTGTGGTGTGAGAGCTTCTCATTGCAGTGATTTCTCTTGTTGTGGAGCACAAGCTCTAGGCACATGGGCTTCAGTAGTTGCAGCATGGGGGCTCAGTAGTTGCAGCTCACAGGCTCTAGAGCATGGGCTCAATAGTTGTGCCACACAGGCTCAGCTGCTCTGCAGCATGTGGAATCTTCCTGGACCAGGGATCAAACCCGTGTCTCCTGCACTAACAGGCAGATTCTCATCCACTGCACCAGGGAGGTCCTGCTGAGGTGTTTTTTTTTCCTTTTGTTTTTTTAATGGGTGCTGTGGAACTTGAACATATGCTTCTACTACACCTATTGATGTGATCATACGATTTTTTGTTATTCAGGTATGAATTAGTGATTGAATTCTGAAATTGAATCAGCTTTCCACTCCCAAGATAAACTCCAATTTATCATCATGTATTACCCTCTACATATTTCAGGAGTAAATTAACTAAATTGAAGATTTTTACATCTGTGTTCATAAAGAATATTTATAGTATCTTTTATTAAAAATATCAGAGTAATACTAACTTCATAAAATGAGTTAAGATGTATTTGTCATCTATTTCCTGGAAGAATTTGTATAGTATTGGTATTACTTCTTTCTTAAATGTTTGATAGCAATGACCACTGAAATGATCTAAGCCTGGATTTTTCTTTGTTGGGAGATTTTAAACTGAATTTAATTTCTTTAATTAATGTAGCACTATTTGGGGTAGCTTTATTGGTAGTTTCTATCTTTCAAGAATTTAGTCCATTTCATCAAAGTTGCCAAATTTGTGTTTTGTGTTGTTTATTCCCTTTTTGTTTGCTTGTTCTATTGGTCTCTGGTCTTATCCTTACTATTTCATTCCTATTTACACTGGGATCTACTTGTTTTTTTCTTGTTTATTATGCAGAGACTTTACTGATGTGAGACCCTTATTCTTTTTTAATGCAAGCATTTAGTGATATTCTCTCTCGGTTCAGTTCAGCTCGGTTCAGTCACTCAGTCAAGTCAGACTCTTTGCAACCCCATGAATTACAGCACACCAGGTCTCCCTGTCCATCAACAGCTCCTGGAGTTTACTCAAACCCATGTCCATCGAGTCAGTGATGCCATCCAGCCATCTCACCCTCTGTCGTCCCCTTCTCCTCCTGCCCCCAATCCCTCCCAGTATCAGGGTCTTTTCCAATGAGTCAACTCTTCGCATGGGGTGGCCAAAATATTGGAGTTTCAGTTTCAGCGTCAGTCCTTCCAATGGAAACCCAGGGCTTATCTCCTTTAGGATGGACTGGTTGGATCTCCTTGCAGTCCAAGGGACTCTCAAGAGTCTTCTCTAACACCACAGTTCAAAAGCATCAGTTCTTTGATGCTCAACTTTCTTCACAGTCCAACTCTCACATCCATACATGACCACTGGAAAAACCATAGCCTTGACTAGATGGACCTTTGTTGGCAAAGTAATGTCTCTGCTTTTTATTTATTTATTTATTTAATTTATTTTTTTATATCGTTGGTTCAATAAAGGAATTGAAATGCACCAGCAGTTGCTTGTCTCTGCTTTTTAATATGCTGTCTAGGTTGGTTGTAACTTTCCTTCCAAGGAGTAAGCATCTTTTAATTTCATGGCTGCAGTCACCATCTGCAGTGATTTTGGAGCCCCCCCCAAATAAAGTCTGACACTGTTTCCGCTGTCTTCCCATCTATTTCCCATGAAGTTTTGGAACCAGATGCCATGATATTAATTTTCTGAATGTTGAGCTTTAAGCCAACTTTTTCACTCTCCTCTTTCACTTTCATCAAGAGGCTTTTTAGTTCCTCTTCACTTTCTGCCATAAGGGTGATGTCATCTGCATATCTGAGGTTATTGATATTTCTCCCAGCAATCTTAGTTCCAGCTTGTGCTTCTTCCAGCCCAGCATTTCTCATGATGTAGTCTGCATAGAAGTTAAATAAGCAGGGTGACAATATACAGCCTTGACATACTCCTTTTCCTATTTGGAACCAGTCTGTTGTTCCATGTCCAGTTCTAACTGTTGCTTCCTGACTTGTGTACAGGTTTCTCAACAGGCAGGTCAGGTGGTCGGGTATGCTCATCTCTTTCAGAATTTTCCAGAGTTTATTGTGATCCACACAGTTGAAGGCTTTGGCATAGTCAATAAAGCAGAAATATATGTTTTTCTGGAACTCTCTTGCTTTTCTGATGATCCAGCGATGTTGGCAATTTGATCTCTGGTTCCTCTGCCTTTTCTAAAACCAGCTTGAACATCTGGAAGTTCACGGTTCACATATTGTTGAAGCCTGGCTTGGAGAATTTTGAGCATTGCTCTACTAGCGTGTGAGATGAGTGCAATTGTGTGGTAGTTTTAGCATTCTTTGGGATTGCCTTTCTTAGGGATTGGAATGAAAATGGACCTTTTCCAATCCTGTGGCCACTTCTGAGTTTTCCAAATTTGCTGGCATATTGAGTGCAGCACTTTCACAGCATCATCTTTCAGGATTTGAAATAGCTCCACTGGAATTCCATCACCTCCACTAGCTTTGTTCGTAGTGATGCTTTCTAAGGTCCACTTGACTTCACATTCCAGGATGTCTGGCTGTAGGTGAGTGACCACACCATCGTGATTATCTGGGTTGTGAAGATCTTTTCTGTACAGTTCTTCTGTGTATTCTTGCCACCTCTTCTTAATATCTTCTGCTTCTGTTAGGTCCATACCACTTCTGTCCTTTATCGAACCCATCTTTGCATGAAATGTTCCCTTGGTATCTCTAATTTTCTTCAAGAGATCTCTAGTCTTTCCCATTCTGTTGTTTTCCTCTATTTCTTTGCATTGATCGCTGAGGAAGGCTTTCTTATCTCTCCTGGCTATTCTTTGGAACACTGCATTCAAATGGGAATATCTTTCCTTTTCTCCTTTGCTTTTGGCTTCTCTTCTTTTCACAGCTATCTGTAAGGCCGCCTCAGACAACCATTTTGCCTTTTTGCATTTCTTTTCCATGGAGATGGTCTTGATCCCTGTCTCCTGTACAGTGTCACTAACCTCCATCCATAGTTCATCAGGCACTCTGTCTATCAGATCTAGTCCCTTAAGTCTATTTCTCATTTCCACTGTATAGTCATAAGGGATTTGATTTAGGTCATACCTGAATGATATAGTGGTTTTCCCTACTTTCTTCAAGTCAAGTCTGAATTTGGCAATAAGGAGTTCATGATCTGAGCCACAGTCAGCCCCCGGTCTTGTTTTTGCTGACTGTATAGAGCTTCTCCATCTTTGGCTGCAAAGCATATAATCAATCTGATTTCGGTATTGACCATCTGGTGATGTCCATGTGTAGAGTCTTCTCTTGTGTTGTTGGAAGAGGGTGTTTGCTACGACCAGTGCGTTCTCTTGGCAAAACTCTATTAACCTTTGCCCTGCTTCCTTTCATACTCCAAGGCCGAATTTACCTGTTACTCCAGGTGTTTCTTCACTTCCTGCTTTTGCATTCCAGTTCCCTATAATGAAAAGGACATCTTTTTTGGGTGTTAGTTCTAAAAGGTCTTGCAGGTCTTCATAGAACCATTCAACTTCAGCTTCTTCAGCATTACTGGTTGAGGCATAGGCTTGGATTACCGTGATATTGAATGGTTTCCTTGGAAATGAACAGAGATCATTCTGTTGTTTTTGAGATTGCTTCCAAGTACTGCATTTTGGACTCTTTCATTGACCATGATGGCTACTCCATTTCTTCTAAGGGATTCCTGCCCACAGTCGTAGATATAATGGTCATCTGAGTTAAATTCACCCATTCCAGTCCATTTTAGTTCGCTGATTCCTAGAATGTCGACATTCACTCTTGCCATCTCCTGTTTGACCACTTCCAATTTGCCTTGATTCATGGACCTAACATTACAGGTTCCTATGCACTATTGCTTTTTACAGCATCGGACCATGCTTCTATCACCAGTCCCATCCACAACTGGGTATTGTTTTTGATTTGGCTCCATCCCTTCATTCTTTCTGGAGTTATTTCTCCACTGATCTCCAGTAGCATATTGGGCACCTACCAACCTGGGGAGTTCCTCTTTCAGTATCCTATTATTTTGCCTTTTCATACTGTTCATGGGGTTCTCAAGGCAAGAATACTGAAGTGGTTTGCCATTCCCTTCTCCAGTGGACCACATTCTGTCATTCTTTCTAGCCACTGCTTTATCTGCATCTCAAAAAAAAAAAAAAAAAAAAAAAAAATCAACGTTGTATTTTAACTTGTATATGTTTATTTTCCATATTTTTCTTGAAATATCTAGGACTGTAATTGTGTTCATTTCTAAGTGTTTGGGGATTTTCCTGTTCTTTTTGCAATTGGTTTCTCATACAGTTGCATTACAGTCTGAAGACATTTTGTATGATTTCAATTATTTGAAAAATTTTGTAATTAATGTCCCAGGATATAGTCTGTATTGATGAATGCTTCATATGCAATTGGAAAGAATGTATGTTCTGCTGTCAGATGTTTTAGATGTGTTACCAAGTCTAGTTTGTTGATGGCATTACCCAGTGCTTCCACAGTCGTTTACCTTTGGTCTCCAAGTTATGCTACTGAGAAATAAATGTTGAAGTGTCCAACTAAACTGGTAGGAGTATATAAAGCTTTGTTTCTGCATGATTTTGATGCTTTAAGTGCCTGCACATGTAGAATCATCTTTTTGGTAAAATAATACTTTTCATTATATAAGGTATCTATATATTCCTGATAATTTCCTTTGCTCTGAATATATATTTACTCTGCTCTGAATATATATTTACTTCCAGAAAAGGGTGTCAGCTTTTAGACTGGGAAATAGGGTAAGGATGACTCAATCTGATCTGTATTTCAACTAAGGTTTGTTGAAGCTTCTGGTTGATTTACTGCAAAACTGCCCTCAGATATTTTGAGGGCAGATCAACCTGAGCACAGAGATTTAAAGGTCTGCTTGTGCTCACAGTCAAGCTGCCAGCTTTCACAACTGTACAAAACATCTTGCCTTAAAGCCTGTAGTTTAAGTATTTACCTATAGTTTATTTTGGTTTTTCTAAATAAGTCAATCACATCTGCACACAATTGGATTTTTGTTTCTGCCCCAAATCCCAATTCCTTACAACTTTTTGTTGTCACATATTGACTAGAACTGCTATTAGATTGCTCAATAAAATTGATGAGCATGCTTTAAATGTTCTTAATATAAAACATTTAATTTAAAGCTATACTGTTTAAATTACTGTTTTATCATAAAGTATGACAGTTGTCAGTTTTTGGAACGTACTGCTTGCAAAGGATTTAACTTCTATCTCTAATTTAATAATAATTTAAAATCATCTATAGGAATTCTAGCCCATCAACAGATTTATCTACACATACTGAGATACTACTCATGGCTTCCCCACCCCAAGTAGTGATTAATTTTACAAAAAGATTTTTTAGTATTAAATGTTCCAAGCATCCTAATATGTTTTAATTAGGATCAGATTCAAGTGCACATAACAGAACCAAGTCTCCTCCTGACAACAAAAAAGACTTGGACAAGACAGTTCACCTTTCTTTTGTGTAAAAACATGCCCAGATTTGGTAGTCTAGGGTTGGTACAGCAGCTCCATCATTACCAGAGAGCCACATCACTCCTCTCTCTACTACATTCAAGCAGATGGCTTCCATCCTCAAGAGGAATTCAGGTTCTAGGATGGCTGCTGAGTCTCCCAACACCTGGCATACTGCATATTAAAAAGAAAAGATTAAAGGACACTAGGGGGCTTCTCTCACATGTTTTTCTTCAGAAAAACCTTCACATTATTCCTCAGTAACTCCTATTTCCATTTCATTATTCAGAATTAGCAGCATGATTACACTTAACTACAAAGAGAATGGAAAAATGTAGCCAGGCACATTAACATTATGAAAAATACAGTGATACTGTTGTAATAAATAAAAACTATATATTATTGGATCCATTTTTGCTATAATTCCATTTAGGATTTTAAAATCTACTACATGTTCACCAATGACTTTGTCATTTTCCCCCAAAATGTCTAATTCCTGTGAACACTGTAAAACATCAGAATTATCGTTCCCTTAATGTTCCTGAAAAATATCAACTATTACTGAAAGTCTCAGGAACGTCTTTCTTTTCTGGGGCTAGGGTAGAGTTAGAGGAACTAGGTAGATTTTCAAGCCAGAGATTCAATTTTTAACTCTTCTTTTTTGCTTACAAAAAATCTGTTCATTTTTGCTTAGCTTTATTCACTTGGAAAACTTTCCATTTAAGACCAAACCCAATCCACCAATATCCTTTCACACAGTACTTGATTTACATCTCCAACATTACATTGACATCTCTGGCTTCTACTGGAGGAGGCTGCATGTGAATGTGAATCACAAAACGAAGAGGCCTTTAAAATCTAATAGACCTTGGAGAGTGGGACACAGAATATGTTTATTCTTTATTATGTATATGTATCTTCCTTGGAACATCAATGACAAAATACATATTCATGACATTTTCCAAGTTTAGGGGATAGACGATAGCAAATATCTGAAATTCTTTCCTTATGCAAGCCTTCTCTTCCCTTCTGTGAGTCATCACTCTTCACTCCAAATTTCTTAACTTTGTATCCTACATAAGGATTAGGCATTCAGAAATCAAGTAACTATATCCTTCAAGGAAGAACCAGTTTCTTTGGGTAAGCAATGGGATTCCCCACCGAAGGGCACAAAGTAGTGGTTGTTTCAGAAGTATCTGCAGTTTTAAATCCTCATATTCCTCCGAGATAGCCCTAAACTTATTTTCAGGGTTCTAGCTCTTTCCAGATTAATGCTAATAAATAAAAGGTAATTGGTGAGGTTATGAAAAAAACTGATTTTGTAAGTAAGCCACTGGTAGAATGACTTTTCATGCCCTGAATCTACAGCTATACACGCACACTTCAGCAGCATAACTTAAAGGTATCATTTAAATGTACTGAGAAGGATACCAGATAGCTCAAATTAAGAGAGAAGTGAACTAGGATTAAGAAGTGACAACAACTAAAGCTATTCTGGGTAATCTATATAGAAGGAACGAATTAATATTTGCAGCAAGATGTTACCTGAGAACAAAAGCTAAGTTTGATTTTCTGTACTAAGGAGTCCATTAAAAATTTAACTTCTAGACATCTCAGCCAACTCCTGGCAGGGTACCTTGAATGATGATCTGATCATGCATACATTGCATACACTGTCAATTCTCTTAAAGGAAATCAAGGTATTCTAATCAAAGAGGGCAGGACAGATTCCAGATATGCAACCACATGAAACGTGAGCTATACTGATTATATAACTAAAGAGAGAGCTTTCAGGTCCATTTACAGAGGGTACAAAACAATAGTAAAGGTTTAAAAGTACTGAAATGCATTTATATGCCATATTATTCTAGTAACAAGTTGTATTTTAAAGAAGATGTTGCCATGCAGAGTATAAATCCCTGGGAAACAGTATTGTTATCTAGTTATTTATCAAATGTGGCATCCGTAAGAATATGCCAAAGTCCACAAAACATTTTATAGTACAGAAAGGAAGAAAACACCTAAACATCACTGCAGGTCTTCTAATGTAATCCTTATTGTTATCATGATTATTACATTTACTCAGGTTAGAAAATCTTTATATTCTATAAAATATTGATCATTGATGGTTGGATAGTTTTTTAGAGGTTTTTCCTAAGAGTTTAGAAGCATAATTTGGAGCATAATTTACCCTAAATTTATAAAGGAAATTTTTTCTCCAGATGAGTCAAAATAATAAACCTTCCTGTAGAGGCTTAAAAAATACTCATAGATCTTCATTCATTCAAATTTTTACTTTTTTATTAGAAGCCTGTCATTTCTAGATGAAGAATTTCCCTAACTTTATACTGTGGTTTCTCCAACATATAAGCTTCTGATGCTTGCAATACATTCAATTTACATGTTTTCTCATTAAAATCCTAATTCCAATAAATTATGAATTTCAAAGGACTGTATTCTATAGTCATTTGCATTATGGAATTAACTCTTTGCAGATGTTAGCATGTTAAGGAATAAAAGGATCTTTCCTACCCCCCCCCCCCAAAAAAAAAGAAATGAGTTTCTGATATTCACTTAATTCATATTGTTCCTCAACTGCACAAACTTAAAGACATGGTACGATTTCCTGCTAAGAACTTTCAGAGGGTTCACTGAATTAATACAGTTCCTGTGTACATTTACTGATTTTTTTTTTTTGTGTGTATAAACAACAGCTTTCTGTGGATTCCTTTCCACATGCCATATATACATGGTGTACAATGAGATGATTCCATTTATAAAGTTTCTCTTCTGTATGAATTTCCTAGGAATTCCTGTGAATTCACTTTTGAGAGAAAGTTTCTTATATTTAACTCACCAGTATGTTTCTCATCTGCATGAGTTCTCTGATGCATAATGAGTTGTGACTTCCAACAAAAGGCTTTCCCACATTCAGTGCATTTACAGGGTTTCTCTCCAGTATGAGTCCTCTGATGTGCACTGAGAATTGATTTCTGAGAGAAAGTTTTTCTGCACTCACTGCATTCATAGGGTTTCTCCCCTGAATGAGTCCTCTGATGTACAATGAGCTGAGACTTCCTAATGAAGGCTTTTTCACACTCATTGCATTCATAGGGCTTCTCTCTCATGTGCATTCTCTGATGTACAAGGAGCCGTAATTTCCCACTGAAGGATTTCTCACACTGACTGCATTTATAAGGGTTTTCCCCTGCATGAGTTCGCTCATGTACAATGAGTAGTGACTTCCAAATGAAGGCTTTCCTACATTTGTGGCATTCATATGGTTTCTCTCCTGAATGAGTTCTCATGTGTATAATGAGATATGACTTGCTACTAAAGGCTTTCCCACACTCACTGCACCCGTAAGGTTTTTCCCCTGCATGAGTTCGCTGATGTGAGATGAGCTGGTCTTTCCTATTAAAGGCTTTCCCACAATCACTGCATGCATAGGGACTCTCTCCTGTATGAATTCTCTGATGTACAATAAGTTGTGAGTTAAAACTGAAGGATTTACCACATTCACTGCATTCATGTGGCTTCTCCCCTGTATGAGTCCTTGTATGTATGATGAGGTAGGACTTGCTCCTAAAAGCTTTCCCACATTCAATGCACCCATAGGGTTTCAATCCTGTGTGACTTCTCTGATGTACAATGAGCTGTGACTTCAAACTGAAGGCTTTTCCACACTGATTACATCCATAGGGTTTTACCCCAGTGTGTGCTCCCTGATGTACAATGAGCTGTGATTTAAAGGTAAAGGATTTCCCACATTCACTACAACCATATGGTTTTTCTCCTGTGTGGGTTCTCTGATGTACAATAAGGTTTGACTTTGTATTAAAGGCTTTCTGACATTCACTACATTCATAGGGCTTCTCTCCTGTATGAGTTCGTTGATGTATCGCGAGCTGTGATTTCAAACCAAAAGTTTTCCCACAATCACTGCATTCATAGGGCTTCTCCCCTGCATGAATTCTCTGGTGTGAAATGAGCTGGTATTTCCGACTGAAGGCTTTCCCACACTCACTGCATCCATAGGGATTCTCCCCTGTGTGAATTCTCTGATGTATAACAAGTTGTGAATTAAAACTGAAGGCTCTCCCACATTCACAGCATTCATGGAGTTTCTCTCCTGTGTGAGTTCTCTGATGTATAATGAGGTAGGACTTGCTCCTAAAAGCTTTCCCACATTCATTGCATCCATAGGGTTTCACTTCTGTGTGACTTCTCTGATGTACAATGAGTTGTGACTTCAAACTGAAAGCTTTTCCACATTGATTACATCCATAGGGTTTGACGCCACTGTGTGCTCCCTGATGTACAATGAGCTGTGACTTGAAAGTAAAAGCTTTCCCACATTCACTACAACTATAAGGTTTCTCTCCTGTGTGAGTTCTCTGATGTACCATGAGGTTAGACTTTGTATTAAAGGCTTTCCGACAATCACTGCATTCATAGGGTTTCTCTCCAGTATGAATTCTTTGATGTATAATGAGCTGTGATTTCAAACCAAAAGCTTTCCCACATTCATGACATCCATAGGGTTTCAGTCCTGAATGAGTTCTCTGGTGGGAAACAAGCTGGTCTCTCCTAGTGAAGACTTTCCCGCATTCACAGCATTCATAGGAATTCTCCTGTGTATGAATTCTCTGATGTATAACAAGTTGTGAATTGAAACTAAAAGTTTTCTGACAATCACTGCATTCATGAAGTTTCTCTCCTGTGTGAATTCTCTGATGTGCAGTGAGGTAGGACTTGCTGCTGAAGTCTTTCCCACATCCACCACACTTGTAGGGTTTTGCTTCTTCATGAGTTTCCTGATGCACCACAAGGTTCGACTGGCTGCTGGAGGCCTTCCCACAGGAACTGCATTCAAATGATTTTCCTCCCATATGCATTTGTTGGCAAATAAGCTGTGGCTTTCTGTTGGCAGTTTTTCCAGATTCATCACTTTCACAGTATTTTATGCCAATAACAGCTTGTTCATGTTTAGAAAGGAAGGATGATTCCCTCAATGCCTGTAAGTCCTTAGGATTCTTTCCAGCGTAATTATTACTGAAACCTATATTACATTTCAAACTCTTTCCATTTGTGACACATTTATGAAATCTTTGTCTTGAAGAAGCATTACTTGCAGTAATAAGACACAGTTTTCCAAATGCAGTACAGGGATAGCCTTCTGCCATACTTCCCAGCTTGCCTTGATTTTCCTGATGCCATTGCACACAACCATCAATTTCCCAGACTTCGTCTAGAAATGAAAATACTCATATGTTATAAATAGTGACATGATCATAGTACAGCATAAAATTGCCTTAAAAATTCCATGTCATGAGGTTTTTCTTAGTTTCCGATATCAGTTCTGAATATAAATAAAATCTCAAATGTAAATGTACACAAACTCCTGGGCACCTGCAGAAACAAAACAAATCAAAACATGAAAACAGGCATAGAGATCTGACAATAAATATAGCTTTGAGTTTCAAAATTTTGTATAATAGCTTCTTTGGAAAGCACATGGAGGGACTTCCCTGGTGGCCCAGTGGTTAAGAATCAATCTTTCAATGCAGGGGATGCTGATTTGATTCTTGGTTGCGGAACTAAGAACCCACATACTGCAGGGCAACTAAGACTGTGTGATCCAACTGAATGCCACAATGAAGATTCTTTGTGCAGTGCAGCCAAAATTTAAAAAAAAGAAAAAGGAAGAAAGTACAAGGAAAAAAATGAGCAAAATTAAAATTTTCATTTCTCATGGGGGTAGTTACTGCCCTAAATGGGAATTGATGTTTGGGAACATTTATAATTTGGAGGTTTGTGTACAAATGAATAAGGGCTCAGATTTAGGATGTAGAGAAACCTGGTATGAGGGATTAAGACCCTGTGATGTTGCTTCTTCAAAGCTGCCCTTCTGTTGTGTTCTCTCAATGCCCTGCTCTGTCCTTCACCTTGGTCAGCATGTTACTCTGGTATATCTATTAACAGGTCAACTCTACCCATTCTCTCTTCTATTCAACCTCCAAATATTTCTCATTGTGTATAAGAACTCAGACCTGTGTCTTGATCTTTATCTATTTTGTATTTTTGGAATTTGGTGGGGGTAGGGGGTAGTTAATGTTTAAACAGCATCTGTTCACCTTGCCCTTCTGTTTTTCATTCTCCTCAGAGGAAAAAAGTTTTGTCTCTTAGCTCTTTCTTAGGGTATTTTCCTCCATATTTTCTAAATAACAGCCTATTCTGTTCTACTTGGTTTTCTCCTAATTACTCAGTGTGTAGGGTAGAGATTTAATTCCTTTCATCCTCCTCCCTTAATATTACCCATGGTGTACACACTCTCTTCCCATACCTGCACCATCCTAATCAAGCTATTTCATATTTTTGCTTAAATCAGTTTTCAGGTTTTACATCTTTACAACCATGCAATTTCTATTCACAGGTAAATCATGCAAGCGTACCATGGTTAGTTTTTGTTCATAAATCATTTTTCCTCTTGAGTCGTTTTACTTAGCTGCCAAGTTTTCTCTGTCATCATTCATGAATTTAGAAGTTACCCCCCCAGACTCTTCTTCACATGTCTAAGTAAATATTCTTTTGGTGCAGTTCAGTTCAGTCATGTCCGATTCTTTGCGATCCCATGAGCTGCAGCACTGCAGGCTTCCCTGTCCATCACCAACTCTCAGAGCTTGCTCAAACTCATGTCTATCAAGTCGGTGATGCCAACCAACCATCTCATCCTGTCATCCCCTTCTCCTCCTGCCTTCAATCTTTCCCAGCATCAGGGTCTTTTCCAATGAGTCAGTTCTTTGCATTAGGTGGCCAAAATATTGGGAGTTTCAGCTTCAGCATCAGTCCTTCCAATGAATATTCATGACTGATTTCCTTTAGGATTGACTGGTTGGATCTCCTTGCAGTCCAAGGGACTCTCAAGAGTCTCCTCCAACAACACGGTCCAAAAGCATCAATTCTTCTGCACTCAGCCTTCTTTATAGTCCAACTCTCACATCCATAGATGACTACTGGAAAAACCATAGCTTTGACTAAATGGACCTTTGTGAGCAAAGTAAGTATCTCTGGTTTTTAATATGCTATCTAAGTTTGTCACAGCTTTTCTCCAAAGAAGCAACCATCTTTTAATTTTATGGCTGCACTCACCATCTGCAGTGATTTTGAAGCCCAAAAATATAAAGTCTGTCACTGTTTCCACTGTTTCCCCATCTATTTGCCATGAAGTGATGGGACTGGATGTCATGATCTTAGTTTTTTGAATGTTGAGCTTTAAGCCAACTTTTTCACTCTCCTCTTTCACTTTCATCAAGAGGCTCTTTAGTTCTTCACTTTATGCCATAAGGGTGGTATCATCTGTGAATCTGAGATTATTGCTATTTCTCCCGGCAATCTTGATTCCAGCTTGTGCTTCATCCAGTCTGACATTTTGCATGATGTAGTCTGCATATAAGTTAAATAAGCAGCATGAAAATATACAGCCTTGATGCACTTCTTTCCCAATTTGGAACCAGTCTGTTGTTCCATATCCAGTTCTAACTGTTGCTTCTTGACTTGCATACAGATTTCTCAGGAGGTAGGTCAGGTGGTCTGGTATTCCCGTCTCTTTAAGAATTTTCCATAGTTTGTTGTGATCCACACAGTCAAAGGCTTTGGCATAGTCAATAAGGCAGAAGTAGATGTTTTTCTGGAACTCTCTTGCTTTTTCAATGATCCAACGGATGTTGGCAATTTGATCTCTGGCTCCTTTGCCTTTTCTAAATCCAGCTTGAACATCTGGAAGTTCACAGTTTATGTACTGTTGAAGCCTAGCTTGGAGAATTTGGAGCATTACTTTGCTAGTGTGTGAGATGAGTGTGGATACTTTTTTTTTTTTTGATAATTTTAATTAGAGATCACCAGACCGTGAAGAACCACTACCAGCTCTGATTAGAAACAAGGATCTAGACTTGCACTAATATAGTGTAAGAATGAAAAGAGGGGTGGATAGAGTATTTTTGAAGATGGATGGGTGGAAAGAAGGGTATGACTGGATGCATCCTCACCAAAAAGGAAGATGAAGGTGGACACTGCTGCCTAACTGACAGTTCTGCTGCCCTTCTCTTGGCTGGCAGAAACCTGATTTTATGTTCTACCTCCATCCATAAGGCCATGTGCTTCAGGTAGGAAACTGGAGACCCATCTCCATACCCCCTGCCGAAGGAGAAGCATGATTTATCTGAGCCAACAGTGATGGCTTGCCATTTCCCTTGTCAATCTTTTTTACACAGGGTATATGATAAAAATCTAGCCTACTGAACAAGGTTAAGTCTGCTGGGGCTTCCTGAAATAGATTTTAATGTCTGATAAAAAGGGTCACGTGGGAAGGAACAGTCTTTATTTATTACACTGGTCACTGGTACATTTGCAGGTATTGCCTGAAACTGTCATAGCCATCTGATGACTATGAGGGAGGAAATTTGAGGAAAATACATAGCTAGAATGGCAAGGAAGGGGTAGACCTATGACAGTTTAGTGAGTCAATCACTTAGTCATCCATAGAGCTGACCCACCTTAGGACATTTTGTAATGTGTGATAATGAATCACTTCATCTTATAGGTTGATTTAAGGTTAATTAAAAATTGCAGCTGAAACAATTCTAATATTAGGAAGATTAACTTTATTTAGAAAGGGTGTGAAAGTGACATGAAATGAGATAAACAGATAAAGGTGCTTAAATGAATAATGAGATGAGTCTACTATCTCAGAAAAGTAAGAAGGAAGCTGAGAATACCAGAGAAGAGATAATGAGCAAAAGATGGTTACAAATAACATAAAAGTACAAACACAAAAGAACATAATGTTAGACCTCACACTGATTCTGAGTAAGGAGGAAAAGATGTAAATGTTCTGGTCACTCACCTGAATGGTCCAGACTTGGGCTGTGCATCATCCACAGCTCTTCTTGTTCCAACTGGAAAATGATACTGGGTTTGGTGTATTGATATCCTATGAATGGAAAATTATAGACAATCTGGATCAAGACTGCCTAGGGATTCGGAAAAACTGAGAAAACTTGGTTTATATGTGACATGATGAAGCTGCCCTTTTGCACCCTAGCAAAGTAAACACCATTCAACCAGCATATTCTGATGCCAAAAGAAGAATAAGAAAACCTGGCCTCTAAGTATAAGCCCCAAATCACCCAGTATTTTACAAAAGTGCTCCAGTTTTCAGCCACCAAGAAGAGGAAGCCTGGAGATTTACTCCTTTCAAGGGGGAAGTACGTACCCAGGGACACAAGGTTTCTATAGTTCTCCAACATCACACTCCTGTACAGGTGCTTCTGAGCTGAGTCCAGTAGCTGCCACTCTTCCCAGGTAAAGTCCACAAACACATCCATGAGTGACAAATGTCCCTGAAATAGCAGATCCCTTTTCAATCTCAAATCATTTTACTGAGTTTGTCATAAAAGCCAGCCAAGGCTGTCCATTATTTATATTCTTTAATATTTTGGGAGAAAAGCAAAATTTATTGAAAATATCCCATCAATATGCATTAAATCAGTTAACCTTTCATTCAACACAAGAGAACACCATGTGTCAGGTATTCAACCTAGTGCAGGTAATATAAAATGGAGGAAAGGCAGTCCTGCCTGCAAGAAGTGTTCAGCATTGCAGAGAAAAACAAAGGTTAAATATGTAAAGATGTAATAGGGAATCAAAGATGCTAAGACAAAAGAACATGTGGAGAACACAGGCATAAGGGAGGATACATTAGGCTGAGTCCATGAAAGGGGACTAAAGGAGCCGCCACTGAAGAAAGATATGTCAAAATTTGGTGGAATAAAGGCAAGAGCTGTAAGTAGCAGCTACTTTGTCGGGCAACAGATCTGAGCATGATGATACATAGATGGCAAAGCAGCACATGAAAAGGTGCTCAACATTATATATCATTAGGGAACTACAAATTAAAATAGTGAGAGACCATTACATACCTAGAATGGCTAAAATTTTCAAAAATGGGCAACAACAAATTTGAAAATGAAATTTTAAATTTGATGAAAGATATGGATATAAACATCCAAGAAGTTCAACAAACTCCAAAAATGATGAAACCTTAAAGAAACATATACACTCAAATTTTCAACAGATAAACACAGAGACAGAAAGAACCTTGAAAGTATCAAGAAAGAAATGATTTGTTTCATACAAGAGCTCCTCAGTAACATTATAAGCAGATTTCTCATCAGAACCTTTGGAGACCAAAAGACTATGAACCCATATATTCAAAGAGCTAAAAGAAAACAAACAAACAAACAAAAACTATCAGTCAAGAATTCTGTACATGACAAAATTGTGCTTTACAGTGAGGTAGAAATGAATACATCTCCAGAAAAACAAAAGGTAGTTTGCTACCACTAGACCTGTTTGGAAAGAAATGTTCAAAGGAGTCCTGCAGGTGAAATGAAACCACACTACACAATAACTTGAAGCTGTTTTGAAGAAATAAAGATCTGAACAAATGTAAATACCTGTGTAACCATTAATAGTAGTATTATTTTAACTTTGATTTGTAACTCTACATTTCGTCCTCTATATACTTATAAGTGACTAATGCATTTGAAATACTTGTTAGTTTATGGTTTGGGGCACACAATGTTAAACATGTGACATCAATAACCAAAAGGAGTTGGGACAGAGCGGTCAAGGAGCGGTGTTTGTATGTCGCTGAAGTTAAGCTGGCATAAATTCAAATCAGAATGCTATAACTTTAGGAAGCTTATTAAAAAGATTATACACCATGACAAATGGGATTTATTTTTGGAATGCAAGAATGGTTCAACATTGGAAAACTGCTCAGTGTAATACATCACATTAACAGAATGAAGTTGAAAAAATGATTATCTCAAAGAAGATTATCTCAGTTGAAGCACTGACAAAATTCCACACTCTTTCATGATAAAAACACTCAATGAAGTAGGAACAGAAGGAAAGTATTTCAACATAATAAAAGTCATATCTTAAAATCCCACAGTGAACATCATACTCAATGGTGAAAGAAAAAGCTTTTCCTCTAAGGTCAGGAATGAGGAACCAATGCCTGCTTTCACCACTTCTATTCAACACAGCACTGGAAGTTCTAGTCAGAGCCACTGGGCAAGAAAAAGAAATGAAAAGGATCCAAATTAGAAACAGAATAAAATTATTTCTCTGTTCATGGACAATATCATCCTATACGTAGAAAACCTTAAAGATTCCACACACATACACACACACACAGAAAACCTCATTAGAATAAATGAATTCAGCAAATAACAGGACACAAAGTCAACCACCAAAATGAGCTGCGCTTGTATGCACTAACAACGATCAATCAGAAAAGCAAATTATAAAAATGATTCAATTTTAACAGCATCATAAAGAAGTAATAATTTGGACTTCCCTGGTGTTACAGTGGATAGGAATCTGCCTTTCAGTGCAGGGGACACTGGTTCAATTTCTGGTCTGAAAAGATTCCACATGCTGTGGGCAACTAAAGCCCACGTGCTACAACTAATGAGTCTGTGCTCTAGGGCCCGAGACGTAACTAATGAGCTCCTGTGCCACAACTACTGAAGCCAGCGCAATCTAGAGCCCACACACTGCAACTGCTGAAGCCATGCACCTAGAGCCTGTGCTCTGTAACAAGAAAAGCCACAGCAAAGAGAAGCCCATGCACTGCAACCAGGTGCAGCCTGTGCACTCTCCACAACTAGAGAAAGCCCATGCACAGCGACAAAGACCCAGTGCAACCAAAAATAAATAAATAAATACATTTTAAAAAGGAAGAAATAACAACCTAGGAAGTAAATGACTTGCAAAATGAAAACCAAAACCTTGTTAAAAGAAACGAGACATAAACAGAAACATACTTTATGTTTCTTAATAATATGTTAGTAGTATCCAAAGTGATCTACATATTCAATGCAATCCCTAATAAAATTTCAATGCTATTTTTTTCAGAAACAGAAAACCCCATCCTAAAATGTATAAAAAAGCTCAAAGGACCTTGAATAGCCAAAACAATCTTGAAGAAGAACAAAACTGGAGGACTCATACTTCATAATTTCAAAACTTAGTAGAAAACTAGCAACCAAAATAATGTGATACTGGCATAAAGACTGAAAGACTGACATACAACATGGTAACAATGGAATAGAAGACAGTCCAGAAACAAACTCTTGCATATATGGTTAAATGATTGTTGACAATGGTTCCAAGACCATTTATGGGGAAAGAAAAGTCTTTCCACTAAATGCCACTAAATGATGCTGGGAAAACTGGATATCCACATGAAAAAAATGAAGTTGGACCCTTCTCTAATACCATATATAAAAACAAACTCAAAATAGATCAAAGACCTAAATGTAAAACCTAAAACTATGCAAAACTCTTCAGAGGAAAACACAGCAACAAAAGCTTCCTGATGTTAGATTTGACAATGCTTTCTTGAATATGACAAAAGGCACAAACAAAAAAAGAAAACACCAATCAATTGGACTTCATGAAAATTTTAAAATTTTTTGCATCAAAACACAATATCAACATTGTAAAAAGGCAACTCCCAAAATGGGAGAAAATATCTGCAAGTCATGTATTTTATAAGGGGTTAATATCCAGAATACATAAAGAACTAAAACTCAACAACAACAACAAATTCTTCAAAAGTGATCAAAAGATATAAATTGACATTTTCCCAAGGAAGATACAAATGGCCAATAAACACATGAAGACGGTGAACATCACTAATCATAAGGAAAATGCAAATCAAAACTAATAAGATTCGTCTTACACCCATTAGGATGGCTCTCAAATACCATGAAAATAACAAGGGCTGGCAAGGATACAGATTAACTGGAACACTTGCACATGGCTGGTAGGGATGTAAAGTGGTGTAATTGCTGTGGAAAACAGTTTGATGACTCCTCAAAGAATTAAACATTAGAATTACCATATGGTCCTGGAATTCTAATTCTGGGTATATGTCCAAAGGAAGTGAAAGCAGAGTCTTAAGGAGATATCTGTATATCCATGCTTATACCAGCATTTTCATTCACAGAGGCTCAAACGTGAAAGTAATACAAGTGTCCATTGATGGATGAATGGATAAACAAAATGTGATATATACATACAACAGATTATTATTCTGTCTTAAAAAGGAAGAAAGTTCTGCAACATAACCAGGGAGAACCTTGAGAACATTATGTCAAGTGAGATAAGTCAGTCACAAAAAGACAATTACTGTATGTCTGTATACCTACAAGTACTGTATGTGCTACTAGAGTAGTCAAAATCATAGACACAGAAAGTAGAATGGTGCTTGCCAGGGCTTATGGAGAGGGGGAGTTGGGAGTTATGGTTTTGATGGTATAGACCTGCAGTTTTTCAAGAGGAAGAGTTATGGAGACAGATGATAGTTATGATTGCCTATTTTATGAATGTATTTAAGGATTTCCCTAGTAGGGCAGTGGACAGGAGCATGCCTGCCAATGCAGAAGACATGGGTTCGATCCTTGGTCCAGGAAGATGCCCTATGTTGCAGAGCAACTAAGCCCATGCACAACTACTGAGACCACCACACTCTAGAACCTGAGAGCTGCAACTACTGAGCTAGTGCGCTGCAACTACTGAAGCCCATGCCTAGAGCCAGTGCTCCACAACAGAGGAGGCCACCACATTGAGAGGCCTGAGCATCACAACAAAGAGTGGCCCCCAACTAGAGAAAGCCCTCGCAAAAGCAACGAAGACCAAGTGCAGCCAAAAATGAATAAAAAGAATAAATTTAATACCACTGAACTGTCACTTAAAATGGTTAAGAT
This sequence comes from Muntiacus reevesi, assembly GCF_963930625.1. Lineage (NCBI taxonomy): Eukaryota > Metazoa > Chordata > Mammalia > Artiodactyla > Cervidae > Muntiacus > Muntiacus reevesi. Next base: position 28,863,875 of record NC_089261.1, read on the forward strand.
GATAAAATATGTATGTAGAAATATGTATGCTCTAAAATACAAACAGTGCTTTAAGAAATCAAAGATCTAAAAAAATGAAAAGATGCAGGGTGTTCATAGCTTGGAAAACTCAGTATTGTTAAGATGTAAATTCTCCCTAAATTGATTCGTAGATTTACTAACAAGTTTACTGTAGCTATCCACAAGCTCTTCCATAATTAATATGAAAAGACAAAAAACTAGAACAGCCAGAATGATTCTGAGGGAACAAAGGTTAAGCATTTGTCACTAGCCTGATTTAAGACTTCCTATAAAATCTAGATAGCATGATATTAGTGAAAAATTAGACACAAAAATCAACGAACATTGTAAAGTAATTAGCCTCCAACTAATAAAAATAAATGAAAAAAAAATCAATGAACAGAAAAGAAAGCCTAGAAATAGACCCACATAAACACTGTCTCTTGAAGATTTTGTTGTTGTTGTTGTTGTTTAACATGACACAAAAGCATTTCAACAGAGAAAGGATCATCTTTACAACAAACAGTGCTGGACTACTGTACATCCACAGACATAAGAAATGAACCTCAAAACATACCCCATATGAACATTAACTAATGGATCATAGACTTAATATGAAAACTAAAACCATACAAATTTCAGAGAAAAAAATTTCACTTTGTGCACTTTGGGCAATGAAATTTTAGATATGATACCAAAAGCAAAACCCATTTAAAAAAATTAAAATTTAGAAAACAGACTATCAAAATTAAAATATTTTGCTGTGAAAGTTGTCATGGAAATGAAAAGACAAACCAGAGACAGGGAGAAAATATTTGGAAGTCACTTTTCTTATGAAGGATTTAAATCTAGAATAAGAAAGAACTCTTAAAAATCAATGACAAGAGATAGTCAAAAAGCACATGAAAAGATGCTCAACATCACTAATTGTTAGAGAAATGCAAATCAACACTACAATGAGGTACCATCTCACAGCAGTCAGAATGGTCAACATCAAAAAATCCACAAACACTAGATTCTGGAGAGGGTGTGGGGAAAAGGGAACTCTGTGTTGTTATTGGGAATGTAAATTGGTACAGCCACTATGTAGAAGTATGGAGGTTCCTTAAAAAACTAAAAAGAGAATTACCATATGACACAGATATCCAACTCCTGGGCATATATCTGGAGAAAACTGTAAATTGAAAAGATACATGTAGCCCAATATTCACTGCAGCATTATTTACAGTAGCCAGGACATGGAAGCAATCTAAATGTCAATCTACAGAGGAATGGATAAGAAGATGTGGTATGTACATATTTAGAGAGGTTAACTGCAACCATGAAATTAAAGGACACTTGCTCCTTGGAAGAAAAGCTATGACAAACTTAAACAGGGTATTAAAAAGCAGAGACATCACTTTGCTGACAAAGGTCCATATAGTCAAAGCTATGGTTTTTTCAGGAGTCATGTACAGATGCGAGAGTTGTATCATAAAGAAGGCAGAGTGGCAAAGAATTAATGCTTTCAAACTGTGGTGCTTGAGAAGAATCTTGAGAGTTCCTTGGACAAGGAGATCAAACCAGTCAACCCTAAAAGAAATCTACCCCAAATATTTAATTGGAAGGATGGATGTTAAAGCTGAAGCTCCAATACTTTGGCCACCTGATATGAAGAGCTGACTCACTGGAAAAGATCCTGATGCTGAGAAAGACTGAGTGCAGGAGAAGAGGGCGACAGAGGATGAGGTGGTTAGATGGCATCATGGACTCAATGCACATGAGTTTGAGCAAACTCCAGAAGATAGTGAAGGACAGGGAAGCCTGGTGTGCTGCAGTCCATGGGGTAGTAAGGAGTCAGACATGACTGAGTGACTGAACACACACACACAATTGAGTATTACTCAGCCATAAAAAAGAACAAAATAATGCTATTTACAGCCACATGGATGGACCTAGAGATTGACATGCTGAGTGAAGTAAGTCAGAGAAGGAGAGATATATATCAATTATATATGGAATCTTAAAAAAAGGGTACAAATGAGCTTATTTACAAAACAGAAATATTGTTAAATCAACTATACTTCAGTTAAAAAAAAAAAAAGGATTACATTTAAAAGAACCAATGACAAGAAAACAACCCATTTTTATTAAAATGAGGGAAAGCTTTGAGCAGATATTTCACCAAAGATATAAAAAGAATAAAACACTTATAAAAGGTAATAATACTAGCTAGCCATTAGGAAAATGCAACTTAAAACCACAGTGAAATACCACCTTACTTCTATTAGAATGGCAAAATGTTTAACAACTTGACAATACCAAGTACTGGGCAGGATGAGGAACAAGGACTCTCAGTCACTGCAGATGGGAATGCAAAAAGTCACTCTGAGGACAGTCTCTTATAAAGCTAGACAGAATCACCATACAATCCAGCAGTCAAGCTCCTAGAGATTTACCCAGCTGATCTGAAAACTCATGTTCACACAAAAACCCACACATGCATGTTGACAGCATTCATAACCACCTAAAACCGGAAGCACCTGGATAGCAAGACATCATAAACATAGTGTGAAACTGGCTTAAGGATAGAAAAGTAGGCCAATGGAACAGAATAATGAGTTGTGAAACCAAACCATTTTCATGGACTCCTGATATTCAACAAGGAGGCACTGCAGAGACACAGGCAGGGTCAATCACTTCAGTGAGACTGGGGCAATTAGACAATATGATGGAAAAACCACATCTTGACTCCTACTCACACCAAACAAATAATTCTACATGTATTATGAGTCTACCTGTGAAAAGATAAATGTGAACAAAGAATGATGTCTTCATGAGCTCTGGATAAGAAAAAAGTTTTTAGGTTGGACACAAAAAGCACTAGTAATAAAAAATATATATAAATTAAATTAAGTTAAAATTAGAACAGCTGTTCATCAAAAGACAGCATTAACAGAATGAAAAGGCAAAACAATAAAAAAAAAAAACCCAGCTTGTAAACAAATACTGAACAACAGTTAATGCTATGCAAACTGAAGTACCTAATTAGAGGGAGGCATGCTGATGCCTGAAACATATTAAGAAATACATCAAAAATAAGACAGGATGAGAGATGCAGAGGGATGGAAAGATGGACAATGTGATACAACAAATACAATAAAAATGTTAAAGGTAAATTCAAGGTGATGAGTATACAGATGTTCACTGTAAAATGCTTTCAATTTTGCCCTGTGTTTGAGAATTATCATAACAAAATACTGGAGGTGAAAGAAGCACTGCAGGTAAAACATAAATATGGATTTGGTGTCAAGTTTGCTTTAAATGTCAATGTGCATCAATCACTGAATCTTGTTAAAAGTGTGATACTACAGGACTGAGGTGGGGCCTGAAACTCAGCATTTTTAAGAAGCTTCCAGAATATAAAGAATGCCTTTTAGTGGATAAGAAAAGGCATAAAACATGCACATGAGGTAACAAAATATCCAAAAAACATGCTAGCAGGAAATGCAAAGCAAACCCATACAGAGATACCACCATACCAGAATGGCTCAAATTAAAAAGAATAACAGTTGTGAGGCAAGGGAAGACCCAGACACTGCTGGTGGTCATCTAACAGGATGGTGCTTAATGAAACAAAGTGCCTAGTGAAAAATAGAAGCAATAGAGCAGGAGATACACATGTACATGCCATGAACATATATTAAAAACGCATCCACATCAATAATGATACACATTTTGTAAACACATAAAAAAGAATATGCATTTTAAAAAATTGCAGGGTGGAGGAGCTGAAAATTGAGTCTGTGGAAACCAGGAAACAGGGACTTCAGGGACCTTCCACGACCTAAGGAGAAAGTTAATTTAACCCTCCCATCTAAGGACCTTCATCCCTCTCCCTATAAAAAAAAATTAAAAAGGAATAAATAAAAGAAGTGGAAATAAACAAACAAGGACTCACCCAGGATTTCTTGGCTTTCGGTTGTTCCTGGGAAATAAGCAGCCATTCCAGGATCTGTGCTGTCCCAGGTCTCCTGGGCCTCTGCAGGGGTCCTCCAGGGAGAGGCCTCTGGTCAGGGGTCCCTTGACCCAGGATGGATTTCTCACTTTGGAGCTTTCTGCTCACATTGCATGAACTGTCTCGTTCCTGGAGAGGTGGCACCTGACCCAAGAGCAAGCACACATTTGAGAGCACATTTCTAACCTTGGTTTCTTTTGCTGGCTAATGCACTCACCCCAGCTGTGTCTGGGGTTCTGCGAAGTGTGGCCAGTGCTGCTGAGAGGACAGAAGTGAGAGGAAATGGAACTAGGGAATCCAGCACACTGACTATAGCCTCCCACCCAGACTCTGCACAGGCCCCCTGGAACCCCAAAAGAGCAGCAACAACCCTGAGATTTAAACAACTTCGGGCAGACACTTAAAAAGAATATGACACCAGGTGCTAAGGAGTAAATGACCCTACTTTCTGGGCTTCTCTCATAGCTCAGCTGGTAAAGAATCCACCTGCAATGCAGGAGATCCTGGTTCGATTCCTGGATTGGGAAGATACACTGGAGAAGGGATAGGCTACCCACTGCAGTATTCTTGGGCTTCCCTTGTGGCTCAGCTGGTAAAGAAGCCACCTGCAATGCGGGAGACCTGGGTTCGATTCCTGGGTTGGGAAGATCCCCTGAGAAGGGAAAAGGCTACCCACTCCAGTATTCTGGCCTGGAGAATTCCATGGACGGTATGTATAGTCCATGGTGTCGCAAAGAGTCGGACACAACTGAGCGACTTTCACTTTCACTCACTTTAGCTGGATGGACACTGGAAATAGATCTTGGATGAAATAGTCTGTGTTTCAGTAGAGTTTCTTCTCAATATCTGGGTGTCCATGAACAATTCAATCAATCTCTCTCATTGAGTCTTACTTTTTGTGAAACATGGAGAGTAGGGTGAGATCAGGGTGGCAGTGTAGTCTTTTAATCTCCCAATAGAAACAAGAGGACTATCAGAATAGTAAAAGAAGCCAGAGACATCCACAAATGGACCCAGGTGTCAGGGCTCCTCACAAACCTCAGAATCTAGCATATGCAACCTAACTGCATTGCTAGGGGGAGCAGGGGCCACAGGCGCCAATCTCCAAAGTCACCAGTAAATGAGCACCCCCAAGAGAGAGCACCTCCCGAATGGAATCTGAACCCCTGTGGCACAGGGCTGCAGGTGACTAAAAAAGATGTTCCCAAAGTCACTGAGTGACCTAACAGTGCTGGGGTCACTGAGAAATGATGGGCAAACAGTCCCTCCTAGGAGGTTGGGTCTTCACTGAGAAATGGAGACCAAATTAATCAGCAGAAGTAAGAAAAAAACATTCAGGCAAAGAAAGGGATGAAGAGAAAAGAGATTCAGAGGAAGAGAGGAAAAGGGGAGAAAAGGGAAGGCAGAAAGGCATTAAGTAGTCAGAGGGAAAGGCCCAGAGGATGCTCATTCCAGAAGCTGAATTCCAGAAGAAAATAAAAGGTGTAAAAATGGGTGAAACACGTTAGAATACAGGGCATGTTGAGTTCTAGGAAATCCAGGGCAAGAGGCAGAAAAAAGGCTTCCTGACAAGGCTAAGTATTGAGTCAGATCAGGTGTGTATGTGTTTACTTCCAAAAGAATCACTAAGATGAACTAGAAACTTGGGTTACCTTTGGGGGAGGGAAGGGATAGAGCAGGAGAGATGGAAGCTTGTCTGGATGCAGGCATGCGTCCATCTTTTTACTTTATACACTTTTTAAAAAAATTGTAGGATAATTGCTTTATAATACTGTGCTGACCTCTGCCATACATCAACATGAATCAGCCATAGGTATACGTATGTCCCTTTCCTCCTGAACCCCTTTCCCATCTCACACCCCATCCCACCACTCCAGGTTGTCACAGAGCACTAAACTGAGCTCTCTGTGTCTACAAAGCAAATTTCCACTTTCTTTCTATATTACATATGGCAATGTATATATTTCCATGCTATTCTCTCAATTCCTCCTACCCTCTCCTTTCCCCACTGTGTCCACAAGTCTGTTCTCTGTCTGCATCTCCACTGCTGCCCTGCAAATAACAGTTTCATCAGTATTATCTTTCTAGATTCCATACACATACATTAATATACAAAATAAACAAGTAGCTTATGCAGCTCAATACCAGAAAAACAAACAACCCAATCAAAACAACGGACGAAGTGCTCAGGCCTGGTGCACTGGGAAGACCCAGAGGAATCGGGTGGAGAGGGAGGTGGGAGGGGGGATCGGGATGGGAAATACATGTAACTCCATGGCTGATTCATGTCAATGTATGACAAAAACTACTACAATATTGTAAAGTAATTAGCCTCCAACTAATAAAAATAAATGGAAAAAAACCCCAAAACAATGGACGAAAGACATAAACATTCCTCCAAAGAAGAGGAATTCCATACACATACATTAATATACAATATCTGTCTTTCTCTTTCTGACTTACTTCACTCTCTAAACAGGCTCTAAGTTTATCTACCTCATTAGGACTGACTGGAATGCATTCTTTTTATAGCTGAGTAATATTCCATTGTATGTATGTACAGTAACTTCTGTATCCATCCACCTGTAAACGGACATCTAGACTGCTTCCATATCCTAGCTATTGTAAAAAATGCTGCAATTAACACCAGGGTGCATGTGTCTCTTGGTTTCTTCAGGGTATATGCCCAGTGGTGGGACTGCTGGGTCATATGGTAGTTCTCTTCCTAGTTTATCAAGGAATCTCCATAGTGTATCAATTTACATACCACCAACAGTGCAAGAGGGTTCCTTTTTCTCTACATCCTCTCCAGCATTTATTGTTCGTAGATATTTTATTGATGGTCATTCTGACCAGTGTGAGGTGATACTTAATCGTAGTTTTGATTTGCATTTCTCATTAGAGTGATGTGAGCATCTTTTCATGTGTTTGTTGGCCATCTGTATATCTTCTTTGGAGGAATGTTATAAAATGTTTATGTCTTTCATCCATTTTTTTGATTGGGTTGTTTGTTTCTCTGGTATTGAGCTGCATAAACTGCTTGTTTATTTTGGAAATTAATCCTTTGTCAGTTGTTTCATTTGCAGTTATTTTCTCCCATTCTGAGGTTTATCTTTTAATCTGTTTATTTTTTCCTTTGCTGTGCAAAAGCTTTTAAGTTTAATTAAGTCCCATTTGTTTACCTTTGTTTTTATTTCCATTACTAGTTTTGAATCATGTAAATATTTTACATGATCAAAAGGAGGAGGGAAGGCAATCACTGAAGTGGAAAATAAATGTCAACAAATATATTTGTTTACACAACTGGAAACAAAACTATAAGAGACAATCATATTTCTTCCTGACCTTAATATGTGGTATTTAACTATGTATTCCTTGGATAAAATGAGGTATAAAGACTTACTAAACTTCACTTAGTATCCTTGTCAGTAGTTAACAAATTGTTATTATTTTAAAACCATCTTATGTTTGCTATAGGACATGACAGTTATATCACTGTTATTATGACCCAAGATATCTAGCACATGACAAAAAGATACAAGAGTAAAGTTTTTAACTTTCCTGCACAGCTGGTGGGGATGTAAAATGGAGCAACCACTTTGGACCCAGCTTGGAAGTTTCTCAAGGTGTTAAACCCAGAATCATGGTATTACCTGGAAATCCCATTCCTAAGTATCCACTCAAGAGAATTAAAAGCCTATGTCCACAGAAATACTTGCACACAAATGTTTTTAATGACTCTAACAGTCAAATACCTATCAATGGATGAATGGATAAACCAAATGTGATCTACACATTATTTAGCCATAAAAAGGAATGAAGCACTGAAGAATGCTACTATATGATGAACTTCTGTACTACACTGTATAGGTACCTGACAATTAGCTTTTTTTGACCATAATGCAAATGCCTGATTGTACCAAAAGCTTCTGATTTCTGAGGTACCACTTCAGAGGCATCAATCTTGGGTAAGTTCATTTCCAGTCACACAACTAGATAAAGAGCCACGCTGCCGGCCTTGACAGTCCCCTCATAGAAAGCCCTGGGTGACCTGGATGGCTGCTCATTTGAGTGACCCTGCTCTTCCCTTCCTGTGTCTATAATTCTTAATTATATTTTAAATTCACCAATAAATAATGAACCAGCAAGCCCCAGTGACCCAAATATCGGCAGAACTCCAGGTCCACATTCTCCCTCTTTCTCTGATGTGTGGCCCTGGTGTGCCACCTACTCCCAGGGTGCTCAATAATAAACCTTATGTCTTTAAAGATTCCTGATGGTTGTCGCTGAGATGCATCTTGTAATCACAGGAAGAAGCACGAGGGCAGATCCAACCACGGCACTGGCTCATCAGGGAAATGTCTGCAGGGGCTGTGACTAGTGGGGCCCAGGTGAGCCCCTGCCCCAGGCATTCCTAGTCACAGCATCATTATTGACAGGCTGAGACCAACACAAAGCCACCTTGAAAACACAGTGTTAAATGAAAGAAGCCAGATACACAAGGCCACACACGTGATATGATTCTATTTATACCAATGTCTAGAAAAGGGAAATTCATGAAAACACAAAGTAGACTGAACAGCTGACAAGGGGACAGGGGAAGGAGGGGATGGACAGTGGGTTTTGAACGGGGACAGGGTTTCTTTTGGAAGTAATGATAATGTTTTGGAATTGGACATGGTAATATTTAAACAGCTGTGACAACTAAAAATGAAGGTAAACTTTAAAAGGGTGAGTTTTCAGCCATAAAAATGAATGCATTTGTGTTAGTTCTAATGAGGTGGATGAACCTAGAACCTATTACACAGAGTGAAATGAGTCAGAAGGAGAAAGATAAATACCGTATTCTAACACATATATATGGAATCTAGAAAAATGGTACCCAAGAATTTATTTACAGGGCAACAATGGAGAAACAGACATAGAGAATAGACTTATGGACAGGGAGAGAGGGGAGGAGAGGTGAGATGTATGGAAAGAGTAATATGGAAACTTACATTACCATATGTAAAATAGATAGCCAACGAAATTTGCTCTATGGCTTAGGGGTTCTGTATCAACCTAGAGGGGTGGGATGGGGAGGGAGATGGGAGGGAGTTTCAAAAGGGAGGGGATATATGTATACCTATGGCTTATTCATGTTGAGGTTTGACAGAAAACAGCAAAATTCTGTAAATCAAATATCCTCCAATAAAAATAAATTAAATTTTTTAAAAAAGGGTGAGTTTTATGGTATATAAATCATACCCCAATAAAGCTTCTATAAAAAAGTATTTTTTTAATTCAATGATTTTTAATAAATGGAAGTTTTAATCCAGGTTTGCAGCATTCCTACTGTCTCAAAGATTCCTCTGAAACCAAGGTCATTCTCACCTCTGATCCCCAGGCAACCACTGCCTTGCTTCTGTCCACAGATCTGCATTTTCTGGACATTTCATATGACAGGGACCACACTAGATACTGTGCCTGGCTTCTTTCACTCAGCACAATGCTCTGGACGTTTATTCATGTTACAGACACACCAGCGGTTTGCTCCTTTATTGCTGAAGAGTGTTCCATTCTGTCTGTACATTCACAACTTAATCCACATTCAGATTATAGTTCTGAGTTATTATACAAATCTTTGTGTGAACATGTTTTCCTTTACCATGGGTAAATTCCTAGAAGTAAAACTGTTGCATTGTACAGTAAGTTTATATTTAACTTTATATTTAAACTTTACAAAGTGACTGCACCATTTTATATTCCCACCAGCAGTCTATAGTGGTTCCAATTTCTCTGCATCATTGTCAACACTTTGTCTTTTTGGTTACAGCCATTCTCAAGGGTATAAAGTGGAGCTTCATTATGATAATAGTTTGTTAATGACTCATGAAGTTAAACATCTTTCCAGCTGCTTCCCATCTATTCATCTTCTCTGGTGATGTGTCTGTTTCAAATCATTTGCCCATTTTTTAAACTAGGTTGTCTGTCTTCTTATTGAACTGTAAGTGCTCTTCATAAACTCCAGATATATCTGTAATTAGGAACATGATTTGCAAATATAATACTATCTCCCAGTCTGTGACTTATCTTTTCATTTTCTAAATAGTGACTCTGAAGTTCTACAGTTTTTATCCTGGTGTTGTCCATTTGTAACTCCAAAAGCGCAGTCTATAAAAGAGCTTTCTAAGAACTTTAGCCTCAGAGACGGGTGTGAATATTTTCCTCTGTGATTTCTTCTAGAAACGTTATAGCTTTTGCTTTTACATTTAAGTCTATGTTCTATTTTGAGTAAATTTTTTGGTATTGGGTGAGGTAAGAGTCACAGCTCGTCTTGTGATAACATAAAATACATAATATAAAACTTATGATCCTAACCACTTTTAAGTAAACAGTTAAGTGAAATGAAGTACACTCATGGTGCTGTGTAACCATTACCAGCATTCACATTCACCTTCAGAACTCTTCACCCTGCAAAACTACATCCTCTGAACAACCTCCCATTCTCCTCCTACCATGGCTCCCTGACAACCAATATGGATCATACGTCCTGATTCTGACTCCTCTAGAAACTGAAACCATGTCCCATAGGATTAACAGAAAGGATTAAATGACTAGCAGAAATTCTTGAGCTTATCTTACAGAACAGTAGCTAAGGGAACAGCTTGTTAAAAACCCCTCTACTTATAAGCCACCCTCACTGACCAAACTTGCCTTAAGTATCTTTTGATTCCCTAATCGCCCCCTAGGTAACACCTCTGATGTATGGCTTATAGTAATGAGCTCTTGAGATGTTTTTCAGAAACCTGGAGTCAGCTCTCGTCCAGTTCAAGGCAGCCAAGACTGGCTCTAAAAACTGGGCCTGCACACATGTCCAATGAATGACCTTCGGACATCAGAGGGCCAAAAATTCCACCTCAGATCATGCCAAGTGCTTCTATCTTTGAACATGTATTCCATAAAGAAGCATGTAACTGAGATAGGCCTGCCTATCTTCTCCCTACCTCTAATATCATCTTTCCCTATATCTTCCAGATGATCCCTTGAAGAAGGAAATGGCAACCCACTCCAGTATTTTTGCCTGGAAAATCCCATGAACAGAGGAGCCTGGCAGGCTACAGTCCATGTGGTTGCAGAGTTGGACACGACTTAGCAATTAAACCACCACCACCAGTTCCTTATCCCATAAATATCTCAAGTTCCTTGCCTTCAAGGAGGGAGATCTGAGATTTGTTCTCCATCTCTTCACTCGGTTGGCTCATGAATAAACTCTCTCTGCTACAAACTTCAGCATCCCAGCATTTGGCTCACTGCATGTTAGGTGAACAAACCTGGTTCAGTAACAGAATCTCATGTAAGTAGAATCTTGTAGTATCTGCCCTTTTGTGACTGCTTTATTTCACTGAAAATGATGTCCCTAATGTTCATCCATATTGTAGCATGTGTCAGAATTAATTTCTTTTTAAGGTTGAATATACACATACATACCCCATTGTTTATCCATTCATCTCACAGTGAACAACTGGGTTACTTCCACCCCAAAGGGAGTAATTAAAAAAAAAGAAATTGAAAACTCTATAATTTGAATTGGAAACATCAATATGAACTGCAATTTTTTTGCTTTCCAAAGATCCCTAGGTCTCCTTACTGAAACAGCCTAGAGGTAATGACACTCCAGTATCAACTGAGGTCCCCAAGCACATTCCCCACTAAAAGGTATAGGTTCCTGGAGAAAAGCTTGATTCCACATCTGGGACAGGAAATACTCAAAGGAGCACTGAGCATCTTCTTGGGCCCCAAATCAAGCAAGCCAGAAAGCCAGCTAAGACTAACAGTCTTTCAGAAAAGGCTCAGAGTCAAGCTGAAAAGGTTCCCTTTGGCTAAGGCTGAGACAACATAACCCTCTAAAATACTGACTGCAACTGACTGAAACTAAAGGAATGTATTAAGATAAATGAGTTTCTTAATCATATTCAAATTAAAAAAAGAAAATCAGTAGGCTTCCCAGGTGGTCCAGTGGTTAAGAATCTTCCTGTCAATGCAGAGGACAGAGGTTCCATCCCTAGTTCAGGAAGATTTCACATGCTGCGGGGCAGCTAAGCTCATGTGCCACAACTGAGCCCATGCTCCACAATGAGAAGCCCACACACCACAACTGGAGTAGCCCACACTTCCTGCAACTAGAAATACTGTGAAACAACTGGCTGAAGGGAAGGTCATTTTTTTTTTTTTCTTTAGGGAAGGTCATTATTAAAGGAGGAAAGCTATGAAAAAAGGTTGATGGGACACTTTCCAACACTACCACCACACCATCACCCCCTGACCCCATCAATCAATCTTTGCATCGTCAAGAGCAAGTCAACCAGACAACGTGCTTCCTGAGGTGACAAAACAAGGCGTCAACAAGAATCCTTGCCCAAAAACATTAACAAATGAATCTAAAGTCTTTAAAGCTAAATTTCAGTTTACCAGAAACGTTGGTGACAAAAAATATGTCAAAGTGACGACAAGAAAACAGAGATAAACCTAAAATGAAGGACATTCTATGGGACAAGTGGCTTACTTAGCATCTTTAAAATGTCAATGGGGGGAGAAAAGAATGAATGATGGGTTACTCTGGATTAAAAGAGACTTAAAGTAATAGTAAGAAGTGTGTACCTTGTTTGGATTTTGATTTGGAAAACTGCCAACATTAAAAAGGGAAATGGGAATCTGAACAAAGAGCAGGTATTACATGACACCAGGGAATTACTTTGTTAGGTGAAATAGTAGTAGTATAATTACTTAAGAAAACATAGGCTTTTTAATGCCTAGTGAAGTACATACAGATAAAATAACTGAATCTGCTTCAAAATATTTCAGAGTATTTTGGAGTAAGGTAACCTCATCCCACATCTTAAATTTTTCCTTTTGAAGATATTTTTAAGAACAAATGACCAGTTCACAAGAAAAGCTTTCAGAAGACACAATGACAAGAACAAGAACCAACAAACAACAGAAAGCCTCAAGGCCAGCAGACAGTGCCACTGATGGACACTGGTTATAAGTCAAATATTCTATCTGAAGACATAAAGCCCAGCTGCATGGCATGGCAAGGGTTTGGACAAATGACTTAGCAAGCACATTTGAAAAAGAACTAAAAAGAACCTACAGGAATGAAAAAAGCACATTAATCAAAATCTGTTTAATAGCAAGTTAGGAAAAACTGGGGTTCCCTGGGGGCTCAGCCAGTAATGAATCTGCCTGCAATGCAGGAGGCCTGGATTCAATCCCTGGGTTGGGAAGATCCCCTAGAGAAGGGAGTGGCTACCCACTATGGAGAATTCCAAGGACAGAGGAGGCTGGTGTGCTATAGTTCACTGGGGTTGCAAAGACTCAGACACAACTAAGCAACTAAGACTAGGATGAATTAGTAAACGAAAAGACAAAAACTGGAAGAAATTCTCTACAAGTAGTGTGCAGAGACAGGTGGGCAAATGAGAAGTAGGGGACACACAGACCAAGAAAAGTCTATCAGAAGCTGCACTAGAGTCTAAAAGGAAACAGCAGAACAGATTAAAAAATGAGGAGGGGAGGCACAACTTTCCAACAGTAGGTAGGTATCTAATGAGTGTAAAAGAATAATGAAATTAAGTTCATTTGTCAACTAGTACAAAAAAACTCACACAAGAGGAGACGGGCTGCTGCTGAGGCTTCCTGGGCACTATGGGGCTGCTGGGCTTAGGCCAAGGTGGGACACAGCCCTTGGAGACAGCAGCGCAGAGGTGCTTCTGCCAGGACCTTAGTTCCCCAACAAGGGGTGGAAACAGTGCCCTCTGAAGAAGTGCCAAGTCTCTAAGAGCTTATCTTAATTCAGATATCATATTCTGAATGCTAGAAGTCCAAGTTCAAGGTGACAGAAGATTTGGTTTCTCCTGAGGCCCTTCTCCTTGGCTTGTTAAAGTCATTATCTCCTCACCGTGTCCTCATGTGGCCTTCTATGTATGCACACTACTGATTGCCTTTTCATGATGGTTTCCTGTGCTATGCAGAAGCTTTTTAGTTTGATGTATTAACTGTGGTGTTGGAGAAGACTTTTGAGAGTCCCTTGGACTGCAAGGAGATCCAACCAGTTCATCCTAAAGGAGATCAGTCCTGAGTGTTCATTGGAAGGACTGATGTTGAAGCTGAAATTCCAATACTTTGGCCACCTGATACAAAGAACTGACTCATTGGAAAAGACCCTGATGCTTGGAAAGATTGAGGGTGGGAGAAGGGGACGACAGAGGATGAGATGGTTGGATGGCATCATCGACTCAAAGGACATGAGTTTGGGTAAATTCCAGGAGCTGGTGATGGACAGGGAAGCCTGGTGTGTTGCAAGCCATGGGGTCACAAAGAGTCAGACACAACTGAGTGACTGAACTGATTCACTTAGTTAAGTTTGCTTTTGTTGACTTTGCTTTTGGTTTCAAATCCAAAATACTGTCAAGACCAATGTCAAGGTGCTTATTCCTATTTTTCTTCTAGTTTTACGGTTTCAGGTCTTATACTGAAGACTTCAATGCATTTTGAGTTGATTTTTGTCTGTGGTATAAAACAGGAGTCCAGTTTCATTGTTTATGTTATGTGGCTGTCCAGTTTTTCCAACTCAATTCATTGAAGAACCTATTTTCTCATTATGTATTCTTGGCTCCACTGTAGGAAACTGACCATATATGCATAGATTTATTTCTGGACTATCTATTCTGTTATACTGAAGAAGGAAATGGCAACCCACTCCAGTATTGTTGGGATAATCCCATGGACAGAAGGAGCCTGGCAAGCTACAGTTCATGGGGCTGCAAAGAGTCAGACATGACTGAGCAACTGAGCACACATACACACTCTGTTATACTGATCCATGTGTCTGTTTTTATGCCAATACTACACTGTTTTGATTACTATAGCACTGTGATATAGTTTAAAATCAGGAAGTATGATACTTCCACCTTTGTTATTCTATCTCAAGATTGCTTTGGCTACTTGTAGTCTTTTGTGGTTCCAAATAGATTCTAGGAATTTTTTATATCTCTGTGAAAATGTCATTATTTTGACAAATTTTGATAAGGACTGCATTGCATCTGTAGGTTGTTTGGGGAGTATGGACATTTTAATAGTATTAATTCTTCCAATTAATGAGCATGGAATATGTAGTTGACCCTTGACTAACTTGGGGGTTAGAGGCATCAACTTCTGTGCAGATGAAAATTCACACATATAACATTACAGTTGGCCCAGAGTATCTGCAGTTCTACATCCACAAATTCAACCAACTGAAGACTGGGTAGTACTGGCATATGTACTTATTGAAAAAGAATCCACATATAAGTGTTCCCTGCAATTCAGACTCACGTTGTTCAAAGGTAAATTTATTTCCATTATTTGTGCCTTCTCTTTTTTATTAATGTCTTAGAATTTTCAGTGTATAAATCTTTCAATTTCTGGTTAAATTTATTCCTACTTTATTCTTTTGATGAAATTATAATTTTTTTTTTCTGATATTTTATTGTCAGTGTATAAACCTCCAACTGATTTTTGTATACTAATTTTGTATCCTGTGAATTTACTAAATTTGTTTATTTAGTAAATAGCACTTTTGGTGGAGTCTTTAGGATTTTCTATATATAACAACAAACTATCAGCAAATAAAGAGAGTTTTATTTTTTCTTCTTAAAAAAAAAATAAAAAATAAAAACCTCATACAAGAATCATGCATGGGGGCTAAATGAGTGGGTAAAAGTTTGAGGAGTAAGAAGATGCTTATTTAGTCTCATTATCTCCCAACTGATACTTAATTACAAGTGGAAGAGAGAGTAACTTTGCAGGGGAGAAAGCACAGACACCACCTTCCCCAAATGAGTCAAGTTCACACCAGCATCACCAGTGCCCCTGATGCGACAGAGTGTAGAATACATCACCTCAGAAGCAGCAGCAGGCAACCCCAAACTGAGGGATAATCCACAAAATGCCCTGGACTCCATAACCATTATGTCTTGACAAGAAAGACCGAGGAACTTTCTGAGTTAATTCTTAGGTAGGTTGATAAGAAGTCTGGGGTCCTTTGGGAGGAAAAAGGGGTCTGGGGCTCTCAAGAAGAAAAGGACAAACACTTTTTTCTACATTCCTTCATCTTAGTCACATAAAACTGTATGTTGTGGGAGTGGGTCTGGTAAGATCTTTCTATTGTTAGTTCTATTCCCATTATCTTAAAATGTAAATTGTGGGAGTGGGTCTGGTAAGACCTTTACAAACTTGAGACATTTTTGGATTTACTGTAATAACCAATTGAAAAAGTATATAGCTCCTCGCTAAGATTAGTGAGGGGGGCACTCTCTGTCCCCCTCCTGATGTCTACGTCAGAAGCTTTCTCTGTTCCTTTCACTATAATAAAACTGCCACACAAAAGCTCTGAGTAATCAAGCCTGGTCCCTGATCCCAAAGCTAAATCTTCTTCTTCTTCAGAGATCATGAATCCGACACCATTCACTGAAAAATATCATTTCCAGGTTAGACAAAATATTCAGGACAACCCACTGCAATGCAAACTTTAAGTTATTCTTTACCTATCAAGGACAGTATTCCCAAAATTTCTACAAAGAACAATTGGCAAAATCGAAATAATACCTGTAAATGAAATAATAACATGGTATTGTCAATATCCTGAATCAGTGGTTATGTAAAATATTACTCATTGTTAAGAACTGCAGTATTTAGAGATAAAGGAAAATCATGCCTGCAAATTACTTTCAGTTAAGAAAAAAAAAAAACTGTATGTACATGGATAGAAAAAGAGGAGAGGAGCCAGGAATGAAGAACGAGAGAAAATAAAGCAGGTCCAGTAAAATTTTAGTATTGAGGAATCTGAATGAAGGGTATAAAACAACTTTTATATTATTCTTGCAGCATTTCTAAGATCTAAAACTATGTCAAAATAAAAACTTAAATTAAAAAAAACTTTAAAGTAAGAAATAACGTGTTTAACCTACTATAGCACAGGGAACTCTGTTCAATGTTACATGCAGCCTGGATGGGACGGGGAGTTTAGGGGAGAATGGATACGTGTGTGTGTGTGTGTGTGTGTGTGGCTGAGAACCTTTGCTGTCCACCTGAAACTATCACAACATTGTTATCAGCTATACTTGAATACAAAGTAATACATTCAATTTTCTAAAAAAGAAAGAAATAATGTGTTTGATTTCCAAACTGCTTAGAGAGAGAAAAAGAATAAAAAATTATCAGTATAAAAAAAGCAACAGAGAAGAAACAAAAAAACAGATCAGGTACAGCAAACAGAAAAAATATAGTAAGACAGTAGATTTAAACATATCAGTAACTACATTAATAATCAAGATCAAGAAGTGTTCCAGTTAAGCACAAGGATTGACAGACTGATTTATTTAAAAAAAAAAAAAAAAAGAATGATGCTATTTAAAAGAGACACATCTAGGACTTCCCTGGTAGTCCAGTGGTTAAGAATCTGCCTGCCAATCTGTTCGATCAGGGCTCGGGGAAGATTCTACATGCTACAGGGCAACTAAGCCTGTGTGCTACATGCCCTAGAGCCCATGTTCCACAACCAGAGAAGCCGCTGCAATGAGAAGCCCAAACACAAGTAGAGAGTAGCCCCTGCTCATCAAGACTCAAGAAAGCCCACGTGCAGCAACAAAGACAACACAGTTAAAAAAAAAGAAAAAAAGGGGGACGACGGACTAGTTGACAAGCATAAGTTGATTCTCAGAAAAGAGGATTCCACTTTCAAACACACCTCAATTTTGTCTAGGTTCTCCATTTCTACTGCCCTAGGCAGCACACCCACCGGCTCTCATTTGGACCCCTGCTGTCACCTCTGCCCTACTTCACCTATACTTTACTTAGCAGCCAGAAGGGCTTTGAAAAACCCAAGTTAAGTCATGATGTGCTCTTTTCTTAACTCCTCAGCTTCCCAGCCTGACTGGGCCTCTGACATCCTTAGGTCTGTCTCCTCTCCTCCCCTCTCCCACAACCATAGCCACAGGGGACTTTCATTTCTGGCTACAAAGGCACCAAACCTCCCCCACCTCATGGCCTTGGCAATGGCTGTTCCCACCCTGCATGTTCATTCACCTGCTCCTCCCAAGGCTGGCCTGCTCTGGTATCTCAGACCTGGCAAATGTCACCTCCTCCATGAGGCCTTTCCCAAGCACCCAATCTCACATTAACCAATTTTAATTCCATGGATAACATAACAATGACATTTCCTGTTAAGTAGTTTCTTCATCATTTATGTGTCATCTGTCTTCCTCATGAGGTTGCTGTGAGGATTAGCTTGTAAAGTGCTGAGACCCATGGCTGGGAAGTACAGACACTGTATTACTGAAGTTGTAAAGTTTTCTTTGTGTAAGTACTCTGCATTGCTTAGGTTTATAGTAATTCAACTGTTTTATTGCCATTGTAAATAAGCTAACTGATAAACAGGAAGCCTACTGATTTTTAGACTGATTTTGGACCATGGTACCTCACTGGTTTCTCCCTCAAACCACCTCTCTTCCCACTACACAGGACACACTAATTAAGTCTACCTGGCTGTCTACTGATGAGTCCCATTTTGGCAACCAACCTGTTCCCTCCACGCCACTCCATCCACTTCTGCCCAACACATATCTATACTCACACTCCACTCTGGACATATTACCAGCAAAACCCACCACTATCATCATCACCAGATCCAACCTGAACTTCTCTGATGTAACATTACTTAACCTCTCTGGGCCATCTCATAGGTAACCATTTTTGAGGTTTCTTTTTCTGACTCTGAAACACAAATCTCTCCATTTCTCTCATTTCTGATGGGCTCCTCAACCTTCAGCCCCTCCTCCACTGCCCTCTCTTGTTCACCACCTGCACACTGCCCTTGGTCCTCTTCCCAGGGCACAATTGCTCTTTGAGCTCACCTGGCTAGACCTACTCATTGTAACCTGTCCAGACCTTTGAACTGAGACACATGCCTACCCACCTGCCCACCAGCACCTGCAGGGTACCACCATATCCAACAGAAATGTCCACCCGGCCCTCCTTAACAACTCTGATAGTTCTCGCTCACTCAGGAAATGGAACCTCCCAACCCAGGCCCACAGAGTAGACCTCCAGCACTGATGCCTGGCTCTTCTTGCTCCCTCACCAACATCCAACTAGTTACCAAGTCCACTTGCTTCGGACTCTGTGGCTCTTTTCTCAAAACCACTAGTGTACTTAAGCCTCATCCTCACTTGCCTGATGTTGATTGTTCCATCCAAAACTCCTTTGGAAAACACTTCAATGAGTCTTTCTCCACTAGAGGATAAAATCCCAGATTTTTTTTTTTTTTGGCAGCACCATGTGGCTTGCGGGATTTCAGTTCCTCAACCAGGGATTGAACCTGGGGTCACTGTGATGAAAGTTCTCAGCCCTAATCACTGAATTGCCAAGGAAGTCCCCAAATTCAAGTTTTTAATGTGACCCTCAAAGCCCTCTATGATCCAATCTCTACCTATGGGTCTGGCCTCATTTCTTATACTCCATCACCACCATCCCCCGCAAAATCCTAAACTCTACATTTCAGCAACTGTAGTGTTCAAAGTTCACCAACATATTAGATCACTTGAAGCCTCTAAAATTTGCACGCTCCTTCCTTTTCCTAGGCTGTCCCTTGTTCACCTCACTTACCTTTCAAATCACAGTTTAAGACTCCCTTATTAACCCTTGAGGTACTTCTTGGAGTGTCCTTATTTCCAAAACTGACCCTGTGCTGTAGGTCCCCACACATTTTCACAGCTTGCTTTCAGAGGACCCCTAAGGTGTCACTGTGCTTGTACATTTTCTTGCCCACCAACCCCACCAGGTCATGACTCTTCCAAGGCAAGAATGACTTATCTTTGCACCCTTAGCAACTGCCCCAGGATCCAGCAAACAAATGACAATAAAACTGTTGAATAACTAGAGATAAACGCGTAATTTCCCAAATGAGGTCCCAAAATCTTAAACACAGAAGGGAAAAAATAAGAAAATGGGTGTTGAAGAAACTGGAAGATGGATGATTACGTCTTGTTTAACTCAAGGTTCAAGGCATAGAATTGGCAGAAAAGAGACTTAAGTAAGTAAATTAACAGTCTGATGACAAGAAGCGCTTCTGGACGGCCTAACGTTACCTAAAGGCGGCCCAGTGATTTGGCAGCGGGGTGGGGAGAGGGAACTCCATGCAAACGCCAACCCTGGAAGAGACGAATGAGCACAGGTCGGTCTTTACGGAGCTTTTCAGAAACAAAAGAAAATTCCTACTCACCCAGATGGCAGCTGTCCGGACCCTTGAGGCCATCCCCACAGCCAGCTTTGAGTTCCCTGCAAGAGAATGGCAGGACCCGATGGTGGCGGGAGAAGAGAACCGTGAGGGGCCAGATCTCTCCGCCGCGCCCGCGCCCGCGCCCACGCGGGACCCTCTTGATCCCAGAGGACGCGCATCTCCCTTCCCACGGCTGGGGCCCCTCCTCTCACGCAGCAGAGGCGTTCCCCACCTTCGTCCCCACCTACACGCACGCGACTGGGCCAGGGCAGGCGTAAAGGAGGCCAGACTAGTCTGCACAGTCCCGCCCCTTTGAATTTGGAGGGAATCGGCGCACACCGCTCCCCGATCCCTGAACTGGTAGCGCGGGAATGCGGGGGAGACGCGCTCCCCTCCGACCTCCTGGATCTTGCAACCAGATCCGCTCGTTCTCCCTCTCGACTTTGAGTCACCCGCTCTGGGCGCTTCGGCGACGGCCCTCGGGCAGTCGAGGTCGGCCGGCACCAGCCCAGGTCACCGCGACCGGCATGAGACTCGGCCCACCGAACAGGGTTCTCCCCGGCCGGTGCCGAGTGGATGGCGGCTGCTAGGGACGCACAGAAATTGCGTCAGTGAGACCCACGGGCAGGACAAACTACAACTCCCAGAAGCCTCCGCGGTCATCCCTCCTCCGGGGGGTGGCTCCAGCCAAGGGCCGCCGGGAGGGGGCGCTGCAGTCGCGAATCGCGGAGTTTCCGGCCACATCCTTGGGCGGGCGTTTTGGGGGCTTTCAATAATACAGAGGATTAAAACAATTGATGGCAATAGCGCAAAGTGGGGAGGGGTGTGCGTTGACTTAAAAATATTTTAAGATTCTTGCTTTCCGAGGGCAGAAGTACTAATTTAAAGTTTAATAACAAAAAGATCCATTCTGTTGTATAAGGGACATTTTCATGTAAATTAAATTTATTTTTTGCAGAAAAATTAGGAGTGGCATTGTTTTCCCTTGGGGATGGGGATGGGAGAATCTTTTAACTGTCCGGCTTAATATAAAACGGCTGGATTCTCGTATGTGCTTCTGCACTCATTCTGGTTGTTTATGTTGCGTCCTTGGAAGTATATTAAAACATCTGGCCTCACATAAGTATGTCGTTGGAAAAGGACAGAGTATTTTAATATACTTAGATAATTTTACCTCTTAGTAAAAGCTGAACAGGCATAGGTCAGTTGCAGTATACCATCTAAAACCAGATAGGTAAACTTTTTCTACTCTATTTTATCAAAACTCATTGATCTGTCTTGCACTTTGAATGGCTAGTTTTATCAGGCATGATTTTGTAACATCATACATTGGTCATTTGGAAAATATGGGTTCATTGACTAATGCGTATCTTCCAGATGTTGACACCTTTCATTGTACAATATGAAAGCTGCTATTTATCAATATCATCATTGACCTTAAAGTACTGAGAATCTGTGAAGTTCACAGTGGCAGATACAAGATTTCCAAAATTCCATTTTCACTTGAAAACGCTAGTTTTATGTTGGCAAAAAAAATCCTGTCTTTATTTCTCTCTAAGTGACAGCTTACTTGTTTGACTGTTGAGATCCCCATGTCTGACTCATCTTTCAGTTTTTCTTTCACTCAAAGTTCAGCTCCCAACTCATATAATCACACTGGTGATTTTCCTGAAGACTACTATTGAATTTCAGGATACATCACAGAATATTTGTTGCAAAGATACTAAAAAGATGTGGTCTCAAGAGTTGACATTTAATAAAAATATTTTCACTGCTCCATCAAGAAGTGAACTGGTCTTTTTGAACAATGAGATTGCTATAAAAGAATAGAAAAAAGACTGCTGTCTCACAATACATTTAAATATTTTTTAACTATTAAATATGGAAAGGAAGGACATGAGTTTGAGTAAACTAAGGGAGATAGTGAAGGACAGGGAAGACTGATATGCTGCAGTTCATAGGGTTGCAAAGTCTCAGACACGACTTGGTGACTGAACAAGTACTATGCTGAAATGTGGAGTTAGCATCCTTTGCCCACTTGTTTGTTAACCAATCTCTGTAATCTACTAAGTTCTCATGTTGTGTTGGTTTTCTGTTGTGCTATAACAAATCACTGCAAACTTGGTGCCTTAAAACTACACACGTTTATTATCTTACACTTCTGAAGGTCAAAGTTTCAACAGAGATCTTTTGGATTAAATCAAAGTGTTGGCAGTGAGACAGGCTGGGACCTGGGACCCTTTACTGCAATGCTTGCACCTGGACACACCTCTCCTCAAGCAACAAGGTACAAAGAAAGTCTACAGGACTAAAAACAACTGCACTTCTGGGAGGTTGGGGCAGATTCTGGACAAATGATACAAGGAGACCAAAAAAC
The DNA here is from genome assembly GCF_963930625.1 of Muntiacus reevesi. NCBI lineage: Eukaryota > Metazoa > Chordata > Mammalia > Artiodactyla > Cervidae > Muntiacus > Muntiacus reevesi. Next base: position 28,886,546 of record NC_089261.1, read on the forward strand.
CCAAATGCCACTTTTGAAGAGCTGGGAGCAAGAGCAGGGTACTGCTCAGGCCCCTTGTTCACAACACCACCTAAGGGGTGGGCAAAACACCTAAGCCGGCCCTCCCGCCCGACTCCTGATCACACTGCTACTCTCATCCCCATAAGGAACCAGCTCATACCCCCCTCGGGGGAGTGAGCAAGGGAATCTATTACCTGTTCTCACTCCTCCCTGTTGCAGTCGAAGTCCTGAATTCCTTGTCTGGCCTGGCCTCTGATCAATTTCTATTGACTACAGAGACGAAAAACCCTGGTTGGTAATGTCAGGTCTGTTTATTTCTCTCCCTTGGTTCTTGTCTTGTCCTAACAAAGATTTGGAACAACGGACTAATTACAGCTCAGGCAGGATTTTTTGACCCCTGTCTCATTGTAGCAAGGATTCAAAACAACAGACTGATTACAGCTCAGTTATAGGCTCTTCCCTGGTGGCTCAGATGGTAAAGCATCTACCTACAAAGCAGGAGACCTGGGTTCGATCCCTGGGTTGGAAAGATCTGGAGAAGGAAATGGCAACCCACTCCAGTACTCTTGCCTGGAAAATCCTATGGACAGAGGAGCCTGGTAGGCTACCATCCATGGGGTCACAAAGAGTCGGACATGACTGAGTGACTTCACTTTCACTTTATAGTTCAAGCAGATAGATCTTTTATTAAACAGTGGACAGAATGAAAGAGTGGCCACGGTCCCTCTTGGCTTCCCTTTTTATACTCCCTGTCTCCTCCTCTTGGTTCTGCCCTGTGCAAAACACAAATAATGGGTGTATGGTCAATCAGGAAAGGGGGCATGTCTGGGCATACGTGAAATAGAGTTTTTACATCTTCATCTAGCTGGGGGTGGACTGAAAGTTTTGATAGTTGCAAGTTACATAACAACAGACTCTATGGTGCTTGTCTTTCCCATAATTCAGTCTGTTAATAATCAGATGTATATATGTATAGAATATTCATGAATGCTTAGGGCTCCTAGCTGCATAAGGTTCCTTGAGGACACAGTTGTGCATCAAGGGTGCATGTGCCGGAGTTGGAGAAGCCCCTGTGGTTAGTTTGTATCCACTGTGTGCCTAGGGCACAGGTGCAGGAGTTGGAAAAGTCGCTGTGGTTATTTTGGTAGCGTATCTGTGAGCGCTCCTGGGCGTGCCTGGGGTGGGGTTTAGAGATCAGCTTGCATCCATTTCGGCTAGCCACCCCTAGTTGCTCATGCCTAATTTCCTACCTAACAGTAAGAGCAGGGCTGTGTTCCTTTCTGGAGGCTCTTGGGAAAGATCCTTTTCTTACCTTTTCCAGGTTCTAGAGGCCTTGAGTATCTCTTGGCTCAGGGCCCCTGTCTTCCATCTTCAGAACCAGCAACAGAGTCCTCCTCATGCTGCATCACTCTGGCTCATTTTCTGCCTCTTCCACTTTAAGGACTCATGTGATTACATGAGGCACACACAACCATCCAGGATAATCTTTTTTTTTTCAACCCAGGATAATCTATTTTAAGCTGAGCTGAGAGCAAAGGCTCTGAAACTAGCTGGGCTAGTTTCCCTTTGCTGTGCAAGATAATATATTCATAGGCTCCAGGATCAGGATGTGGATTTCTTCCAGGGGCCACTACTCTGCTGTTCTGTTTCTTAGTCTCTTTACTTTGTTTCATTGATAATTTTGCCTCTAATGGGGGTCTGCAAACTTTCTCTGTAAAAGGCCAGTGTGTTAGTTTTCTAGAGCTGCCATAATAAAATACCAGAGGGTAGCTTAAACAATAGAAATTAATTTTCTTACAGTTCTGGAGCTGAATGACTGTGGTACAGGTATTGACAGAGTTATTTTTGCTGAGGTTTCTCTCCTTGGCTTGTAGCTGCCAACTTCTCCCCATGTCCTCATAGGCCACCCCTCATGCATTTCTGGGTCTTAATCTCCTCTTCTTGTAAGGACACCAGTCATATTGGATTAGGGCCCAACCTAATATCCACCTGATGACTTAAGAAGTTTAAACTTGAAAGATCCTAAGCAGGGACATTCTGAGTTATGGGGGGTCAGGACTTCAACACAGGAATTTTGGGGGGACACAATTCAGCCAATAACAATCAGTTAGGGGACTTCCCTGGTGGTACCATGGATAAACATCCATCTGTCAATGCAGGGGGTATGAGTACGATCCCTGGGCCAGGAAGATGCCACATGATGTGGAGCAGCTAAGCTCAAGCACCACAATTACTGAACCTGCACTCATTGAGACCTTGAGCCACAACTACCGAGTCCACGTGCTGCAACTACTGAAGCCTTTAAGCCTAGAGCCCATGTTCCCCAACAAGAGAAGCCAGTGTACCACCATGAAGAGTAGTCCCCGCTCACCACAACTAGAGAAAGCCTACAAGCAGCAATGAAGACCCAGTGCAGTGAAAATAAATAAATAAATAATTAAAAAAATCAGTAAGTATTTTAGACTTTGCGGGCCATCGTTTATCATAACTACTGAATTCTGCCACTGAGGCACAAAAGCAGCTACAGATACCACATAAAATGAATATGGCTGTGTGCCAGAAAAACTGTGACAGCAGCCAGATTTGACCTATGGTCCGCTATCTGCCAACTTTTGGTCCACACTATGCTTTATCATTGTCCTGTTATTATGTCATTACAGCAAGCCATAAGAAGCAGTAGGTCAAACCCCTTTCTTATTGTTGTTCTTCAACAGGGCCTCAGTTCTTCTTCCTCCTTTGGTCTAGCATGTACATTTTAGGCTTTGCTTGCCTAGTTCCATGTAAAGCCTCCAAAATAAATAGTGACAGTTGTTAGCAGGTACCTCCATGGGGCAGGCACAGCCATGTCACTATCCAACAACTCTCCTCCTGCCTTCTCAGCTGAAAGAACACTGTGTACATTCAGGTACAGGCTGGCCATACATGTGCGGCAGCCCCCTTTCCAGGTTCAGTGGACATATGTTAGATTCTTCATCAATTCATTCAATTAACTGAATGAATATTTGCTGAACACCCATTCTGAGCTGCACATCAGTAATTAAAGTGAAGCATTCATGCTGGCAGGGAAGACAGAAAATAGACAGGTAGGCAGATAGAATGACAGATTAAAAGGTAACAAGCACTGTGGAAAAATGAAAACGAATCAGGTAAAGGGGATTAGCAGTGCCTGTAGGGTGGCACTTTTAAATAAAGCAGCATCTTAGTTTCTCAGGCCTGCTGTAACAAAGCCCCATGGTTTGTGAGCTAAAGCAACAGAAACCTACTGTCTCCCAGTTCTGGATGGTGCAAATCCAAAACCAAGGTGTGGCTGGGAGGGGTTCCTTCTGAGGGCTATGAGGGAAGGGCCTGTCTTAGCCTTCCTCCTGGACTTGTGGACCCTCTGTCACCTGTGTCTCTTGTCATCTTACCTCTGTCTATATCTTTGTGCCCAAATCCCACTCCCTTTTTTTTTTCTTCAAACTGAGGACACTAGTGATACTGCTTCAGGGGTCACCCTAAGGTGAATTCCTTATAACTTGAATACCTCTATAAACACCCTTCCTTCAAGTAAGGTCACATTCTGCTACTGGGGGTTATGACTTCAACACATGAATTTTGGGAGGACACAATTCAATCCAGTCTCCATCCACAGGGCTGTGTGACAAGGGAGCTTTGTCACTAAAAATATCTAAAACTTAATTCCTAATATACGGAGCCAAAAGCAGCTGGCTTTTCTAGCCCTCTGAGGCCCCAAATCTGTGGAATCCCTTTTCCCTTCTAGCACCTGAATTTATCCATTATTGGAGCATCTTGCTGACCTAAACTACGAGCTGTTTATATAAACCATTGTTTTCTTTTCAACCAGGTCCAATACAGCTGCTGAGACACCAGACACATGGCCAGCTTGCAACTTGTTTAAGGACAAAGTTAACTAAACCAATTTTTTCCACTTCTTGCCATGTAACAAGAAAACCATTTCACAGATTAAATCAACGTATGCTTCCATAATGGATGAGTATAAAGAAAGTATTTTCTGATTCCCCATGTGCCTACAGCATTGGTGGCTGAGATGCTGGGCCTTTCTTAAGATTACTTGGTTTCCCATTACCCTGAGGAGCATGCCAGGATCCTCAGCCAGATGGGCAGGCAGTAAGGTGCAGCAGAAAACCTGCTCATGTTGGAGCCCAAGTGATCTGGGTGTCTCCACTTCTTACTGGGCCATGGGGACAAGCCACTCTGAACTCATGAGATAAAAGGAAGGACACACAAACTGCTGTGAAGACAAAATATGCTGTAACTCATGTGCTCCATGATACTTTAATATGATTAGTTCACTTTCTTCCTGTTAGAACCTAGTTTCCACTTAGTAGTTGTGTCATTTTAAGATACCAAGAAACCAGGGCTTTCCTTGTGGTCCAGTGGTTATGAATCTGCCTGCTAACACAGGGGACATGGGTTCAATGCCTGGTCAGGGAAGATCCCATATGCCACAGAACAACTAAGTCCGTGTGCCACAATTACTGAAGCCTGAGCGCCTAGAGACCATGCTCTGCAACAAGAACCCACCGCAATGAGAAGCCCACACACCCCAACTAGAGAGTAGCCTCCGCTTCCACAACTAGAGAAAGCCTGTATGCAACAACAGAGACCCAACCCAGCCTATAAAACAAACAAACAAAAAAGCAGTATCAAGTTACCAACACAATGACAGTATAAAGATGGAGACCTCTAGAGGATGTTGTTGACAGAGGTCTGAGTGAACTTGTCTCAAGAGCAAATAGCAACAGTAGTGTGTGTTTATTTTTTTATGTTAGAATAACAGATTTTATAAAAACTTCTCCCCTGTTAGACTTTTTCTTATCTGAGACCTGCCATACTTGATAGCTGTTGTACAAAGCTCTGCCATTTACTAGCTATGTGATTTGGGGCAAATTCCTTAAAATTTCCAAACTCTAGTTCCCTTAACTGTAGGGGGAATGATATTATGCTCCTCATAGGGTTATGGATAGAAATAATCTAACGCGTTAAAGGACTTCACAGACCGGCTATCTCATATTAAGCTATCTATAAGTGAGGTGAAGTGAAGTGAAAGTTGCTTAGTTGTGTCTGACTCTTTGCGACCCCATGGACTATACAATCCATGGAATTCTCCAGGCCAGAATACTGGAGTGAGTAGCCTTTCCCTTCTTCAGGGGATCTTCCCAACCCAGGGATCAAACCCAGGTCTCCCACATTGCAGGAAGATTCTTTACCAGCTGAGCCACAAGGAAAGCCCAAGAATACTGGAGGGGGTAGCCTATCCCTTCTCCAGCAGATCTTCCCGACCCAGGAATCAAACCAGGGTCTCCTGCATTGCAGGCAGATTCTTTATCAACTGAGCTATAGGGAAGACCCTATAAATGAAGATGAGTTACAAAAAAAAAAAGAAAGAAAGAAAGAAAAAAAGAACCATTCCTTTATTGTTATTAGCATTTGCTTGGAGCAGCAGATTTTCTAGTTTCCCAGAAATCCTTTGTTTTCTAATTCCTTAAAACAATGTTATTGAGATACAATTTATATACAACAAACTGGATCCAGCTAAAGTGTCCAGTTCAATGAGTTTAACAAATGAAGACAGTCATGTAGCCACTGTCAAAGCCAAGACACAGGTCATTCCTAGGGATTCCCTTGTGGTCCTGTCTGCAGCCTGCTGCTCTCCCACCTGGGCCACAGGTGACCACCTAACTCTCTCCTTTATATGTTACACTTTCTAGAATTTTATAGGTGGGAGTGATATAATATGAACTGTACTCCTTTGTGTCTGAATTCGTTTAACCACTTAGACTTACAGGGCTAAACCACAATGTGTTTATCTACCCACATCTTGTGAATTATTATACATGTGTTTACTGTATCCATGTTTCTTCCAGTTTTAGGCCATTATGATGCTGAGCATTTGGGTATACATTTTGGCATGGACAGGTTTTCAATTCTTCTGATTATTTACCTAGGTGTGGAACTGATGGGTCACATAGTAACTGTATGTTTAGCATTTGGAAGACATGTCAAACTGTTCTCCAAAGCGGCTGTTCAGTTCAGTTCAGTCACTCAGTCGTGTCCGACCCTTTGTGACCCCATGGACTGCAGCATGCCAGGCTTCTCTGTCCATTACCAGCTCCCGGAACTTACTCAAACTCATGTCCATAGATTCGGAGATGCCATCCAATCATCTTACCCTCTGTTGTCCCCTTCTACTCCCGCCTTCAATCTTCCCAACATCAGGGTCTTTTCCGCTGAGTCAGTTCTTCACATTAGGTGGCAAAAGTACTGGAGATTCAGCTTCAACATCAGTTCTTCCAATGAGTATTCAGGACTGATTCCCTTTAGGATGGACTGGTTTGATCTCCTTGCAGTCCAACAGCCTCTCAGGTCTTCTCCAACACCACAGTTCAAAACTATCAATTCTTCAGCTCTCTGCTTTCTTTATAGTCCAACTCTCACATCCATACATGACTACTGGAAAAACCATAGCCTTGACTAGACGGACCTTTGTTGGCAAAGTAATGTCTCTGCTTTTTAATATGCTGTCTAGGTTGGTCATAGCTTTTCTTCCAAGGAGCAAGCATCTTTTAACTTCATGACTGCAGTCACCTCTGCAGTGATTTTGGAGCCCAGGAAAATAAAGTCTCTCACTGTTCCACTGTTTCGCCATCTATTTGCCATGAAGTGATGGGACTAGATGCCATGATCTTAGTTTTCTGAAGGGTGAGTTTTTTTTTTTTTTTTTTTTTTTTTTTTTTTTTGGTGGGCACCTAGCGCTCGGGCCAGCCGAGCGGAGGAGCCCCAGAAGGGTGAGTTTTAAGTAAACTTTTTCACTCTTCTCTTTCACTTTCATCAGAGGTTCTTTAGTTCTTTGCTTTCTGCCATAAGGGTGATATCATCTGCATATCTGAGGTTATTGATATTTCTCCTGACAATCTTGATTCTGGCTTGTGCTTCATCCAGCCCAGCATTTCTCATGATGTACTCTGCATATAAGTTAAATAAGTAGGGTGACAGTATATAGCCTGACATATTCCTTTCCTGATTTGTAACCAGTCTATTGTTCCATATCCAGTTCTAACTGCTGCTTCTTGACCTGCATACAAATTTATTGGGAGGCAGGTCAGGTGATCTGGTATCCTCATCTCTTTAAGAGTTTTCCACAAAAAAAAAAAAAAATTTTCCACAGTTTGTGGTGATCCACACAGCCAAAGCCAAAGGCTTTGGCATAGTCAATAAAGCAACAGTAGATGTTTTTCTGGAACTCTCTTGCTTTTTCAATGATCCAATGGATGTGGGCAATTTGATCTCTGATTCCTCTGCCTTTTCTAAATTCAGCTTGAACATCTGGAAGTTCATGGTTCATGTACTGTTGAAGCCTGGCTTGGAGAAGTTTGAGCATTGCTTTGCTAGTGTGTGAGGTGAGTGCAATTATGCAATAGTTTGAGCATTTTTTGGCATTGCCTTTCTTTGGGATTGGAATGAAAACTAACCTTTTCCAGTCCTGTGGCCACTACTGAGTTTTCCAAATTTGCTGGCATATTGAGTGCAGCACTTTAACAGCATCATTTTTTTAGGATTTGAAATAACTCAACTGGAATTCCATTACTTCCACTAGCTTTGTTCGTAGTGATGCTTCCTAAGGCCCACTTGACTTCACATTCCAGGATGTCTGGCTCTAGGCGAGTGATCATATCATCTTGGTTATCTGGGTCATGAAGATCTTTTTTGTATAGTTCTACTGTGTATTCTTGCCGCCTCTTCTTAATATCTTCTGCTTCTGTTAGATCCGTACCATTTCTGTCATTTATTGTGCCCATCTTTGCATGAAATGTTCCCCTGGTAACTCTAATTTTCTTGAGGAGATCTCTAGTCTTTCCCATTCTATTGCTTTCCTCTATTTCTTTGCATTGATGATTGAGAAAGGCTTTCTTATCTCTCCTTGCTATTCTTTGGAACTCAGAATTCAAATGGGTATATCATTCCTTTTCTCCTTTGCCTTTTGCATCTTTTTTTTTTCAGTGTCTACAATCAATTTTATTTTAATATAATCTAAACACATACCATTTAGAAAATACCAAGAAAAATTTATGTACAAAAGTTGATGCTATTGCATTTGGATAAAGCTGGCAAGTTCTTGCTACTAGCATAGCCCAGGAAACACCACCAAAGAAACCTAATATATTGGAATAGATGTTGTGGCATTTGGCCCACAGTTTGATAGCTCTCAGGGTTAACCTGAAGTTGTCAATGTTTGGTACTAGATGTAAAATTTCATCGGTTACCCTGCAACTGTTAAGACTTCTTATACATCTTATATTTAAATTTTTAAGCAGACTGTCATCTCTTAAATCCAAGTCTTCTGGAATAGTCTGCAGAGTTAATCTTGCAAACAAAATATCGATCTCCATCCCATCAAAACACAGTTGATAACTGTGATAACTGTTATCTGGTTATTGATAACTGGTACAAATGCCTCTTCAACAGCTCTTAAATCTTTTTCTTCTTCCTGTAATTTCAACTTATAGAACGAGGTGAAAAAAATCACTTCGATCAACATGTCTTGGTGCAACACAAAATGCATCAATATCAGCATCTTTTGTATATACTCCTAACCTATAAGACCCAAATGTAAAACTTTTCCCACCAACATTTTCAATTACAGATGGTGGAAGGTTCTTGCTTTCACTGATTTCTCGTATCCACTCTTTTACTAGGTTATTTAATTTTCCCAAAATTAAAATCCTGCGCTGCAGTTCCTGTTCCTCTTCAAAAACCCCAAAGGGCTTCAGAGTCTCAACTAGCTTCTGTGTGAGTAGGCAGTCAGTCTCCTTGGGGGCTGCTAAGCTGATGGGAGAAGGGATGCCATAGTGCCTCTGTGGCGTCTGTGTTTGCTGTGATCCCTGTGTTGTTACTGGAAAGGGCATTGTCTCCTGCGCCGACACCGCCCAGTCATTGTCCCCCCGCCCCCAGCCGCCGCCCTGGGCCTGATCCACTGAGGCGGGAGGGAGGGGGGCGGGGGCCTACCTTAGCCCTGGGTCCTACCCCACTCCCGCACCTGCTCCCGCTGCTTTAAGAGCCTCTCCTCCTTCCCCTTGGTCCTAACATGGCGCCCGAGCACTACCACCGCCACATCTCTTCTTTTCTCAGCTATTTGTAAGGCCTCCTCGGACAGTCATTTTGCCTTTTTGCATTTCTTTTTCTTGGGGATGGTCTCGATCACTGCCTCCTGTACAATGTCATGAACCTCTGTCCATAGTTCTTCAGGTACTCTATCAGATCTAATCCCTTGAATCTATTTTTCACTTCCACTGTATAATAGTAAGGGATTTTACTTAGGTCATACCTGAATGGTCTAGTGGTTTTCCCTACTTTATTCAATTTAAGTTTGAATTTGGCAGTAAGGTGTTCACCCCGATCTTGTTTTTGCTGACTATATAGAGCTCCTCCATCTTTGGCTGCAAAGAATATAATCAATCTGCTTTTGGTGTTGACCATCTGGTGATGTCCATGTGTAGAGTCTTCTCTTGTGTTGTTGGAAGAGGGTGCTTGCTATGACCAATGAGTTGTCTTGGCAAAACTCTATTAGCCTTTGACGTGCTTAGTTTTGTACTCCAAGGCCAAATTTGCCTGTTACTCCAGGTGTCTCTTGACGTCCGCCTTTTGCATTCCAGTCCCCTATAATGAAAAGGACATCTTTTTTGGGTGTTAGTTCTAGAAGGTCTTGTAGGTCTTCATAGAACCGTTCATCCTCAGCTTCCTCAGCATTACTGGTGGGGGCATAGACTTGGATTACTGTGATATAGAACGGTTTGCCTTGGAAACAAACAGAGATCATTCTGTCGTTTTTTGAGATTGCATCCAAGTTCTGCATTTCAGACTCTTTTGTTGACCATGATGGCTACTCCATTTCCTCTAAGGGATTCTTGCCCACAGTAGTAGATATAATGGTCATCTGAGTTAAATTCACCCATCCTAGTCTAGTTTTCTGGTTCCTAAAATGTCCATGCTCACTACTGTCATCTCCTCTTTGACCACTTCCAATTTGCCTTGATTCATGGATCTAACATTCCAGGTTCCTATGCAATACTGCTCTTTACAGCATTAGACTTTACCTCCAGCACCAGTCACATTCACAACTGGATGTTGTCTTTGCTTTGGCTCTGTCTCTTCATTCTTTCTGGAGTTAGTTCTCCAATGATCTCCAGTAGCATATTGGGCACCTACCAACCCAGGGAGTGCATCTTTCAGTTTCCTATTGAAAGGTTGTTGCTGAACGATAAGACGCCGGGATTCTTGGCCTCCAGAGGAGAAGAATTCAATCTGGGGCCAGAGACGAGGCTGGATCGCTCAGAGCTTTTGTGTAATTAAGTTTTATTAAAGTCCAAAGGAGATAGAGAGAAAGCTTCTGACATAGGCGTCAGAAGGGGGCAGAAAGAGTACTCCCCTGCTAGCCTTCAGCTGGATGTTATATAGTCACTGCTGCTGCTGCTAAGTCACTTCAGTCGTGTCCAACTCTGTGCAACCCCACTGACAGCAGCCCAACAGGCTCCCCCGTCCCTGGGATTCTCCAGGCAAGAAGACTGGAGTGGGTTGCCATTTCCCTCTCCAAGGCATGAAAGTGAAAAGTCAAAGTGAAGTCGCTTGGTCGTGTTTGACTCTTAGCGACCCCATGGACTGCAGCCTACCAGGCCCCTCTGTCCATGGGATTTTCCAGGCAAGAGTACTGGAGTGGGGTGCCCTTGCCTTCTCCGTATATAGTCACTAGCAGTCTGTTAATGAAAAGAAAGGAATGCCTTAAAACTCAATATGGCACCAGGTCCCTCATCCATAAGTTGCATTTTGTGATAATCTTGGCACCAGACGATTCATCCCAGGCCATAAAACGATTGACTTGAATCTTGCAGAAGGGCAGATTACCATACAAATAGTTTTGTTTACATGGATTAGGGGAACAATATCTGAGTATAACATACTGGTTTGTCAAGTAGGTTTTGAGCCATTTGGCGGAACTGACTTGAAGACAGAGTCTGGGGTAAATGCACAGTACATTAATATAGCTTAAGACAAACATTTCCATAAGAAAGATGCATTGGTTAACTCAAGGTTTGAGAATAGTTGGCTTCAGGTGAAACCAGGTGTCATTATGGCAACACAGTATTTTAAGAGAAACTTCCTTTTAAATTTGTACAGAGAAGGAAAAAAATATCACTAGTTTGTTTCCTCCTGCCTCTTGAGAGAGACAAAAATGTCTGACATTTGCAGCCTACTTCCTCCATTTGGAGACCCCTGGCCTTCCTGCCTGTCACCCTCTTCCTATCTTTTTGCCTTTTCATAATGTTCATGGGGTTCTCAAGGCAAGAATACTGAAGTGGTTTGCCATTTCCTTCTCCAGTGGACCACGTTTTGTCAGAACTCTTCACCATCACCCATCGGTCTTAGGTGGCCCTACATGGCATGGCTCATAGTTTTTTTGAGTTAGACAAGGCTGTGGTCCATGCGATCTGATTGGTTAGTTTTCTGTGATTGTGGCTTTCATTCTGTCTGCCCTCTGATGGAAAAGGATAAGAGGCTTATGGAAGCTTCCTGATGGGAGAGACTGACTGAGGGGGAAACTGTGTCTTGTTCCAATGGGCAGGGCCATGCTCAGTAAATCTTTAATTTTCTGTTGATGAGCAGGGCTGTATTCCCTCCCTGTTGTATGACCTGAGGCCAAACTATGTGGAGATAATGAAGATAATGGCAACCTCCTTCAATGTGGCTGTACTATTCTGTAATGCCCCCAGCAACCTATGAATGTTCCAATCTCTCCAATTCTCAATAACTAGCATTATCTTTTCTATCTTAGCCATGCTACCAGCAGTGAAGTCCTACTTCCTGGTTTTGACTTGCATTTCCCTAATGACTGATGATGTTGAGCATCTTTACATGGGGTTGGTTTAAGTGCCAAGTCATGTCCGACTGTGATTCCATGGACTGTAGCCTGCCAGGCTCCTCTGTCCAGGATATTTCCAAAGCAAGAATACTGGTGTGGGTTGCCATTTCCTTCTCGAGGGGATCTTCCCAAACCATAGATAGAACCCAGGTCTCCTGCATTGGGGTTTTCCTGGTGGCTCAGAAAGTAAAGATTCTGCCTACAATGTGAGAGACCCAAGGTCAACCCCTGGGTGGGGAAGATCCCCTGAAGAAGGTAATGGCTATCCACTCCAGTATTGTTGCCTGGAGAAGTCTGTAAACAGAGGAGACTGGCATGGGGTTGCAAAGAGCTGGACACGACTGAGTGACTAACACTTTTCACTTTCTTTCTTTACTGATTTGAGCCATCAGGGAAGTCCTTGCATGGGTTTACTGGCTACTGGTATGTATTCCTTTGTGAAGCATCTGGCAAATTATTTTGCACATTTTATCTTCTTACTATATAACTTATGAATTTTAAGGGTTCTTTGTATTCTGGATACAAGTTTTTGTCAGATACATACATTGTTAATTAACACTAGTCTATGGTTTGCCTTTTTATGTTCTTAATGGTGTTTCCAAGAGTGGAAGTTTTAAAGTTTTAGTATGTCCAATTTAGTTTTTCTTTCATGATTCATGCATTTTGTTCTATTTTTGTTTAGCCAAAGGTCATAAACATTTGCTTTTGTTTTCTTCCAGATATTGAAAAGTTCTAGCTTTTGCATTTTAAGTTTGTGATTTTGAGTTATTTCTGGATGTGATGTGAAGTAAGAGAAGGGTTTTTTCCACACAAATATCGAGTTGTTACACCACCCTTCATTTAAAAGAATATCTTTCCCACATTTATTTTGGTTCTCATGTCAAAAATTAATTAACAGTATTTGTGTAGGTCAATTCCTGAATTGTCCATCCTGTTTTATTGATTTATATCCACCTTCATGCCAACATTTTATTAGTATTTTTCTATAGTACACTTTGAAATTAGGTAGTGTAGGCCGTTTAACCTTATTCTCTTTAAAAAATTTCTTTGGTTATTCTAGGTCCTTTGTATTTCTGTACAAATTCTCAATTAACTTGTCAATTTCTACAGAAATGCCTCTGAACTTAAAGATTAGCCTGGGGAGAATTACTCTCCTACTATATTGAGTTTTTCCATCCTTGACCACTGTGTATTTCTCCACTTATAATACATTTATTATGTGTTTTCTGCGTTCCTGAATGTCTTTCAGCAATGTTTTATACTTTCATTGTATAGATCTTACTCAATTCATTAAATATACCTAAATATTTCATATTTTTGTATCACTGCAAATAGGATGGTATTTCATTTACAAACCATTCACTGCTTGTACAAATCAATTTTTGTATATTGATCTAGTATCCTGCAACCTTGCCAATTATCCCTTTTAAAAGTTCCAGTTGATTACTTGTAGGTAAGAACTTTTGAAGAAAAAACATTCCATCACTGAAGAGACTGTTTTCCTGATCCTAAAAGGAATATATATTCTTTTGAAGTGATTTTGGAAAGAAAAGTACCAAAAAAGAGAAAAGAGAAGCAAACACCAATTCTCCCAATATGTAGGTTAACTGCTATTAATCTTTTGACAAATCTCCTTAAAGTTTTGAGTGAGATTCATTTCAGTTATTTGAAATTCATTTATTGTATATAGCTGAGCTTATTCCATATATTGACAATTATTTATCATGCTTTTTTCATAACATCACATTTTCCATGTTATCAAACTTTCTGTTTGTGAAAGTTTAATGTCTATAAATAACAACTTTTCTATTAACCGTTTTAATATTGCAAATTTTATACTATTATAAGTAATGCTTCAGTGATCATCTACAGACATACATTCCTTAGGGTGTTAATAACAGTAACATTATTATTAATAGCTAAACACATACAGTACTTCCTATGTGCCAGGTACTGTTTCAAGTACTTTACACATTATTTCACTTAATTCACACAACTCCTTCAGAGGTAGACACCAGCAGTATCTCCACTACACAGTTCAGGAAAATTGAGCCATGGGTTATTGGAAATTCTAAGAGGCACAGCTGAGGGGCTCCTCTTTTACACCCACAGAGAACCACTGCTTGTAATGAAAACCATTTTTGGTAGAACTACATTAAACACATGAATGGTGTGTAATCACTGAGGAGTTACTCAGCCATAACTGAGGCACCAGGAGGTTCTCAAAATGTGAGGGCTGGGCCAACTTGCTTCTCCTCAACTCCTGCAAGTCTCAGGTCTCTCAAGTCTAAGGAGCATTTCTAGATTTGTCCTGGGAGAGAAAGCAAGGACATCATCCCGTTGTTCTCAATAGTATATCATTCAGCAATCATTGAGCATCTAACATATGTACCAATATGTACCATTTGCTAGAAAATGGCAAATGATGGTCAGTCCCTTCTCCCACTCCTGCCCCCTACACACACACAAGAACCAGAATGAAACAGAGAATTAAAACAGGTTCTCTTTCTAAATCTTTTTTGGGTTATAGACTTAACAGAAAATATGAAGACTAGGATCCTCTCCCTGAAGGGAAAACCTCTGTATAAAAGAGACTGCTTTTGCACACAAGATTAAAAGTTGGTTACTGATTCTCATAAATATATGCAAACACCCACTGTGGGTGAGTGATTCCTTGGGTGATAAGTTCTAATGTGGGTAAAAGGGAAGACATGCGTGACTGGAAGGGAAATGAGAACTCAGCCAGTTCTTGCCAGCAATTGAGTAGGTTTAAAGTAAATGAGAGACACTTGAGCGGGACAATAAAGTAATATTAATAATCACAGCTAATGTAATGAAACACTTCATACATGTCAGGCATATTCTGCACTGTTTGTATGTTACTCATTTACTACTCACCACAATCCCATGAGGTAAGTGATGTCATCTCTAATCTGCAGAGGAGGACATCTGTAATTCACACACAGAGAGGCCAGGCAGCATGCCCAAGGTCACACAGCAAGTGATGGACAGAGATGGGATTTCAACTTGGAAGCCCAGCTCAAATATACACTCTTGACCACTGTTGTCTTCATAAAGATATGAGACTACTTTGGAAGGAGGGTTGCCTTGGGCAACACTGTTTATTTTAGGAGCATACTTGTGCTAGGTTTTGCCCAGGCACCCGCTCCTGCTCAAATGGAGACCCTTTCTAGTGTGCCCAAGTTTGCCACTCTTTTAGGTCCCAACATCCAGAGAAGCATTGTGTTTAAGCTCCCTGGAGCCTTTGGCAGCTTGTCCCAAGAAGCATAATTCTAAGGCTCCACACACACTTAGAAGTGATGGGAAAGTTTGCTAGCAGGAGGTTCTCAAGCTTCACTAATAGTGGAACAGAGAAACCAATATACTTTTTTAATATTTAAAAGTGTCTTCAAATTGTTACAGTGACACTGGCTAGACTATAAAACTTATTCATAATTCCATTATCTAACAACTCAATTTTGTTCATTTATCCATATATACGTTTTCAGTTCTTGCCCACAAGCAAATATATCTAACCTGGGTACTACAGGTAGTAAACGAGTTCTTCCTTCACCACTTTTCATTATAAGATCTTCCCTGCTGCTAGCCAAAGTATGGTTTATATTAGATGCATAAAACTAAATGAACTCTACAAAGTGTCCCAGGAGAGAGGGGTGATCAAGTGAAAAATGGGATATTAATTCACTGGAATATCATTTTCTATTGTTTGTTACCATAACTATATCCATTTTTTATTCTCCTCAGCAACAGTTTTCATTTGTCTTTTAGAGGTAGTGCTCTCATGTTTTGAAGGAAACAAAGCTGGATTGCTTATCAACAACTCACCTACCTAATGGTTCCTTCTCAGATTTTAGCATTTAAGGCTTGTCCATGAATGCTCCCAGACCAATTACTTATGTAGGAATTTGGGGAAAGAAGACAATTTGACATACTAAGGTGAAAATTTTGTGTTTTTCCCCCTCCAGGGCCAATTCTCTAGTGCACAAAAGTGTAGGAACAAGACTGAAAGCAACTTCTCTCCTAAAGAAGCTCTCAAGTGCTAAATAAAGTTATTGCTCTTTGGGAAGTAGTCTGTCTTTATGACATTAATATGCATTTTCCCTAATAAGATTTGTCTGGTATCTAATAACATTAGGGGTATTAACAAGCATTGTCCCACACTGATTACATGTTAGGAACTGCTCTCCGGTGTGAGCTATTTGATATACTATAAGTGGAGAGTTCTGGCTGAAGATGATTCCACACTGATTACATTTATAGGTCTCATCTCCAACATGAACCCTCTGATGCTTAATAAGGTCATTCTTTCTAATGAAGGCTTTCCCACACTGACAACACTCATACGGTTTCTCTCCAGTATGAATTCTTTGGTGTACAATGAGGGCAGAACTCTGGCTAAAGGATTTTCCACAGTCATGGCATTCATATGGTTTCTCCCCAGTATGGGTTCTCTGATGTGAGAAAAGGTGAGAGCTTCGACTGAAGCATTTTCCACAGTCTTTACACTCAAACGGTTTCAGCCCAGTGTGAGTTCTGTGATGGACAACAAGGTGAGATCTCTGGCTGTAAGACTTCCCACATTCACTGCATTCATAGGGCCTCACTCTAACATGAGTTCTCTGATGCAGAATGAGATGTGTGCTCTGTCTGAAAGATTTCCCACATTCAGGACATTCATAAGGTTTCTCTCCAGTGTGAGTTCTCTGGTGCCTAATAAGCCTAGAGCTGTGAACGAAAGACTTTCCACATTGATTACACGTGTACAGTTTGTCTCCTGTATGAGTTCTCTGATGGGTAACAAGGTGAGAGAACCAGCTGAAGGATTTTCCACATTCTTTACACTCATAGGGTTCTTCACCGGTATGAGTCTTTTGATGTCCAATGAGGTGAGAACTTCGGCTGAAAGATTTTCCACATTCTTTACATTCGTAAGGTTTTTCTCCAGTATGAATAAGTCGGTGCCTGGTAAGATTAGAACGCCAACTGAAGAATTTTCCACATTCCTTACATTCGTAGGGTTTTTCTCTATGAGTACCCTTTGATATACCAAGGGATGTACCATGAGTAAGAGAACTGTTATCAGGGCATCTGTATGATTTATCTCCTGCTTGAGTTCTTGCAAATTGAATAAGGTGGATGTTTTGACAGAAAGTTTGACTGGATTCACTACTGTTGCTTGCACAGCTTTCCTGATGACCACTGAAAACCAAACTGTGTTTCAAATTTTTAGGATTTGAGTCATGCTTATAGAAATACTCTTGCAGTACTAGTTGAGCAGGCAGAAGACAGTTTCCCCTGTACTTCTTATTTTCATATACCCTCTCCTGAGGAAGTACTTTCTTTTGGGTGAATGCCACTTGCCTCAGATGTCTCTCCTGGCTGTCCTGGGGCCTGTCCAACTGACCACCACATGTCCAGACTTCTTCCAGTGACAAATACCAGAGATCACTCTTTGCCATTCTTTCCATTTTAACATCACAGGAGTATTTATCTTTAGAAATGCTCTTACTGAAAGTTGATTTAATTTCAACTGGAGTTTCCAAATCTGAAAGAAATGGAAAAGCCTATATAACTAAAAGAAGTATTAAGGTCAGGATGGTAGGATGTATGTAGAAAAAAGTATGTTAAGTCCCGTAGTGTTGCTTTCAAATACGGTTTTATAACTTTGATAGAGAAAAAGGGATAGAAGACTCATTGACAGGAAATGAGATGGGCTATAATATGCACATAAAAGGAGCAAAGAGAGTAAGAGAAGTCACAGGATTAGCTGTGACATGTGGGATCAAGATATTCAGTGCTGGGGTGTCAGTTTAGGAAATCCACAGAAGGGGCTGCACTGTCATTACCTAATCCAACTAATAATGATATAGGAACCTAATGTGTCTACTTGCTGCCAAGCCCTCCCCTGACGTGAATTCTTCACATTCCTAAACCATGAATGCAGCTGTATGTCAGGAAATGGTTTTTTTTTTTTTTTAGGAAATGGTTCTTATCTATATCACCAAAGCAGTGCAGAATAATTACAGGTCTGACATGGTGAACCTCTCAGAAAGGCTTTGTGATAGGCTGGAAGAGCAACTGCATAGAAGTTACCCAGCTTCTAACCTAAGTTTTCCCACTACTAGTGGTGAATTTAGACAAGGTGCTAAACTTTTCAAAAATCATATCGCTTATCTGTCATCTAAGGACCTATAAGATTATTCTGAGTATCATATAAGGTAGGAGTTCATCACCAAAGCAGTACAGTTTGTAATGCTCACTGTTGTCATCATTCCTACCTTCTGTTTTGATTCCTTTGTTCTGAGACATCAAGACTTCACTAAAATTGACAGGACTAACAAAGGATATTAACTCAGAACCTACCTAATTCACATTCTCCTGGACTTTTCACCCTTCTGCTTATACACATGCATACTACTACAAGCTACTTTCCCTGGTTCAGAGCCTGTATTTGTTTCTCAATGCCTTTTGGCTAAAATGCTTGTTTCTGAAATCTAGGAAAAATCCACAACTTACCCAACACCACCTCTTCCTATCCTATATAAGTGGGGCAATACCTATTCTTACCTGACATATGGGGTGAATTGTGTTCCCCAAAGAAGATCTATTGAAGTCTTAACCCCCAACATTACAGGTTATGACCTTATTTGGAAACAGGATCATTGCAAATGTAATTAATTAAGATGAAGTATTACTGGAATAGGATGACCCTAATCCCATCTGACTGGAGTCCTTACAAGAAGAGAAGAGACACAGAGACAGACACACAGGGGACGTCACCATGTGAAGCTTGAGGTGATGTGTCTACAAGCCAAAGGGCCCCGGGGGCACCAAAGTTAGGAGAGGAAGGAAGGATCCTCCCCTGAAGCCTCAGGGCACACAGCCCTGCCCACGTCTTGACTTCAGACCTCTAGAACTGAGAAAAATAAACGTGTTGATTTAAGCCACCTGGTCTGTGAAACTTTGTTTTGGTTGCCACAGGACACTAAGACACCTGGTAAACAATCCCTGTGCCAGGCTCCTAACTGCCTTTTTTGTACAACCCAATCCCCATTCCCAGTCATAATTTTCAATCACAACTTTGTTAGTTATTTGTTTCTTCCCCACCCTGATTTCTTTTTTTTTTAAAAATTGTGATTAAAAAAATACATATAACATAAAATGTACCTATGGCTGATTCTTATTGATGTATTACAGAAAACTACAAAACTCTGTAAAGCAATTATCCTTCAATTAAAAATTTAAAAAAATGCACCATCTTAACCATTTTAAAGTGTATGATTCAAGTATTAAGTATCTTCATCTTGTGCAGCCATCGCCACCAGCCATTTTCATCTTGTAACATGGAAACGCTATACTGTTAAATAATAATGCTCCAATCTCCTCTCAACCCAGTGCTCAGCAATTACCAGTATATTCTGTGTCTTTATGATTTTGGCTATTTCAAGTACCTTATATATGTGGAATGATACACTATTTGTCCTTTTGTGACTTATTTATTTCACCCAGCAGACTGTCCTCAAAGTTCATTCACATTATAGCAAACTGCAGTTATTTACTTCTTTTTAAAGGCTAAACAACAGAGTTCATTGGGCTTCCCTGTGGCTCAGTGGTTAGAATTCGCCTGCCAATGCAGGAAATCTGGGTTTGATCCCAGGTCAGGAAGATAAATCTGGAGAAGAAAATGGCAACTCACTCCAGTCTTCTTGCCTGGAAAATCCCATGGACAGAGGAGTCTGGCAGGCTACAGTCCATTAGGTTGCAAAGAGTTGGACATGACTAGCAACTAAACAACAAACAGCAATAGAGTTCATTACATTTACAAATACCTCTACCTTGATGAGTTTTGATAGACACATGCCATCTTTTTCCTCTCTTCCACTCCATGCATCAAAATCCCATGGATAAGTTTTTCAGACTACAAATGCCAGCTGGAAAATTCTAAAATGAACACATATGATGAGGGGTGGGGCTGGGCATGGAAGGACAAGTCTGAGTAAAGTGACAGAAAATACAAATGTATTAAAGTCCTAAAAATATTCCATGTATTCTATAACATGGGAGATAACCCAGGTGAGTTATCTTAAAAATCTGTAGCACCTATTAATGAACTCATCTGAGTTTTTAAAGGCATTACCCATAATACTTTTCATTTTAATAATGAAGTTCCCAAGAAGAGATGCAGAAGTACAGAACAGACTTTTGAACTCTGTGGGAGAAGGTGAGGGTGGGATGTTTAGAAAGAACAGCATGTATATTATCTGTGGTGAAACAGACCACCAGCCCAGATGGGATGCATGAGTCAAGTGCTCGGGCCTGGTGGGCTGGGAAGACCCAGAGGAATCGGGTGGAGAGGGAGGTGGGATGGGGGACCGGGATGGGGAATATGTGTAACTCTATGGCTGATTCATATCAATGTATGACAAAACCCACTGAAAAATTTAAAAAAAAAAAAAAAAAAAAAATGAAGTTCCCATGGCTTGTAGATTCCCTCAAATTCCAGGTGATTAAGCACATATATGGAACTTTAGTGTTTCTTTGACAATAAATTTTCCACCAAAATGTAAATTGTTGGTTATACAGTTATTTTTGGATACTTGTCAACAGATAGACATCCAGGAAAGCTTGCTAAACTCAACACAGGAATGGAAAAAATACAGACAGGAAAAAATAGGGAAATCAAAGGAAACAGAGAACAGTTTTTCCTGCCATGGCTCCAAAGCAGTTGAGGGATCAAGTACTTTCCAACGTCTAAGAGACCTTCCCTGAGACAGGTATTTGATACAGTCACCTAAGAGGCCCAGTGTAAAAAAGGTCAGAAACAATTTATGACATTTAAAAGTAGAAACAGGATTTCCCTAGTGGCACAGTGGATAAGAATCCACCTGCCAATGCAGAAGACATGGGTCCAATTCTGATCTGAGAGGATCCCAGATGCCACGGGCAACTAAGCCCATGCATCACAACTACTGAAGCCTATGTGCCCTGGAGACCATGCTCTACAACAAGAGAAGTCACTGTGATGAGATGCCTGTGAACCACAACTAGAGAATAGCCCCCACTAGCTGCAACTGGTGCCAACACAGCAACAAAGACCTAGCACAGTCAAAAATAAATAAATAAATTTTTAAAAAGTATAAACAAAATGAAAGCTCAGAAAACCTTAAGGAACCTGTACTTAACAAGTCAAAAGTTTTCACAAAGAAAAGGAGGTGAAACTTCTAGGATGACTGAGACTCTGGTTACATCACACAGGAAGCCTGAAATGCAGGGAATGCCTGGTATGTGTGGATGTGTCAGAGGGAAACAGCTGTGGAGGGTTACAGCGTGCCTGGACTGCACTGGGCCTAGGGGGCCATGGTGCCCACAAGGGCAGAGGGGTCACTGGCAGGTGTCCTGGCTGCTCTGCCCCATGTGAAGTTGGCCATCGGCAGCATGATCCAGACCAGGATGGCTGGGCCAAGGAGAAAGATGTCAGGGCACCGAGCTTAGAAACAGAGGTCTGGGAAATGATCACTCAGTGGGAACAGAGCGGGAGGAAGATGGAGGACTGCCGTCTATTTCTTAGCCCAGAAGGCTGATCTGTGCTACACAGGGAAGTTGGGTAAAGGAATGATGCTAGGAATCCTCATAACGGTCTGCAAATTGGAGATGTTAAGATTAAAATGAATAGGAGTAAATTGAAAAAGAACATTAAATAAAGCTAGATGACAGTGAGAAAACAGGTGGTTTTGAGAGCAGCAAGTCTGGGAAGGAAGGAGGGTTACGTCAACAAGGACTGGTGAGTTGTCTGTAGCACTTTTCCACCTGGTAGAAAACAAACCCAGAGAAGGACTGGGTGATGAGGTCCCAGAGCAGAGCTTACACAAAGCAGCAGAACGAAGGCTATGGGAAGGGAAACAGGACAGGGAAAGGACAGTCAAAGATGAGAAGTAATTTTATGATAAACAAGAGGGTGCAGATGCTAGAGCTAGTGGTAAGAATCAAGAAAGCACTATGAACAGGGCTGGAACCAAGTACATCCACAGAAAGAAAATTTTCATGAATGCAAATTGAAGTGTGACAAGATTGAAGAAGGCAGCCGAGCAATGGGGAAACAGAAGGTAAATAAACTCAGTCCTTGTCTTTGAAATGTGGAAAACTAGTGACCGCTGTCACCAGTGATTCCTGCTCTGAGCAGTGGGTCTGGTCCTTACCTGGATGGGTCTCTTGATGAATCTCTCTCTCCACCAGCCATGGCTCCTCCCCCTTCTCCAACCGCAGGATCACATCTGGTTTGGGAAGCTGATGCCCTGTTTATAGTGAAAGATAAAGTTACTGGGCAAGGGTTAGGAGTTCTGGGCTAGACACAAAGAAACATCCCAGTTCAAGCCCAACTCCTGACCCTTCAACAGTCCTGTGGGGGCTCTGAAGAATAGACAAGGTAGGGCTACAGAGGCAGCAAAATATACACTTCTTAAAATATACAACATATAATTATATACAAAATACACAATTTCTTAAAATTCAACAAATCAAAACAATTCCCTATCCACCGCACAAAGAGAGGTTGGTCTCACCTAAAGACACCAGGTTTCTGTAGTTTTCCAGCATCACATCTTTGTACATGATCTGCTGAGCAGTGTCCAGCAGTTTCCACTCTTCCCTGGTGAAGTTCACAAGTATGTCCTTGAAGGTCACCAGTGTCTACAACATGAAGCAAATTGGAGCCTGATGTATATCTCTGCTGCCCCACTTTCCCAAATATTAACAGGAAGATTAGGCAGATAGCCCTTGGGTAGGGGAGGAGTATAGAACAGAATTTATTCTAGGAGTGAGTGCTATTTATGTTGACTTCTGGTCAAGCCCTAAATGGAATGGTATTAAGTATGCACTGTCTAGAAACCAGCTTCATGTTACACTTTAGGTTAAGAAACTGTTACAAACACTCTCATTTAAATCAAGTATGTTGTAAATAGCTAAAGCAAGGAGAATCAGTTAATCTACACTTAAGTGAAATAATTAGAACCTAATACAAGGCAGGAAAAGAAGGGAAAAACAGTCTTGAATTCAAGTACAACTTAACGCTTAAGACACCAATGTAGCCATGTTTCATGACCTCAAATAATTTATAAAACATTTTTCTTAAACATTGGTAGGCATTAAAAAATGGAAAAGAGCTTATATTTTATAGTAACAAAATAACAGATACAGAAGCAAGGTTTTTATTAGCCACATCAAAAAGAACTGTAGATGACATATAAAAGGAAAAAAACCAATTTGAATGACTGAGTGTTTTTCATCAAAGATCTGTAAAGATAAAAATATAGTGGAATAATGGGCTTTTTTAATGTTGAAAGAAATGAACTGTCATGCAAGAATTTCAATACTAGGTGAAAATATCTTTCAGGAATGATGACAAATACCTTCTCAAATAAAGTTAAACAAACAGGATTTGTTACCAGCAGACCAGCTCTAAAGGTATGCTAAAGGTAATTCTTTAGGCAAGGAAAATAATACAAGAGAGAAATTTTACATCTCAGGAATGACAGATAAGACAAAGAGCAAATGTTTGGGGACTTCCCTGATGGTCCAGTGATTAAGACCCTGGGCTTACAATGCATGGGGTGTGGGTTCCATCCCTGGTTAGGGAACTAAGATCCCACATGCCATGTGGCGTGGCCAAATTAAAAAGAAAAAAAAAAAGTAAATATCTGGGTAAATACTGTAGACTACTTTTCTTAAATCCTTCAAAATATGTAGGACAGCCCAAAGCAAAGGCTATGTTCTCTCGTGGGGTTTTCAATACACATAAAGCATGAGGGTGTCATCTAGGGGAAAAGCTGAGAGAGGCTGAAGGAGGGTTCCCCATCCAGTCACTCTGTCCCCAGAGGACCCACCCTCCCCCAGGCTCTTCCTGTCTTCGTTTTAGTTACTCCTGGATAATTACACAACTTAACCCCAAGCTCCTCCAAACACTCAGTCCCCAGGCAGAAACTAACAAGCCAGCCCCACACCCAAGACCACCAGGGACCAGAGAATCCCTCAAAAAGGCACCGGTATCCCCAGTTATGTCATCATCTTTGAGGGAGAAAGCTTGCTATGTGCTCAGTTCCTCACTATGGACAAACAGCATCTCATCAGAATCCTTGATAATCCACACATTTCTGTTCAAGCTGTGTTTCTTTGATATGAAAGGAAATAAAACAACTATAAATTAAGCAAACAAAATAGTGCCAGTCTGCAGGGGGAAGTGTCTAACATATGGATCCCTTAAGAACCCTTAACCAAAAATGGATTCCCAGTTGGAAAACAAAAAAGAATGAAGGCAGCCCAACTTACGTGGGACCGGGCAGTTAGCAACTCAGCCTCCATGCCCTCCTTGTTCCTGACAGAACTTCCTGAGAAGCAGGAGATATCGAGCAAGTGAAGCTGTGGGAAAGGAAGAAACTTGAGGAGAGGTGCTGTGATCAGGGGCTTGTTAATCAAGAGCCTAGATTCCCTCAGACTAGCTGCATGTACCTACACACCACACAGTGGACGTCAGACTGTTCCAGAAATACATGTACAGTGTCCGAAACCCCCAGGAGTAGGAAGAAAAGAGCTCCAAAGACTGCCTCTGCTCCACAATCTCTAGAAATCTGCGTTAAATTTTATTTGGAATTGAATGGTTCTAATACTATACTGAATCCTCTCTCTTAAAAAAAAAAAAAATCTCTTTTATTATTCACGTATAGCTGATTTTCTACATTGTGGTAGTTTCAGATGTATGGCAAAGTGACTTAGTTATACGCACACACACATATTCTTTTTCAGATTTTTTCCCCTTATAGGTTAAAAGGAAATCATACCATAGTTGATTGAAATCATATGTCTATGTTTGGTTTATTTCGCTCAGCAAAATGTTTTTGTCAACTACAAATTGGCACTTGTCATCTACCTCTACAAGGATTAAGTCATATGCTGCTGCAGCTGCTAAACTTCAACACTCCCTTGAAAGGAGTTCAGGGTGGAAAGCAGAAATGAGGTACTCTGTGCTTGGTGGGGGCAAAAACTGACAGGAGACATCTTCAGTTAGCTATTTTTCAGGAACAGATTTAAGGAGCCCAATTCTTGTTTCTCTTCATATCTAGAAAGCACCGAAATCCTTCATGTTGATGTTGATGATTGTTCCTTGTGACTAGCAAAAGCTTCACCAGACTAGCAGAAACCTTTGGGAAGATATGTACTTGATTGCATGCATTCCCCCTTCACCAAAATCACAAATATACTGACTTTCCCCCGTGCTTCTTTGGAACAGTTTCTCAGAGCAAGCTCAGATGCTGTCTCCCGGGCTCCAGTCCTCGTTTTGTCCCAAACTTAACTCACAACTTTCATGTTGTGCATTTTTTCAAGTTGACATTTTGGTTCATGCAAGTTGTAGCCTGAATCAGCATTTCTCTCTTTTTAATGGCTAAATAATACTCCTCTGTATAGATCCACCACATTTTATTCATTCATTTGCTGATGATTATACCTAAGGGTGGAATTGCTGGCTCATATGATAACTTTATGTTTAGCTTTTGGAGGACCCACTGAACTGTTTTCCATAGTGACTACATCATTTTACTTTCATACAAGCAACTACAAGGGTTGCAACTTCCCCACATGCTTGCCAACACTTGTTATACCATCTTTTAAATTATATATCATCTTAGTAGACAGTTAACTTTAGTTGACACCCCTAATGTGACTAACACTCTTTTAGCTAGCATTCTGGATGGGCTTCCTTAGGTGGTGAAGGGGTAAAGAATTTGCCTGCCAATGCAGGAGACATAGGAGATATGGGTTTGATCCCTGGGTCAGAATATCCCCTGGAGTAGGAAATAGCAACCCACTCCAGTATTCTGGCCTGGAAAATTCCATGGGCAGAGGAGCCTGGCAGGCTACAGTCCATGTAGTTGCAAAGAGTACAACACGACTGAGCATACACACATTCTGGATGACAACTTATCTTCCCTTTTACTTCTTTTTTTTCTTTAACAGTATATTCTGTATGTGAAGTATAGATAGAACTTATATTTGTCACCTTCCCCATATACTTTGGGTGGGATCTATATAATTTTGATGTCAACCTTTTTGTCTACCCCTTGAGGAATGTCAACCTCTTCTTTGACATTCATACCAGATGTTAGATTATGTACAAATTTGACTGCTTTAAGTGCTCTAATGTCAAGAGAAAACAAAAAATATAATAATTATGAGATGAGTCTGAAAAATAAAACTAGTTTAAACACATAAACACTTCCAGTTAAACTATCTGATTAAAACAACAAAAAGAGAAAACTCAACAACTGAAGGAGCTAGAGAGGCAGTTTTTTTTTTTTTAAAAAAGACCAACACAAACTTGTTCGATTTTAAACACTGAAAATACTAATATGACACGCAATTCTGAGGAAGATAAATGATAAAAATAATTTCAATAAGTAAAAAGTTTTTAAATGAATATTTCAGAGTAAGAAATAGAAAACGGCCCAGCTCTTTTTGCTACGAAACTTATTAAAAGTAGACCTATTTTATCAATGCTTGCAGCATATAACTTTTACAATATCCACTAGAATACAGTAATATATATATATATATATTTCAAAACCAATATAACCACGTTGGATTTCTTTTATGAACGTTAACACATTCACAGTTAAGAAATTTCCTGCTCTAACAAAAAAAAGATGATCAGATCACGTTTAGCAGACGCTGGAAAGGCTAGATGCAAAAATTTAAACCTCTGGCCTCAGCTGGGAAGAAAAAGGAAACAGGAACAGAAGAATCGTTATTTCTCATGTCTGAGACTATGTGGCTCGGACTCCCCAGAACCGCCCGGCGCAGCGGGCATCAGGGTCCAATCCCACCATCGTGACCGCGCGAATCCAAGAGGCTCCGGGGATAGCTCAGCCCAGGAAGACCATAGGGAAGAAGCATTGTTGGTCAAACGACCGTCCACCTCAGGGAAGAGGCGAGCAAACCGCGGTGCCCGGTCCGCTAGGAAGCAAACCATGTCCAGCCCTCCCGTGCATACCTACGATCGGCACCTGCAGGCGCAAAAGAACCGTCACAAAGGCAGCGGCTCGGCGAGCTAGCCCACAGCCGGGCTCCCGCGCCTCGCGGATCCACAGGGCAGGCGGCTGCAGCGCGGGCCCCGCCCGGCCTCCTGCCCCGGCCCCCGCAGCCCACGCCGTGCCCCAGCCCCTCGCGCACGCGCTCCACGTCCACTCACGACCAGCCGAGAAGCGTATCCGAACGCAAAACCCAGAGACGCTCCGCAGGGTGGCGCGGGGGCTCATGGGAAATGTAGTCCTGGCCCTGGCTCCGCGGCCAGGGGAGCGCGCGCCCCTATCCTGCGGCTCCCGGCTGAGAGCATCGGCCCGGGTTCCTGCACCTCGTGCTTGCTGCTCCCTTTCCACCGCGGCCTGACGGTTCCAACCCGAGAGGCGTGAACCCTGAGGACAGGTGAGCGCGTAGGCTCACGGACATCGGAGGAGATGCGGTAGGGATAGGGGAAAGGGGGCTGCCGGATTCGCCAGGCCGTTGGCCGTGGGTAAGGGGCAGCGTTCTTGCGGCCCGGGTTTCCTGGGACAGACTCAGGTTCGGGGTCGGTGTTTGGGGGTGAGCAGCACCAGGCGCTGGGGAAGGGTCTGACTTTCTTCCGTGAGTGAGAGGAGCAGGGGTGTCTAGCTTGTACTTCTTAGTTTATTCTGATGCTTTTTTTCAGTCTGTCTTACCACCTGTCAGCTGAAAAAAAAAGAAAAGCATAACCTAAAAGTTGAGAATTATATATATATTTTTAGTGGGTGTACTGTTGAGAAATTAAACCAGGGAGCAGCCTCTCAGCTCTGAGGAACCTTCCCAAGAGGTAAGGGGGAAGCCAGGGTATACAGATTTGCGACAAAAGCCAGGTAGTTAGAACATAAAACGAAATTACGTTAATTAAAGAAAACCAAACATCAAGTTGATGATCTTAGCACATTTTTATGTATGGGAAGATGTAAGAGTCTGGGCTTATTGAAAGCATTCCTCTGATAAGGATTTGAACTCTTCAGGGACAGTATCCTATGTTTCTCCATCCTGAATCTCTTCAAGCGTGGTGATCTGCACTGGGCAGATCACCTGAAGGCTGCAGCATTCTTTGCTGATATGGCAGATGACATTCTTTTAACACAGCGCCTCCTCTTGGTCATAACATTTCATGACCAATTTTGTTTTTGACTATGCTGTGGCTTGTGTAACCTTAGTTTCTACACCAGAGATAGAACCCCTGCAGTGGAAATGCAGAGTCTTAATCACTGGATCATTGGGGGAGTCTGCATGACCAGTTTTGTCCACTGTGGTGGGAAGGCTCTCGTTCCTAAATCAGGAAAAGATTATGTTGATAGGCCATTTGATGAGCTGAGGTTTTTTGTTTGGTCCTTGGTGGCTCAGATGGTAAAGAATGCCTGCAGTGCAGGAGACCCAGGTTCAGTCTCTGTGTTGGGAAGATTCCCCTGGAGAAGGGAATGGCAACACACTCCAAAATTCTTGCCTGGAGAATTCCATAGACAGAGGAACCTGGCAGGCTACAGTCCATGGGGTTGCAAAGAGTGGGACAGGACCGAGCGACTAAGACTCACTTTTTCACTTTATGTTTTTTTGGATTAGTCCTTGTTGATCGTCTAAAATTCTCTGGATTGCTTGTATTACTAGTTTATTATGATCCAGTAGATGTTGTCCCTTGTTGCTTCTAATTGTATTTAGAGTTGTACTGTTACATTAATTATGTGTAGAGTTATACATATGATTAACTGTTTTGAGATATTAATTTTGTTGGAGGCCTGGTAACACATTGTGTAATGCAAGAGACAACAGTCTTGTAAAACAATATAATACAACTGGTAACATTAATAGTGTAGCAGAGAGAGACACAGGCATAAATAATTTGAAAATGAGAGACAGCAAATTAAAACAATGGTTAGTATAACTAGTTGTAGTCTTGACATAATAGGCCAAGTCATCTGGAGTCAGTCAACTGGAGAAGCCAAATTATAGAAGGATCAGGTAGAGAGAAAAAGATAAATGTTTTATCTCTGTTTACAAAAGTATTCTTCTTAGAATGACATGGTCAAAGGTCTGATTACAAGGCAATTGACAAGAAACTTGCATATTTCTGTGACATAAAACATTTTAATAACTAGAATTATGACTAGTGACATTATACCAGGACTTTGAAGCATCTCAGAGTTGGCTAAAGGTCTAAAGAACTTTAGTTAGAATTTGATATGTACAAAACTACTTTTTCAGGGCTCCTTTTCTACAAACTTTCCAAAACTTTCTGTTTCCATATTAGATTGTCCCTTATTTTTTTTTTTTAATCAAGAAATAACCAGCTATAGGACAAAATCACCCTTATTTTCCTAACAAAATCACTTCTGTTCTTCATGCTTTCTTTTTATTGAAAACTTACATTCTAATTCCCTTGCACATTAAAATGCTTTCCTTAATATTTATTAATTATATTTCAGTTTTAACCCTTAAAGCCTTCATCTCTAGGGAAAACGGTCATGCAGCCTATAGTTGTGAACTGTTTGTCATAGCAGCATTTCCTGGTTGGCAAACTTGGAATTTCCCATAACCCCTAGTAACATGTATTTTCTGATTTCTTTCTTCAGTGTCTTATAAGACATGTGTCTAAAAATCCCAAACATCTTTAGTTTCTGTCTCATAAGGAGACAAAAGGAGGTAAATTTAGACCTGTTTAGCAATTAATGTTCACGTGTTTTATCTTAACCTGAAATGACCTGGCTATTTAATGAATTCCCATCATTTAACTGAACTTAGCAAAACTCAAGTTACTAAAAATCAGGAGAAACTATTTTAGATACATAATTATTCCTAAAGAGTTCACTTGAAAACTCTTACCTCATTTGCTTTTATTTTATAAGTTATGAAAATACCGTCCTACCAAGTTAATTTTTTGCTGACAAATCTGCAACAGAAATAACATGAACATATTGACCTTCAATAAACCTAGGTGTAATAAAAATAAGACAAGTCTTATTTTATAAACCAGCAAGCTTAAGCTAGCTTTAATACCAGATGTTAATTAATATTGAGTATTTCCCCTAGATCACGTGAGCCTGGAATTCATTCTGATCAGTTTCTTTTATATTTTGAAACATTTAATTTGTAAGTGCTTACTTATAAGCCAATTAAAAAGAACTCTTTATAAGTTTAATTTTGATAATATTTTCTGGAGATAGAGACATCTATATGTATAATGTGTACACACACATATAAATAGACAAAACTAGAGATCTCATAGCATCACTTTAAAAACTTAGTTCTGAATCAGATATTACAATATAAACTTAGTTTATAATTAACAGTGGGAATAAATTAAATTTGCTTGCTTAGATGATTAGGCTTTATTATTTGTGGAAAAAGTTTTAAAGATTTCTGTTTGTCTTTAATAAACCTTTAAGTAGGCTATGAATCAGATTTGGGGTGAGATGATTTCCATATAAACTGAAAATTAAGAGTTCTGTGTACTATTCATAGAACTTTGGGGTTCACTGTTGTCAAAGTCTTGAGTAAGGCATTCAACAAAGGCCCTCTGAGTGTACAGATTAGACCCAGAACAAAATCTGTTACTAATTTTATTAGCTCCTGAATATTGGCCCCAGTTTTTACTTTATATTGTATGACTCTATTGGTTTCCTTTAGTATGTTTAATTAATATTTCTTGAGGGGCATATCTACATGCTGCCTTATAATAACAATACCAAGCAGGGGACACAGTACCCATTGGTCCCCAACAGTAAAGGAAGCCTATCAACAAGTCTTGGTCTTACAAGGAGTCA
Organism: Muntiacus reevesi; assembly: GCF_963930625.1. NCBI lineage: Eukaryota > Metazoa > Chordata > Mammalia > Artiodactyla > Cervidae > Muntiacus > Muntiacus reevesi. The sequence goes on from NC_089261.1 coordinate 28,917,353, forward strand.
TGGAAGCTTTGCCTTCTTTTATCCCCTGACCTTTTATCTATTTTATATAAAATGCTCTGGGGTCCCTAGTAAAGGGTTGAACCAAGGGACTCAGGCCTTTTTCTGTCAATCTTTTAACTTGGTTAATTGGCCTGTTGCCCCAAGTAATTGTTGGTCAGCTATCTCAGTGTAATTTTTTCCAGCCCTTTGTGTGTGTGTGTGTGTGTGTGTGTGTGTGTGTGTGTATGTATTTGGTTTGGTCTCAGTGGCCTTGGGCTGCAACAGCTTCAGTTCCTAGACAGAGATTGAGGTTGAGTTGTGGCACTGAGAGCACCGAATCCTAGGGACTAGACCAGTGGTTAGTGGCAAGGCCCTGGTGCTTCAGCTTTGCAGAAAATAAATCCCACAAAGATGGAAAGTAGTGAAACAAGTGTTTATTAGGAGGAAAAAAGAATCCATTACTTGTGTATTGACACATGGGTGGACTCAGAGAGTTGCACCCTTGGGGCAGTTTAAATCACTTACATGGGGCATTTCTTCTGGTTTTCCTTTGGTCAGTCCTTTTTGATTTGCCTGATTTGGAGTACATATTTGGTATGTCTCAGGATCCTCCCACGCATCTCTTAGCCAAGATAGGTGCTTTAGAGCAGAGGCCTATGGGTAGTTAGCATCATTTGCTATGGGATGGCGCCCCCTTGTTTATGTCGCCTAGGGAACTTTTCTGTGTTTGTGTAGTTGGGGAATCCTCCTGATTCTAAGAATGAAAAATAAATGGTCACTTATCTTTTGTCTGGCCAAGGCCCAGCCTCCTCAGTTGGCCTGCTGGTTTCGTCTTGGAGTATGGATCCACAGAGAATGAATTGTTTGCCCTGAGGGCCATCTATCTCCTGCTTCAGGGTAAATAAGGTGGACTTGTTTGGGGCCCTTTAATGTTGGGGACCAATGGGGGTCCCTTTGGCCCATCCAACCTGAGGTAGTATCACATCAAAACTTTTTAATTCTCTTTTTCTCTCTCTTTTTTTTTTAATTCTCTTAATGTATGTTTTATTTATCCCATTTCTTAATAACCATCGAGAGATTTATCTTTTTGGGGATGAGTCACTTTAAAATTTCCACCTTGTTAGGAAAAAGTTTGTAGACTTTCCCTTCAGTTTTAAAAAATTTCCTGTTAATTTACCTAATTAACATTAATTTGTTTTTATTAGCATCTGTAAGATCCGTTGAGCGGAAGTAGAGGCCACAAATAAGACTTCGCAAACTGGTTTTTTGCTTGTTTTAAATTAAAGGAGTTCTTAGGTTAATCATTTTATATATATATGTGTGTGTGTATGTGTGTGTGTGTATAAACAAGTTTATAATTTTTCCTCCTTTTAATGTAGTTTTATTTCCCCCCATAAGTACCAATAAAACAACTGTTTATAATGAGAGCTCTCTAAAAATTTACCAGTTTAGAAGTTTCTTCCATTTAATGGCTCCATCATCTGGCCATTAATGAAATATATGATAGTAGTGACCTAAACTAATAAGATGCAAGAGGCTTCCCTACAAGATGATGTAAAGGATGCCACATAAGCAAGACCCAGAAGGTTTACTCCCAAAAATAGTTTAAGAAAGTGAAGGTCTTCATTGTACAGACTGACACAATGAAGGTTAAGATGGCAAAAAGCCCCTAACAATTGGTACAGCCAGACGAAAGACTGATCAGAACCCCAGTCTATTTGATTGTCACCAAATGAACATGATTTGTGTGCCTTTTGGATGGCAGAGACCAAGTTCTCAAGTCACACACACATATACCACACAAGAAGAACAGGTAGAACGTTTAGTCTCAAAGACACAGGAAGGAGAAATGCAGGTTCACCCTAGAAGGGCTTTTATCTTTAAGGTCAGAATTCTGAAAAGATGTTTTATCAAACTAACTTTCTCTAACTTAACTGTGTATGCAATAAAAGGGCCCCATCGTAGTCATTTTCAGGATGAGATTTCCTTTAATCCCCAATTAAGTAGATTCTTGCAAGTATGAACTCTCTATATACATAAATCTGGCTAGGGTGTTAGTTGGAGGTTGGCTTTCTGATTCCCCTAGCTTATCTGAGAGAATCTATTTTCCATTTTAAAGTTGAATTTGTTGAGGATAAAATTTACCAGTGAAATTGTGTGTTGGACCTATGTGCTGCTTATGAGCTTAATTCCTCTAGGTTTTTACCCCAGAGTCTTCTCTGCTCCTCTAATATGTCTCAGTTATCCCTCTGGTAGTAGAAGACCATCATGGTGCTTTGATCACAGAGTGACTAGTTCTTATTTCTGTCCCCAGGAGAGCAAGTTTTTAAAGTTAAATTGAATGGATTTCCCTATAGAGACAGCTGCACACTATGAAGATTTGCCTTTACCACTCCTGCAAGTTTCTCAGTTGCCGGAGAAAGCCATTGCTGACCGTGAGATGTCCCTTCTTCAGAGCTGAAAGCTATTGTGATGTTTTCACTTTTATTCTGACAAATTCTTGCTAAGGTAGCCTTTTGAGGAAAAACATCAGGTCAACCTCCTACCTAACCACTCAGCCCAGATTACTCAGTGTCTTAGTTTTTTTTTAGTGTCTTTCAATTGAAGAAATCCCACTGTCTTTCATCCTGGGTCCCCCAGAATCTTCCAACTGTGGATGTCAGGTGGGGTGGTGGCAGTGGTAACTTTTTCATAGTGTCTGTCAACCAAGCGCCCCTAGTATCTTTCACCTGGTAAGCCAAGTACCTGTTATGCACCCCCAAATAAAATGCAGGATCATCAACAAGTAGTTGGGAGAACGAGGAGAACCAAGAGAGATTCACCCATATTCATTTGAACTCTTTGAGGAGGCAGATGGGCACAGGAGGCCTGTACTAAGACTCTGGCTCATTGTAGAGTTCATGTGAAGGAGAGAAGTCAACTTTGGGTCCCTTAATTGGTTGCCAGAACTGTTAACTGAAAAAAAATACACAACCTGAAAGTTGAGAACTATATTTTATTCTGCGGATTTTCTCAATAGCTTTGAGAGATTGATCCAAAGAGAAGGGAGGAGCCAGGATACATAGGAGTTTTTATAAGAAAGACCTGGTAGTCGGAACATCAAAAAATACTGTTAATTAAAGAAAACTAGATATCTCAGGTTAATGAATTTAACACTTTTTGTGTATGGGAAGATGCCAGAGTCCGGGTTTATTGTAATCATTCCTTTGCTATGCACCTTATCTATCTAGGGTCAGTATACTGCATTTCTCCATGCTGAATCCCCTCTGAATACATAGTCTAGGGTGGCTGTAGTGGCTGATATCTTGAAGGCCACAATATCCTTTGTTGTGACATTCTTTGTCCACACACCTTAATCCATTACTGGGCTGTATCACAGTAATGAGATATTGTTCTCTGTGGCAAACTTTAAATTAAAGAACTTAAGATCATATGAACGTTATTTCAACCATGAGTCAAATAAACGAGGTGGGAGGGGGGTTAAGCATTTATGAGATAACAGAAAATTTTGAAGACTGCCTGGTGTATTTGACATTAAGGAATTATTACTAGTTTTGTAGGTGTGATAATAATATCTTGGTTATGAGTTTTTAATTTCAGAGATAAATTCTGAAATATTTATGAGTAATACATCATTCCCAGATTTGCTTCAAAACAAGAGTGATGGATACAAGAGTGTTCATTATACCCTGACATTATAATAACAATAATAGTTTTTCTGCTTTTCAACCATTCCTGCATTCCTGGCTAAACCCTGCTTGAATGTGACATTGTATTATTACTTTAATACACAGCCATATTTAATTTACTAATATTTTACTTAGAACTTTTTCAATGTTCATAATTAAGATTGCACTTTAATCTTTTTTTGTACTATCTTTGCAAGATTTTACTAGTCTCATGAGTAATTCAAGAAGCACAGATTTTTTTTTTTTTCTATTTGGTAAAATGATTTTTCCTGTGAAAGTTTTGGGCTCAAAATCTTTTGGGATAGATATTGGGCTTCTGATTCAATTTTAAATGGTAGTGATTAATTTCAGTTTGTAGTTCTTAATTGAGTCAGTTCTGGGCATGTGTGATGGGGAGTGTTCTGGATACTCAGGATACCTGCAAGGAACAAATCAGATGTATATTTCTATATGATTTATTCTAAAATGACAGTCTTCTGTACACTTCTGGATTAGGTGCATAAAATCTACCTGTTGAAGATCTTTGTCTAAATAAAAATGCGAGTTCTCTAATTTTGTCCATTAAACCTGAACTCTATTAGAGTACAATACTGAGATAAAAGTCTTATATTTGAAAGTTATCAACTAACCTTAAAAAAGTAAGATTTGTAAAAATATTAGCATAACACATTATTGCATGATTTGTTGTGATCCTTAAAGTCTCCAAGCATTCCTCATTTGTATTCACACTATGTGTCAGTTTCAATATTTATATTATAAAAATTATTCAGGAAGTATTATACCATCTGAAATTTAAAGGCCTCAGTCTCAAAGCTTAGCGCATAGCTCATGCCTCTTTGTTAATCCCATTCAAGTTTTAGATAGAATGAATCATCATAAGGAGATCTGGACTTTGGGGACAGAGATTAAATTTAAGGTAATCAAATGAACATTTGTTTCAAAGTCACATTTACCTTTAATGACTCCAGTAAAATTCCTAAGTAGGGTAGCAGCCAAATCATTAGTCCTGTTAATTATATGTGAGGTTGTTTAGGTAAATACCTAGTTACATATACAACAAATAAATTTACCTAAAACAGTTGTGATTAGCAGGAAAATTATTTTTTATTTTAAAAAGTGAACTGAAAAAGTAGTAAGGTATACATGACATTCAAGAAACTGTGCCTTTTAAAACTGATTATCTTTGACTTCAATTTTTAAAAATAAAGCTTTTTTTTCTATCCAGAACTGAGTAGTAGTCTACAGGAGAAGCCAGTATAAATAACCAAGGCGACAGTTCTAGAAAGGGGCCAAAGATGACTATATTGCATATCAATACAAATCCCAATAAATGTGTTAAACTGATGAGACTTGGTGGAAGGTACAGGGGAGGGTCTACAATTTCTTTTTTTTTTTTTTTACCTTGCCTCCCATGGAACCCTGTTTTTACCTTTCTTCTTTTACCTGAACCTGCCTCTTTGGCTACAGGGAGGACACCCAGTGAAATGCATTCTTGACCTGCTTGGACAAGAGAAACAAAAAAAGAAGTATCCAGATCTCTCAGCCCTGTTGTGCAGGTGGATGTCACATTCAAATGCTGAAGATGGCAGCCACTGACCTGTCCTCAATATGGGCTCTGCCTGCACAGGACCCTGCCTGTTTCTGTATGAGAAATACTAAGGGGGAAAAGATAGCGCCAGGATTCCCAGCAACTTGGTTACAGGGACCAATGTCTTTTAAAGATGTGGCTGTGGAGTTCACCCAGGAGGAGTGGATGATGCTGGATTCTGCTCAGAGAAGTATGTACAGAGATGTGATGCTGGAAAACTATATAAATCTCACCTTAGTGGAATATCAATTATGCAAGCCTGTGATCTCCCTGTTGGGTCAAGAAGACATAAGAACTGTGAAAAGCAGAATTCCCCAAGGCACCTGTCCAGACTGGGAGATTCAATTGAAAACCAAAGAGTCAACTTCTAATCAGAATATTTTGGGTGAAAAATCATCTGGTGGCATGAAAATAATAAGATTCACAATGGATGATTGGTCTTGTACATTAAAAGAAGACTGGGAATGCAGTAGAATCAGAAAACAGCACAAAATCCCAGAGGGAATTTTGAGGCAAGTGACATTTACTCAAAAGAAAACAGCATCTCAGGAGAGATTCTTTGACTATCATGAATTAGAGGAAAACTCTAAACTTAGATCAACACTTGTTTTTTCAAGGAGAGTTTCCACCAGTAAACATTGCCATAAATGTTACTTAAATATTGAGTGTTTGAAGCATAATCCAATCCTAAACAATTATGAAAATATCTCTGTAAGTGAGAGAGTCTGTGAAAGTCACAAATATGACAGAACTCTGTGGCATCTTGAAAGAACTCAGATAGCACAGAAAGTGTACACATATTGCAAATGTGATACACACTTCAAACATCATAATATGCTTCCTTTATGCAACAATTTTCACATGGAGAATTCCTATGAATGTAATAAAAACAATATCTTTTGTTATCATTCATCCCTTGAACAACAGGAGCAAACTCCTACTGAAGAGAAACATGAATGTAATCAGTGTGGAAAAACTTTCAAAAGGATTTCTAATCTTATTTTGCACAAGAGAAGTCACATGAGTGAGAAACAATATGAATGTAAAGAATGTGGGAAAGTCTTCAATGATTCCTCAACCCTAAGGAGACATGTAAGAACTCACACTGGTGAGAAACCTTATGGATGTAATCAGTGTGGAAAAGCTTTCAGTCAAAAAACATCTCTTAAGGTTCATGTGAGAACTCACACTGGAGAGAAGCCTTATGAGTGTAATCATTGTGGAAAATCCTTTGGCACAAGTTCTTACCTTATAGTGCACAAGAGAATACACAGTGGGGAGAAACGCTATGAATGTGATGACTGTGGAAAAGCCTTCAACACAAGCTCTCACCTTAAAGTTCACAAGAAAATACACACTGGAGAGAATCTTTATGAATGCACTGACTGTGGGAAGGTTTTTAGTGGTCTCTCATCTCTTAGAATGCATGTGAGAACTCATACAGGGGAGAAACCCTACGAATGTAAGGAATGTAGGAAAACCTTCAGTGTTTCCTCTTCTCTTAGAAGACATGTGAGAACTCACACTGGAGAGAAACCCTATGAATGTATTCAGTGTGGAAAAACCTTCAGTCAGAGTTCTTCACTTATTATACATAAGAGAATTCATACTGGAAGAGAAACCCTGTAACAGTTATGAATGTGAGGTTGCCTTTTTCATTGTCTTAAGGTGGATTTCAAGTCATTGTTTCAGTGTTTGTTCTTTACAATAAGCATTTGAGGCTATCAATAGTACTATAAACACACCTTTAGCTATATAACACATTTTGGTCTATGATAATTTGTTTTGTTTTAAATCTAAGTGTTGTCTAATGTTTACTATGACATTAAATCTTTTTTGATCCATAACTGTTTAAAATTATGTATTTTTAATGTTTGCAGTTACCTTATTGATTTTTAAGTTAACTGTATTTAAGTTCAAAGTATCTGAACTATATGATGCTACTTTACTAGCATTTTCCTGAGAGTTGCTTTCTGGTCTGGTGTGACGGATATTGCTAGTAGCCAAATGAATATTCAGTTCATCCCTCCCTACTGGCAATCCTGTTTTAGGTTATAATATCAATGTGTCTAATTACAGAACTCTTTTCAGCTGCTTTGCTGCCATGTGGATCCATTCCCCTCATTCCTGATGAATCAAGTATAGACAGTATTACTGGGGACAGATCTATCTAGTGTTTTCTCTTTGCCTTTTGCAGTTTATCATTCTGTCTTCCCTAGTCTTCTCCCTTTGGAGTTTGCACTCATAGAGCTGAATGAGCCATCTTGTGACGCAGGAGGATGACAAGCACGGAATAAATAATGATGATGTCAGAGAGATCCTGGTTTCACAAAGATATCTTCAAACAGTTGTGCCAGCACTACACTGCTTATATTTGGGCATATTTTTATGAGAAAAATAAGCTTATTGGAATAGAGTCAATATAGTAACCTTGTTTTTAAAAAAGGCAAAGGTCACAAGGTTTGTAGAGTTAAATATTTTATGCTGACTGTACAAATTTGGATAAGAACATAGAAAAGGGAGGAGTGGAAGTGATATGTTGATAGAACTTTGGGGCTTAGTGTAGAGTGGATGGAGCTGAGGTCATTGAAAGCAGGTGTCAGAGAGGCAGGAAGGAAATCCCAACATTTCAGCATGAGAAAACCAGTGAGTCTTCAAGTAAAGGGGGCATTACCAATTTTAAATGCTGAATGAACCCTTGAGATTTGCTACTTGGTCTTACAGATACTGACCAGAGTAGCTCCAATTTATTAAGAAAATACAGAAAGAGGAACTTATGATGGAAGAAAAAAAGCAGTAGTCACAATTTTAGCCTTGCTTACATTATATGAGACATTAGATTAGCAGGCTTATATGTTGTTCTGGACCTGAGTAGATGTCTAGGATGGAGATATAATTTTAGCAACATCAGGAGATAGACTGGGTAATGGGTTTTGTGGAGGTGACTAAAATTGCACAGGGAAAATAGATGGTGTGAAAAGAGAATGTCTACCGCTAACCATGGAGACCTATATCTAAAGTAAGTAAAACTAGAGTTTTACTAAACCAGGACAAATTAGTGTTTGAAGAAGGAAGGTAAAATTGGTTGTTTAAATGTTACTATGAGGTTAAATAGATGAATTCTTAAACAACAACAACAACATAACAACATGAAGATTATTGTTGATCTTAGGTGTAAATACTGAATGGTATGTTGAGGATGGGTGGTAGATTGGGATGAGTTTAATGATAAAGGACGAGGAAGTAAAGAATAAACATGGACAAATTTGGATAGTAGGAGAAAGATAGGGAAGTTGCTGAAAAGAGATTTGGTCAAAGTGTTATAGCCAAACGTTCCAGGAAGCAAACTCAATCAGAAGGACAGCGTGGATAGTGGAGTGCAGTTTATTTATTTTTTAAAAACTTTATTAATTTTGGCTGTGCTGGCTCTTAGTTGCAGCACTCAGGATCTTTTAATTGTGGCATGTGGGATCAGCATGCAAACTCTTAGTTGTGGAATGTGGGATCTAGTTCCCTCACCAGGGATTGAACCCAGGCCCCCTGCATTGGGAGCATGGGGGCTTAGCCTGGACCATTCCTTCTGGCTCTGGAAAGTCTAGGTATGGGGTCAGGCTGGCCTGGTTTTTATCCACCCAGGAGGTCTGCTCGGCTGTTGGCATTTTATCTCTATGGGTTCCCAGGTATGCATTCCAAAGTTCACTGAGAGTGTAAGATGGAGTTCCTTTTCTTTTAAAAATGCAGTCAGTCTAGTCAGGGCAACCAGCTCCTTTCCTTCTTCAAATGGAAAATATTTTTTAAATAATGAAAAACTAGGACATGTTTAATTCTTAATGTCATGTATCCAGTATGGAGGGATTAAATGTGCCAGCATAAGATGAGGGACTGTCAGTACCATTAAGTTCTGAGAAGTGGAAAGAGGAATCTGTGAGCACAGATAGAAGGATTGATGCTTTCTACCAGAAGGGATACTTCTACCATTCTCTCAAAAGGAAAGATTTTAATTACCTCTTGATTTACTTATATCTAAGAGCTGTCTTAAGAGTATCTGAGCTGTACAATACAGCTTGTTTGGTTTCTTAAGAACTACTTTCTGGCCCAGTGTGGCAGATGACTGCTAATTGCTATGTTTCCTCCTTCTCCTTTACTAACAGTAGCCCAGTTTTGCTTATAGAACATGTGTCCAGTTACAAAACTCCTTATCCCAGGCAGGCTCCATGGCCAAGATGAGTCATTCCCCCTGTTCTTGGCCAACAGAAAGAATATAGAAATGAGACTATAGATTTCATGCCAAGATAATCTGCTAAGAGTAAAATGAATGGAAGACTGGTCAGAGGCTTTAGAGAAGAAGACTATGTATGTGAAAGCGATCCCCCCTACCCCTGCTCCAGTAACCAGTAGGCCTCTCCTGGAGAAGACAGTAAAACAAATAGGAAAGTCTAAGTGAATGATGAGAGTCCTGTTGAATAGAAGATAACAACAAAGAAGAGAGAAAGTTGTAACTAGCTGGTATGAGCCTCAAAGAGGTTTTTCGCTTTTGGGGTTTTTGTTTTGTTTTTTACAAGAGGTAGCAATTGATTAGAAGCAGCCTATAGATACAGAGTACATGGGAATAAATAGCCCTTTGGTGTGATTGTTGTTGAGTAGGTTTTTTCCAGGCTTCCCTGGTGGCTCAGTAGTAAAGAACCCGCCTGCCAATGCCAATGCAGGAGATGTAAGAGATGTGGGTTTGATCCCTGGGTCAGGAAGATCCCCTGGAAGAGGGTATGGCAACCCACTTTATATTCTTGCCTGGAGAATATCCCATGGACAGAAGAGCCTGGTGGGCTACAGTCCATGGGTCTCAAAGAGTCAGACACCACTGAAGCAACTTAGCATGCACACAGAGTTTTTGCCAGGGGATAGCCAAGTTTGTTAATGCAAAGAATTGAAGGGAATTTGTAGGTAAGTTATTGAGGAATAAAGGAGTTTATTTATCACTCAGGGAAATCTCAGAGGGCACCATGGAAAGTTTCCAGAAGGGCAGGAATTTGGAGTTTATGACTGTGGCATGAGGAATACAGAAGATTGTCATGATGTCTATACAGACAAAATATCAGAGCTGAGGGTAGGCTGTTACTGGGCTGTGACCAATGAAAACAAAATTTATAGGGGCCTAGATTAAATCCTAGCAGGTTCTAAGATGATAGATATTCTAATAGGATTCACACGTAGCTTGGAAATATCAGGTCGGTTTATTTCCCTCCTTCGGTTCTTGTCTCAACAAAGATTTGGAATGACGGACTAATTATAGCTCAGGCAGGATTTCTCGGCTCCTATCTCATCATAGCAAGGCTTTGAGACAACAGACTGGTTATAGCTCAAGCAGACAAATCTTTTATTTAACAGACAGAGGACAGTACACTTCCTAGATGTGAGAGCAGGCCAGCCCCAAAGGATTGGCCACAAGCACTCTTGGCTTCCCTTTTTATTCTCCCCATCTCCTCCTCTTGATTCTGCCCTGTGCAAAATAGGGCTTATATCCACCACCAGTCAGGAAAGGGAATGCAAATAGGCATACACTCAAGGCCAGTTGATAGTTGCAGGTTACATAACAAGACTCTATTGTGCATGTCTTTCCCACAACTCAGTCTGCTATAATCAGATGTATGTATGTTTAGGATATTTATGAGTCTTTAATGGGCTCCTAGCTGCCTAAGGTTACTTGAGGACACAGCTGCATGTGCCGGAGTTGGAGAAGCCCCTGTGGTTAGTTTGTATCCACTGTGTGCCTCCAGCACATGTTGCTGTGGTTTATTTCTATCTGTGAGTTCTTCTTGCCATGCCTGGGGTGGGGTTTAGAAATCAGCTTGCATCCTTTTTGGCTAGGACACCCCTTGTTGCTTGCTCATGCTTAACTTCCTACCTAATCTTTCTAGGTGGAGCACCTGCAGCCATGCTATGGCACCAAATATTCCTTTTGTTCATTAGGTATTTGCAGCCCTCCATGGTATAACAGTAGCAGGCAGCAGTTAGAAAAGAATCCCAAATGCATGTGGTCCTTGCATGAGGAGATCTTCTTAAATGATGTTTGCAAAGGAGTTGTGGTCTGCTTAAATGGGGGTTGGAATTTATGTACTAGTTTTGGCTCACCAATAACTTGGTACACCAGCAGCTGTGGACTCAGGCCCAGTCTCACCCAGCATATTTCACCTTGGTTTTTTCTTTTTATAAAAATTGAGTCATAGCTTTCATATCTTTTTAAAAAGCATATCTTTCTATATCAGGGCAGGCTGTTTCATTCTTTCATTTATTTCATTCAAATAGCTTAGTATTTGACTATGTGAATATACTATAATGTACATTTAATCCATTTTCTCTTCCAGATATTTTGTAATAACAACCAATACTGCATGAATAAGATTGTTAATATATTTTGCTTTCATCTGTACTCCACACTGCTCCCAGAGTGATTAGTGTAAGGTACTAATCTGATTGTATTACTTTTCACTTTTAAATACTCCACTGTCTTTTCCCTCCTTTTTAATGTCTTACAAGACCTTTTATGCTCAAACTTTTACTTGTCTTTTCAGGCCACATCCCTTGCTACTCCATCTCTTCACTCTCTCTGGACCTTAACCTGGCCTGTTCATCCTTTAGGTATTGTATCCTATATCTGTTCTAACATACTTTTCACACTTTCACAGAATTTCCTATTTAATTATATATCTTACTAAACTTTAAGCTTTGGTAAGATGGGAACTCTAACTTGTTAATTGTTTTATTCCTAGTACTTGGCCCATAATAGGTACTCTTTTAAATATTTGTATCTCCCCCCCTCCCCCAAATTATGTGTCTTCTGTTTACTTAGTGTTTCAGTGGAGGATGAACTTAAAATAAGAATTGGGTTTTAAGTGATTGTATAAGGTAAAAATTGAGTGAAATCAAAATTTCTTTTCTCTTTTCTCTTTAAGCACGAGAGTCACAGTCAGCATAGCAAGATATTCCAACAATTGACAGGCATGCAGAAACTAAGACTGTTAAGAGAACTGTAGCTTAATTATTCATGTTCTCTCCCCCTGCCTCCTCCATCCTCAAGTTCATATACTTTGGTCACTGTTCATAGAAAAGGAGTGAAATGACCCAAACACTGTGATGGTGCTGTGTTCTTTAGGCTTCTGATGGAAGCAAAAATTCATAAAACCTTTCTGGGGGACAGGTAAGCAGTATATGTGCAGAGTGAGAATATTCCTAGCCTTTAATCTAGCAATTTTTTCTTAGCTTTTATGGAAGAATCCTTCATTTAAACATGTATAAGTAACAGCAGTCACCTGAGTTTCATACTGTAGTGAAAAACTAAAACTCCTAAATTCCTGATAACAGCTAATTGTTTTTTTAAAATTATGTATTTCCATAAAATGGAATATAATGTGGTCATTAAAATGTTCTGTATTTATTGACAACTGGGAATATACTGTATTTTTATTTTTAAGTTGTTGCTATTGTTCAGTTGCTAAGTCATGTCCAATTCTTTGCAACCCCATGGACTGCAGGACGCCAGGTTCCTCTGTCCTCCACTCTCTCCCATAGTTTCCTCAAATTTATTACCATTGTGTGAGTGATGCTATCTATCCATCTCATCCTCTGCTGCCCCCTTCTTCTTTTGCTTTCAGTCTTTCCCAGCATCAGGGCGCCAAAGTACTGGGGCTTCAGCTTCAGCAACAGTCCTTCCAATGAATATTCAGGGTTGATTTCCTTTAGGATTGACTGGTTTGTTCTCCTTGCAGTCCAAGGGACTCTCAAGAGTCTTCTCCAGCACTACAAAACAGCAATTCTTCAGTGTTCAGCCAACTCTGAGCAGTTATGGTCTGAGAGTATAACTCTGAGAGTTATGATCCAACTCTCACATCCATACATGGCTACTAGAAAAACTGTAGCTTTGACTATACGGCAAAGTGATGTCTCTGCTCTTTAATACACTGTCTAGGTTTGCCATAGCTTTCCTTTCAAGGAGCATTCAAGCATCTTTTAATTTCATGGCTGTGGTCACCATTCTCAGTGATTTCGGAGCTGAAGAAAATAAAATGTCACTGTTTCCACTTTTTCCCATTCTCTTTGCCATGAAGTGATAGGACTGGATGCCATGATCTTAGTTTTTTTAATGCTGAGTTTCAAGCCAGCTTTTTCATTCTCCTTTCCCCTCATTAATAGGGTGAAAAGTTTTCACTCTGTGTCATGAGAGTGGTATCATCTATGTATATGAGGTTGTTGCTATTTCTAACAGTAATCTTGATTCCAGCTTGTGAGTCATCCAGCCTGGCATTTCACATGATGTCCTCTGCATTTAAGTTTAGTATAACCATGTTTTTGTTAAAATATATATTGTGAATATGTGTGTATTTATGTGCATTGAAAAGAATATATTCCAAAATATTATCAGTGGTTATTTCTGAGTCATAATTTTTTTGTTTTACTTCTTTGTTGTTACAGTTTCTAGGTTACCTAGTAAATGGAGCTAAGTTGTGTTTTTTTTAAATAGTTGTGTATTTTAGTAGTGTAGTTGTGTATTTTTTAAAATAGTAAACAATTCCATCATGAACTACTTAGATAATTTTCAAAAGCATGATTTTAATATCATCAAACTTATAAATAGATTTTCTCAGGCCATTGTTTGTATAGATTCTAGCCATTTAAAAGTAACAGATAATTTTTTTAAAACATATTTTAAGCCAACTTTTATGTCTACAGTGTTTTAAAGGCACGTTTTGAAAATGTTGCTGTAGGGCCTGGGCTTTTTAGACTTCATCTAAATTGACCTCTAGGCAAAATTCATAATATAAGGGAAGCAAATGAGGTGTTATAATAGGGAAACATATGTTAGATAAGGCAGTCAGGAAAGGCTTCCATGAGAAGGTGACATTCAAGCTGAAACCTGAAGGAAAGGAAAGGAGTCATCCATGGGGAATTGGAGAGGTGGAGGGACAGAATAGCTTTATAAGTAGAATAGCAAGAACAAAAGTCCTCGTTTGTTTATTTAAATAAATCATAGGTCAGTGGTTGGAACATGGACAGGCAACGGGGTAAAGAGAAGAGTATATGAGACTGGGTTGGAATGTAGGCCACATACCAGCTCCAGCATGAGTGTATATTTTATTTGAAGAGCTATCAGAAGCTTTTTAGAAATCTTTCCTCAGAGGTTGAAATTATTGCTTTTTAAAAAAATTAAACTGACTATTGTAAAAATCCTGGGAAACTAGGAGTCTACTTTAGCAGTTCATGTGTGAAATTTGAATTACAGAAAATTGTCATTTTCTTAGCATAAAGAGTTCTATTAAGACAGTAATTAACATATTTAACATAAGTAGGAAATTCACAGACTAATAAATGTAATGACATAAACTGCCCTATAATTTAAGAAAGGCATAGCAAACAGATAAAATTAATTTTTCACCAGTCAGCAAAATTTCACCTTGAATCTGAAATTTCTATTTTCTGATCAATTTCCATTTTTATACATAATGTTGTCCTCTGTGATATTGAGAGTATTGCTGATACAGAATGTAATACTTTAAAAAATTCATTTCTTAAAATAGTTTTAAAAGTATAACATTTGTTTACCTTTTTGTTTACTACCTTTCCTCTCTCCTACCCTTTAAAGGTAGACTTTTTGAAAGTGTTACTGAAGACTTGCTCTCTTTCTCCCAAGTCATTAACACCCAATCTCTAAGGTCTGCTGCCTTTTTGCTTTGAAATTTCTTTGAAGGATTTAATAAGTTTCCTGTCCTGAGATGTACTGTATAATGTTCAGTAGAAAATTCTGTGAGGTCATTTCTCAGTAACAAAACTTGACCCAGCCTTAACTCTGTGGTTATCTTAAGTCCCCTGAAGCATTGGTCACTGCTTTCTAAGACAATATGGAATTCTGGTAGTAACTTCTTGTTTTAAAGTTGAAGCTTAATAATCTTTTGGGAGACTTATAAAAACTTTTTTACTGAAACATAATAGCTTAATGTGTATAGCTTAATGAATTTTCCCAAATAGAATATACTTATTAACTGGCCCCTGGATCGAGAGAGAGCTGAACAAGTACATTTACCACTTTCCCAATGCTGCTAGAATCTTACACTCCATCCATCCCCTCTTACCATGTGTTAATTATCATGCTTCTCTAGTTTCATGTATATTTTAAACTACAAACTACTGTGTTATCAAATTCATTTATATTTATTGCATATTCATCTTGTAAAGCAGCCATTTAAAATATATAAACCATTCTTAACTCACAGGCCTTGATTTGGCCCATAGGCCTTAGTTTCCTAATACTTCTGTACTGCAAGTTTCCATCTAGGATCAGGTCAAATTGCCTGAAGAGCTCATTGTATTATTTCTTTTAGTCATAGCTGTGCTACACAGATTCCCTTTTTTGTTTATCTGAAACATCCTTATTTCAACTTTGAAGGATTTTTTGGTTGGTATAGAAATCTAGATTAGTATCAGTATTGGTATCAATTCAGTAACTCAGTCGTGTCCAACTCTTTGTGACCCCGTGGACTGCAGAACACCAGGCTTCCCTCTCCATTACCAACTCCTGGAACTTACTCAAACTCATGTCCATAGAGTCGGTGATGCCATCCAACCATCTCATCCTCTGTCATCCCCTTCTCCTCCCGCCTTCTATCTTTCCCAGCAACAGGGTCTTTTCCAGTGAGTCAGTTCTTCATGTCAGGTGGCCAAAGTATTGGAGTTTCAGCTTCAGCATCAGTCCTTTCAATGAATATTCAGGACTGATTTCCCTTAGGATTGACTGGTTGGATCTTCTTGCAGTCCAACAGTCTCTGAAGAGTCTTCTCCAACATCACAGTTCAAAAGCATCAATTCTTCAGCGCTCAGCTTTCTTTATAGTCCAACTCTCACATCCATACACGACTACTGGAAAAACCATAGCTTTGACTAGACAGACCTTTGTTGGCAAAGTAATGTCTCTGCTTTTTAATATGCTGTCTAGGTTGGTTATAACTTTCCTTCCAAGGTGTAAGTGTCTTTTAATTTCATGGCTGGCGTCACCATCTGCAGTGATTTTGGAGCCCCCAAAAATAAAGTCTCTCACTCTTTTCACTGTTTCCTCATCTATTTGCTATGAAGTAATGGGACCAGATGCCATGATCTTAGTTTTCTGAATGTTGAGTTTTAAGCCTACTTTTTCACTCTCCTCTTTCCCTTTCATTAAGAGGCTCTTTAGTTCTTCTTTGCTTTCTGCCGTAAGGGTGGTATCATCTGTGTATCTGAGGTTACTGGTATTTCTCCCAGCAATTTTGATTCCAGTTTGTGCTTCATCCAGCCTGGCATTTCACATGAGGTACTTTGCATATAAGTTAAATAAGCAGAGTGACAATATACAGCCTTGACTTACTCCTTTCTGTCGTTCCATGTACAGTTCTAACTGTTGCTTCTTAACCTGCATACAGATTTCTCAGGAGGCAGGTCAGGTGGTCTGGTATTCTCACCTCTTGAAGAATTTTCCAGAATTTGTTGTGATCCACACAGTCAAAGGCTTTGGCGTAGTCAATAAGGCAGATGTTTTTCTGGAACTCTCTTGCTTTTTCTATGATCCAACGGATGTTGGCAATTTGATCTCTGTTTTTTTTTTTTCCTTGTCAGCACTTTAAAGGCATTATTTCATCATCATCTGACTTCCATCATTTCATTTGAGGAGGAAGCTTTCAGTCTTATTGTTGCTCCTTTGAGGGTAATCTCTCCTACTCCATACCAGCTTTTGATAACTAGGTTTTACTTCTTATTACAATGTGCATAGTTGCCTGCTTGGAATTTGCTCAGCTTCTTGAATCTGTAGATTATCTTGCATCATTTCATAAAATTCTTGACAGAATTCCTCAAATATTTCTTCTGTGTCATTCTCTTCTTAAAAGACCGTAACTACACATGTATTAGAACTTTTGAGTTTGTCCTAAATGTTTGTGTCTTACACTCATCTTTCTTCCCTTCTCTCTCCTCTGTCTCTGTTTTAGTATGGATAATTGGATAATCATGACAACAGAGTAATAAAAATATTGTAACTTTCAGAGCTACAATGGTTTCCTTCCTGTGTTTCACATCATTTGAGTATGCAAACCTAAGATGCTTGTGTATCTGAGATACAAACTCCTTATACTACATAGATTAAATTGTTCATATTGTATGTTTACTGTTTCACATGTATTGAGATGGTCACACTATATGTCACTATTGTTTCTTTGTCAAACAAATTGGAACTGAAATAATATATGAGTAATTTAAAGTACATCATATACTTTATTTCTGCTATTTTCTTTTACATCATCTTAATGTGTTTGGCTGGCCATTGTTACTGAATTTCATCTTGAAAAACAAGAAGCTTTTCTTTTAGTCTTCTGCTACCTCTGCAATAGCTTATTAAAAAAAGAAAAGATTGTTATGTTAACCATGGAAAGATGTAACACATTCTGTGCTAAAATTGAGTGGAAGCAACATTACCAGCACTGCATTGCTATGACAAAGAAAGCATATTGTATAAATGAAAATATCCAAACTTTTACTTTCTCTTTTCAGTATTTTGACATATCTTTTATTGTATAATTTAGGAACTAACTGTATTTTAATGTATTTGATACATTGTCTGTACTTTAATTAAATGAAAGAGAATAGCATAGTTCTTATTTTCTTAAGTATTTTACCACAAATGAACAAGAAGAACTTTGCATGAGTTATGTAGTTCAGAATGATGCTGCATAAAGTAAATTTTAGGGGAAAGTTCTTATTTTTTATAAAATTATTCAAGCAACATATCTGGCGAACTGACTACCTGCAAAGACACTCTGTTACTGAGTGCCCCTCACTCACCTGAGTGTAGGCCTGTTCCCATTTTTCCATCATTCTTCATTCTCTCTTGCTCCAATTAGGAGATCACATTTGGTTTAGAAATAGAAAGTCCTGCTTATAAGGAGAAAACAGGTAATTCGAAATATTATGGTTTTCCTAGATCCTAGGGAAGAGAAGCTGTTAGTAAAATAACCAAAGCAGAATGCATGCCACTTCCAACTTGTACCAATTTAAAATATTTCTTCAAGAACATGGACTACAAACTCAGCCAGGCAACTTGGAGCTTACCTCCTGATATTTCCTATGGAGAAGGCAGATTTCTAAATTCAGATCCTGAATTTGGAGGAATAGTACCCACCTTCGACCAGATTCCTATAATTCTCCATCATTACATCCCATACAAAAATTTGGGGCAGGGTTTAATCAGCCCTGTTCCTCCTGGGAGAAGTCTATGGTCATACCTCTGAATGTAACAAATATATTTGAGATGACAAATATATTCTTGTTCATCAAAGACTGCCACAGGGTGCAAGGGTCATATTGGCCACCACTATGGGAAAATGGGGGTTTATAGAGTGGAGTTGTTCTAATAGTTTGAGGCTTTGAATGGTTCTAGAAAAGTAAATATTAGACAGCAGCTATGTGTTTTGTTGTTACATTGAGTGGAAAAGAAATATGCTAGCTCTCATCTTGTGAAAGGACATGAAAAAAATGTGCATTAATGAAGCACTTATCAGAGTGCTAAATCACATATTTTGTGTACTAAATGCAAGAGAAGTTCTTTAAAAGGAGGCAATCAGATGCCTCAAAGATAAGTAATCTTTAAAATGGGAGAATAAAGAATGGGCAGGTATATGTGGAGATGAAAACATAATCTGATTTGACAAATATGTGATTACAAAAGAAATGTTCTTACTGTAACTGGAGCAAAAGAGGAAAACAACCTTGGCATTTTCCTGTGATGTGCCTTATTTACAGTTATTTCAGACTGACTAAGACATCTAGTCAGATTCAAGGGTAAACATGAATTATCATAACCTTAGGTCCAAACTCTGACTCAAAGTTAAAACCATAAAATATCTAAAAATGCTTCTATAATTATGTCTTTATAATGTTTACAAAAGCATGCTACTCTTGTTGATGTCAATATTGTGATATTTGCATTTTCAGAATCACACTTGCTGTGAAGAAACAAACTCAGCCAGTACATTTAATTTACTATAAATCAAAAGATTTATTCATAGCTTTTATGAATTTGCTTTAAAAAAAGCCAAAACAAACATCCCCGTTAAGAAAAAAACTCCCACATCAATTCTGTCCAGTATAACTTCTTAGAACACTAAGATTTTGCCACACTCGTTACAGTGGTGGTTTTTCCCCAGGATAATTCTGTAGGTTTGAAATACTGCAGAAAGTCACCCTATGTTAAGTTCATTTATAGGGTTGCTTTTTCCCCCTTAGAAGAGTATTTTAAAATTTCCCATTGTGTTTGTTTGACTTTTCTTCATTATGAATTTTCTGATCTCCAGGAAAAAGTAGAGGTTTCCCTGGTGACTCAGCGGTAAAGAATCTGCCTGCAATGCAGGAGATGCAGGGTTGATCCCTGGGTCAGGAAGATCCCCTGGAGAAGGAAATGGCAAAGCACTCCAGTGGTCTTTCCTGGGAAATCTCATGGACAGAGGACCCTGACAGGCTACAGTCCATGGGATCGAGTTAGACATGACTTAGTGATTAAACCACCACCACCACCACCACCAGATGAAGAATCTTCTCAATACTAATTGATTTCATCTTCTATTCTTACAAAAGAGAATGAGCAGCTATTAATGGCTTTCCCAAATATTCCTGGGGGTTTTCTCCAGAATACTGACTACAGCATAGACCACATTTTAATCACAACATATTCACATAAGGCTTCTTTCAAGAGTTCACTGAAGTCAAAGTAAGGCATTAACTACTTTTTAAAAAAATCTATACATTCTTAGGTTTTGTCTATTGTGTGAATTCCCTGGTGTTCAGTAAGGAATGAGTGGTAATTAAATGAATTTTCATATTCAAAGGGGTTCTCTAGAGTGTGTGTTCTCTCATGTTTAGCAAGGTTTGAGCTCCAGCTAAAGGATTTATTGCATACCTTACATACATAGGGCTTCTCCCCAGTATGAGTTATCTGATGTAGAATGAGGGAAAAGCTCCTACTAAAGGTTTTGTCACATTCAGTACATGTGTAGGGTTTTTCTCCAGTATGAATTTTCATATGTTGTGCAAGGGATGCATGCCATGTGAAAACTTTACCACATTCATCACATTCATAGAGCTTTTCTCCAGCATGAATTCTCTGATGTTTGATAAGGAAGGAGTGGCAACGGAAAGCTTTACTGCATTCATTACATTCATAGGGGGTTTTGGAGGTATGGACACTCTGATGTCGGGTAAGATGTGAAGAACGGCGAAATGCCTTCCCACACTCAATACATTCATAAGGTTTCTCTCCAGTGTGTGTAATCTGGTGACGAATGAGTTCAGAGCCACTGCTAAAGGCCTTTCCACATTTCCTGCATACATATTGTTTCTTTCCTATGTGAATTCTCTGATGTCGAGTGAGGTTTGAGGCACGACTAAAGGCCTTTCCACATTCAGTACACTCATAGGGTTTCTCCCCAGTATGTGTTCTCTGGTGTTCAATGAGGAAAGAAAGGTAACTGAATGTTTTATTACAGTCTTTACACTCATGGGGTTTCTTTCCTGTATGTATCATCTGATGTTTTACGAGGTTTGAGATCTGGCTAAAAGTTTTCCCACATTCCTTACATACATATGGTTTCTCTCCAGTATGAGTTCTTTGATGTAGCACGAGGGAAAAGCGCCGACTGAAAGTTTTTCCACATTCATGGCATCCATAGGGTCTCTCCACAGTGTTGACGTTCACATGCTGAGACAGAGCTTCTTGATGGGAAACTGTCACTTGCCTGATACATCCCTGATTTCCCTGCAGAATCTCAGTATCACATTCACATTTCCAGCCTTCTTTAAAACCGGAATACTCAGAGCCTTGGCTTAGAAATCTTTCCATCATCAAATACTGGGATGAATTATCTTCAAATATGACATTTTTTGGAGAAAACTCTTTGATCTCACCATTTGGCTTTGAAGCTGAAAAAGAGCAAATATTTTTTTATTTTCTGTATTGAGTAAAATAAAAGCCATTCTTCCATTTTTAAATGAGAATTACATTGAAAAAAAAATCTTAGCATTGCATGACTTTTATAGTTGTCATGTTGTTGAAATCTGAGCAGTATATATCCAGAAATCCAGAAATTCAGAAGACATTAAACAGAAAGATGTAGATGAATTAGGAGACTATAAATAAGTAATTGAAGG
Source organism: Muntiacus reevesi (assembly GCF_963930625.1). Lineage (NCBI taxonomy): Eukaryota > Metazoa > Chordata > Mammalia > Artiodactyla > Cervidae > Muntiacus > Muntiacus reevesi. Next base: position 28,938,818 of record NC_089261.1, read on the forward strand.
TGAGGGAAAAATAAAACTATTAGGAAGATAAATAATTGTAAAGGATAGGTGGCTAATCATCCTCACCTCTATTTAAACTTTATTTGCTGTCAGAATGACTTGAAAATGACAATTACATTTGCAACTCTGGAAGTTTAAAATTATTTCAAACCTGGTATACAGATTCAACAAAATTCAAATCAAAATCCCAGCAAGTTATTTCACAGATCTCAAATAACTGACTCTAAATTTAGTTTATACAAAAAAGAAAATGACGTAGAATACCTAACACAATACTGAACAACAGTCAAAGGACTGACTCTTGACTTCAAGACATCTGTAATGCTACAGTAATCAAGATAGAGCAGCACTGGTGAAGGACTAGATGAGATAAATGGAACAGAGCAGAGAACGCAGAACAGATCTGCATGATTGTAGTCAACTGATCTTTGTCAAGGACAACACAAGAAGCAAATACAGTCTTCTCAAAAAATGGTAATGGAACAACTAGACATCCACATGCATAAAAGTGAACCTAGACACAGACATTACACTGTTAACAAAAATTAACTCAAAATGGATTACAGAACTAAATGTAAAACACAAAACTATAAAACTTCTAGAAGATAACAAAGGAGAAAACACAGATGATGTTAGTTATAGTGATGACTTTTTGGATTTAACATCAAAGGCACAATCCATGAAAGAAGTAATTGATAAGGTGGACATCACTAAAATTAAAAACCTCTGTTCTGCAATAGCCAATGTCGAGAGTAAGAAGACAGGATGAAAAGAGAGAAAATATTTGCAAAAAGACATATCTGACAAGAGTTACTACCCAAAATATACAAGGAACTCTTAAAACTCAATAATAAGAAAATGAACAACCCAATTTAAAAATAGGCAAAAGTCATGAACAGACAGACACCTCACCAAAGAAGATATATAGGTGGCAAGTAAGAATATAAAAAGATATTCAAAATCATATGTCATTCAGTTCAGCTCAGTTCAGCCGCTCAGTCATGTCCGACTCTTTGAGACCCCATGAATCGCACCATGCCAGGCCTCCCTGTCCATCACTAACTCCTGGAGTTTACTCAAACTCATGTCCATCGAAACGGTGATGCTATCCAGCTGTCTCATCTGTCATCCCCTTCTCCTCCTGCCCCCCAATCCCTCCCAGCATCAGGGTCTTTTCCAATGAGTCAATACTTTGCATCAGGTGGCCAAAGTATTGGAGTTTCAGCATCAGTCCTTCCAATGAACACCCAGGGCTGATCTCCTTTAGGATGAACTGGTTGGATCTCCTTGCAGTCCAAGGGACTCTCAAGAGTCTTCTCCAACACCACAGTTCAAAAGCATCAATTTTTCGGCACTCAGCTTTCTTCACAGTCCAAGTCTCACATCCATACATGACCACTGGAAAAACCATAGCCTTGACAAAACAGACCCTTGTTGGCAAAGTAATGTCTCTGCTTTTTAATATGCTATCTAGGGTGGTCATATTAGGGAGTTGTAAATTAAAATGATACACCACTATACACCTATCAAAATAGCCAAAATTCTCTAACAACATATGCTGACAAGGATATGGAACAACAGGAACTCTTATTCATTGCTGGTGGGAATGAAAAATGGTACAGCCACTTTGAAAAACAGTTTGTTAGTTTCCTATAAAACTGAACATCCTCTTATCATACAATTCAGCAATCACATTCCTTGGTATTTACACAAATAATTAAAACATGTTCACACAAAAACCTGCACATGGAAGTTTACAGCAGCTTTATTCATAACTGTCAAAACTTAGAAACAAGATGTTTTTCGGTAAGAGAATGGAAAACCGTGATACATTCAGACTATGGGATATTACTCAGCACTAAAAAGAAATGAGCTATCAAACCATGAAAAGGTATAAAGGAATAAGCCTTAAATGAGTAATATTAAGTGAAGAAAGCCAATCTGAAAAAGCTAAACACTATGAATTCAACTGTATGATAATCTGGAAAAGGAAAAACTATGGAAACAGTAAAAAGATCCATGGTTGCCAGGGGTTAGGGGAAGAGAGTGATGAATAGGCAGAGAAGGAGAATTTTTAGGGCAGTAAAACTATTCTGTATCATACTAACATATGGATACATGTCATTACACATTTGTCAAAATGCACAGAATGTACAAAACTAAGGAAGAACCTAAGGTTAACTATGGACTTAGGGTGATAATGATATGTCAAGGTATGTTCATCAGTTGTGAAAAATGTAATACTGTGGATACTGTCAGTGAGGAAGACCAGACAAGGGTGGGAATGGGCAGGGGAACACTGTACTTTCCACTCAGTTTTGCTGTGAACCTAAGACTGCTTTTTTAAAAAATAAAGTTTATTAATTAATAGAAAAATCATATTATTTGCAGGAAAGGTTTAAGATATTATTAAAATGCTAAAGACAGAGAGATAAATCTACAAAGTCACTAGCATTCCTATAGAAAAGCAATGTAACTTCTTAGAAAAGAAACTTAAAAAAATTGCTTAAGAATAAATTCAACAACAGGGGTACAGAGATTTTACAAAGAAAATTCAAAATCTTGAGAAGCTGTACCGTTAACTCCTAAATGTGTACTTTAACTCAGCATCAGCATCACGGGGGCTTGTTAAAAATGTAAATTCTTGAGTTCTATCCCAAACCTAATGACTCAGGATTTCTGGAGAGGGCCAGGAGGTATGTTTTAAAACAATCCAGAGGACTAAAATTTGAGAAGCACTGTGATCTCTCTCTTAAGATCTAGAATATGATATTCAGTTGCCTACTGAATTTATATACTTGAGTATCCCAAAGACCCAAAATTTAGTAAGGTACAAATTGATATAATCTTTCTTCTTTCAAACTTGCTCATCCTTGTTTTCTTCCAAGAAATAATAATTTACCAGCAAAAAAAAGTGATGTTAATCACAATTCCTCAGTCATCTTCATGTCATTTATCTAGTCAATCACCAGGTCTTTCTGAGTTCACTTCCTTACTTTGTTGCCATCTGTATACCTTCTTCCATTCCCTGGACACCTCCAATGGTTCAGGTGATGATTACATCTAGATTAGGTTACAGAAACAACTTTTAAATGACTATCCTGTTTCCTAGGCTTGCTTCCAATAAATCTGTTTCCTAAACTTCAGTCAGAAGGATGTCACTAAAGTGTTCACCTGCCTAATATCTTTGGATGACTCCCTATTAGCCTAGGAATGAACTCTAAGTTCATTAATATGGCCTGTAAAATACCTGCATGATCTGACCAGTGCTTTACATAACCATCCTTAATTCCCACCATTTTCCTCCTATACTTTATACTTTTGCTCAATCTAAACTGAACCTCATCCTCTTACTTTATTAGCATGATCTTTACGCATGCTGTAACTGTTTTTTTTTTTCTTCACTAATAAAATATGAATGGCTTCAAGCATGTACATATGGAGTAAGTACACTCTGACTGGTTCTCCCACTGAGTACAAGTGAAAACCATGAACAGAGTGCATAAAGGAGCTAGCTGAGGACTCTAAAAGGTAAACGGTAGCAAGCTGACTGAAGAAGGAAGCCAGAACACAAAGTAACACAACTGGTGGTGAGTTTCTTGTTTTTTTCCCCATCTCCAATCTCTCCAGGCCTAAAGTCAAATGCAACCTGAAAGCAAGAACTGGGCAACAGGTAAAGAGCTCAAAGAGAAGCCTCTATCTCTGTCTTATAAATGGGAAAGGGGGTCCATACAGAGAAACCTTACTGTTCATTTCCCATTCTCTTCTGCCTAAATTCAAAGCATGTTGCAGCAGTGATGGCCATATCAGTTCAGTTCAGTCAGTTCAGTCACTCAATCGTGTCCGATTCTTTGCGACCCTGTGAGTCGCAGCACGCCAGGCCTCCCTGTCCATCACAAACTCCCGGAGTTTACTCAAACTCATGTCCATCGAGTCGGTGATGCCATCCAGCCATCTCATCCTCTGTTGTCCCCTTCTCCTCCTGCCCCCAATCCCCCCCAGCATCATGGTCTTTTCCAATGAGTCAACTCTTCACATGAGGTGGCCAAAGTATTGGAGTTTCAGCTTCAGCATCAGTCCTTCCAATGAACACCCAGGACTTATCTCCTTTAGGATGGACTGGTTGGATCTCCTTGCAGTCCAAGGGACTCTCAAGAGTCTTCTCCAACACCATAGTTCAAAAGCATCAATTTTTCAGTGCTCAGCTTTCTTCACAGCCCAACTCTCACATCCATACATGACCACTGGAAAAACAATAGCCTTGACCAGATGGACCTTTGTTGGCAAAGTAATGTCTCTGCTTTTCAAAATGCTAGGTTGGTCATAACTTTCCTTCCAAAGAGTAAGCGTCTTTTAATTTCATGGCTGCAGTCACCATCTGCAGTGATTTTGGAGCCCACAAAATAAAGTCTGACACTGTTTCCACTGTCTCCCCATCTATTTCCCATGAAGTGATGGGACCAGATGCCATGATCTTAGTTTTCTGAATGTTGAGCTTTAAGCCAACTTTTTCACTCTCCTCTTTTCACTTTCATCAAGAGGCTTTTTAGTTCCTCTTCACTTTCTGCCATAAGGGTGGTGTCATCTGCATATCTGAGGTTTTTGATATTTCTTCTGGCAATCTTGATTGCAGCTTGTGCTTCTTCCAGCCCAGCGTTTCTCATGATGTACTCTGCATATAAGTTAAATAAGCAGGGTGACAATATACAGTCTTGACATACTCCTTTTCCTATTTGGAACCAGTCTGTTGTTCCATGTCCAGTTCTAACTGTTGCTTCCTGACCTGCATACAGGTTTCTCAAGAGGCAGGTCAGGTGGTCTGGTATTCCCATCTCTTTCAGAATTTTCCACAGTTTATTGTGATCCACATAGTTGAAGGCTCTGATGTAGTCAATAAAACAGAAATAGATGTTTTTCTGGAACTCTCTTGCTGTTTTGATGATCCAGCGGGTATTGGCAATTTGATCTCTGGTTCCTATAGGCAATTAAAACTCCAAGGCAGGGTAACATTTCCTCCCTCAGCAGAAAAACCTATGGTCCTAAGAGCACAGGGGTAATACCCCTCACCCTTCTTTTTTCTTTCCATCTCCTTGTTGCATGGCTACAGAGGCAGACAAAGTTACAGAAGTGCAGAGGGAAACCTAAAAGTCTACCTTTCTATCCAGAAGACCTGAAAGAGGGGGCGCTGGGAGCCAAAAAGGAAAGGGGAGATTGTGAAAAAGGGAGCCAAGAAAGTGATCTCATAAAGTTGTGTATGAAATTCTGGGCTCATCCTTGAGCTGTGCATGCATGGATCTGACCCTAAATAGCACATCTAAAGCTGAACCCACTGTCTAAGTTCCAGAAAGGCCACTAAGCCGTGCTTATGGGGGCAAATAAAATAGACCTGCAAAGGCTTTGAAAATCAGACTGTCATTGGAACCACATACAAAGAAAACAGGTTAGAACTTGTGGCCTCAACTTATCCATACTGACAGCCTGCTTAAATAAAGTTAGTATCTCAACAGGATTTAAATAAGACCCAAAGTCTTAATATTTTTTTAAAAAGTTACAACTCAAAGTTATAGGACATAGAGGAATATTTCACCATCCCACAGGGAAAAGACAATCCAGTTATAAACACATTTATGAAGCATTTATACATGGATAGTGCATTAAAACAAAATTAGGGAAAACTGCTATTCTGATATGAAAATATTCCAATTGTATAGAAAATATCCCTACACTATATACATGATAATGAAGTACTATATAGTGAAGTGTCAAGATGTCTGTAAATGACATTATTCAGCAAAAAAAGGAATGAGGTGAGGCAAATACAATCAAATGTTATCCAGTATTAAATCCATAATGGACTGTATAGATTTATGAAAAGATAGAAAAACAGAAAAAAAAAATAGGGAACCCAGAAACATACACAAAAACTTAACTTTCTGAAGATTGCTTTGGCTATTCGGGGTCTTTTGTGTATCCATATGAATTGTGAAATTTTTTGTTCTAGTTCTGTGAAAAATGCCATTGATAATTTGATAGGGATCACACTGAATCTGTAGATTGCATTTGGTAGTACAATCATTTTCCCAATATGACTCTTCCTACCCAGGACACAAAACCTTAATTTATGAGTAACCAGTGAAGGAAAGGACAGACATATCAATAAATGGTACCTTGAGAAATGGATGTCAACAAAGAAGACACCGAAATTGACCACTGTCATGTGACACAAAAAAATAAATCCAAAGTAAACCATGGATCTAAATGTGAATGACAAAATGACTAGGCTTTTAAAAAAGAAAATCTAGGAAAACATCATCATGACCTCATGGTAGGGAAATATTTCTTAAACACATCCAAAAAAAAAAAAAAAAAACAACTCATAAAGGGAAAGACTGATGAGTATGACCACACTAGAATTAAGAATTTCTGTTCACTAAAAAAGGTTTTAAGGGGAAAAGTCAGTCACATGTAAGAGAAGGTATTTGAAGTGAATAGAATTGCAAAGGATTTGTATCCAAAATTTGTAACTCCTACAGAAAAAGAAAATAATATAATAAATGGGCAAAAACTAAGAGGCACTTCATAAATGAGGGTATCTAAATACTCAATAAACATATGAAAAGGTGCTCAACTTCATCAGTAATTGTAGAAATGCACATTTAAACTAAATTAAGCTCCCACTGCACACTCCTGAGAGGAGTGCTATCTCCTGACAGGTATGAAGATTATGATATCTAATATTACATGGTGTTGGTAAACATGGGGAGCGAGAGGAACTCACTTATGGTGTCTGTGGGAGTGCAAGTCAGTAAAAACACTGGAAAACATTTTGGCATCATCTAATGATGTGAACAAAGGTCCATCTAGTCAAGGCTATGGTTTTTCCAGTGGTCACGTATGGATGTGAGACTTGGATTGTGAAGAAAGCTGAGTGCTGAAGAACTGATGCTTTTGAACTGTGGTGTTGGAGAAGACTCTTGAGAGTCCCTTGGACTGCAAGGAGATCCAACCAGTTCATCCTAAAGGAGATCAGTCCTGGGTGTTCATTGGAAGGACTGATGCTGAAACTCCAATACTTTGGCCACCTCATGCGAAGAGTTGACTCATTGGAAAAGACCCTGATGCTGGGAGGGATTGGAGGGCAGGAGGAGAAGGGGATGACAGATGAGATGGCTGGATGGCATTAACGACTCGATGGGCATGAGTTTGAGTAAACTCCGGGAGTTGGTGATTGTCGGGAGTGGGCGAGAGAAACCCCGCCCATGACAAGGTCTGGGTTCAAGGAGCTGGCACTCAAAGGTGTCCGGACCTCTGGGACCACTCCACACACAAAGGCGTCCAGACCTCCAGGGGTTTCTCGGGACCGCCCCACCATCCACTCCCAGGCCTTCGTCCTTTCATCTTCTGATGCTTGGCGTTCTTCTATGTTCCCTAAAAACTAGTCTGAATCTTACCTAAATTCCCTCCTTGAAACCTTTGCATGGCAGCAACACAGTCCCTGGGGGCACATGGGTCCCAATAAACAGACCTATCTATCCCATAAGCAAAAGTAGATAAGAGTCCATTAGGAGATTGAGAAGATTCCTTAGGGTGTGATCAGGAGGGAATTCATAAGACCTCTGACCCTTAGGATTACATACCAGAGCTAAGTTCACCAGGGGCTGAGCTTCCCAAGATAAGGTTTGTAGATGGCTTTTCACAGTTCACTAGCTGCTGCCATTGAATTGTTTAAAAGTTATGTGTAGATATTGACTGTTCTGGAAAGTTATTTATGATGTAACCCATGATTATGCACCTGGTACAATCTTACCATTCCCCCCTCCTTAAACATCTTTAAAGGATTATTGGTTTTAGGGTATATACGCACTGATGTAAAAAATAAAGCAGTCTTGATCCTGCACTCAACCCAGACTCGACTCGCTTTCTTTTATTCGCCTACGCCGCTCATCCGAAGGGAACCCCTGGACTCCGCCAGGGCTGGACCCCGGCAGGTGATGGACAGGGAGGCCTGGCGTGCTGCAGTTCATGCAGTCGCAAAGAGTCGGGTGTGACTGAACTGAACTGAATGATGTGAAAGAGGCACATCATTCTCTGGCTCAGCAGCTCCAGTTCTAGATATAAACCGCAGGAACCCTGTGCCAGGAGGTACCAGGACCCAAGGACAACAGCAATGTTGCTTGCAACAGCCCTAAACTGCAAACAACCCAAGAAGCTGTCAATAACAGAATGGATAAACTGGGTTGTATATACTTGTACAATGAAACAAACTCCTAGATCAATATGCAAAATACCTGAATATTATAATAATTTTGAGAGAAGTAAATTAGAACATACACATTATGATTATCTATATAAAAAGTTCACAAACATACAGACGTAAACTAGTGACTAGAGACACAAACAGTTGAAAAAGCTATAAAGAAAACCAAGGAACTTACTATCATTAAAGAAAATTAATTACTTTGCAGGGAGTGCAGGGTGACTGGGATGAGCACCCAAAGAGCTCTTAGGGACCCAGGACTTCTGTGTTTACTGACCTGAGTGGTAGTGACATGGGTGTCTTATTTTTTTTTCATTTATTTTTATTAGTTGGAGGCTAACCACTTTACAATATTGTAGTGGGTTTTGTCATACATTGACATGAATCGGCCATGGAGTTACATGTATTCCCCATCCTGATCCCCCCTCCCACCTCCCTCTCTACCCGATCCCTCTGGGTCTTCCCAGTGCACCAGGAAATGGGTGTCTTATAATAATTTAAGCTACATGTTTATGTTTTATGCCTTATTTCTGTGAGCTATTTCACCTTTCAAAAAAGTTATGGGGGAACAGTTCCTAAGAACTATCTGAGGTGCTGTCTCCCAGGCTGCAGTGCTCATTTTGCCCCAATCAAAATTTAACTCACCAAAAAAAGGGGGTACTGGAAGGAACACACAAAAATTGCAAGAGCAGTATTAAAGTGGTGGTATAGAGGCTTTTTCTTCAACTCATTCTTTGATGAGGAAGTCTCTGGGCACTTGTCCCACCTTGTGACTTTCAACCATACAGGACTCTCTTTCCACGTCCTTACTCCTGATAGTCTTGCTCTCAAAGTCAGAACTCAGTTTTCAAGGCATCTTCTGTCCTGTCACTAGTCCTTCCATTAGCTTCTTCTCTTTAAACGTAAGTGTTCCCCTGTTATCTCAAGAGGACCACTCTCTAAAGGCCAGTATATTTTCAATAGAGGTCTGCTTCAGAATCAACTACAGAACTTATGGAAATTGTCATAAATACATACAATTTAGGCTCCAAAGGTTTTCTGTGTCAAGAATCTTAAATGGTGGAGCATGGCCATATTGATTTTTGAAGAGCTTCACCAGTAATTTTATTTCAACCTAACATGAAGAAGACTTTCAAAGCCCTTCTCAATCAACCTCATTGCTTCTATTTTTTCCTTCTTAATACAAAATTCCCACTTCTACATTCCTAACTTGAATTCTTTTCTAAGACATATTCCAATAGTTTGTTGTACCTCTCGGAAATACCATCCTCTACTCACACCATGCATATCTCAAACTAATTCACCACATTTTCTAGAAAACTGACCCTTTTTCTGTCTTTTCTATTTCTGTTACTACTATCCCTATTTGAATTACCCTAACACCAACTGAAAATTCCTTTCTTCTCATTGTTGAACTGCCAACTTGAGGACCTCTAACCAAGTTATTTACAGATCCACTATCTCACTATGCCATGCCTTCTACTCTCTGAGGCATATACCTAAGAGAAAGTCTTAACGAGATTAAAAAATAAATATTGTTAATATATTAGTGAAGGAATAAACCCATTAATTAACCAAAGCATAATGAATTACTCAAGAGGGTTAGAACAGCAATATAAAGAAAAAAAATATACACCTTTTAACTTAAGACAATAGAAGCACATATGTCAATTTTTAAAAAGAAAGAAGAGAAATAAAGTGAGGAAAAGGATGAGAAGAGAACTGAAGGCAGACAAGTAAGTAGGTGTGAAGTGATCCCCTTGCATGGGCAAGACTTCACAGTCCCCTCCCATATCTCTGGTACCTTTAAAGGAAAACTTTCTATCCAACATTTTAAAAAGTACCGCTTTCTCACTGACTGGTTGGGTTGTTATTTTAAAAAACTTCACTACCAGCTTCTCACTCACTCACCTGGAAACAGCTCTCTGCTTACATCTCCATTCCCCAGCCAGGGCTCTTTCCCTTGTTCCAATAAGGAAACCACATCTGGCTTAGAAATGTTAAGACCTGCTTGTGGAAAATGAAATACATTCAAAATTACTCCTTGAACCCTTACCAAAAAAGAGGCCATTATTAGAAATGCCAGCTATAAGTATGAAAGATGTCTAAGGACTAGTTGAAGTTATAATCCTCCTCTTGAAAGCAAAAAAACAAAAACAAAAAAAACTTTCCTTCCTTGGGAATATTCAGTCAGATAATCAAGATTCACAACAGTCATCCTAAAGGTCAAATTCTGCCTGAGATGAGATGAGAGGAAATACCTACCCAGTGAGACCAGGTGGCCATAGTTCTCCAACATTACATTTCTGTACAAATCTCTCTGAGCAGGCTGGAGCCATTCCCACTCCTCCCGGGAGAAGTCTATGGACACATCTCTGAATGTCACTGATCCCTGAAATGACATACATACATCTGCACAACCAGCATCTATGTTCCCAAAGGCCCTGATCAAGGAGTGAAATGAGTCCACTGTGGAGGGTGGACAGTGTACATAAATAGTGCAATGACAGTTTTCAGTATTCTAAGTTATTATTAAGAATATAAGTAAGAGCTTAGCTGTTTTGTTTTATTGCATAGTTGAAGAAAAAAAAATGCTTTGTCCTGAGATAATTTATAATTTTGTGACTCTACATGTGAACAACATGTATTTCTGGCTTTGGTTGTAAACATTCTTAGGATCTCACAACACTTTATGAATAATGAAGACAATCCCTTTATATTTAATAGGGAATGTATATTTTCCTTAATACCAGCCTACTTTAGTGGGGGCTTCCCCCATTGCTCAGCAGCAAAGAATCCGCCTGCCAATGTGGGAGACACAGGACACAGGGCTTCGGTCCCTAGGTTGGGAGGATCCCCTGGAGAGGAAATGGCAACCCAGTCCACTCATCTTGCCTGGGGAAATCCCATGGACAGAGGAGCCTGGCAGGCTACAGTCCATGAGGTTGCATAGAGTTGGACATGCATTAGTGACTAAGCCAACAACAACATTTTAAAATGATTTGACAAGAATTTCTTCATAGTCACTACTGGCTGTAGCATATAGCAGCAGCACCTGTTTAAGGGACACACACCCAGGTTTATCCCAGGCATCCCCATTTCTGAAGAAATAGCTGTGAAACTTGGAGACAATTTCAGCAAACTCAGGGAACAAGAGAATAAAGACTAAAGTATAAGGAACTTCCAGAGTGGAACCTAAAGCTTCTCCCCTCCAGGTTGGGCGAATAATAAGCTCCTGCTTTGCAGCACTTGAGTGATCCACATAGCTATTAGGCATGAACGGGATTTTTAAAAGTCCCAAACTAGTAACAGTCCCAGAGGTATGACAGAGTTATATTTTACAGTTTAAAAAAAAACAATTCAAGTCCCTATAACTTGTTATAGATTTTTGGCTAATAAAGGAAGCTGTGTCCTAATATAATATACTGCAGTGGGATCTGCAGTACAGAAGGAAACTGGATTCCCAGCAAAAGTTGGAGAGCCTCTGGATTTGGAGACAAGCATGAAAAAAAGTAGGGCAGAGAAATGAAACTGCAGACGGAATAATTTGGAACTGCTGGCCTTCTTGTCCCTCACCTCTGAAGCACAACTGCCTGCCAAGTATTTAGTCTCAACGAAAACAATCAATAAAATAATAATAATAAATAATCAATAAAAACAGGGCGAATAACTTAAAGAACGGCAGCGGGAGCGAGGCCTAAAGCACTCCTCGTTCTACTCAATTTGTTTGGCAAAAAGAGAACCGGACAGCCAGGTCTACGTTCAGGCCCCGCCCACATCGGGACAGCGTCCCCAGCGCCGCGCCCCCAGCGAACCCTCTCCCGTCCTCTCAAGTACAAGAGAGGGAGGCAGGGCAGGTACAGGGGTGGGGGTTACAGAAGGAAAGCCCGTGTAAACACAGCTGCACTTAGAAGAAAGGAAACACAATTTACCTGCGACATGGCTCAGGGCAGGGCCGGCTGAGAACGCAGCGTGGAGGGCGGAGCTGGCAGGGAGAGAAAGGAGCTGAGGCACTGCCGGCGGGGCCGTGCGGGCGAACCGGGCTGGGCTAGGGGCCAGTCGCTCTGCAACCACCGCCCTCGTCACGCAGGATCAGGGGCGTCCACGACAGCTCCCTCCCCGCCGCGGCAGGGGCACCCAGCCTGGGCCGGACGCGCGGCCGCAGCTCCGCAGCCTTTAACGGGGCCGCAGCTGGTCTCCTCCGCGCTGCCGGCTGGGGAGCCACGACTTTCCCAGCTCAAAATGAGGCCAACCGCCCTCGGTCACCTCGGCCCCGGCGGGGGCCGGCTCGGGCAGGGCCCTTCTCCTACCTCGGTCAGTACAGGCCAGTTCTTGTCTCTGCAACGGGGACCCCGCGCCAGAGTCATGCAAACTGCGCCTTCCGAAGCCTCAGCCACCGACCTCGACCAGGCCGCGGGCCTCAGACAGCTCTGCTTCCCAGCACCCACCGCGGCCTCCGCGCCTCGCGGGCAGAGAGCCCCCCAGACGACAACTCCCAGTACGCCCCGCGCCCACACGGTGAAAGGGGCCTCAAACAACTACACTTCCCAGGGTCCACTGCGGCTTCAGCCTGAGTCCAAGCCATCCTCGCTTGAACTACTATTCCCAGAACCGACTGGAGCCTTTGCCTTTCCTTCCAAGACTTGCAGCCTAGACAGCGACTGTGGCAGGACCCTCCTCCGGGAGGGACCCTGACTCCCAAATCTTGGAGTCCCGTGTGGCAGCTCAACCACCGCGGCCTGGGCGGCCATCGGCGACCGTCCCCGAGCTGAGCCTGGATTGGCGAGCTGTCCGCGTGAGCAGAGGCGGCAGCCGGGCTTCGACCCTGAAACTCCCGAGGGAACCCCGAGAGCTCGGTTCCGAGCACATAGAGAGGGTTGAGGATTAAGCTCTGACAGAGCTCCGATCTGAGAGGATGGGACGTAGGGCGAGAAGCTTTGTATTGAGATGGGAAGGTTAGGAGAGATTCAGTCAGTCAGTTTAGTAGCTCAGTCGGGTCCGACTCTTTTCGACCCCATGAATCGCAGCACGCCAGGCCTCCCTGTCCATCACCAACTCCCGGAGTTTACTCAAACTCATGTCCATCGAGTCGGTGATGCCATCCAACCATCTTATTCTCTGTCGTCCCTTTCTCCACCTGTCCCCAATCCCTCCCAGCATCAGGGCCTTTTCCCATGAGTCAATACTTGGCATCAGGTGGCCAAAGTATGGAGTTTCAGCTTCAGCATCAGTCCTTCTGATGAACACCCAGGACTGATCTCCTTTAGGATGGACTGGTTGGATCTCCTTGCAGTCCAAGGGACTCTCAAGAGTCTTCTCCAACACCACAGTTCAAAAGCATCAATTTTTCGGCGCTCAGCTTTCTTCACGGCCCAACTCTCACATCTATACATGACCACTGGAAAAACAATAGCCTTGACTAGACGGACCGTTGTTGGCAAAGTAATGTCTCTGCTTTTTTTTTTTTTGTCTCTGCTTTTTAATATGCTATCTAGGTTGATCATAACTTTCCTTCCAAGGAGTAAGCATCTTTTAATTTCATGGCTGCAATCACCATCTGCAGTGATTTTGGAACCCAAAAAAATAAAGTCTGACACTGTTTCCACTGTCTCCCCATCTATTTCCCATGAAGTGATGGGACCAGATGCATGATCTTAGTTTTCTGAATGTTGAGCTTTAAGCCAACTTTTTCACTCTCCTCTTTTCACTTTCATCAAGAGGCTTTTTAGTTCCTCTTCACTTTCTGCCATAAGGGTGGTGTCATCTGCATATCTGAGGTTATTGATATTTCTTCTGGCAATCTTGATTCCAGCTTGTGCTTCTTCCAGCCCAACATTTCTCATGATGTACTCTGCATATAAGTTAAATAAGCAGGGTGACAATATACAGCCTTGAGATACTCCTTTTCCTATTTGGAACCAGTCTGCTGTTCCATGTCCAGTTCTAACTGTTGCTTCCTGACCTGCATATAGGTTTCTCAAGAGGCAGGTCAGGTGGTCTGGTATTCCCATCTCTTTCAGAATTTTCCACAGTTTATTGTGATTCACACAGTCAAAGACTTTGGCATAGTCAATAGAGCAGAAATAGATGTTTTTTCTGGAACTCCCTTGCTTTTTCGATGATCCAGTGGATGTTGGCAATTTGATATCTGGTTCCTAAATTAAAAGATGCTTACTCCTTAAAAGGAAAGTTATGATCAACCTAGATAGCATATTTAAAAGCAGAGACATTACTTTGCCAACAAATGTCTGTCTAGTCAAGGCTATTGTTTTTCCAGAGATCATGTATGGACTGTGAAGAAAGCTGAGCGCCGAAAAATTGATGCTTTTGAACTGTGGTGTTGGAGAAGACTCTTGAGAGTCCCTTGGACTGCAAGGAGATCCAACCAGTCCATCCTAAAGGAGATCAGTCCTGGGTGTTCATCAGAAGGACTGATGCTGAAGCTGAAACTCCAATACTTTGGCCACCTGATGCCAAGTATTGACTCATGGGAAAAGACCATGATGCTGGGAGGGATTGGGGGCAGGAGGAGAAAGGGACAATAGAGAATGAGATGGCTGACAGCATCACCGTCTCGATGGACATGAGTCTGAGTAAACTCCGGGAGTTGGTGATGGACAGGGAGGCCTGGTGTGCTGCAATTCATGGGGTCGCAAAGAGTTAGACACGACTGAGACTGAACTGAACTGAGGCATGTGGGATCTTAATTCCCCGACCAGGGATTGAAATTGAGTCCCTTGTATTGTAAGGCAGATTCTTAAGCACTGGACCACCAGGGAAGTTCCCAATTAGTTTGTAATTTTTATCTTTTATCCCCTCTCTATTGTAAAACAACTCAAATTGCACCATGGATGCATAATTTAGGGATCCATTAATGGATCACTTTGAATCTTGGGAGTATTATGACAAAGCTGTATTACAAAGGAAAATCACCTTTTTATACTTCATTGGCTTGTAACTAAAAGTAGTTCAGTTCTGGAGAACGCACCTCAAGGGGCTGCATTCAGGAAACGAATTTGAGTTTCCCATAGCCAGCACACTTACACACAAGACAAATGCAAACATACACACAAAGAACAAAATCGCATTCCTGCAGGACAAAAACCAAAGGGTGAAGTCCAACAGTTTTTTCCTAAATTTTTCCACACGAAGATCCCTCTTTTTAACAACACAACAGACAAGCAGAAAGACAAGGAATCATGACCTTGTATGTAATGGTAATTCACCTGGCAAATGTAAAACCAAAAATAAATTTACTTATTTGAGTTTTAAAAAGCTTCTTTTCCATCCTGCACCCCTCCCCAGGCCTTTGGTTTGAAGTTCTATTAATTAACCTAAGGCTGAAGTCTCAAGCAAAGTGGGCTGTTTTTATATTTCTAGTATATGATATGAGTTAATTTCAAACTTTCTCCTAGGAATGTGTTTGTTCTTTTAGAGCCAGAATTCTAAAAAACAGTATCTTATCAAGTCAGCTTTCTCTAACTTCATATGTATAAACAAAAAACCAATTTGGGTATTTCAAAATAGTTTCATCTTAACCAATTTTCTCTGGAGTCTGAAGAGAGTGTTAAGTCATCTTTTTCGTTAGTCATAGATTCATAGTGAAAGTGAATGTGAAGCAAACCTGGGTCTGCTGGCCCCTGACCAGTAAAGCCAATATATTGACACTGGGTGTGGTGAAGGAAAGTACAACATTAATTTCAGGTGGCAAGCAACGAGTACAGTGCAACTAGCGTTTAAAAGGCCTGAACTTCTTGAAGACTTTTAGGGAAAGATTTTTTAAAGACAGCGTGAGGGAGAAGTTAATGGGGCACGTGATCAGCTCATGACATTCTTCTGATTGTTTGATGGTGAGGTAATTTGGAGTCAACATCATCAACCTTCTGGGGTTAACATGCTGGTGGGCAACATAGGGTTAAACTCTTCTACCTGGTGAGGTTTTCACTATCTACAAAATAGCTCATAGGACTTGGTTCAGAACAGTATCTATAACCCTTGTTCAGTTCAGTTCAGTCGCTCAGTTGTGTCTGACTCTTTGAAACCCCATGGAGAGTAGCATACCAGGCTTCCCTGTGCATCACCAACTCCCAGAGCTTACTCAAACTCATGTCCATTGAATCAGTGATGCCATCCAGCCATCTCATCCTCTGTCGTCCCCTTCTCCTCTTGCCTTCAGTCTTTCCCAGAATCAGGGTCTTTTCCAGTGAGTCAGTTCTTCATATCAGGTGGCCAAAGTATTGCAGTTTCAGCTTCAGCATCAGTCCTTCCAGTGAATATTCAGGATTGATTTCCTTTAGTATTGACTGGTTTGATCTCCTTGCGGTCCAAGGAAGTCTTCTCCAACACCACAGTTCAAGAGCATCAATTCTTCGGTGCTCAGTTTTCTTTATAGTCCAACTCTCACATCCATACATGACTACTGGAAAAAACATAGCTTTGACTAGAAGGACTTTGTTGGCAAAATAATGTCTCTGCTTTTTAATATTCTGTCTAGGTTGGTCATAACTTTTCTTCCAAGGAGCAAGTGTCTTTTAATTTCATGGCTGCAGTCACCATCTGCAGTGATTTTGGAGCCCCCCAAAATAAAGTCTGTCACTCTTTCCATTATTTCCCCATCTATTTGCTGTGAAGTGATGAGACCAGATGCCATGATCTTAGTTTTCTGACTGTTGAGTTTTAAGCTTACTTTTTCACTCTCCTAGTTCAGTTTCATCAAGAGGTTCTTTAGTTCTTTGCTTTCTGCCATAAGGGTGGTGTCATCTGCATATCTGAGGTTATTGATATTTCTCCCAGCAATCTTGATTCCAGCTTGTGCTTCATGCAGCCCAGCATTTGGCATGATGTACTCTGCATATAAGTTAAATAAGCAGGGTGACAGTATACAGCCTTGACATACTCCTTTCTCGATTTGGAATCAGTCTGTTGTTCCATGTCCAGTTCTAACTGTTGTTTCTTTACCTGCACACAGATTTCTCAGGAGGCAGGTCAGGTGGTCTGGTATTTTCATCTCTTGAAGAATTTTTCACAGTTTGCTGTGATCTGCACAGTCAAAGGCTTTGGCATAGTCAATAAAGCAGAAATAGATGTTTTTCTGGAACTCTCTTGCTTTTTCAATGACCCAACAGATGTTGGCAATTTGATCTCTAGTTCCTCTGCCTTTTCTAAATTCAGCTTGAACATCTGGAAGTTCACGGTTCACATTTTGCTGAAGCCTGGCTTGGAGAATTTTGAGCATTACTTTACTAGTATGTGAGATGAGTGCAATTGTGTGGTAGTTTGAACATTCTTTGGCATTGCCTTTCTTTGGGATTGGGATGAAAACTGGCCTTTTCCAGTCCTGTGGTCACTGCTGAGTTTTCCAAACTTGCTGGCATATTGAGTGCCACACTTTCACAGCATCATCTTTTAGGATTTGAAATAGCTCCACTGGAATTCCATCACCTCCACTAGCTTTGTTTGTAGCGATGCTGCCTAAGGCCCGCTTGACTTTGCATTCCAGGATGTACTGGCTCTATGTGAGTGATCACACCATCATGGTTATCTGGGTCATCAAGATATTTTTTGTATAGTTCTGTGTATTCTTACCACCGCTTCTTAATATCTTCTGCTTTTGTTAGGTCCATACTGTTTCTGTGTTTTATTGTGCCCATCTTTGCATGAATTGTTCCCTTGGTATCTCTAATTTTCCTGAAGAGATCTCTAGCCTTTCCCATTCTATTGTTTTCCTCTATTTCTTTACACTGATCACTTAGGTAGGCTTTCTTATGTCTCCTTGCTAGTTTTTGGAATTCAAATGGGTACATCTTTCCTTTTCTCCGTTGCCTTTCACATCTCTTCTTTTCTCAGCTATTTGTAAGGCCTCCTCAGACACCCATTTTGTCTTTTTGTATTTGTTTTCCATGGGGATGGTCTTAATCACTGCCTCCTGTACAATGTCACGAACCTCCACCCATAGTTCTTCAGGTACTTTATCAGGTCTAATCCCTTGAATCTATTTGTCACTTCCACTGCATAATAGTAAGGGATTTTACTTAGGTCATCCCTGAATGGTCTAGTGGTTTTCCCTACTTTCTTCAATTTAAGTCTGAATTTGGCAATAAGGAGTTCAGGATCTGAGCCACAGTCAGCTCCCAGTCTTGTTTGTGCTGACTGTATAGAGCTTCTTCATCTTTGGCTGCAAAGAATATAATCAATCTGATTTCAGTATTGACCATCTAGTGATGTCCATGTGTAGAGTCTTCTCTTGTGTTGTTGGAAGAGGGTGTTTGCTGTGAGGAATGCATTCTCTTGGCAAAACTCTGTTAACCTTTGTCTTGCTTCATTCTGTACTCCAAGGCCAAATTTGCTTGTAACTCCAGGTATCTCTTGACTTCCTACTTTTGCACTGAGAAGGACCTAAAAGTCCTTTACTTTGTCTAGTGGATAAAACCATTATTTTTTCTTGTTTGTTTTCATTTCTGCATTTTCTTACTTTTCTGATTAAATTTGTTCTTTGGAACTTTGGGAAGGCCTGAGACTAAATTTTTTCTGTAAACAAGAGGCAAGTGAAGAACATGGTAGTGGGACTATCCAGGGAGGTCCCATAAGGTCTACTTGGTTACAGTCCAGTATAAAAACTGGAAGAGAGAAAAGGAACAAAGAAATTCACTGGCCTATTTAAAAGAGGACAAAGGAGAGATGGTATGAAAAAAGAAGAGACTGAAAAAGTTAATCCTTCACAAGGACATGTGAAGGAACATGCGTGCTGTGAATGAGAAGACAATGAAGAGTTCTGAAGAGGCTGTTACATCCCATGTACAGTGTGGTGCTGAGTATCCACAGAAAAATGTCTTGATCCAGGAACACTAATGAAGGCAATGATTCTGTATCCTGGAGACTAGGAGTTGGGGACTAAGGTAAACAGGTCAAGAAAATATTTAAAGGAAGAACTTAAAGGACCTGGTAAAAAATTGGACATGGCAGTCTGGGGAGATGGAGGAAATAGTTTTCTTACTTGGGTGAAATGTTTCCAGAAGCTCATTCTTTAAAACATCTGCTACCACTGTTATCCACTCTTATGACTTCAATTTCCACTTATACAACTTGCTCAGATCTGTTAATAAATCATCATATTTTACAAAGGTGATAAACACATGAAAAGACAAATTTAGGAGAGAAGAAATGGATTTGTTTGGGGACATGTTGAGATTGACATGTCTATGTTTAATCTCAACTACTAATCTTGTTCAAACTATTATTTCTCACCCACAACCTTGCTATATCTTCACATCCATTTCCTCCAAATGTTTTCTTCATATAGAAGTCAGCCTGATGTTTATAAAAGCAATTCCAAATATATTCCTCTGGGGACTTTCTTGCTGGTTCAGTAGTTAAAAATCCACCTTGCAATGTGAGGGGTGCCGGTTTGATCTCTTGTCAAGGAACTAAGATCCCACATGCTGTGGGACAACTAAGCCCGTGCATCACAACTGCTGAGACCATGCACCACACCCAGAGAGTCCCTGTGCCACAACGAAGGTTCCCGCATGCTACGCAGCCAAATAAATACAAATTTAAAAAATATATTCCTCCGTTTCACCTAATGTGATGGCTTTCGCTTGCTCTAAAGACAATAGTCCTTGGCATAGTCCAGTTGTCTGCATGATCTTACCCCTGTCTTTTCAAGCTCTTCTTAGTCCCCTCCTCTCTGAATGTGCTAACCCTCTTTTCCTATGTGACATGCGTTGCCGGACCTCTGAGCACGTTAATTTTCTCTATCCCTGAAAAGGTTATCTATCCTTTCATAAGTTTATGCTTCATATTGCAGCCCAAAAAACTCTTCCTCAGAGAAGTGTTCCCTGATCCCAATGTGACCTCTGAATAAGGTTCCTTTGATTGTAAACTCTCCTTAGATCCTATATGTATTCTCTTTATCATTAACAATAATTTGCAATTATATTTGTAATTACTTGTGTGTATTTATGATTATTTTGTTAGTAATTATCTTCCTCACTAGACTACAAGCACTATGAGTTATACCCATAACTATTAATAGCATATTGCTTGGCACAGAGTAAGGGCTCAGTGAGTGGCAAAAGGATATCATCAAAACTTAATACTCATATGATGAGTTAAAATATCTTGCTTTAATTTACTTTTTTGTGGGAATAAACAACTGTTTATTGACTAGTTCTTATTTATCTTCTTTGAAATACCTGTTGATGTACTTTGCCTATTTTTCCATTAGTATCCCTCTGTTTTTATTATTGATTTGCAGCCGTTCTTGGGGTTCCCCAGTCAGTGCTAGTGGTAAAGGATCCACTTGCCAATGCAGGAGACGCAAAGATGCAGGTTCAATCCCTGGGTCCAGCAGATCTGTTGGAACAGGAAGTGGCAACCCACTCCAATATTCTGCTATTCCATAGCAGAGGAGCCAGGTGGGCTACAATCCATGGATCCAAAAAGGGTCAGACATGACTGAGCACACACATAGGAGTTCTTAGGTGGTTGGATTTTATAACATTCACATGTATGTTTCAGATACAGCATATTCACACAAATCACTACTTGTATTTTCCCTTTGGTGTTTTTTTTTTGTGTGTGTGTACACACATGCATGCTGTACTTTGAAATCTTTATGCATTCAGATTTATCAGTCTTTTCTCTTCTGAATTCCCTTTGAATTCCTCTCATTTAGAAAGTGTTTCCGCATACCAAATTTTAAAATATACCCTACATTCTTCTAATACTAAATCCCCTTACATCTGAGTCTCTTTCCTCTGTTTTGTCCTACTGACCTATTCATCTATTCTTATACATATCATACTGTTTTAATTACTATAACTTTTTGGGAGAGCATGTCCCCTCTTACTCTCTTTCCTGATTTTTCTTTTTTTTTCTATTTATTTTTATTAGTTGGATGCTAATTACCTTACAACATTGTATTGGTTTTTGTCATACATTGGCATGAATCAGCCTTGGATTTACATGTATTCCCCGTCCTGATCCCCCCTCCCACCTCCCTCTCCACCCGATTCCTCTGGGTCTTCCCAGTGCACCAGGCCTGAGCACTTGTCTCATGCATCCAGCCTGGGCTTGTGATCTGCTTCACCCTAGATAATATACATGTTTCGATGTTGTTCTCTTGAAACATCCCACCCTTGCCTTCTCCCACAGAGTCCAAAATTCTGTTCTGTACATCTGTGTCTCTTTTTCTGTTTTGCATATAGGGTTATTGTTACCATCTTTCTAAATTCCATATATATGCATTAGTATACTGTATTGGTCTTTATCTTTCTGGCTTACTTCACTCTGTATAATGGGCTCCAGTTTCATCCATCTCATTAGAACTGATTCAAATGAATTCTTTTTAATGGCTGAGTAATATTCCATGGTGTATATGTACCACAGCTTCCTTATCCATTCGTCTGCTGATGGGCATCTAGGTTGCTTCCATGTCCTGGCTATTATAAACAGTGCTGCGATGAACATTGGGGTGCACATGTCTCTTTCAGATCTGGTTTCCTCAGTGTGTATGCCCAGAAGTGGGATTGCTGGATCATATGGCAGTTCTATTTCCAGTTTTTAAAGAAATCTCCACACTGTTCTCCATAGCAGCTGTGCTAGTTTGCATTCCCACCAACAGTGTAAGAGGGTTCCCTTTTCTCCACACCCTCTCCAGCATGTATTTCTTGTAGACTTTTGGATAGCAGCCATTCTGACTGGCGTGTAATGGTACCTCATTGTGGTTTTGATTTGCATTTCTCTGATAATGAGTGAATTCCTGATTTTTCTAGGTTAGTCTTATGAGTTTGTATCTCTGGATAAACTTTAGAATAATCTGGCCTAATTCTCTATACAAATTCACTAGGAACTCGGTTGTGACTATTCAATTTGAAGAGAGAAAAAAGTGTATTCCTTGTAGGGGAACAATTAAATAACATGGATTTATCATCTGAAACATGGATTTCTCCTCTGAAACCACAGAGACCAGAAGGAGATGGCACAGTAATTTTCAAGTGCTGGAAAAAACAAACAAACAAACAAACAACACAAAACCCAAACTGTAAGCTCCTAATTCTGCATCTAGCAAAAACTCCCTTTAGAAATGAAGGGGAAATAAAGACCTCTAGATAATGAAGACCTTCAGAGGAAGGAAAATGAAGAATTTGTCACCAGAAGGCCTAACTATAAATACCAGCTAGAAGAAGTTCTATGATTATAAAGGAACTGGTAACAAGAAGAGGGTTAGAGCCTCAAAAGAAAAAACAACAGTGAAATGGGTAGAAGTAAGGGTAAACGTAATGGACTATTCTCATGAGTTTTTAAAATCACATTTGATGGTTGAAACAAAAAGTTACACCACTATCTGATGTGGAAATCCAATGCATGTTGAGGAAACCCTTAAGGTAGTTATATTAGTGAGTGGGGAGGGAAGTATGGTTTTTGCACTTCACTCAAATGGGAAAATGTAAAAAAAACAGTAGACTATGTTAAATAGGGTGTATAATATCTAATGAAAGCACTTAAAAAAAAAAGCTGTAAAGAGACACTCAAAAATACTTTCAATAATTAAGAATAGAATTCTAAAGGATGTTCAAGTAACCCACAAAAAAGCAAGAAAATTGGAAAAGAGGTATGATAAACAGGGAGCAAAAAATTTTAAAGTCCCAATTCATGGCTATATACAAAACCAGTACACACTCATATTTAGCTATGATTATACAGTATTTTGTTTGTAGTGATACTTTCTGAGGCCCACTTGACTTCACATTCCAAGATGTCTGGCGCTAGGTGAGTGAACACACCATCGTGATTATCTGGGTCATGAAGATCTTTTTTGTACAGTTCTTCTGTGTATTCTTGCCACCTTTTCTTAATATCGTCTGCTTCTGTTAGGTCCATGCCATTTCTGTCTTTTACTGTGCCCACCTTTGCATGAAATATTCCCTTGGAATCTCTAATTTTCTGAAGAGACCTCCAGTCTTTCCCATTCTGTTGTTTTCTTCTATTTCTTTGCATTGATCACTGAGGAAGGCTTTCTTATCTCTCCTTGCTATTCTTTGGAACTCTGCATTCAAATGGGAATATCTTTCCTTTTCTCCTTTGCTTTGTGCTTCTCTTCTTTTCACAGCTATTTGTAAGGCCTCCTTAGATAGACATGTTGCTTTTTTGTATTTCTTTTCCATGGGGATGGTCTTGATCCCTGTCTCCTGTACAATGTCACGAACCTCCGTCCATAGTTCATCAGGCACTCTATCAGATCTAGTCCAGTGAATCTATTTTTCACTTGCACTGTATAGTCATAAGGGATTTGATTTAAGTCATACCTGAACGGTCTAGTGGTTTTCCCTATTTTCTTCAATTTAAGTCTGAATTTGGCAATAAGGAGTTCACGATCTGAGCCACAGTCAGCTCCTGGTCTTATTTGTGCTGACTGTATAGAGCTTCTCCATCTTTGGCTGCAAAGCATATAATCAATCTGATTTCGGTGTTGACCATCTGGTGATGTCCATGTGTTGAGTCTTCTCTTGTGTTGTTGGAAGAGGGTGTTTGCTATGACCACTGCCTTTTCTTGGCAAAACGCTATTAGCCTTTGTCCTGCTTCATTCCATACTCCAAGGCCAAATTTGCCTGTTACTCTGGGTGTTTCTTGACTTCCTACTTTTGCATTCCAGTCCCCTATAATGAAAAGGACATCCTTTTTGGGTGTTAGTTCTAAAAGGTCTTGTAGGTCTTCATAGAACCATTCAACTTCAGCTTCTTCAGCATTACTGGTTGTGACGTAGGCTTGAATTACCATGATATTGAATGGTTTCCTTTGGAAATGAACAGAGATCATTCTGTCATTTTTGAGATTGCATCCAAGTACTGCATTTTGGACTCTTTTGTTGACCATGATGGCTACTCCATTTCTTCTAAGGGATTCCTGCCCATAGTAGTAGATATAGATATAAGTCTGGAATGCAAAGTCCAGTAGGCCTTAGAAAGCATCACTACAAGCAAAGCTAGTGGAGGTGATGGAATTCCAGTGGAGCTATTTCAAATCCTGAAAGATGATGCTGTGAAAGTGCTGCACTCAATATGCCAGCAAATTTGGAAAACTCAGCAGTGGCCACAGGACAGGAAAAGATCAGTTTTCATTCCAATCCCAAAGAAAGGCAATGCCAAAGAATGCTTAAACTACTGCACAACTGCACTCATCTCCCACGCTAGTAAAGTAATGCTCAAAATTCTCCAACTCAGGCTTAAGCAATACGTGAACCGTGAACTTCCAGATGTTCAAGTTCATTTTAGAAAAGGCAGAGGAACCAGAGATCAAATTGCCAACATCTGCTGGATCATTAAATAAAGCAAGAGAGTTCCAGAAAAACATCTATTTCTGCTTTATTGACTATACCAAAGTCTTTGACTCTGTGGATCACAATAACCTGTGGAAAATTCTGAAAGAGATGGGCATAACAGACCACCTGACCTGCCTCTTGAGAAACCTATATGCAGGTCATGAGAAACGGTGGGCTGGAAGAAGCACAAGCTGCAATCAAGATTGCCAGAAGAAATATCAATAACCTCAGAAATGCAGATGACACCACCGTTTTGGCAGAAAGTGAAGAGGAACCAAAAAGCCTCTTGATGAAAGTGAAAGAGGGGAGTGAAAAAGTTGGCTTAAAGCTCAACATTCAGAAAACTAAGATCATGGCATCCAAAGCCTATACATACCATAAGCAGGGTGACAGTATACAGCCTTGATGTCCTCCTTTTCCTATTTGGTAATAGCAACCCACTCCACTGTTCTTGCCTGGGAAATCCCATGGGCAGAGGAGCCTGGTGGGCTACAGTCCATGCAATGCAAGGGTCAGATATGAATTAGCGACTAGATAACAATAGCAAGGAATCCAGTGCTATTATTTCATCCAAAATGTTTGGTTGAAGGTCACAATAACATATATTTAATGAAACACCCTGCTCTTAATTTTTTAATTTACTTTTTAGTTGGAAGAAAATTGCTTTACAATGTTTTGTTGGTTTCTGCCATACAATTTAAATTTAAGTGACCCAGAGATTACATAAGGACAAATCAGAAGTCTTATGTTCACATGGGTTCCCAGACTCTGTCATATGAAGGTAAACTCCTGAGCAGATTTTTAAGAATAAGAATGTATGGATACACCCCCTCAGGTTTCTCCTTTTGACTTTTTCCTATTCTATGACCCTCAGATCATAGTTTCACAACAGAGATTGGAAGCAGAGACAAATCAAACCTTCATCAAACTGGTCTTATGAGCAGGGTATACAAGCTTTTATAGACACTTTTCATTTCCCTTGGGCATATAGCTAAGAGGAGAATTGCTGAATCCTGTGGTCAGTTCTTGTTAATCTTTTGAAGAAACTGCCAACCTCTTTTCCAAAGTGGTTGCATATTGTTTTATACCCCCACCAGCAGTGTATGAAGGTTTTGCTTTCTCACACCATTGCCAACACTTTGTCTTGGAGTCTTTTATGTCTGGCTATTCTGAGTATCATGTTGCATCTTTGGTTAATTCTTAAGAGTTGAAAACATGAAACAATCTAAATGTCCATCAATAGGTGAATGGATGGACTAACTGGTGTAACCATACAATGAACTACTCAGCAATAAAATAACAGGATACTGATGCCCGCAACAGCACACACAAATTTCAAAAACATTCAGCTGACACAAAGGATTACTTATTGTATAATTCCAATCATATGAAATTCTAGAAAAGATAAAAATAATCCACAGGGTTGAATGTGAGATCAATGGTTGCGGTTAGCAATAGGAGTGAGATCTGACTGGGAAGAGGCATAAGGAAACATTTTGAGTGCTGGAAAGTTGTACACCTTGGTAGCAGTGGTGGTTATATAGACTCAGACATTTATCAAAATGCATGGAACTCAGGTCTTCTCTGGTGTTCCAGTGGTTAGGATTCCATGCTTCCACTCCATGCAAGGGGCACAGGTTTGATTTCTGGCCGAGAACTAAGCTTCCATATGCTGTATGGCAAGGCGCCTCCCCCTCCCAAAAAAAGGCATGGAACTTGAACTTTATGTTAAAATAGATATATTTTATTAATAAAATTTATTTTTAAAATGTGGTTCTGAAGAAAGAATGAAAATAGATAGGCTAAAACTTGTTAAAGGAACAGTTTTTAAATTTTTTATTTATTTTTGGCTGTGCTGGGTTTTCATTGCCATGGAGGATTTTCTCTAACTACGGTGAGCAGGCGCTACTCTCTAGTTGCAGTGCATGTGCTTCTCATTGCAGTGGCTCCTCTTGTCGCAAAGTAGAGGCTCTAGGGCTCTCAGTCATCAGTAGTTGGGACTCCTAGGCTCTAGAGCACAGGCTCAATAGTTGTGGCACAGGGGCTTAGCTGCCCCATGATATGTGGGATCTTCCTGAATCAGGGATCAAACTTGTGTCTCCTGCATTGGCAGGCAGATTCTTAAACACTGAACCGCTAGGGAAGCCCTTAAAGGAACAATTTTTAAAATAGCAGGTCTAACCCCATTAGAAATCAGCAATTGATCAGAGCCCGGGCCCTGTGGAGGACAGCTCTATCACTGTTTTGTAAGGGGTACCAAGTACAGATGCACTGGTAGCACACATATGCCCCAGAAGTGTAAGGCAAACCCCACAAAGATTTAGAAGCCTGATATCAATGATGTTTTTAGAAGTTTAGTGAACTAGCAATGCTGAGACAGCCCTGTAAAGTAAGGGACAAGTTAAATTCACACCTGACACCACAAAGAGGTACAACACTTAGTGGACCTCTCTGCATTAGGAAGGCAGTTTGGAACACACATGGAAATTCTACTGTGAACAGTTTCCAATTTTGAGTGAAGCCCAGATTAAGAGCTTGGCAGCAGGCCCGGTGTGGGTACAAGATTTCCTCCAGATGAAACTGCGAAATGCTGCAGGTCTTGTTGTGTTAGGACAGGAGGGAGATAGGACGCTGTGTGGAGTGGACTTCAGTCTCTAATAGATTTACAAAGGCCTCAGATTTGGTAGGAAGACCATGACTTCTGTGGCAGAGAACTATTTCCACAGGAGAAATAGATTCTGTGACAATACACTCTAATAGAGACCAACCTCGTCACCACCATGTGGTCCTTGACCAGTGACAGCCATCCTCAGATGGATTAACAGGTTCGTTGACTGCTGCTGCATCTCATCATATTATGGAAATGATCTATTTGGAATTGGGCCCTGGAAAGTACATAAAGTAAAACGCATAAGTGGGGAGTCCAGAGCTCTATGTCACTCATGGGGACCTCCCTATGACCACTAGCTGAGGAAGAGACAACTCAGGCGTGGTTCACAGGTGCATCAGCACCATATGAAAGGCACCACTGATACGTGGAGCCCCCATTTTGTGAAGACCTTCCTACTGGTCAAAGGTATGAGCAGGATACTTGGAAACCTGCTTTGTGTAGGAAGAGGAATGACTGGGAACATGGATATGAATCAATTTCTTGGCAGAAGTAACTCACTTGTCTGGTTGTTAGAATCCCAACAACAGGAAGAAAACTGGGACACCAGGGACAAGGAAGTGTGAAGGAAAGGTGATATGGTTGAACTTGGCACTTTGGTCATGGACATAAAGTGTGTGGAGTTTTGTGTTTCACACTGATGCCTAAAAGAGACAGAGAAAGCAAACAGGACAGAGAGGCTCATTTTGTGCAAACCCAACAATGTATTTTAAGGCAGAGAAAGTATAGTGATGGGATCATGATCATGGGTAAGTCCACTAGTATTAACATTTATCTGCTGCCCAGAAGCAGTCAGCCTGACACACAAGAAAGTGGCCTGTTGACTGTTCCTAAATTTTACTGTATGTACTTGTGACCCAATGACAGGTTCTGTGCTCATTGCCATCTAACTTCTATATTTTTGATATTACAAAGATAAGTCTTTCATAAGCTGTCCCTCTAACTTAGGTCCTTAAGATCCTGTGATCAATTAGCCACTTCCAAAGACTTCTATAGGTTGAGCAATTTTGATTACCACAATGACCTTGAGTCCACTGTAGTTGTAACGGATGAGGTAGGTGCACGGCCACCGGAACATGATCATTACCACAAGGCCCTTAAGGAGGGACCATTAACCCAGCAGTTAGAAGTCCTACTGGGTCAACAGTCAGACTTGCAGGGTTCCTGGGTCAGAGAGAGTTCAATGAGAGACAGATGGGTGGCCTTCTCCCTGGGGCCTTCCAGACCCTCTGGCCTTGGGATGGTGGGTGAACTGAGGAGCCCAGGGACAAGTTGGGGGCCAGCTGGGTCCTGGATACCTAGCTCCCTCAGTGATGACTGCTGGACAAAGCCTGGGGACCTGGCCCTGAGGGCCTCCCAATTGAGATCTACCATCTCAGCCAGGTCTGGGCACTGGTGAGAGGACCCAGACTAGGTACTGGGTGACCATTCCACACAGGGAACCCCTGCTCTTAAGCAGGGCCTAGACCTCAGAGGGTGAAAGTCAAGGCTCAGGACCTTGAACAAATAAAGTGAGGGGTAATGATGCTGCTTTGCTTACAGGATTTGCTAAGTGTTGAAAGCTGCAAGGAGGAATGGAGACAGAATGAAATGCCTCCTTTTTTCTTTCTTGTCTGAAGAGAAAATAACATTTAAAAAACATTTATTTATTTATTTTTGACTGTTCTGTCTTTGTTGCTATGTGTGGACTTTCTCTAGTTGAAGAGATCAGGGGCTACTGTCTAGTGGTGGTGTGGGGGCTTTCTATTTCCATGGTTTCTCTTGTGGAGCACAGGCTCTATGATACATAGGGTCAGGAGTTGCAGACTGTAGAACATAAGCACAGTAGTTGTGGTGCTCAGGCTTAGTTGCCTCAAAGCATGTGGAATCTTCCCTGACAAGGGATTGAACTTGTGTCCCCTGCATTTTTTTTTTTTTTCTTCAGTTTATGCTTGACTTTCTTTTTCTTTTTTTTTTTTTTAATTATTATTTTTTTTTAATTTTTATTTTTCAGTGGGTTTTGTCATACATTGATATGAATCAGCCATAGAGCTACATGAATTCCCCATCCCGGTCTCCCATCCCACCTCCCTCTCCACCCGATTCCTCTGGATCTTCCCAGCCCAACAGGCCCAAGCACTTGACTCATGCCTCCCACCTGGGCTGGTGGTCTGTTTCACCGTGTCCCCTGCATTGAAAGGAGGATTCTTAACCACTAGACCACCAGGGAGGCCCTAACATTTGTTTTGTTAGAGGTTTATAGGCACATTGTGACCTGACCATGACCTGACCTCAAGAACTCACGTTTTTCTAGGATGCTGGGGATCCCATCACCCAGTAGTTTCTAAGAAATGTCTTCTGGTCCCTCTTGGGGGTCAAAATTGGGGGAATTGGTGAGTAAATTACTCATGATAAATCTACATCAGCAACCATATTTCCTTCAGTATTTATACTATGCCAGGGAATTTCTGGTATCTTAGTATTGGCCTCTGTCTAGTCCAGCTTTTAGCTGATTAACTAAACAGAAACAAAGGTACCAACAGATCAACAAAATCAAAATCTTGTTCACTGTAAAAGCTAATAGACAAACCTCTGCCAAGATGGAATAAGAAAACAGAATTTATTGATAATATTAATGAAAAATTCAACATAACTACAGATACAGAGAAGATTCTAAAATTAGTAAGAAAATACCTATAACTGCCGGCTGCGATGGACCGCGCAGAAGAGTGGCCGAGAGGAACTACCCCATGCCTGAGGTCAGGGGCAGCGGCCAAGAGCAGCAACCCCCCTGTCCAAGGAGTGGTGGCTGCACGGTTGCAGGAGGGCGGAGAGGAGCTACTCCACGTTCAAGGTCAGGAGGGGCGGCTGTGAGGAGATACCCTTCATCCAAGCTAAGGAGCAGTGGCTGCGCTTTGCTGGAGCAGCCATGAAGAGATACCACACATCCAAGGTAAGTGAAAACCAAGTAAGATGGTAGGTGTTGCGAGAGGGCATCAGAGGGCAGACACACTGAAACCATAATCACAGAAAACTAGCCAATCTGATCACAGGACCACAGTCGTGTCTAACTCAATGAAACTAAGCCATGCCGTGTGAGGCCACCCAAGACGGATGGGTCATGGTGGAGAGGTCTGACAGAGTGTGGTCCACTGGAGAAGGGAATGGCAAACCACTTCAGTATTCTTGCCTTGAGAACCCCACGAACAGTATGAAAAGCCAAAATAATAGGATACTGAAAGAGGAACTCCCCAGGTTGGTAGGTACCCAACATGCTACCGGAGATCAGTGGAGAAAAAGCTCCAGAAAGAATGAAGGGATGGAGCCAAAGCAAAAACAATACCCAGTTGTGGATGGGATTGGTGATAGAAGCAAGGTCCGATGCTGTAAAGAGCAATATTGTATAGGAACCTGGAACGTTAGGTCCATGAATCAAGGCAAATTTGAAGTGGTCAAACGAGATGGCAAGAGTGAACGTTGACATTCTAGGAATCAGCGAACTAAAATGGACTGGAATGGGTGAATTTAACTCAGATGATCATTATATCTACGACTGTGGGCAGGAATCCCTTAGAAGAAATGGAGTAGCCATCATGGTCAACAAAAGAGTCCAAAATGCAGTACTTGGATGCAATCTCAAAAATGACAGAATGATCTCTGTTCGTTTTCAAGGCAAACGATTCAATATCACGGTAATTCAAGCCTATGCCCCAACCAGTAATGCTGAAGAAGCTGAAGTTGAATGGTTCTATGAAAACCTACAAGACCTTTTAGAACTAACACCCAAAAAGGATGTCCTTTTCATTATAGGGGACTGGAATGCAAAAGTAGGAAGTCAAGAAACACCCAGAGTAACAGACAAATTTGGCCTTGGAGTATGGAATGAAGCAGGACAAAGGCTAATAGCGTTTTGCCAAGAAAAGGCAGTGGTCATAGCAAACACCCTCTTCCAACAACACAAGAGAAGACTCAACACATGGACATCACCAGATGGTCAACACCGAAATCAGATTGATTATATGCTTTGCAGCCAAAGATGGAGAAGCTCTATACAGTCAGCACAAATAAGACCGGGAGCTGACTGTGGCTCTGATCGTGAACTCCTTATTGCCAAATTCAGACTTAAATTCAAGAAAATAGAGAAAACCACTAGACCATTCAGGTATGACTTAAATCAAATCCCTTATGACTATACAGTGGAAGTGAAAAATAGATTCACTGGACTAGATCTGATAGAGTGCCTGATGAACTATGGACGGAGGTTCGTGACATTGTACAGGAGACAGGGATCAAGACCATCCCCATGGAAAAGAAATACAAAAAAGCAAAATGGTTGTCTGAGGAGGCCTTACAAATAGCTGTGAAAAGAAGAGAAGCACAAAGCAAAGGAGAAAAGGAAAGATAGTCCCGTTTGAATGCAGAGTTCCAAAGAATAGCAAGGAGAGATAAGAAAGCCTTCCTCAGTGATCAATGTAAAGAAATAGAGGAAAACAACATAATGGGAAAGTTTAGAGATCTCTTCAGAAAATTAGAGATACCAAGGGAACATTTCATGCAAAGATGGGCCCAATAAAGGACAGAAATGGTACGGACCTAACAGAAGCAGATGATATTAAGAAGATGTGGCAAGAATACATAGAAGAACTGTACAAAAAAGATCTTCATGACCCAGATAATCACGATGGTTTGATCACTCACCTAGCACCAGATATCCTGGAATGTGAAGTCAAATGGGCCTTAGAAAGCATCACTACGAACAAAGCTAGTGGAGGTGATGGAATTCCAGTAGAGCTATTTCAAATCCTAAAAGATGATGCTGTGAAAGTGCTGCACTCAATATGCCAGCAAATTTGGAAAACTCAGCAGTGGCCACAGGACAGGAAAAGGTCAGTTTTCATTCCAATCCCTAAGAAAGGCAATGCCAAAGAATGCTGAAACTACCACTCAATTGCACTCATCTCCCACGCTAGTAAAGTAATGCTCAAAATTTCTCTAAGTCAGACTTTAGCAATATGTGAACTGTTAACTTCCGGATGTTCAAGCTAGTTTTAGAAAAGGCAGAGGAACCAGAGATCAAATTGCCAACATCCTCTGGATCCTTAAAAAAAGCAAGAGAGTTCCAGAAAAACAACTATTTCTGCTTTGTTGACTATGCCAAAGCCTTTGACTGTGCGGATCACAATAAACTGTGGAAAATTCTGAAAGAGATGGGCATAACAGACCACCTGACCTGCCTCTTGAGAAACCTATATGCAGGTCAGGAAGCAACAGTTAGAACTGGACATGGAACAAAAGACTGGTTCCAAACAGGAAAAGGAGTATGTCAAGGTTGTATATTGTCACCCCGCTTATTTAATTTATATGCAGAGTACATCATGAAAAACGGTGGGCTGGAAGAAGCACAAGCTGCAATCAAGATTGCCAGAAGAAATATCAATAACCTCAGATATGCAGATGGCACCACCCTTATGGCAGAAAGTGAAGAGGAACTAAAATGCCTCTTGATGAAAGTGAAAGAGGGGAGTGAAAAAGTTGGCTTAAAGCTCAACGTTCAGAAAACTAAGATCATGGCATCTAGTCCCATCACTTCATTGGAAATAGATGGGGAGACAGTGGAAACAGTGTCAGACTTTATTTTTTTGGGCTCCAAAGTCACTGCAGATGGTGATTGCAGCCATGAAATTAAAAGATGCTTACTCCTTGGAAGGAAAGTTATGACCAACCTAGACAGCATATTGAAAAGCAGAGACATTACTTTGCCAAAAAAGGTCTGTCTAGTCAAGGCTATGATTTTTCCAGTGGTCATGTATGGATGTGAGAGTTGGACTGTGGAGAAAGCTGAGCATCGAAGAATTGATGCTTTTGAACTGTGGTGTTGGAGAAGACTCTTGAGAGTCCCTTGGACTGCAAGGAGATCCAACCAGTCCATCCTAAAGGAGATCAGTCCTGGGTGTTCATTGGGAGGACTGATGCTGAAGCTGAAACTCTAGTACTTTGGCCACCTGATGCGAAGAGTTGAATCACTGGAAAAGACCCTGATGCTGGGAAGGATTGGGGGCAGGAGGAGAAGGGGACCACGGAGGATTAGATGGCTCGATGGCCTCACGGACTCGATGGACATGACTTTAAGTGAACTTCGGGAGTTGGTCATGGACAGGGAGGCCTGGCATGCTGCGATTCATGGGTTTGCAGTGAGTCGGACATGACTGAGCGACTGAACTGAACTGAACTGAACTGAACATTACATAAAGTACTGGAAAGCCAGCCTACCCAAACTTCCTGGATAATCTATGAAGCAGGGGCTCCCCTTGTGGCTCAGTGGTAAAGACTCTACCTGCCAATGAATGAGGTTTGAACCGTGATCTCACATGCTGTGGAGCAAATAAGCCCATGCACCACAACTACTGAACCCATGCTTAAGAATAACTCTGAGCCCATGAGCTGAGGCTACTGAAGCCCACATGCCTAGAGCCCATTCACCACAAGAGAGGCCACTTTAATAAGAAGCCTGCACACCGTAACTAGAGTAGCCCCTGCTTGCCACAACTAGAGAAAGCCCACGCAGCATTGAAGACCTGGCACAGCCAAAAATAAAACAAATGAAATTATTTAAAAAAATTTTTAAAAAAAATCCTATAAAGCAGTGTGTGGAAATGTGAGTCCTATGGTATCTTCTGTAGTGAGTTGCTAATTCTTCACAGGGTGTCGCCTAGCTTCTGGAATGCATGTGGTGCATTGGATCTTCAAGCTACTGGCTACTTCCTGTACAACCTGCTTGACTGAATGATTTCACTGCTGTGGTGGGGCATACTGATGTTCTGTGCATGTTCAGATAGTCTGGATCTCTTCAGGCTATATTAGGACAATCCTGGAGTAAAGCTGAATTTTTTTCTGTTCCATGATAATGAAAAATTTTCCATTTTTCTGAGAAGGATCAAAAAAATGCATTTGTGAATTAAAAGGCTGCATATTATGTATCTAAGGGCATGAAAATCTGCTTTAGAAACAGCGCCATGTGTACAAGTTGGATCACTACTTGACTGAGCTTGTGTCCAGACTACAGTCATTCTCTAGGCTACATTGGGCTTCTACACCATCTATGCTACCTAATTAAACAGGATTATGATAGGCATATTCACCTTGCCAGTCTTTAAGAGCATCCTAATCTCTGTCACCCTCCTTGCTGAGCCCCCTACCTGGAATGCTATATATATGCTATATATAATGCTATATATATATATATTCATTCTCTATCTTATCTGGGGAGTAAGTTTCAGAGCCATCCATCTGGCCTCCTCACCATGGTGGTCCTTAGCAAAAGACCAGGGATCCAATGCAGGGGTTACTCTAATGGCCAAGAATGTCAATCCTGTCCAACAGCAGTCTCTCGCACCAGGGCTGATTTGGCCACTACTGAACGTCTAAAATAAGAGACGAAGACTGAGTCCCCAATATAGCCCATTACTAGGAGAGACCAACTAGCACTTGACTATTTTGGCCCTCAAAAGGCCAGTGTTTGTCCTCACAGGAAAATCTCATATTCCAGGCATGTGTTTTCTTTCCTGCCCCCCAGGGCCTCAGCTGGCACCACTATCCAAAGGTTTACAAAATGTCTGGTCAGCCAGTATGCTATCCCACATACACTGCATCAGACCAGAGGACCTACTTTGCATTAAAGGATGTGCAAGACTATGCCCAGCACAAAAGGACTCACTGCATGTACCAGTAGCTGCTTCTGCAAAAGAGCTTTGGAACAGCCTAGTGAAAGCACAGTTGAAGTCCCAGCTTGGAAGCAATATTCTGCCAGGACAGGGTGCTGCCCTTCAGAGTGCAGTCTATGAAATGGACAAAAGCCAGTGCTGTGTTCTCAAAGTGGAAGAACCCAGCAGTGAGGGTGGGTCTCACCAACCACCACTACCAAAGACCCTCCAGGGGCCCTGTGCTTCCTGGACACACCACTCCAGGCTGCAGAGTTAAGAGGTCTTGAGCCCCACAGGAGATATACATTTCACCAGGGACAGAGCATTTTCCACTTAATAAAGATAGACATGACTTGAGGATTGTGCTCCTTGTAACCAGGGACCAGCAGGAAAGAGGAGCTGTTGTTTCTGCAGGGTGTCTGATACATCATGGGGAAAATGGGCTGCCATCATACACGGGGCAGGGAATCTGAGTTGATGTGGGTAACCCACCGAGATCCTTCTTGGTTTTCTTTCCCACTTGTGATGGTAACTGGAGAAACACCACAGCTCGGGTGTGAGAAGGTATTGGTGACCAGGGCCCAGAGCCCTTAGGAATGAGGATCTGGCTCATGCTCATGTCAGCAAGGGTGGTAGCTGTGAGAATCTGGAATGCATAACAGGTGAGAGGAAACAGTTGCAACAGGAGTTCTGTAGTTCATCCTGATTTCCCTCTTCTTAGTCTCTCTCTAGACAAACCCAACCTTGGAAGGGATGCTCTGTGCAGTCGTGGAGCTGAACCACCCAGATCCCTCTTCCAGGAACCTGCTGCCCAGTGGCTGGGACTTCCTCCACTCGCCAGCTTGTCCAGAGTTGGTCTCAGGGGAAAAGGGCTGCTTCACCTGAGCTCATGCTCTCCCCAGGACAGCCTGCCTCTGCTGACTGACAACCCAGGCTTGTAAGGGCCTGGATGTCAAGGCCAAATATGAGACACTTTTATGAGTGATTCTCTTCAGAGCCCCTGCTGGCCTGGCCAAGGTCTCCACAACCTACAGTGCAGTTATGATTTTTCCTTTGACCAATCCATTCCTTTCTCTTCTCCCATTACTTCATGTTGATTCTCAATAAACATCTTACACGCCAAACTTCATCTCAGTATCTGCTTCCAGAGGCCCCAACTTATGACACAGCCTGACCTTGCTGTCAGTGAGGAGCAGCACTTGGGTTGCAATAATGAACACAACTTGAACCAGCTGAAACAAACATGGGGATTTATTGTAAGGATATTTAGGATATCTCACAGAAAAGTCCAATAATCAAGGCAAGAAAATGGCAGAGATGAACCCAGACTTCAAGACAAGAACCAGATCCTGGAACCCAGCCAGGATGCTCATGATTTGGCTTCCGTGGTGGCTTCACACTTCTCTCATTGCAGCTATGCCTCCTCATGTGGTAGAAAACACAGCCACTGACACCACTGACACTTATGAACCAAAGCTTCGGTTGTTAAAATTATATAGACAAACAAAAGTCCTAGCTTTCCAGAAGCTTCCTAATGGGAAAGATAAAACATGCAACAATTTTATCACCAGTGACAAATACATGTACAAGTTCACATAGGTTGAATAGGTATTAACAAGGAACAAGGGCATTTCAGTGGCAGTAGATCGACAAAAAAGCACACGCACATAAAAGCGTAAAATGAGAGATTGTGGAACTCTCAAGTAGTTTAAGGAAACAAAAACAAAACAAAACCAAAACTGTAAGAGGAAAGATAAAGTATTCAGAAATTATGAACAGGTATGGTTTTGTATAAAAGTCCTCATATACCATGAGGATATTACACCTTAAATCCACAATGTGTGTGTGTGTGTGTGTGTGTGCATGCGCACGTGCACATGCATGTGCTCAGTCATGTCCAACTCTTTGCAACCTCATGAACTGTAGCCCACCAGGCTCCTCTGTCCATGGGACTGGCCAGGTAAGAATACTGGAATGGGTTGCCATTCCTTCTCCAGGTGGATCTTCCTGATCCAGGGACTGAAGCCATGTCTCCTGTGTCTCCTGCGATGGCAGGCGGATTCCTTACCACTGAATCACCTGGGAAGCCAAGCCTACAATTAGCCACATGATAATTCAATACAAGAGTGTATAATCAGAAATGCATCTTAAAATAACTAGTATATATAAGTGCAAAAAATGGACTGAAAGGATGAAAAGGGCAAAAAATATGCATACAGCTGCAAAAGTAATGACTGAGTTAGTTAACTGGCATGCAGGCCAGCACTAGGTGCTCAGCATCTGAAAGCTTGTTGGTATCATGTTTGTAGACTGACAAACTCAATGAAATTGACAATCTGGGTACATACTGGAGTAAATGACCAAATGACTGAGATCTCAAGTGTAGGATCCAAATGTCTATGGATGTATATTTTGCTATGTAATACAGATATTGGTAGATATGTCTGGTATTCTTTGGGTTCATTTCATCTCAGGGTTCTACATGTGATGAAAATGTCACATGAAATAAAAATATCAGGAACATACAGATCCATACAGATAATGGTGTCTGAAAATATCAAAACCCACAAAGAAAAGCTGAACACAAGGCAATCCTGGCATAGGTCTCAGAATTCATAGATGGGACCTCCAGAAGATCCAGTACTTAATGTAAGGAATAGAATAGAAAGTGTGCTCTGCAGGATTACTTCCACACCAATGGAGGAACCTGGGTGGTGAAAGAGGAAGGGGAAGGAGATGCTCCTCCTCAAGTATTCCATCTAAATGTCATTTATTGAGTTTCACAAAACCATAAGTAAATCCAGCCTAACTTTAAAATTGGCTTTCTTCTTGATGCAGCATTTGTAGTAGGAATCGGTGAGGGGAAATATATTTTTGTGGTTTACCAAGGTGACTTAAAAACGTGACACTAAGAATTTCTAATTTCAGAATCAGAGGCCTCTTGTGACCCTTCAGAAGACAGAATGCCAGGTGAGTTCTACACCACACACCTGGGATGTGGAACATCAGGTATTTTGAAAAACAAAACCCCTGCTGCCAGCATCAGCCCTGACACAGGATGACTGACATCAGATCCTTAGGAAACACATTCGCCCTTGGGAAAACACATTCGCCCTTGGGATTCGATCAAAAGGCCAGTGAAGTTTCATCATCTCATAAAGGAAGTTCTAATATTAACTGCTTAGTAGTTCAAAAATAATCTAGGACAGGAGTGAGCAAAACTAGGAAGCTTTTAGACAACAGACTCCTCAGCCGAATCCAAGACCCAACAAGTCAATCACTGGGCTGAGCAAAGAGACCCAGGATAGACGGAAAAGAAAAAAATGGTGGTGGGGGGGGGGGGACAAAACAAAACCCAACAACCCATAAAATAAAACACCACACTGTAACTACTCGTTCCTTTACAAAGGTCTGTTTCACCAACCTGGTAAAATGACCTTAAGATATTAGGGAGAAAAGTAGGAAGTCCATAAATTTATGTATGAATAAAAATTTGGGAAATAGGACTTTGTTGAAATTCTGGTACAATAGTTCATAAAATTACCCTCATTTATTTAGCATTCCAATTTTCCAACAATGATGTAAAATTGTAGGTAAAGAAAAAAATACTGCTAGAATCAAAGGTACCAAACACCACACTGGTAAGACGACTTGTGCATGAGAGAAGGCCTGATTTTTTCAAGTATGGAAACAAGGTCAATGCTAGACTTTTCTGAATTTCACCATCATACAAAAAACATAGTTGATTTTGTCGAACAACATTATAGAGAGATTGCTACAAAATTCTAAATAAACCTAGGCATGGTTCGTGCATTTTCAGAAGGAACCACCCTTATAAAATGGTAAGCACACATGGGAACTTTCTCATGTGCATGATACAACAGGTGAAAGACAAGTGAAACACTAACATTTCCAGTGATGAAATAAAAAAAAGCTTGATTTCTGATACCTGTCTGGTAATCACAGAAATCTGCAGGAAGGCAAAATAGGCTTCCTGGGATACATCAAAAATATGGTTCTCACCACAAAATCCTTTATATTTTATATTCTCTGGATAGGGATTCTCAAATACCTAGCTTCTTCATCTAATTTTTAAGGAATATTTTACAAAACACCAAAAACATAATAGCAGCACACAATATTCATGACAATTCATCACAGTAAATTAAAATACAAGTTGTACTTGGGTGACATAGCACTTAAGATACACACACTGGATGCATGGAGGCACCTCATTACACAAGGAGGGCATTCTGCTCCAAGTTAATGCCACTGAGCAGGAGTGTAGAGCCACAGTTCATTCTCCTCACAATTTACTCGTGCCATTCTGCAGTTCTACACTAGAATACTTATTAATCAGGTTTTATATAAACTGTTTCTCAGAGTCTAGGATCCAAAAGACTTTATATAATGTTGGCTTTTGCTACTAAAGAGAAAGGTCAGTGCTGATAATAGAGCCTTTTATAAACTAACAAATCATAAGGAAATGTGTTGATATTACTCATGCTACTTATTGAGCAGTAAGACATGTCCTACGAGTTATCATTTTTATAGTATTATTAAAATAGAAAAACCAGTGGCACGTGGTATGTCTTGATAGACATCAGAGGCACTACAAGGCATGTACATCTCATGCTCCCAATTACATTACCATATGTAATTCCAAAATACAAAACACAGCCTGTGACACAGGAAAATAAGCCATAATTATATACCATGGAGAAATTTTGTATTCCAATGACTCAATTTATTCACATTTTTAGAAACTTCATACTTGAGCCTTAATATAATTTAGAACCAGTTATTTTTGGTACCTATGTCTATAAAGAGTGCGTGGCTTTCCATTATAGCATTATTTCTAGGGGCATGTATTTCTAGTGTCTTTAAACTGTTAGATATACCCACAGGATACAACATGGTGGGGTTACTTGCCGAAGATTGTCCTATATTTAGTATTTTCAAAGAATTCATTCCTGAGGGCATCTTCTTATGTACAATGAGCTGTTATTTCTTGATGAAAATATCACCTCACTTGCTGTATTCATGAAGTTTTCCTTAACTCACTGGAATAGGATTCATTTTCAGTGGGAATTTTTCCAATGGCTAATGAAATTTTATCTCTGGAAAGCTTTCTGATAGTCACAGTATTCTTCTGTACTGTTAATTTTCTACTGAAAAAGGTTTGAAAGGTTTTTGAAATCCACTGCAATTCACAGGGTCATTCTCCCTCTGAATTCTAATATAATAAACACATTAATCTGCTGAAAGCTTCCCCGACATAACCTATTTGGAGTTCCTAACTTAAAAGTGTATTCAGACATATAATGTGATGTAACTATTATCTGAAAGATTTACCATAACTGATGAGGTAAGATCTCTGTCAAAGACTAACATTAACACCATTCTTAGGATTTCTTTACTGTATGAGTTCTCCGATGATTAATAAGCTGTGACTTTTGGGAGAAGGCTTTCCCACACTCACTGCATTGAAAAGGTTTCTCTCCTGTATGAATTCTCTGATGATTAACAAGCTGTGACTTCTGAGAGAAGGCCTTTCTACATTCACTGCAACTGTAGGGTCTCTCTCCTGTGTGTGTCCTCTGATGTGGTATGAGGTGTGACTTCCGAGAGAAGGCTTTGCCACAGTCGCTGCATTCAAAGGGTTTCTCTCCTGTATGTGTCCTCTGATGATTTATGAGACTTGATCTCTCCCTGAAGGCTTTCCTACATTCACTGCATTCATAAGGTTTTTCTCCTGTATGAGTTCTCTGATGTCTAATTAGTTCTGATTTTTCAAAGAAAGCTTTTTGACAAAGACTGCATCCATACGGTTTCTCTCCCGTGTGAATTCTCTGGTGAGTATTGAGCTGTGACTTCTGGGAGAAGGCTTTTTCACAATCCCTGCATGCGTAAGGTTTTTCTCCTGTATGGGTTCTCTGATGTGTTGCAAGACTTGACTTTTCACCAAAGGCTTTCCCACATTCATTGCATTCATAGGGTTTCTCTCCTGTGTGTGTCCTCTGATGTGATATGAGATGTGATTTCTGACAAAAGGCTTTCCCACACTCACTGCACACATACGGTTTTTCTCCTGTATGAATTCTCTGGTGATTAGTAAGGCTTAATTTTTCACTGAAAGCTTTCCCACATTCACTGCACTCGTAGGGTTTTTCACCTGTATGAGTTCTCTGATGTCTGACAAGCTGGGATTTCCTGCTGAAGGCCTTCCCACACTTAGTGCATACAAAGGGTTTTTCTCCTGTGTGTGTCATCTGATGTGATAAGAGGTGAGATTTCTGGGAAAAGGCTTTCCCACACTGGATGCATCCATGAGGCTTCTCTCCTGTATGGGTTCTCTGATGGTTAATAAGACTAGATCTCTCTCTGAAGGCTTTCCCACATTCACTGCATTCATAGGGTTTCTCTCCAGTATGAATTGTTTGATGTCTAATTAACTCTGATTTCTCAAAGAAGGCTTTTCTACAATCACTACATCCATAGGGTTTTGTTCCTGTGTGGGTCCTGTGATGTGTGACAAGTTGTGACTTCCTGCTGAAGGCTTTCCCACATTCTCTGCATTCAAAAGGTTTCTCTCCTGTATGAATCCTTTGATGATTGATGAGATTTGACTTTTCACTAAAGGCCCTCCCACATTCAGTGCATCCATAGGGTTTCTCTCCTGTGTGTGTCCTCCAATGTGATATGAGATGTGACTTCCGGGAGAAGGCTTTCCCACATGCACCACATTCATATGGTTTCTCTCCTGTATGTGTCCTCTGATGGGATGTTAGCTGTGACTTTTGGGAGAAGGCTTTCCCACATTGGCTACAATTGTAAGGTTTCTCTCCTGTATGAGTTCTATGATGTGTAATAAACTGTGACTTCTGGGGAAAAGTCTTGCCACATTTACCACAGCCATAGGCTATTTCTCTTATATGTCTGCTCTGATGTTTAATGAGACTTGATTTCTTACTGAAGCGTTTCCTACATTCACTGCATTCATAGAGTTTCTCCCCTGAACGACTTCTGTGATATATGATAATCTGTGACTTCTTATAGCTAACTTTATCACATGCATAGTATTTTAACAAAGTATCAGTTTCCTCAGTCTTGGTATGGAGAAATAATTTATCAAATATGTTTAAGTCAGCTGATTCCATTCTTCCATAGTTTGCTTTCGGAATAAGAAAATCTAAATGATGTTTTAAAATTAACCCATCTATGTCACCTTCTTTGTTTGATTTCCTTAAAGGAATAAAGTTTGTGCTCAGATTAAACTTTTTTCCAAGTGCATCACATTCATGATCTTGTTTCATATTTTTAAACTTCTTGTTATCCTTGTGCCAAGTCATGTGACCATTTACTTGAAAGACTTGATCTATGAAGAAAAAAAAATCCTGTAAGTTCTTCCATGATTGTGTTTACTGAATAAAAACCTAGAAATGCTATTTGAGGGAATCAATGCTTTTTAATGTTTAGTTTCCTAATATGACTGCAATGTCTAACCTCCAGGTATTGAAAAACACTTTAAACAAGAACAGAAAGCAGGCAGTAGATTAAGTTTGAATGAAACTGACCACCAACTTGGGGCAAAGGGTGTAATCACTGAACAGGCTACATGGGCTTACTACACAGGTCCTCAGTGTCACCTGCCTCCCTTCAGCCACACTCAGAGGACACTGCAGCTCAGGTCAATTGTGGGGCCTAACCAGGGTGCCCACATCTCTCCACCAAGAGATGGAGATGGGCTGTAAGTGCCTTCTTGGGCCATATGCA
This sequence comes from Muntiacus reevesi, assembly GCF_963930625.1. Taxonomy (NCBI): domain Eukaryota; kingdom Metazoa; phylum Chordata; class Mammalia; order Artiodactyla; family Cervidae; genus Muntiacus; species Muntiacus reevesi. Next base: position 28,981,520 of record NC_089261.1, read on the forward strand.
GGTATGCCAGATACTCTGGAGCCCTAATGTTCCCTGGGGCAATACTCAGTCACTGAGAGACAGGAGGCAGAGGGTGGTACTAGCTTTCTGGTCCCTCAGAGGGTTCCCAGAAGCACACTGTTCATGCATTCCTCTCTCACGCCATCTCGCTTCCCCTTATCCCACTAACACTGTAGAGATCACAGTCCCAACAAGTATCTCAGGGTCTGCTTTTGAGGGTCCTTGAATTAAGTCAGTGTCACACAACAGGTAACGAGGAGGAGGGCCCACTTGATCAGAGCAGTGCTGGATGCTTGGTGGTGCCACATAACTCACAAAAGAAGATGAGAACCGGGATCTACACTAGCTAGCAATTTGGGAAGTTCAGACTAGACTTAGTTTTAAGTGAGAATAGAGAAGTCTTTCAAAAGATGTTTTCCAAAGGTAAAAAACTTAGTAAAAAAAAAATGGCAGAAAGAGGTAATTCTTTATACTCCTTGTCTAAGCTACAGAAAAAGCACAACAGAACTTGACCAGCCAAGGGGAAAAGTGGACCAACAGTTTGGGAGGAATGATAATCCATTTTCTGACATAATAAGGCTGAACAGAGAGGGTTTCCCATCAGAGATACCCAAAGCGAGGAAAAATAAAGCCCTGATGGTCAAGCACAGGTGTCTTTGACCCCAGAGAGGAGAAAGGACAGGAGGAGATTAACCACATCAGAGGACAGAATACCTAATAAGAAGTCAAAGTCCCAGATGTGAAAGACTGGGAGTAACATCATGGGCCAGACCAGCTGGAAACATTTCACTTCAAGCTACAAGCAAAGAAGCCACATGTAATGTGATTCACTTCAGTAGCTCATGTTAACTGTTCTGAATCACCATTAAAGCTTTGAGATTTTGAAAAGAGCCCTCTAAGGCACATTTCAAGGATGCCAACCCCCACCCAGCTGAGACTGACTTCCACCTTCTCTCCTCTGCCTGGTCTTCAAACACTCACCTAGTGAGTCTGAACTTGGAATTTCTCCATCTCCTGTCCATGGCTCTTCTCCTTGCTCCAACTTAAGGATGACACCAGGTTTCATAATTTCATACCCTGTTCAGGGAAAATGACAAAGACCTTGGCCCCTACTGCATGGCCTTTGAGGCCTCTGAAGAATGAGCAAGGTTTAGAATGAGCTGACCCAATGAAGCTACCCTCATGAATACCAACAAAGTAAACAATCCTCAGAGGAATAGTAACAGTCTCCCCAGTGGATAAGGTCTAAGAATCTTTGACTTCTATAACTCAAGTCCAAAACCATAAACCCTGCAGGGGCTCTGTAGTCTGTCTGCCCTGGTTCAAATTCAGGCTCTTTCACTTCCGAGCTATCATGCCTTGGGAAAAATACTGAACTTTTTTCTTTGTCTCAATTTCCTCATGAGAAAAAAAAAAAAAAAGCAACACACCTGCCAGACTGGACTGCTCTTACCATTGAGTCAATATAAGAACAGTATGTGAAATTCGGTAAATTACATGCCTCAGGAGCTTTGTTGCTGTTCAGTCACTCAGTCGTGTACAACTCTTTGCGACTCCATGGACTGCAGTATGCCAGGCTTCCCTGTCCTTTACCATCTCCTGGAGCTTTCTCAAGCTCATGTCTACTGAGTCAGTGATGCCATCCAACTATCTTCAATCTTTCCCAGCATCAGGGTCTTTTCTAATGAGTTGGTTCTTCACATTAGGTGGCCAAAGTATTGGAGCTTCAGTTTTAGCATCAGTCCTTCCAATGAATATTCAGGATAGATTTCCTTTAGGATTGACTAGTTTGATCCTCTTGCAGTCCAAGGGGCTCTCAAGAGTCATTTCCAACACCACAGTTCAAAAGCATCAATTCTTCAACACTCAGCCTTCTTTATGGTCCAACTCTCACTCACATCCATATATGACAACTGGGAAAACCATAGCTTTGACTATACAGACCTCTGTTGGCAAAGCCTCAGGAGCCTCACTACCACTATTACAATTAGCTTCAGAGGCAACACAATGAAATTAAGACTTCATTATTGGAAGGTGAGGTTCAAATACTTTCCCTGGGACTTTCATAGTCCAAGAACTTTGATCTCTAAAATTTAGGTCCAAAAATCATTAAAATTTTGCAAGTCCCAGAGCTCTCAGAAACTAAAAAACAAGCATGGTACTAGACACAATACAACATCTTCTGGGCAGTTTTTCCGTTTTTTGGCCATGCCACAAAGCTCTCAGGATCTTAGTTCCCTGACCAGGGATTGAACCCGGGCCCCCTGAAGTGGAAGCACAGAGTTCTAACTGCTGGACTGCCAGGGAAGTCCTGGGTAGCACTTCTTACCTAGTGACACAAGACTGCTATAATTCTCCAACATGACATCCTTGTATAAGTCCTTCTGATAGGGGTCCAGTAGTTGCCATTCCTTCTGGGTGAAGTCCACAGATAAATCTTCAAATGAGAATGACCCCTGTAAGAGCACAATCCTAGTGAATCAGAAGCAGGAATCACTAGGTGATGTAGGAAACAAGTACCAGAGCTTGAACACATCATTCTTATCATGGTAAGTTACAGAATGTCTATTGGGTCCCAACTTTTGCACTCTATTTTGTGGGATAAAAGGCAATTATGCATTCTTTCATCCCCTCATTTGCATGAGAACTGAAATACATGACTTTAAAATTTCCAAATCACCAACAAAGTTTTCACTGAATGTCGAATTTGGCACCAGAAGAGGCGCTGACAAAAGAAAGATAATAAAACAATATCCTCAAAAACTTCTTAGGTTGTAGACATATACAAACGTGTACATTTATAAACAAAGCAAGCTGCTTTAAGAGTTGAGGCAGAAAGGCCAGTGAGGGCATGACATGGGTCAGAGAGGGAGCCCAGCACTCCATCTATGGTCATATCAGTCTCTATTGAAGAGGTGATATGTGAAATAAGTTTTAGGAAATTAGTAGTGGTTTCCATAGAAAAGGGGGTACAAAAGCATTCTGAGTGACAGCAGGTCCAAAATGGGGACCCAAACTGCTAGAGGTAACACAGTATAAACAGTTCAGTCAGACAAGGTCACAGGGTACATTGTAGTGACTGGACTGCAGGCCACAGTGGGAGCAAGGCAGATGTGGTTACCACACCTTCTTACTGCTGACAATTAGCCATTAGAGCTTTTACAGGCTGGAAGTGATATAACCTAATTTAGATTGCAGAAAGATATCCAGACATTTTAAAAATTAATTTAAATTATTTATTTTTATTTTTGACTGCTCTAGATCTTTGTTGCCGTGTGTGGCCTTTCTCTAGCTACAGTGCACAGGCCGCTCAGTGCGGTGGCTTCTCCTGTTGCAAAGCACAGGCTCTAGGGCACATGGGCTTTTGGTAGTTGTGGCATGCAGGCTCAGTAGTTGTCGCATGCAGGCTGTAGAGCAAGGAGGCTTAAGTAGTTGTGGCTCACAGGCTCTGGAGTATAGGCTCTGTAGTTGTGGTGCATGGGCTCAGTTGCCCCATGGCAAGAGGAATCTTCCCAGACCGGGGATAGAACCCGTCTCCTACATTACCAGGCAGATTCTTAACCAATGGACCACTAGGGAAGTCACAGTATCTGGATTTTAGATCAAGAGGGATTTCTGTCCCAAAGTCTCCTAAGATGACAAGAAAGCACAAACATATGCTTTTAAAAATTCAAAATACCACCAGAAAATAAAAACCTGACCAAAACAGCACATCACACACTTTGAGAGTGATGAAAGGGAAAAACCTACAATCAAGAATACTCTGTCTACCAAGGATCTTGTTCAGATTTTACAGAAATCAAAAACTTTACAGACTAAAGAAGCCTAAAAGAATTCAGCACCACCAAACCAGCTTTACAACAAATGACAAAGGAATGTCTCAAGGTGAAAAAGACAATTAAGAAATGAGAAAGTCCACCAGTAAAGGCAAAAACACACAGTAAAGCTGGTAATCCACACACAAAGCTGGTAAGAAGGTTAAAAGACACAGCTAGTAAAATCATTTATCAATAAGCAGTTACAGGATCATAAAATAGGTGTAAAATATGATAACAGTAGGGAGGAGAACACAAATGCAGGTTTTAAAAAATGCATTTGAAATTATAAGATGAGCAACTTAAAGTAATCACTTACATATACACATTGCTATACAAAGATCTCATGGTAACCACAAATCAAAAAATCTGTAATAGATATACACACCAAAAAAGAAAAAGGGATACAAGTCTAACACTAAAGAAAGTCATCAAATCACAAGAGAAGAGAACAAAAGACAGGAAAAAGAAGACTTACAGAAACAAATCCAGAACTTCTCTGTTACAAGACAAAAGAGGACACTATATAATGATTAAGGGATCAATCCAAGAAGAAGCTATAATAATTGTAAATACATATGCACCTAACATAGCACCTCGATGTATAATGCAAACGTTAACAGACATAAAGGGAGAAATTGACAGTAACACAGTAATGTGCTGTGCTGCTGTGCTCAGTCACTTCAGTCATATTCCACTCTTTGCAACCCTATGGACTGTAGCCCACCATGCTCCTCTGTTCCCTGGATTCTTTAGACAAGAACACTGGAGTGGGTTGCCATTTCATTCTCCAGAGGATCTTCCTGACCCAGGGTTTGAACTTGCATCTCCTGTGTCTCCTGCATTGCAGGGGGATTCTTTACCACTGAGCCACTGGTTTTATATATTACACACACACACACACACACACACACACACAACCACAATAAATTAGGGGACTTTAACACCCCACTTACATCAATGGGCAGATCATGTAGACCAAAGAATCAGTAAGGAAACACTGGCCTTAAAGAACATATTAGACTAAATTGGTTAATATAAACATAGAGAACAATCCACTCAAAACCACCAGAATACACAATCTTTTCAAGAGCATGTGGGACATTCTCCAGATCACTGCAAAACAAGCTTGCATAATTTTAAGAAAACTGAAATCATATCAAGCATCTTTTGCAACCACAACATGGTTGAGGTTAGAAATCAACTGCAAGAAAAAAAAAAACAAACTGCAAAAAACACAAGCACATGGAGGCTGTAATATGCCAGTAATTCAATGGACCACTGAACAAATCAAGGAGGAAAAAAAAGAAACCTAGAGACAAATGAAAATAAAAACATGATGACCCAAAACCTATGGGATGCAGCAAAAGAAGTTCTAAGAGAGTTTATAGTGATACAAGCTTACTTCAGAAAACAAGAAAAATCTCAAATAAACAAGCCAACCTTACATGTGAAGCAACTAAAGAAAGAAAAACAAAATCCAAAGTTAGTATAAAGAAATCATACAGATCAGAACAGAAATACCTGAAATAGAGATAAGAAAAAAAAAAAAAAAAAAAAAAAGGAAAAGATCAACGAAACTAAAAATTGGTTTTTTGAAAAGACAAAACTGACAAACCTTCAGCCAGACCCATCAGGAAAAAAAGGAAGAGGGTGCAAATCAATAAACTCAGAAATGAAGTTACAACCAACACTACAGAAATAGAAAGGCTCATAAGAGGCCACAAGTAACCATATGCCAATAAAATGGTCAACTTGGAAGAAATGCAAGAAAAAGACATACAAAAAGGCAAAATGGTTGTCTACAAAGGCCTTACAAATAACTGAGAAAAGAAGAGAAGCTAAAGGCAAAGGAGAAAAGGAAAGATATACCCATCTGAATGCAGAGTTCCAAAGAATAGCAAGGAGAGATAAGAAAGCCTACCTAAATGATCAGTGCAAAGAAATAGAAGAAAACAAAGGAATGGGAAAGACTAGAGATCTTTTCAAGAAAATTAGAGATACCAAGGGAAAATTTCATGCAAAGATGGGCTCAATAAAGGACAGAAATGGTATGGACCTAATAGAAGCAGAAGATACTAAGAAGTGGCAAAAATATACAGAAGAACCATACAAAAAACATCTTCCTGACCCAGATAACCATGATGGTGTAATCACTCACATAGAGCCAGACATCCTGGACTGCGAAGTCAAGTGGGCCTCAGGAAGCATCAGTACGAACAAAGCTAGTGGAGGTGATGGAATTCTAGTGGAGCTATTTCAAATTCTAAAAGACGATGCCGTGAAAGTGCTGCACTCAATATGCCAGCAAGTTTGGAAAACTCAGCAGTGGCCACAGGACAGGAAAAGGTCAGCTTTCATTCCAATCCCAAAAAAAGGCAATGCCAAAGAATGCTCAAACTACTGCACAATTGCACTCATCTCATACGCTGGCAAAGTAATGCTCAAAATTCTCCAAGACGGGCTTCAACAGTACGTGAACTGTGAACTTCCAGATGTTCAAGCTGGATTTAGAAAAGGCAGAGGAACCAGAGATCAAACTGCCAACATCCACTGGATCATCAAAAAAGCAAGAGAGTTCCAGAAAAAAATCTACTTTTGTTTTATTGACTACGCCAAAGTCTTTGACTGTGTAGATCACAACAAATTGTGGAAAATTCTTCAAGAGAAGGGAATACCAGATCACCTTATCTGCCTCCTGAGAAATCTGTATGCAGGTCAAGAAGCAACAGTTAGAACCAGACACGGAACAATAGACTGGTTCCAAATCCGGAAAGGAATACGTCAAGGATGTATACTGTCACCCTGCTTATTTAACTTATATGCAGAGCACATCATGTGAAATGCTGGGCTGAATGAAGCACAAGCTGGAATCAAGATTGTTGGGAGAAATATCAATAACCTCAGATACGCAGATTATATCACCCTTATGGCAGAAAGTAAAGAGGAACTAAAGAACCTCTTGATGAAAGTGAACAAGGAGAGTGAAAAGGTTGGCTTAAAACTCAACATTCAGAAAACTAAGATCATGGCATCTGGTCCCATCACTTCATAGGAAATAGATGGGGAAACAATGGAAACAATGACAGACTTTATTTTGGGGGGCTCCAAAATCACTGCAGATGGTGACTGCAGCCATGAAATTAAAAGATGCTTGCTCTTTGAAAAGCATCTTTTCAAGATAAGCTATGACTAACCTAGACAGCATATTAAAAAGCAGAGACATTACTTTGCCAACAAAGGTCCATTTAGTCAAAGCTATGGCTTTTCCTGTAGTCATCTATGGATGTGAGAGTTGAACTATAAAGAAAGCTGAGTGCTGAAGATTGATGCTTTTTTACTGTGGTGTTGGAGAAGACTCTTGAGAGTCCCTTGGACTATAAGAGATCCAACCAGTCCATCCTAAAGGAAATCAGTCCTGAATATTCATTGGAAGGACTGATGTTGAAGCTGAAGTTCTAATACTTTGGCCACCTGATGCAAAGGACTGACACTGGAAAAGAGCTTGATGCTGGAAAGATTGAAGGCAGGAGGAAAAGGGGACAACAGAGGATGTGATGGTTAGATGGCATTACCAACTTGGTGGACTTGAGTTTGAGCAAGTGGCAGGAATTGGTAATGGACAGGGAAACCTGGCATGTTGTAGTCCATGAGGTTGCAAAGAGTCGGACACGACCAAGCGACTGAACTGAACTGGAAGAAATGGACAAATTCTTAGAAAAGTATAATCTCTTAAGACTGAACCAGAAAGAAATAGAAAATATGAACAGATCAATTACCAGTAACGAAATTGAATTAGTAATTTAAAAACTATCAACAAGAAAAGTCCAGGACTAGATGACTTCACAGATGAATTCTACCAAACATTTAAAGAGTTAATACCTATCCAAACTGAAACTACCTGAAACTATTCCAAAACTTGCAGAGGAACACTTCCAATCTCATTCTATCAGGCCATCATCACCCTGAAACCTAAACCAGTCAAAGGTATCACACACAAATAAAGAGAATTACAGGCTGACATCACTGATAAACATAGATGCAAAAATCCTCAACAAAAGACTAGCAATGTGAATCCAACAATATAGCAAAAGGATGGATCACACACCCTGATCAAAATGAGTTTATCCCAGGGAGAGAAGGATTTTTCAGTATCTGCAAATCAATCAACATGATATACCACATTAACAAACAATAGAATTAAAACCATATAATCATCTGAATAGATGCAAAAAAGGCTTTTGACAAAATTTAACACCCATTTATGATAAAAACTCCACAAAGTAAGCATAGGAGGAACATACCTCAACATAATAAAGGCCATATATGACAAACCCACAGCTACCATCATATTCCATGGTGAAAAGCTGAAAGTATTCCTTCTAAGATCAGGAACAAGACAAAGATGCCCACTCTTGCCACTTTTATTCAACAGTTTTGGAAGTCCTAGCCATGGCAATCAGAGAAGAAAAAGAAATAAAAGGAGTCCAAATCTGAAAAGAAGAAGTAAAACTGTCAGTTTGCTGAAGATATGATACTATACATTGTTGTCTAGTTGCTCAGTCATATCTGACTCTTTTGCAATCCCATGGACTACAGCCTGCTAGGCTCCTCTTTCTGGGATTTCTGTCTGGACAATCTTGCATGGGATTTCCCAGGCAAGAATACTGGAGTGGGTTGCCATTTCCTTCTCCAGGGTATCTTCCCAACCCAGGGATTGAACACTTATCAACTACCAAGTCTCCTGTAGTGCAGGCAGATTCTTCATTGCTGAGCCACTGGGAAAGTCCCTGAAACAATACACACAAAGTCCTAAAGATGCCACCAGAAAACTACTAGAACTCATCAATAAATTTGGTAAAGTTTCAGGATACAAAAGAAATACACCAAAATTCATTGCATTTCTATACACTAATAGTGAAATATCAGAAAGAGAAATTAAGAAAACAACCCCATTTACTACTGCATCAAAAAGAATAAAATACCTAGAAATAAACTTATCTAAGGAGGCAAAAGGCCTGTGCTCTGAAAACTACAAGATGCTGATGAAAGAAATTAAAGGTGATACAAACAGATGGAAAGATACACTATTCGCGAAGATACAATACTTCGCATTTGAAGAATCAATACTGTTAAAATGACCATAATACCCAAGACAATCTACAGATTCAATGCAACACCTATGAAATTAGGGCATTTTTCACAAAACTATTAATAGAACAAATAGTATTAAAATATGTATAGAAACATAAAAGACCCCAAATAAGCAGGAAAGAATCTTTAATAGAGCTGGATGAATCACACCCCCTGACCAGACTATACTACAAGGTACAGTAATCAAAACATTGTGGTGCTGGCACAAAAGCAGACATATACATCAATGGAACTAGATTAGAAAGCCCAGAAACATATCCACACACTAGGGTCAATTAATCTACAACACAGTAGGGAAAAACATACAACAAAGAAAAGATAATCTTGTCACTACGCAGTGCTAAGAAAACTGGGCAGTTACACGTAAATGAATGAAAGTAGAACCTTCTCTAACACCACATACAAAAATACACTCAAAATGGATTAAAGACCTAAATATGAGACTGGATGCTATAAAACTCCTTGAGGAAAACACAGGGAGAACACTTGTTGATATAAATCTCAAAAACAGTTTTTTGGATCTGTCTCCTAGAGTAATGGAAATAAAGCAAAAATAAACAAATTGGACTTAATTAAACATAAAAGTTTTTGCACAGCAAAGGAAACCAGAAACAACATTTAAAGACAACCTACAGGATGGAAGAAAATATTTGCAAGTGATGTGACTGACAAGGTCTTAATTTCCAAAATATACAACAGCTCATAAAGCTCAATATCAAAAAACCCACAACAATCCAATCAAAAAATGGGGCAGAAGACATTAATAGACATTTTTCCAAAGAAGACATATAGATGGTCCAAAGTACATGAAAAGATATGTACCATCACTAATTACTAAAAAAGTACAAATCAAAACTACAATAAGCTACCACCTCACAGCAGACAGAATGGCCATCATCAAAAAGTCTACAAATAATAAATGCTGGAGAGGGCATGGAGCAAACGGAACCCTCCTACACTGTTGGTTGGAATGTAAATTTGTGTAGCCACTATGGAAAACAGTATGGAGGCTCCTTGAGAAACTAAAAACAGAGTTACCACAGACTTGGCAATCCGACTCCTGGGCATATATCCAGAAAAGATGAAAACTCTTATTTGCAAAGATACAGGCACCTCTTAAGTTCACAGCAGCACTGTTACAATAGCTAAGACAAGGATGTGACCTCAATATCCATGGAAAAATGAATGGATAAAGATGTGGTACATATATACACAGTCACAAAAAAAGAATGAAATCATGCCATTTGCAGCAACATGGATGGACCTAGAGATTATCATGCTGAGAAGTAAGTCAGACAGAGAACGACAAATATGATATCACTTATATGTGGAATCTAAAAAAGTAATACAAATGAACTTATTTATAAAACAGAAACAAAGTCACAAATATAGAAATCAAACTTATGGTTACCAAAAGGGAAAGGAGGGAAATGTGAAGGGATAAATTAGAAGTTTGGGATTAACACATACACACTAATATATATAAAAACCCCATTGATAACCAACAAGGACCTGCATAGGGAACTATATTCAATATCTATAATAACATACAATGAAAAATAATCTGAAAAAGAATATATATATGCATATATATATATAAATGCTATAACCTGAAAGTAACACAACACTGTAAATCACCTATACTTTGATTAATAAAATACTTATAAGAGACTGTTCATATTAGTATTACTTATAAAAACTATATTTATATAACAAATATACCAAAAAGTATAAATATTCCAAGTGTCCTTTAAGTGGTGAATGGATATATAAAAAGTGATATATCCAATACAATGGAATACTAATCAACAATAAGAATGTATTTCTGACATATACTAAAACATAGATGGACCTCAAAAATACTATGCTAATTGAAAGAAGCTAGAAACAAAAGATTACACATTTATAAAAATCCATTTATATATTTCCAAAAGGAAAACCTATATAGACAGCAAGCAAATTAGTGATTGCTTCAGGCTGGGGATGGGAGGAGGAACTGACTGTAGATGTCACAAAGATTCTCTTGGGATGACAGAACCCTTCTAAAATTGGATTGTGATGATGGTTATATAACATAAAGTTACTAAAAAAATTACTGAATTATACACTTGTCAGTGATGTCAGTGGATCCTACTGATATCAGAGTTCAATAAAGGTGTTAAAAAGATTAACAATATTAATCAATTTATGCCAACATATATGATAACTTAGATGAAATAGATATACTTCTTGAAAAACAATGTACTTAAAAGTGACAGAAGAAAGAAGGTCTGAATTAGTCCTTTAACTATTACAGGAATTAACACTCACAATTTAAAACCTTCCTTCAAAAAAAACCTCAAGTTTTAGATGGCTTCAGAGGAGAATTCTTCCCAACATTCAAGGAATAAATAAGATATCATGCAAACTTCTCAACTCATTTTATAAGGCCAGCAGACCTCTAATCCCAAATCAAACAAGAACACAGCAAAAGAACAATACAAGCTCTTAGAGAATCAAAATTCCTAACAAAGTGCTAGCAAATTGAATCTAGCCATGCAGAAAAGGGGCTTCCCTGGTGGCTCAGACAGTAAAAAATCTGCCTGCAATGTAAGAGACCAGGGTTTGATCCTTGGGTTGGGAAGACCTCCTGGAGAAGGGAAGGGCTATCCACTCCAGTATTCTTGCCTGGAGAATCCCATGGACAGAGGAGCCTGGAGGGTTACTGTCCATGGGGTTGCAAAGAGTTGGACACGACTGAGCGACTAACACACACACATGCATAAAAAGTATAATGTGGCCTGACCAAATGAAGTTTCTTTCAGTTATGTAAGATATTGATTCTGAAATCACTATTATATTAACAGAATAAAGGAGAAAAATCATTATCATTTCAAAATGCAGAAAAGGCATATTGTGAAAATCTGTTCATTGTAAAATACTATCAACAAACTAGAAATAGGAGGAAATTTAATCTGATAATCATAATCTATAAAATATGTAAAGCTAGCATCATACTTAATGGTATAACACTGAGTGCTTGGTCTCTGAGGACTAGAACAGCACTGTCCAACAGAATTTCTTGTGACGACTGAAATGCTCATATCTATACCATCCAATATAGTCACTGGCAGCCATCAGTGTCTACTGAATACATCAAAGGTGACTAGAAACTGACTTTTCTATTTTACTTAATTTTAATTAAACAGTATGTGAAGCTAATGGCTATAGGGTTTTGTGCCAGTTTTTTTGGGATGGCAGGTCTCTGTGCTATTAGCGGTGGGTCCCTCCTGAATTTATGGAACAAGGTAACTCACAGTGGGCTACCGGAGTCTCCAGGTGGGCAATGGCCATGCTAGAAGGACCAACCATTGGATTGGAGAGTTGGGGCTTTCAGAGAGATGCTATCAGTCTAACCTCCACGGAGCAGACAGGGCTGGAGGCTGAGTTCCATCAAATGGCCAGGGGTTTAATCAATTATACCTACACAGTGAATACCCAATAAAAACTCTGGATATTTCTGCCTCAGGTTAGCTTTCTGGCTAGTAAGCAGACATAGGCCAGGAGGATGATGTATCCTGATTCCACGGGGAGAGGGCACAGCAGCGCTGTTTGGGACCCTGCCAGACATCACTCTGTCTCTTCATTTGGCTGGTCCTAATTCGTGTCCTTTGTAATAAAACTAGATTTAGGTATAGCACTTTCCTAAGTTTTGTGAACTGTTCCATCGAACCTGAGGGGGTCATAGGAACACCCCAAATCTGCAGCCAGTTGGACAGAAGTGTTGTGTGTGGCCTGAGGACTCTCAAACTTACAGCTATCGACTAACGTGAAGGCACTCTTGTTGGGGATGGTGCTCTCACCCTGTAGAGTCTGTGCTAACTCCAGGGGGCTGGTGTCAGAGGTAAGCACCTGTGATGTGCTATGTAGTTGACAGTGCAGGCCTGGGTGTTCCTAATGCCACCTCTAGTCCACAAAGTACTGTAGGAGGTCAGAACAATACAATGAGAGGAACAAGTATAAATATTGAAAACAACATGTAAAACTGTCATAGATGGCATGATTGCATAAAGAAAATCCAAAGACCCTACAACAATTAGAATTAGTTAACTGTGGACATTCTTCTTTGACATCACATCAAAACTAATCAACTGATCTCACAAAAATGAGCTGCAATGTAGAATCTTCATTCATATAAATGAACTTCTCACACGGTCACATTAAAATCTATTGTTTTATCTTGCTTCTTAAATGGATCATTTACTCATTAATGATTTTACAAATCATGCATTGGCCATGTGGAAAACTGGTTCCCTGAGTTTAAATCTCACACAAAAAAATGGCTTTACCAGTTAATTTTGTAAACATTTAATGCTGAAATAATTCCAATTTTACTAAACTCTTATATACTGTGGAAGCAACTTTTGATAAATTTTTTGACACTCGCATGATCTTGATAACTCAATAGGGATACTGAAAGAAGGGAAAAGCAAAGGCCAAGATACACATGAATACTGATGTGAAAATCTTAAACAACATCACCAAGCTACTGTACTGAACAAAATATAAAGAAGAAAATATATTAAGAATAAGCTGGAGTTTATCGCAAAAATTCAAGGTTGATTTAATACTTTAAAAGAATCATTGATATTTACTGTATTAATAGATTAAGAAAAAACATATTATCACCTCAGTAGATACAGATAAAACATATCTGTAAGTGGAAGAATGTACATCACAAGAACTACAGACAACAGAAAAATCTAAGAGCTTTTAAAAAGCACATTTATGTTTTTCAAAAAGAAGGACTAGATTTCATAAGGGAGAATATAAAAGTATGAAAAAGAACAAACAGATGAAACAACACACCAAAAATTGAAAAATAATCAGGATTTATTTGTTATAGAATGTCTTAGCAAACTAGGAAGTCAGTTGAATTTCTTTTTAGTAAAAAAAAGTATTGCTGATATTTTTATAAACATGGAAATCTAACCAAATCTAAAGAAAAATTATTAGTTAGTAAATGGGCTTATGAAGTTCCTGAATACCAAGCCAATATGCAAAAATCGAGTATATGTCCATGTTTTGGCCATACTTTTAAAAATATAACGAAATTTTACAATAACTAAATTTTAGACTACTAATTATAGATCTAGGGCAGAAGATGTACAAACTGAGCTTTGATGTATTTTGTGGTACTAGAGAGCAGTGTTCTAGTTAGTAAATAAAGAAAAATGTTACAAGGAGGGTGTTATCATTTTGCAGCTCTAATGAAATGATCCATATAAGTAGTGATCATTTAAAGCCATAGCAAGACAAAGAGAGACCTGTGGGCATCGTGTACAACAACTTCTGAAGCATTCTTGCCAAGAAGTCACACTTGAACCTGATCAAACCTCAGGGTGGAACTTTCTGTGATGATGGAAACATTCTTTACCTGTGCTACCCAGTTTGTGGCTGTCCAATCTGTGGCTACTAAGCACTTGAGAGGGAACAACCGTGACAAAGGGATTTAACTGAATTAACTTAAGTTCAGTTGTATGTGGCCGGTGGCTTCAGTACTGGACAACACATCTCGAATCTACCAATTTACAGGAAACACAGGTGACAACACACCAGTAACACCACGGGGATTCATTACCCACCACATCCCTTATTCAGAGCCTTCAGATAGTGAGAAACTACAGATCAATGGCCTGGCCTCTTCAACAAATGGTTTGGATAGAAAAAAATACACAGTACCAAGATTAAGAGACAGATCAGCTGCACCGTATGAACTTTACTTAAGAGTCTGATGCAAACAAATGACAGTTTATGAATTTATGAGACTAATAGAAACTTGATAATGGCTGGATTTGATGATATTAAGAAGCTGCCTTCAGGGACTTCCCTGATGGTCCAGTGGTTAAGAATCTGCCTTGCAATGCAGGGGACACAGGTTTGAGTCCTGGTTTGGGAATTAAGACCCTAAATGCTGTGGAGTAACTAAGCCCATATATTGCAACTACTGAGTCCATGTGCTACAACCAGAGACCTCTGTTGTAATGAAAGATCCTGGAAGATGCAGGAAGACCCTGCATGCCACAACTAAAACCTGACACAGCCAAATAAATAAACTTTTTTTTTAAAGCTTTGAAAAAAATAAACTGAGGAAATGGAATATATATTTCTTAAAAAAGAAGCTGCCTTCATTGAAGAGAAGGTTGCAAATGCAATAAATCTCAGAAACAAGTGAAAGAAGCAAAACACAAATAAGCATGCACAACAGCAGACAAACTAACTGCAGTGTTTGCGTATAAACACTTAGGAGTAAAACTAAACAGACAAGCAAGGAAATGGTTACAGAAGCTACAGTCCTGGTTTCCTCTGTCAGGGAGAAGCTGTGATTGGGAGGGGATGTTCAATTTCTTGAAATGAAATGGTGGTTTCATGGGTATTCATTTGATAACACATTAAGCTGCATTTTATGAACTTTTCTCCATGTGAATTCTGCTTCACAACTAAAGAGGTAAATAAATAAATAATTATGGTGATTAAGTTCGGCTTTGGCATACTACCCTTGGGTCACATTCTGTGGAAAACCATGAAAAATGGCTACAACAGTTTTGCATTTATTACAATGTTTCTCCTGAGGACATTATCACTATATCATTTACTTAAAGGCTTCCCAAGGAATGACCAGTAAATACTTACTTTCCATGAAGAACTTTTTCCTTTGGATAATACAATTCATATAAATATATTTATTACACTTGTCGAAAATTTGAGAACCAAGTTTATAACTCATTCAATAATTATGTAGGACAGTAAGGCTTATAAAAATTGAAACTTTTAAGAACTTCTCAAGGCCCTATAGTTATTGCATCACTGCTTTGATTTTGTCCCAGTTTGGATCTTCCATTCTGAGGGTATCTTCCCCTGACTTCTTAACAATGTAATCTTTCCTTTTTCACTCAAGTCTTACATACCTCTTATAATCTCCTGGAAAAATAATGAGGAATAAACACAAACTCACCTGTAACATGGTCATTTCTGCAGCCTGTGTGAGATGATCAGCAAGTCTGAGACTTGTTCAGTTCTGTGGCTTCTGCTTTTATCCCGAAGCTCGGGAGTGAAGTGTTCAACACCAGGAATGAATTTCTCTGCTGGGAATGCCTTTCTTGTCTCACAGGAGCAGGCTTATTTGTGGGGAACCAGGATCTGTGAACCTGGGGGCCAATGCACTTCAATTGGTATATTCATAGTGCACCTAAAATCCCCTCCTTTCTTGCTAGGAAATAGGAGCTCATAATCATTTAAGGCCAGAGTGTGTTTTCTTTATACCTGACACAGGACTACCAGGGACAGAAATAGAATGTGATGTGAAAGAACGGCAGAAGTCTACGTCTCTGTACACAGATAAAGATTACTCAGCAGAAGCAATCCTGAGATCCGGTTAGCGTCCACTGAGGACACTGAGGAACAGGCGATGGGAAGGCCAAGGCAGCTCTGTGTGTGACAGACTTTGGGAAAGCTTATGTGATTTGTATTAAAACAGATCTAAGTTTTAATAAACTTTTTCCTTTTCCTGGCTTTGTGACTTTGGGTAAGAACAAATAGGGAACTAAGGTTTAAAATCTACAGCCTTCCTAATTTATGCCTGCCAATCATATCCATTTCTACATGAAGTATGTTAAATTCTCCCAGTATTACAGATTGGCCAGTTTTCCCTTGTACTTCTGTTGATGTTTGGATTATATGCTTAAAGTTATGTTGTTTGATGCATAGACATTATATATTTCTGGAGAATTACTCTTTAGTCACTATGTAATGCCACGGGGATTCTGAGGAACAAATGAGATATTAAAAGGAAAGTGACTAGTTCCTGGTAATAACAATAGCTCTCACATCTGAGTGCTTTCAATATATAAGACAAAATACTAAGCACTTTATAACAACCCTCACAGACGACCCAAAAGGCATTTGACAAAAAAGCATTTCACATCTCCATTTTATAGAACGAAAAATGGAACTAGAGTGTGCCAATGACTGCACAACTATTAAGTACCAGAAATGAATGCTATTTCTCTTTTGTGCTGCGTTCAGGGTTGCTGTCGTTTAGTTGCTTAGTCGTGTCTGACTCTTTCAAACTCCATGGACTATAGCCCACTAGGCTCCTCTGTCCATTGGATTTCCCAGGTGAGAGTACTAGAGTAGGTTGCCATTTCATTCTCCAGGGATCTTCCTGACCCAGGGGCCAAACCTGCATCTCCTCAATTGGCAGGTGGATTCTTTTATGACTGAGCCACCTGGGAAGCCCTATATTCAAGATATTTACTTCCAAAATCATACAGTTATTTGTTTGTATTCATGTACACATATGTTCACACACTCACCATACATCCTGGAATTAGCTCTTATTTCCACGCACACATTCCGTCACCTTAGTTCCACAGAGACACAGCTTGCTCATCCCTATGACACCCTAAAGCAGCACTTCAGACACCAAACTCTTCCCTTTCATGTCTTCCTGTGATTCAGCCCTTGGTATCAACTCAGAAATACATATTGAGGTTCTTTCCAGTTACACAAGAAATGAGTCCTTTATATACCCTAAATTGTGAAAATATATTCATTTTAGAACTGGAACTGGCACACATAAGAACTAAACAAAGAGACATAATTATTATTACAAAAGTAAAATATGATGACAAAACTTAGAAATGTACATAAACTAAATAAGAAAAAATTCATACTTGTGACCAAACATAACCACTCTTAAGAGGTAGTATAAACAGTCTGGATATTTATAACAAAAATATAAGGTCATATTTAAAAACTGTTTTTGCTTTCTTCCCACTATGTAAACCATCTTTCCATATCAAAAGATATAGTACTGTAATATCAACAGCCTTCTTATTTAAACAAATAAAAAGGTAGGATAAAAAAATCTATGCATATCAGAAAACAATACATAAAACATAGAAATATACTTGACAAGAAATGTGTACGGCTCATAGGCTAAAGCAAACTAAAACCACCAATGGGGACCATAAAAATAGACTTCCTCACACACAAATTGGTCTTTCTAGGACAGAAAGACTTCATAATTCAGCCCTGAATTATTTATATTTTTAGTCAATTCCAGTCACAATTTCAAAAAAATTTTTTTTAACAAGCAATTCTAAAGTTCATCTGGAAGAAAAAAAGGTACAGGAACAGCTTTGGACACTTTGGGAAACACAAGATAATGAGTGTATATAGTTCCATGTAATATTAACATATATTGTACAACTATATCTAAAAAAAGTATTTCATACTGTCTCCAGAAATGATTTACAGCTAAATAAAGCATAATGACCCAAATATGTAAATCTCTCATGCAATAAATGTGGCACTTCACATCCAAAGTAAAACCTGATCACTTAATGAATAGGAGAAGTGATTAACACTTGGAAGAAAATAAAGCCAGATATCTATCTCATATATTACAACAAACTACAGTTGACCCTTGAACAATTTGAGGGTTAGGGACACTAGTCCAACTCACCACCCATGCATTTGAAAATCCTCACATAATTAATTTTATAGTCAACCCTCTATATCCAAGGCTCATATCTGCAGATTTAACCAACCTCTGATCATACAGTACTGTGGTATTTATTGAAAAAAATCTGCATATAAGTGGACCCATGCAGTTCAGACCCCTATTATTCAAGGGTCAACTGTACTTTCAGATGGATCAGAACTTAAAATAATGAAAACCATGATAGTGCCTAAAGAAAACACAAATGAGTATTTGTGTAATTCTGGGGAAAATGTCTCTACACATGCTACAAAGGCAAAAGTCAAAAAATTTTACTTAAAGTCAATAAATTTAATGATTAAAAAATGTAATAACCTCTGTGTGGTTCAAGAAAAGTCAATCATAATACAAATATACACACATACCCCAGACAAGGAAGATACACCTCTAGTAAATAAATATGTCATTTCCTTTGTGTTATGCTTTCACTTTATTTCATGAAATAAAAATTAAGCAGACAGCCAAATTCACAATGTGATCTTTAAATTTCCTTTGTCAGAAACTACTTGGCAAAGTTTAGTTGGGTTTCAGTGAAAATTTATCAAGAGTAGAGAGAAATGTTGAAATGAGGCATAAGAATCTGAGGTGGAAAAAGTGTGATAAGCCATCAGTGTGGTAGTTTTTAAAAACTTCTGATATTAATTGCTCAGCACAATAGATCCAACCTTATTTTCATTTAATTTAAACAAATGCTTTTGCCGGTTGGCTCTTGAGAGAGCTTTCCCTGAGTGCTCTTCCACTAGACTTCCATGTGTTCCTTCAGCAGATGGAAGCCCACCCCTCCGGTATACAGTTTGACCCCTTTTAACTTCATGGGTTTGACTTTACCTCAGCAGCTTCCTGCAGAGCACCGCAGTTCTCCCCATGACATGCTCATGTTCACCTGCAGGAGGAAGGGGCACCGTCATCATCATCCCATAGTTCCCACTCAGCATCAAGTCCTGTGGAATTACAAGGGAAAAAGAACAACGAAAAGTGACATTTACTCACACCTAAGATGTGCCAGGCTTCCCTGGTGGCTCAGTGGTGAAGAACTTGCATGCCAATGCAGGAGACACAGGTGGGATCCCTGGGTTGGGAAGATCCCCTAGAGAAGGAAATGGCAACCCACTCCAGTAATCTAGCCTAGGAAATCTTGAGGACAGAGAAGCCTTGCTGACCTGCAGTCTATATGGTCCCAAAACAGTTGGATACAATGTAGCAACTAAACAAAAACTATGTGCCAGATGTTGTATACACCATGCTGTCTTTTTTGATGCATTCAGCATTCATTAAGGAAGTCAGTCAGCCAGTTCAGTTGCTCAGTCGTGTCCGACTCTTTGTGACCCCATGAATCGCAGCACGCCAGGCCTCCCTGTCCATCACCAACTCCTGAAGTCTACTCAAATTCTAATACTGCACAAAAATTCATGTGCCCCAAATAGATGATATATGTACAAATGGTGGATTGGGGCCACTGGTTCCATGCAGTCTACCCCAGGGCCTGTGACCAAGACCCACAACAGCAGTAGAAAGAGGGATGGGCAAATGTCTTGGGAGTCCCTGTTTATATTTCCAGTACACGCATGATAGAGTCCCCTGTCCAGAGATGATGGCAACAGGGCAGACTAAGGAGAAAAAGAAGAGAAAGAAAAGATCTCAGGGGCAAGTTGAAAGAACTCCCACAGAAAGGTCAAACTCCCCACTTGGGACAAAATATTTCAACTTAACATATCTGTGATAGATTGTAAGGGCTTTAAGCAGGATATGCAGCATATTCCCAATTTTTTTTTTTTTTCTTAAAGGGAACAAATAAGGTTATTAACAATATACACACATTTATTGACTAAAGGATGTACAAAACGTTAGCAGTGACTATTTCCTGTTGATGGGATCATGAATGATTTTCATTTGAATCTGTTTATCAGTACACTCTAAATTGACGACAGTGAACATATTTTAAAATCCTTAACCCAAGAAAACAGGCAAGCAAAGCAGTTTCAGTCCAGCACCATGTGGTTGAAACAGTAAGGAATCAATAAGTAATCAATAAAATAATGTGTTTTAATGATTGCAAAAAGCTTCCACGCTAGAGAAGAAAAGGTAATTTCTTGCCACTCCCTCGTTTTCAGATGAAAAGCCTGAGACCCAGAAATTGTGAGTTGATTGTTTCAAGTGGCAGTTGTGGGTCAGTCAGAGACAAGGCTTGAGGCCAACGCTGTCTTCACCGCATTAGCAACTGTCAAAGTTGTTTGGGTTTTTTGTTAGTAGAGACGCCCCGTTAAAAATCCTACTGATAAAAGCAGAGGCAAGCTGGGTGGAGCCTGGACGGAGGCGAACAATCGGGTCGCCCCGCGTACACTCCCAGGGCGCCCCCACGACTGGCCGTGTGTCCCGAAGGTCGCGGGCGGCCGGGCACGCGCGTGGGAGACACCACCTGTACGAGCCGGTCTGGACGGAAACGTCAAGGCGCTCTGAGCACTGGCCGCGGCGGAGGAAGGGCCTCCCCCCACCGCTGGAGCCCACCGGTGCCCACCGCAACCCAGCCGCTGAGTCCCAGGCCGAAGGGCGGACGCCACCTGCAGCCCTGGCACGACCCCCAGCCCGGCCCCCGCGAACCCTCTCATTCCCCGCCGCCCGCCCCACAGGGATCCAGCCCCGGAACCTGCAAAAAACGCCTCGGACCACGGACGCGCCGAACGGGGACCGGGACCCAAGTGACCGCCCCGCCCCCGGGCTTTGCGCGACCCGGGCGGATCCGCGAGATCCCGACGGCCTGGAGCCTAGCCGGGGAACAGCGCGCGCACAAGCAAGCGGACACTCGCACAGTGGCCTCTCGCGTAGTGGCGAAGGACAAAGAGAGGGACCAAGCCGGCTGCAGAGGGTTGCGCGTGCGCACGGGAAAAGCCCTGCCGAACTACACTTCCCAGGAGGCCCTGGGACACGCAGCGTCAGGGGTCGTTGGAACGCGGGTCGGTCTTGGAGAAAAGAGAAAAATAATTTTAACGCATTTATGGAAAACGGGTCATAAAGCACAAAAAAAGCGCAGTTAATCTATAACTCAAGTGCAATGGGGTGGGTTATAATTAAGTCACTATATATATATATTTTTAAAGAGAGTGACAGGTAGGATGAAAAAAGAAAATGCAGAGCCACAGACACTTAAGAGATTGAGTGAGAATTCACTCTGTATTAATAAATTCTAAATTCTTTATGGTTCTCAAGGAGTAGATGTGTCAGATTTGATCCGAGAAACGAGAAAACGTGGACGTGAATAAAAATGAAGACAATATCAGGGAATCTGTGCCAAAAAGTATCCATCATTGGGTTTCCAGTGATCAGAGAACTCTTGTATTTAAATTGTTTCAGAGGAATTAGAAGAAGGAAAAGTTTCTATTTACTTAATAGCATAAAGGTACCAAAATGGACAAATTATGACTTAAAAGGAAGCACAGACAGAACTTGATTATTGCTGCCCATGCAAAAATACGGAGAAGTTATCAATAGATAATTTTTTGTAGGATATTTTGTTAATATTTTGTAGAAATAGAAATATTTTCGTAGACTAGAAACCAAGTGGATTCTATTCTAGAAATATAAGGGTGATCAGGGTATATATTAACATAAGTAAATAAATTAAACAGAAAAACTGATATTACCTCGATGAGATGAAAAACTGTTTAACTGAAAAAATACATTCTAGGTTTTAAAATGTAAATTAGAAAAAGTTGTTTCTTAATTTACCCTGATTGAAAATATATCCATTTCAACTATTAAACCACTATGCTGTTTAAAGGTATCAGTAGGAGTTAGGAACAAGGGATCCATACTCAGGATTCAGATTTTTTTAAACCAGACTAATACTGGTAATTTCCCAGTGCTCCAGTGATTAGAACTCCTTGCTTCCACTGCAGGGAGCTGGGGTTTGATCCCTGGTAGGGGAACTAACCAAGATCCCACAAGCCTGAGTGGCATGGCCAAAACAAAGCACCCACCTCCTGGAAGAATAAAGACTAAACTAATACTTAAAATGCAGAACACAAGCGAGTCCAAGTTCATGCTGGCGGCTGTATGACAAGGCAATAAATCTAGAGGTGAGTTGCTGGGGCAATGAATAGAGACTTCATTTGGAAGGTCAGCAGACAGAGAAGATGGTGGACTAGTGTCCCAAAGAACTATCTTGTTGTTGTTGTTTAGTGGCTAAATAATATGTGACTCTGTGACCCCCGTGGACTGTAAAGCACACCAGGCTTCCCTATCCTTCACTATCTCCTGGAGTTTGCTCAAACTCCTGTCCGTTGAGTCGGTGATACTATCTAACCATCTCATCCTGTGCCGCCCTCTTCTCCTTTTGCCTTCAGTCTTTCCCAGCATCAGGGTTTTTTTTTTTTTCTTTTTTTTTCCAGTGAGTCAGCTCTTCTTATCAGGTAACCAAATTATTGAAGCTTCAGATTCAGCATCAGTCCTTCCAATGAATATTCAGGGTTGATTTCCTTTAGGATTGACTGGTTTGATCTCCTTGGAGTTCAAGGGACTCTCAAGAGTCTTCCCCAGCAGCACAATTCAAAAGCATCAATTCTTTGGTGCTTGACCAGAGTCATGGTCCAACTCTCACATCTGTACATGACTACTGGGAAAACCCTAGCTTTGACTAACAGAACTTTGGCAGCAAAGTGATGTCTTTGCTTTTTAATATGCTGTCTAGAAAAAAAAATATGCTGTCTAGGTTTGTTATAGCATTCCTTCGAAGGAGCAAGTATCTTTTAATTTCATGGCTGAAGTCACCATCCACAGTGAATTTGGAGTCCAAGAAAATAAAGTCTGCTACTGGTTCTACTTTCCCCCTTTCTATTTGCCATGAAGTGATGGGACCAGATTCCATGATCTTAGTTTTTTGAATATTGAGTTTTATAAGAACCATCTTACCTGAGTTAGAATTCAGGCTTCTTTTATAATGAAAGGAGAAGCAGAGTGGTTGGTTTTTGCAAACTTCTTAGTGTTGGAATCCTTTGTTCTCAGAGCTGTTCATGTAGGTCTGGTCAAATGTTCATTTAAACCTCCAATAAGAGAAATGTTATTCTTCTGCAACTTTTTATCTCTGTATGAATAGAAAACTGTTATACCTTTAAAGGTCAGAGACTTGAGAATGGGTTATCCTGTAAATTTTAGACTACAGGCAACACTGTTCTAGCAAAAGCAATAGAATACAAAGATTAAAGTAAAACAAACAGATCAAATATGGAGTCAGATTTGTTCTTCCCTATTTTACCAGGATGTGTGTCAACAATCACTGCTGAAGCATACATATTTTTATACCACTTGGGGCTTTTATTCCATAAATTGTCAATTATATTTGCCATTTTTCAATTGTGTTATCTGATCATGGAGCTGAATGTATATTGTTTACTAATCCTCAATATGCAATATATGTTTTAATCTTTTCTGTCAATATATGCTGTACTTTGTTTATAAAATCACTGACCCCATAGGCTTTATTTTTGACATAAAATGTATCTAGTGTTTCCTTTAGTTTCATTTGTGGTTTACTTATGTGTTTTGTTAAGAAATCTTTCTCCATTCTGATATCATAAAGGATTTCCATGTATTATCTTTTAATAGTTTCAGTGTTTTGCTTTCACATTTAAATTGTATTCTGTCTGGAGTTGTATGTGTGCACATAGTATGAGATACTGTTCCAATTTCATTTTGTTTCCACATGGGAAGCCAATTTCCTCATCTCAAAAGTTTGTTCAGTTACTAGAGCTGCCATAACAAAGTATCACAGATGGGTGGGATAAACATCATAAATTTATTTTGTCACAGTTCTGGAGACAGGATATCATGATTTTGTAGGTTTGGTTTCTTCTAAGGTCGCTGCTTGGCTTGCAGCTGCCTGTCTTCTTCCCGTGTCCTCACATAGTCCTCCATCTGTGCATATCCTGTCTTAGTCTCCTTGTTTTCTCCAGTTTTATTGAGATATAATTGACATATAGCACAGCATATATTTGGGCTTTCCTGGTGGCTCACAGGGTACATAATCTGCCTGCAATGCAGGAGATGAGGGTTTGATCCCATCCCTGGGTCAGAAAGGTCTCCTGGCGAAGGAAATGGTAACCCACTCTGGTATTCTTGTCTGGAGAATTCCATGGACAGAGGAACCTGGTGGGCTAAAGTCCATAGGATCACAAAGAGTCAGACACAACTGAGCAACTAACACTTTCACTTTTTCACAATACATAGTTAAGGTGTATAGCATGATTTGACTTAAATACATCATAGAATGATTATGACAATAAGTTTAGTGAACACCCATCACCTCACATAGATACAAATTTAATGAAGTAAAAATAATTTTTCATTGTGATGAGAATTCTTAGATTTACTCCCTTAAAAACTTTTATATATAACATACAGCAGTGTTGATTATATTTATCATGTTGTACATTGCATCCTTAGTACTTGTTTGTCTTATAATTGCAAGTTACATCCTGTTACACAACATAATGATTCTGTTACCAACTTGGGCCCTTGGACTCTTTAATGGTTAGAAATTGGTAAGTGGCCAGATAAGGAATTCAGACAAGGCTTTACTGGGACTCACACTGCAGAACAAGAAAGAAATGCCCTTGCTTGCTTTCTTAATTAGGGTAAGCTGGTCCTTTAAATGGGGTGAAGGTAGGGGTAGATCAGTGGGTTGGGCCAAAGGGGTGGCTTAAGGTGGTCCACCCACCCACTTTGTTCAGGGATCATGCACAGTATCCTTCTTTTGCTCACTGCACCTCAGAACTAGCAGTTATTTTTGGCCTTTATATATCTTATTATTCATAATTTTTCCCAATTGCACATGTGTACAGTTATTTTTAGTCCTTTATAGTTTCTTTGTTTTCCATTGTTCAGGGAGATGTTTGTCCATTTGCAAATGCTCCCAGGTGCCAGCCTATCTCAATTCAATATTTTTATACATTTCAAAATGATCACCATGTTAAGTATAGTTGCCGTCTGTTGTTACAACAGGGGTGCCCACCCACCGGACCACAAACCAGTGTCAGCCTGTGGTCTGTTAGGAACTGGGCTACACAACAGGTAGTGAGCTTCAGCAAACAAGCAAAACTTCATCTGTATTTACAGCTGTTCCCCATTGTTCGAATTACTGCTTGAGGTCCATCTCCTATCAAATCAATGGCAGCATTAGACTCTCGTAGGAGCTCAAACCCTACTATGAACTGCACTTGCAACAGATGATCTGAGGTGAAGCTGAGGCAGTGATGTTAGTGCTGGGAAGCAACTGCAAATATAGATTATCATTAGCACAATAAATGTTGTACACTTGAATCATCCCAAAACCATTCTCCACCCCTGCATCTTGGTCTGAGGAAAAATTGTTCTTCCATGAAACCAGTCCCTGGTGCCAGAAATTTTGGCTACCACTGCCATACAGGATATTACATAATTATTGATAATATACTACACACTGTTTATTTCATAGCCATGACTGATTTATCTTGTAACTTGAAGTTTGTACCTCTTAATTACCCTCACCTATTTCTATCCTCCCACTCCCCCGTGCTGTTTTTTCTGTTTATTTTGGCAATACTATGCAGCATGTGGGATCTTACCTGTGCCCTTTGCATTGGGAGCAACAGAGTCTTAATCACTGGACAGCAAGGGAAGTACCCCCTACCATGCTGTTCTGAAGAGAAAACTATTCGAACAAATAAATGAATTCAGTATAATTGTAGTACAAGATTGTAGATATCCTTTATTATCTTAAAAGGAAGTTACTTTCCATTTTGAATTTGTTAAGGACTTGATCCTGAAGAATGGCTAGAATATATTGAATGTTTTTCTTTAGTTATATAGATAAATAAATATGTATTTTTATATTAACCTATTTCTGCATTAAGATTAATAGGATGAATACATTAATAAACTTCAATATTAAATTATCTTGAACATATTATTTACTTATAAAGTTGAACAATATGTAACTGTCTTTTAGTGTGTTGGTCCAGTTGTTGTTCAGTCGCTAAGTTATGTCCAACTCTTTGTGACCCCATGGATTGAAGCATACCAGGCTCCTCTGTCCTCCAGTATCTCCTGGAATTTGCTCAAATTCATGTCCATTGAGTCGGTGATGCCATTCAACCATGTCATCCTCTGCCACCCTCTTCTCTTTTTTACTTCAATCTTTCCCAACATTAGAGTTTTTTTCCCCAGTGAGTTGGCTCTTCACATCAGGTGGCCAAAGTATTGAAGCTTCAGACTCAGTATCAGTCCTTCCAATGAGTATTCAGGACTAATTTCCCTTAGGATTGACTGGTTTGATCTCATTGAAGTCCAAGGGACTCTCAGGAGTCTTCTCCAGTTCCACAATTCGAAAGCATCAATTCTTCGGTGCTCAGCCTTCTTTATGGTCCAACTCTCACATTCGTACATGACACCTGGGAAAACCATAGCTTTAACTAATGAACCTTTGTCATCAAGGTGATATCTTTGCTTTTTAACATGCTGTCTAGGTTTGTCATAGTTTTCCTCCATCTTTTAATTTCATGGCTCCTGTCACCGTCCACAGTGATTTTGCAGCCCAAGAAAATAAAATGTCACTGCTTCCACTTTTTCTCCATCTATTTGCTATGAAGTGATGGGACCGGATGCCATGATCTTAGTTTTTTGGATGTTGAGTTTCAAGTCACCTTTTTTACTTTCCTTTTTCACCCTCATCAACAGGCTCTTTAGTTTCTCTTCACTTTCTGACATTAGAGTGGTATCATCTGCACGTCTGAGGTTGTCTATATTTCTTCCAGCAATCTTGATTCCAGCTTGTGATTCATCCAGCCCAGCATTTTGCATGATGTACTCTGCATGTATGTGTGCTCAGTCACTCAGTTGTGTACAACTCTTTGTGATCTCATGAACTGTAGCCTACCAGACTCCTCTGTCCATGGGATTTTCCAGGCAAGAATACTGAATTGTGTTGCCATTTCCTTCTCCGGTGAGTACTCTGCCTCTAAGTTAAATAATCATGGTGACAATATACAGCCTTGTCATCCTCCTTTCCCAAATTGGCATCAGTTTTTCCATGTCTGATTCTAACTGGTCCAGTTACTCTTCTACATAATAGATCATGTCACAATTTAGTGGCTTATTATATCTCACAGTTTCCTGGGTCAGAAATTCAAGATAACCTCAGCCAGGCAATTTTGTCTTGGGGTCTCTCGTGTGGTTGCCATCAGTTGATAGCTGGAGCTAGAACAGCAGGTGCTGTAACACCTGGGGTGGTGTAGGCATCTTTCACTCTTCCAGTAGTCTCAGGCCTCTTTAGTTCATCTCTTTGTGTGAGGTGTCTGCACCTCTTAACAGCACAGCAGCCTCAGGGCAGTTGGGCTGCTTACCTGGCAACTGAAATTCTTCACCAGGAAGAGCTTCTGTGAACAAGGTGGAAACTGCATCTCCTTTTATAACCTGGGCTTGTAAGTCTCACATCTTCTTTTCTGCTGTAATCTGCTGTCTGTGAACAAATCATTAGCCCATCTGGATTCAAGAGGCAGGGGGCACAGACCTCTCCTCCCCATGGGAAAAGTGACAAAATCACATTGTGACACTAGAAGAGGGTGCTGTGTAAGAGGTGCTCTTGTAGTCATCTTAGGAACACACAACTTACCACAGTCCTCTGGCTTTGACAGTTGATACCTACAGGCTATAACTATCTACTGCCCCAAGACCCCAAATGTCTTATTCCATTGTGGCATCAGATTGATCAATCTCATTATAGAAATCAGGCCCTGCTTGGGGTGAGGCTCTTCAGGACTTCTCCCTTGGATACAACTCTTATATGTTGTTTCTCTCAACCAATCTACTTATTATCTTCATCTTACACACCTTAAATACAATAGTAAGACACAACTGGGGACAACAGGAGTCCTCATACAGCAGTTGCTGGGGATAGAGCAGCCATTGATCCATAGAAATTCCAAATCATGCCAGGTACATGTTACCAGTTCACTGCTCACATGGAGTTCTCCATACCCCTTAGCAGCACCTTAGATCTTGGTTCTGCTGAGTCATCCTTCCTTATTCATAAAACATGATCCATATTTGCTATTGAGTATCTTTTTCAGCCTCCTTCCTGTCCAAAAATGATTGGGAGTGCAAAGATCTCTTTTTATTTTGTCCAGCGTTTGTCTTTTTCAATTAAAGTTAATATGGCTGTTTTTATTTATTTTTCATTAAAAATTTTTTAAATTTAGTTAGCTATTGTTTTGGCTGTGCTGGGTCTTTGTTGTTGCATGGGCTTTTCTCTAGTTGTGGTGAGTGGGGACTACTCTAGTTGTAGTGCACAAGCTTCTCATTGCAGTGGCTTCTCTTGCTGCAGAACATGGGCTCTAGGGTATGGGGGCTTCATTAATTGGGGCTCCTGGGCTCTAGCACACAGGCTCAATAGTTGTGTCACTAGGGCTTAGTTCCTCCACAGCATGTGAAATCTTCCCAGACCAGGGATCAAACATGTGTCTCCTGCATTGGCAGGCTGATTTTTAACCACTGAGTCATCAGGGAAACCCCAATATGGCTGTTTTTTATAGTATTTATAGTATCTTTCTGTTTACAATTAGCTTTCACTTGTTCCTCTTCTTGCTGGGAACCCTACAATTAGCCACTGTTGATTAGTCGCTAAGTCGTATCTGACTCTTTGTGACCCCATGGACTGTAGCCCACCAGATTCCTCTGCCCATGGGGGTTCCATTACTTGAGGTTGGAGATATGCTAACTAAAGGGATAAAATGGGTTCTACTAAAGAAAAATGGTGAAATTGGAACTTGTTTGAGTAGAAAGAAAAACACAGGACGGAATTATAGAAGTGTGGCTATTTGTAGGGCTTCCCAGGTGGCTCACCGGAAAAGAATCCACCTGCCAATGCAGGAGACATAGGTTGGATGCCTCTGTTGAGAAGATCCCCTGGACAAGGAAATGGCCACCCATTCCAGTATTCTTGCCTAGGAAATTCCAGAGGAAACTTGTGAGCTACAGTCCACTGGATCACAAAAGAGTCAGATATGACTGAGTGACTGAGAAGGCATGCACACATCCTCAAAATATTTTTTAGGGATAAGACTTTGTCTTAGGGATAAGTCTTTGTTGTCCTTTTCTTTGTCATGGAAGGTCTGTTTTTTATGAGAGGTTTCACAAAGGCTTTCTTGTAAGATCCTTTTTTTCCCTTTTAAGGGTTACATGAGGTACCCTCTGAGATTTTCCTGAAATCTTCCCTAAGGATCTTTTGGTCCCTGAGGACCTTTCTTGCTTTGAGAATGCTTTCCTGGATGGAAAGACTGTACCGGGCCACTGATAATTCCTCATGGAAGTGGTTCATTGTTCAGGTCCTCTCTCCTCTCTCATATTATTATAAAAAGTGAAAGTATTTAGTCACTCAGTCGTGTCTGATTCTTTGTGACCCCATGGACTGTAGCCTGCCAAGCTCCTCTGTGGAATTCTTCAGGCAAGAATAATGGAGCAGGTAGCCATTCCCTTCTTCAGGGGATCTTCCTGACCCAGGGATCGAACCCAGGTCTATCTGCATTGCAGACAGCATTCTTTACTGTCTGAGCCACCAGGGAAGTAGCATGAGAATAAGGCAGGTTGCACAGTAACACTGTACCTAGAAAATTCAGCTCTGCCATTAGAGGTCACTATGTTATTGAACCAAACTTGGGTCCACTTGCCCCCACCCAGCAAAACCAATCTACTGACACTAGGTTGTGGTGAAGGGAAGTGCAGGATTTACAGCAGGTGCCCAGTGTGGGACCAGGCAAGGTGCATGGTTGCTAATGCTTGATGGCTTTCAGGGAAAGTTTTTAAAGACAGGGTGAAGGAGGGGGGTTATAGGGTGTGTGATCTGCCTGTGGACATTCTTCTGATTGGTTGATGGTGAGGTAACTGGAGGTCAACATCATCAATCTTCTGGTTGTAATCTGTCTGGGGCCTGCATGCTGGTGTTCAGCATATACTTCACTTTTCCATCTGCTGCAGGTTTCAGTATCTGCAAAACATTTCAAAGGATATAGCTCAGAACATTATCTATAGCCCCTGAAAGAAAGAAGTGTAGTTGCTCAGTCGTTTCTGACTCTTGGTGACCCCATGGGCTGTAGCCTGCTGGGCTCCTCTATCCATGGAATTCTCTAGGCAAGAGTATTGGAGTGGATTGCCATTTCCTTCTCCAAGGGATCTTCCTGACCCAGGGATCGAACCTGGGTCTCCAGCATCGCAGGCAGATTCTTTACTAAAGGGAAGCCCCTGAAGAGGAACTAAAGATCTTTGAATTTAGCAGCTAAACTATTATTATTTTGTCTTGCTTGACTGTTTTCCTTTATTTCTGCATTTTCTTGCTTCTCTGACTAAATTTGTTCCTTGGAACTTGGGGAAGGCCTTAGGAGGCTAAGGGGCTTGCCTTGTGGCTCACACGGTAAAGAATCGATCTGCAATGTAGTAGAGCCAGGTTCAGTCCCTGGGTCGGGAAGATCCCTTGGAGAAGGAAATGGCAACCCACTCCAGTATTCTTGCCTGGAGAATCCCATGGACAGAGCAGCCTGGAAGGCTACAGTCCATGGGGCTGCAAGGAGTCAGACACAACTGAGCGACTAACACACACACATACACTAAGAGGCTAAAGCTTTTGTACAGATAAGAGGCAGGCAGAGGACATGGGTGGGAGTGGTGTTCTGTTTTGGGAAGGCCCCATAGGGTCCTGCTTGGTTCCAATTAGATGCGTTTCTATTTTCTGCGTCTATTAGGTGACAGTGCTGAGAAACTTTCTACCGCTTATAACAAAACACCCTTTTCCCCATGTTCCCATTACACTTTCCTCATATCTTTTTTTTTTTTTTAGTTGTACCAGTTTATTGCTACCAACCGATCTCCCTCCACCCTCATGCATACATGCTCAGTCATGTAACCCCATGGACTGCAGCCCACCAGGCTCCTCTGTCCATGGACTTTTCCAGACAAGAATACTGGAGTGGATTGCCATTTCCTTCTCTACCTCATATCCCTTTAAGCCTCCATCGACAACCTCCTTGAGGATCTTCAGGCTCTTCTAACACCCTTCCAAAGGGCCCTTCAGTCTTTCACTAATATTTGCCTTAGAAGTCTGCCACATTCTTCTCACCACCCAGAGCCAAAGTTAGTGGCAGATGTTTTAAGAGTTTGTTTCAGTAGTATCCCACTTCAAAGACCAAATTTCTATTCCAGTCAGTACTGCTGCCTAAAGCATCACCCCAAACTGTAGCATAGATAAGAACAAAGGTGTTATATCTCTTGCGGTTTCTGTGGGTCAGGGTTCCTCATGCATTTGCTGTCCTTACGTAGCTGGAGCTGGAATATGTGGTGCTGGAGGATGTGTGGGCTGAATGAGCATCTTTTCCTCTCCATGGAGCCTGAGTCCAGTCTCTCTCCCGGGATTCTCTGAGGTTTCTCCTTATCAGCTGCTCACAGGGCCACAGGAGCTTCAAGAACACGTGTTCCAGTGAGGAAAGCAGAAGCACTTTTTCCACCTTCTTTTAGTTACAGACTAATCACCAGCCAGCAAGACTGTCAGTGGGAGGACTGGCACAGTCACACTGTAGAAGAAGATGCAAGATGGGACATATTGACATACAGTCAACTTTGGAAAATAAAATTTGCCACATATGTCAAAAACGGTTCATTTCTGGTAATTTCATATAGTTCAACCTAATATAGACATGTACAAACATGTGGGGAAAGAAGCCCAGATTCCATTTTATTCAGAAGTTTTTAATCTATTAGGTTGTCCTCTAATTTTTTTTCTATTGTGTCTATCCAAGAGACACAATTTTCTATTTGTCTGTCTTTTGTTATGAAGGTTATAGAGGATTGTAAGATGAGTTTGAGAGTAATCTATCCTTTAAAAAATTTCTAGTACTGCTTGTATAACATAATGGTGATCAAGTCTTTCAATGTTTGGTAACAGTTTACTGTTCAATAATCTAGGCTTGATGAAAAATTTAATCTAAATTTTCATATTTAGTGGCCTGTGGTTATCCTTAGTATTTCCCTATTATTTTTCAAAATGTAAATTACCTGTATTTATGTCCCTTTTTATCTAATATTAGTTAAAAGTACCTTCTCATGAATGTTCATGAATCTATCTGAGAAACAGAAAATTACAAATTACTAATATTTGGAATCTTTTTTTGCTGTTCCTCCTTTCCAACTCACCTCTTCCTCACAGAGGTAGACACTATCCTAAATATTTTGGTTATCATTATCTTGCTTTTTATTTCATCATCTTATCACTTACATATATGTGTCTAAGTAATATATAATTCCACTTCACTATATTGGCCTTTAACTATGGTGTTGTGTTATACACAGCCATCTGAGAATGACTTTTCTCAATACTGTTTATCTGGGACATAAACATATTGTTTACTCAATTGTAGTTTATTTCATAGTTCTATAACATCCCATTGACTATTCCATTGACTGTACATAATAGTTTATTCATTCTTCTTTTACATCTTTATTTTGTTTTAATTGAAAATTTTATTGAGATAATTGCAAATTCACCTGCCATGTAAAAAACACAAAGAGAGCTCTTATATAATTTCCCAGTTTACTCCAATGTTAACATTTTGCAAAACTATAGTATAATATCACAGCCAGAGTGTTGACAGTGATACAATCCACAAGACTTAACTGTTTTCCCCAGTTTTACTTAATACTCATTTGTGTGTGTATTAAGTTCTATTTTATCACCTGTGTGTTTATGTAGGGCTTCACAGTGGGCATGAGTGATAAAGAACCCACCTGCAAGACGCAGGAGATGCAGGTTTGATCTCTGAGTTGGGAAAATCCCCTGAAGTAGGAAATGTTTATGTATTAATGACTACAGTCAAGATACAGAGCAGCTCCAACACTGCAAAACTTATTTTGTATTCTGATACTTTTGAAAATGAATTCATTTTATTAAATCCTATTTTATGAAAGTTTTGTGGTGTGTAGAAGTATTAATAGAATTGACTTGGATAATCTGATGTGACATCCAAAGACCTTGCTAAATTCGTTCTAACTGCATCATTTACAAATAATTTCACGCTATTAATAAGTTGAATAAATGCTACAGAAACACAGAATTTAAAAAATTGTAAAGAATTCCTAAATACCTTTTATCTATATTTACCCAGTATTTACATTTGACCGCATCTGCTTCCTCTATGCATGCATGCATGCTAAGTCGCTTCAGTTGTGACCAACTCTGTGCGACCCCATGGAGAGCAGCCCACCAGGTTCCTCTGCCCATAGGATTCTCCAGGCAAGAATACTGGAGTGGGTTGCCATGTCCTTCTCCAGCTTTCTCTATAAAAGAACATATTTTTCTTGAACGGTACTATCATGAGTTGCAGGTGTGAGTCCTCTACACTTCCCAAAGCTTCAGTGAGTGTCTTCAACAAGGTTGTTCTATTATCTAATGACAGGAAAACTATAAAATTGAGGAAATTAATGCAAACACAGTACTATTATCTAACACACAAAACTTATCCAGATTCCATCAGTTGCCCAGAAAATGTCCAAGAAACAATCTGGGTTCTGTGTGCAGCACCTTTAACTGTTTAAACTGGAGAAGCCTTTCAGTCTCTGTCTTTTGCATCCTCAATATTTAAAAAATTGCTTGTCATTGTCATGGTAAATGGCACAAACTTAGTGTTTGCTAGATATTTCCTCATAATTTAGATTGAGGTTATGTATTTTGGGCTGGAATACTGTATAAATGATATTGTGCCCTCCTCTGAGAATCACAGCAACCAGTTCCCTGATATTTGATTGTACCAAAAGTTGCAATATTAGCTTTGTTCAATTAAGGTGGTAAATGCCAGATTTCTGGTTTTCCAACTATAAGCAGTAAGCATCTTGTGTAAAGGTGTTCTGAGACTAATGAAACTGTCTGTCATCTAGTTTAACATTCATGGATGACTCTTGCCTTAAAGAATCACTGTGCTGGCTACCAAGCTGTGAGTTTCTAATATGTCATTTCCTTTTGGATGTATTGATACTCAACTTAAAAAAAAAGTTTTCCCTTCTTTCCTAGTTGTTTATACATATACAATTATATATCAATACAGATGCAGAGTACATCATGAGAAATGCTGGGCTGAAGGAAGCACAAGCTGGAATCAAGATTGCCAGGAGAAATATCAATAACCTCAGATATACAGAGAGCACCACTCTTATGATAGAAAGTGAAGAAGAACTAAAGAGCCTCTTGATGTAAGTGAAAGAGGAGAGTGAAAAAGTTGGCTTAAAGCTCAACATTCAGAAAGCTAATATCATGGCATCTGGTCCCATCACTTCATGGCAAATAGATGGGGAAACAGTGGCTGGCTTTATTTTCTTGGGCTCCAAAATCACTGCAGATGGTGATTGCAGCCATGAAATTAAAAGACACTTACTCCTTGGAAGGAAAGTTATGACCCACCTAGACAGCATATTAAAAAGCAGAGACATACTTCATCAACAAAGGTCCGTCTAGTCAAGGCTATGGTTTTTCCAGTGGTCATGTATGGATGTGAGAGTTGGACTATAAAGAAAGCTGAACACTGAAGAATTGATGCTTTTCAACTGTGGTGTTGGAGAAGACTTGAGAATCCCTTGGACTGCAAGGAGATCCAACCAGTCCATCCTAAAGGAGATCAGTCTTGAGTGTTCATTGGAAGGACTGATGTTGAAGCCGAAATTCCATTATTTTGGCTACCTAATGTGAAGAGCTGACTCATTTGAAAAGATCTTGATGCTGGGAAAGACTGAGGGCAGGAGGAGAAGGGGACGACAGAGGATGAGATGGTTGGATGGCATCACCGACTCAAAGGACATGGGTTAGGGTAGACTCTGGGAGCTGGTGTTTGACAGGGAGGCCTGGCATGCTGCGGTTCACGGGATCGCAAAGAGTCAGACATTACTGAGTGACTGAACTGGAACAGATATATGAATTCTTACTTTATTCTTTGAGTTGTAACCTGTGATCATTATTTGGTCCCAGTTTTGACCAAAGCCTTAGAGCTGTTTGTGGTGTCCTTTTGGGCTTGTTCTGTGGCCTAACATGTAATCTGTGCTGCACAATATTCCACAGTATTTGGAGAGTATGGATTCTGCTGCAGTAGAGCAGAGTGGCTCACATGTCTGTTAGGTCCAGCTGGTTTAGGGTATTGTTCAAGTTGCCTGTTTCCTTGTCAAGTGTTGTAGGTTCAGTTATTTCCCCACAAAAGAGATATGTTGGAATCCTCACCCCCCACCTCAGAATGTGACCTTAGAGGCAGGGTCTTTATAGAGATAATCAAGTTCAAATGGTCATTAGGGTGGGCTCTAAACCAATAAGACTGGTGCATGTGTGTGTGTGTTTTTGTTCAGTTGTGTCCGACTCTGCAACCCCATGGGTTGTAGCCCACCAGGCTCCTCTGTTCATGGAATTTTCCAGGCAGGATCTGGAGTGGGTTGCCATTTCCTTCTCTAATATGACTGATATCCTTATAAAGAGAAAAAATTTGAACACAAATTAGACACACATAGGAGAAAATGATGTGGAGAGACAAAGGGAGAAGATCAATATCTAGAAGTCAAAGAGAGGCCTGGAACGGATTCTTCCCTCAGAATATGCCAACCCTGTTGGCACCTTGACTTCAGATTTCTGGCCCCCAGA
Source organism: Muntiacus reevesi (assembly GCF_963930625.1). NCBI lineage: Eukaryota > Metazoa > Chordata > Mammalia > Artiodactyla > Cervidae > Muntiacus > Muntiacus reevesi. The sequence goes on from NC_089261.1 coordinate 29,017,713, forward strand.
ACTATGAAATACATGAAAAATAAATTTTTGTTGCTTGAACCACTTGTTTTGCAGTACCTTGTTACAGCAGTCTAGCAAATGTATAAAGATTTTGGCTGGAGAATTAGGGTGCTGCTTTAGCAAATATGTAAAAATTTGGAAGTGGCTTTGGAATTGGTAACTGATGGAAGTTTTGAGGTACTTCATAGAAAAAGCCCAGTTTGCTTTGAAGGCATTACTGGTAGTAATATGAGAATGTTAAGGTACTACTGGTGAGGTGTCAGATAAAAATGAAGGACATGTTCTTGGAAATTGGAGAAAAGTGACAGATAACTTGACTGACATGTGTTCCAGCGTTTACCAGAGGACAGAACTTGTGAGTAATAAATTGGAATACTTAGCTGGAGAGATTTCTAATCTAGGTGTTGAAGACATGACTTAATTTTTCCTTGATGCTGATACTAAAATATGAGGACAAAAATAAACTGAGGCTGTATTGTTAAGCATAAAGGAACTAGATTGCAAAGGTTTGGAAGACTCTCCACTTACTTATATTGCAAAAGCAAGAAAGTTAGCTCTGGAGAGAACATCAAGCATCTGGCCAGACACTGTTTGCTCAAGAGATTATGGGTATGTGACTTATGAATCCAATCAATCATTTCAGCTGAATTGCTACCAACTTGGACTCAAGGGAGCAGAGAAAGGTTAAAATGAAGGAACTTTGTCAAACTCCTGAGATTCTACAGGCAGGAAATAGGTTGATAGAGCTACCTAGCTGTGGACACGGACTGAGGGTGGGGCTGCTTTCTTGGTTCCAGAGGGTGAAGCCTCCTTTTCAATTCTAGAGAGCTGCCCCACTATTCAGGATTGAGGAGGCAGGGTCACCATCCTATTGGACTTAGAGGACAGAGCATTTAGCCACAGAGGATTATTCTCAAACCTTAATGTCTAATGGAATTTACCCTGCTAGTTTTGGTACTTGATTGGGACTCATAATACCCCTTATCCTGACAATTTCTTCCTTTTGGAATGGGAATGTCTATCCCATGCCTATCTGATTACTGTATTTTCATAGCAGATAACTTTTTTTAGTTTCATAGGTTCACAAATGGAGAGGAATATTGCCCCAGGATGAATCATATCCAAGATCTCACCCATATCTGATTTAGATGAGATTCTGGATTTAGAGTTGATGCTGGAGTAGATTAAGATTGGGTCAGGGTGAATGTTGGGCAGGGATGAATGCACTTTGCACGTGAGAAGGACATGAATTTAGTGAGGTTGGGGGGGAAGGAGGGCAGACTGTTATGGATTGAATTGCATCCTGTCAAAAATACGTTGAATTCCTAACCCCCAGTATCTCAGAATGTGCATTAGAGACAGGGCCTCTACAGAGATAATTAAATTAAAATTAGATCCATAGAATGAGACCTAAGTCAATATGATCAATGTCTTCATAAAAGAATACATTTGGACACAGCTGGTAACTGAGGCATGGGGTACTGGAAGAATAAGTTTCCTCCTACAAGCCATGGTCCACTTTCTGGGAAGGAAGGGTGTCTACATCAGGAGTTAGCAGGTTCTGGGGGCAATACTGTGTCTGCCACAACCACTCAACTCTGCCACTGTAGTGTATAAGCAACGCACAGCCAGATTATGTCTGGCTGTGTTCCAATGAAACTCGACTGATGGACACTGAAATTTTAATTTCAGATAATTTTGTCACTTCATAAAGTAGTTTGGAGCTTTTTAAAACCATTTAAAAATGTTAAAGTTTCTTAGCTTGCCATCCATAAAAGTATCACCAATCTGTATTTGGCCTGTGGTCTGCAGTTTGCAAACATCTAGGCTGTATCCTTAAGTGACAAGCATACAAAGTGTATCATGAGTTTGCTAGGTTGAGTCCTCAGATTCTTCACAAATATCTCTACTCAAATGATCAATTATCAAGAGACACTTTTTCTAACATGTTTACGTAAGGGATTGGTGCACACTTAAGGTAGATGACTTTGTACTTCAGCAACTGTGTCTTTGATTTCCATCATCTCAACCCTACAACTCTTGAGTAAGCAATTATTTCCACAATGTCAGAGAGCTGCTGACAACACTTCCCTGAGATGAGATTCAGGCCTTCAAGTCTGGCCTTGTGTTTAAGAGCTGACGGAACCAGAACTAGTCATTTCATCTGATGTCCCAGATTTCCTCTTAAAACTTTCTAGGACAATAGCTCCTGAGTTTTGCCAGAATCTTACCAATAGAGTACACAAGGTTCTTGGTGTACATGAGTAAGAACACTATTTCACACTATCAGCTAAAAAGTATCCACTTTGGAAAATAAGTAGGAATCTGAAAGATTTTCTTCTTGTCTTAGGAATAAACCTAAACCATACACCCCACTTTTCTTTAACAGTTTTCTATTCAACAGTTTACTCCAGCAAAACAACTTACCAATTAAAGCCCTTCAGTTACAAGAAATAGAACTCATTCTTCTTAACATTAGCAGAAAATAATATTTTTATTGCAAGTATGAAGCAGCACAGAGAACACCAGAAAACCAGGTTCAGAATATCCAAAGTTATTCTGAGAAATTGAAATAGCAGGAACTAATTAATGGTCTTAGTAAAACTGTGGGACAAGAATGAATTCTGATCATTTCCCTTCTGGTTCATGTGAGACTGAATTAGAGACTCAAACTCCTGGAAAAGAGGTTACCATGACTCAACCATGACAGAATGCTCACCTATGGCTGGTGGGAAGGACACCCTGAGAGACACACCACAAGGATATGCACAACATAGGAGGGGTATTTCTCCAGAGAATTCTAAGCCACTCTTATCAATCAAATGGGAGCAGACACTGAATTACTAAATACAATCAATCTTCATTACCATGAGCACTCTTGGAAAGGAGTGCTGTAATAACTGACAGACCCATTTACTGAATAAGTAAACTCATTTGGAGTAAGAACAAACCCTTTCATTTATTGAAAGTCACATTGTTTTAGTTATATGGCTAAGAAATAAAGAGACAATACTGATACTTAGCATTTAATATGGAGAATATTGGAGGATGTTATTCCACAAATTATCAAATATAACAAGCTACATTTAAAAATAAAATACTAAAATTTTAAAAACTGCTATGCAGTGTTGCTAAGGAAAGTCACACTCCATGCCCTTGAACCTTCAGAATATGTTCTTTGCTATTTTCCTATTAGTTACATACTAAAAACAAACAAACAAAATCCAACTACTTTATCCTCCAACAAGGACTTTCCTCACTCCAAAACTGCATCAAATCTGGAACATGACTCCCCATGTAACACATCTTCTATGGGAAACTGCTTTCCTGATTTATTAAATTTATATGGACTTAATATGCATTCCCCAAACTAAATCTTCCTAATTATGTGACTGTTTATACCATTACTGCTCTTTACTCCTTCAACCATTCTCTTGTGTATAAAGATCTGAATGACTTACTTCTGAAAGTTTTTGCATATTCATTCCAAATATAATTGGTCCCCCTCCCACATGACTAATTTGATTAGAATGTATTTTTAGGCATTCCTGCTTATATATCCTGCTTCCATTATCATCTGAAGTCTCCTGAGGATCAACTTCTGTGAGAATGCATCAACATCTACTCTGTTCTGATTTCTCACTTGTGAGTTTTTCGATGTATACGAAGCCCTGAATTCCAACAGAAGGATTTCCCACACTCAGAGCATTTCCATGGTTTCTCTCCTGTATGAACTCTTTGATGTTCACTGAGAGATGACTTCTGAGTGAATGCTTTCCCACACTCACTGCATTTAAATGGCTTTTCTCCTGAATGAGTTTTCTGGTGTATCTGAAGTGATGCCTTCCTGGGATAGGCTTTTTCACATTCGCTGCATTCATAGGGCTTCTCTGTTGAGTGAGTTCTTTGATGTATAATTAGCTGTGACTTCCCACAAAAGGCTCTTTCACAAAAACTACATTCATAGGGTCTTTCTCCTGTGTGTGTTCTTCTGTGTATAACGAGGTATGATTTGCTGCTGAAAGCCTTCCCGCACTCACTGCATCCATAAGGTTTCTCTCCCGCATGTGCTCTCAGATGTGCAGTGAGCTGTTCCTTCCTACCAAAGGCTTTCCCACATTCACTGCATTGATAAGGATTATTTCCTGTATGAATTCCCTGATGCACAACAAGTTGTGTCTTCATATTGAAGGCTTTGCCACAGTCACTGCATTGATAGGGTTTTTCTCCTGTGTGCATCCTAATGTGAACAAGGAGGTATGACTTACTCCTAAAGGCTTTCCCACATTCACTGCATTTATGGGGTTTCACTCCTGTATGAGTTCTCTGGTGCACAACAAATGGTGACTTCAAACTAAAGGCTTTCCCACACTCACTGCATTCATATGGTTTCACTCCTGTATGGCTTCTCTGGTGTAAAATCAGTTGTGATTTCCAGCTGTAGGCTTTCCCACATTCACTGCAACCGTAAGGTTTCCCTCCTGTGTGAATTTCCTGGTGGACAATGAGTTGTGACCTGAAAGAGAAGACTTTCCCACACTCGATACAGGAGTAGGGCTTTTCTCCTGTATGGACTCTCTGATGAGCATTGAGGTTTGACTTGGCACTGAAGGCTCTTTCACATTTAGTACACTCATATGGTCTTTCTCCTGTATGAATTCTGAGATGTACAATGAGCTGTGATTTACAACGAAAAGCTTTCCCACATTCATTACATATACAGTTTTTTTCTATACCATGAGTTCTTTGATGCTTAATAAAATATGATTCCTCATACCCATGAAACTGATCAGCATTGTTTCTTAGGCAGCTTGTGGCTGAAGTTAAATTTTGTGTCAAACTTCTTCCATGTGTGTTATATTTAAGGAATCTTTGTCTTGAAGAAATGTGGCTTTTGCTCAGATGAAGTTTTCCAAATGCATTACAAGCATAGCTTCTCTCAACACTTTCAAGTTCATCATGACTGTTCTGGTACCATTCTTCCCAATCATCTAATAAAAAAAAAAACAACAACACTGTAATTTAAAAATCATATATAAACATGATATAGAATTAAAGTGCTTTAGGACTGCTATGTAATGAGTCTTTTTCCTTTGGTCCAGGCCTCTGACACTGGTTCAAAAGAAATACTGGCCAAGTGCACACACACCATATAACCAAGTGAGGGGGCAAAGGGAAGTGAATCAAACCAAAATAAATCCCTCTACAGAAATGGGTAGCTGGTTAGCAGTAATCAGAAGTGTTTTTTAAATAGAAGTTTAAAAAATTTAGCCTGCACTTATTAATAGAAGCCATTGCCAACTATTTATGCCAATTTTATCATTTCAGGAGTTTATTAAAAAGGTGAATTAACAGGCACGTAAAAATGTACAACGTTTAGGATGGTACAATGAGATATTAACAGAGGGATTGAGTCATAAGAAAATTAAGGCAAAAACATTTTAGACAGAAGCAAGAGAAACTCCTAGATTTGAGACTTGAGAAGCAGGAGGTACTGCTCTTTGAGACTGAAAACACTGGGAGAGACACATGTTTGGAGAAAGACAAAGGACTTTGTTTTGGATCTTATTATACTGGAGATCTTCATTAAATATTCAAACAGAGAAACAGGTAGACAGTTATACCTAAATGCAGTGCTCAGTAAAAAGCAGGAATCAACAGCACCTACAAGGTATTGAATGACATGAGGGATAAGGTCTTCTAGGGCACACGTGAAAATTAAAAGGGATGCCAAAACAGCCCTGGAGAAGGCCATATTTCAGGTCGGACAAGAGATGTACAGAGAATGGGAAAGTCCATCTGTGAAGCCTGAACCCTGTGATGATGAGAGTGATAGAAAGGCAAGGTAAAAGGAAAGCAGCAACAGCAGGGCGAGGTCTCGACAGCACTCATCAGACACAAGCCGCAGTCACCCTAGGACATGACTGCTGTACTGGGACCTCAGTTGCTGTCCTGCTTCCTCAGAACTGCTTGCTAAAAACATTTTCTTCCCCAAAGAAGAAAGTGGTGGGAAAACTGAAGAGGAAGAGCAATTTCAGAAGGATCTTCCAATTTCTGCCACTAAGAAAGCAGAGTGGGAGACCAAGACCTCTGACCTGAAGCATATAATGCTGGGACCAGAGTGCAGGAAGAAGGGGGCGGGGGGAGGTTGGCAGCTCTGCTGTTACAACACTGGTAGGAAAAAGTTTCAATTTTCAGGATGGACGTGGTCTTCCAGAGTCACAATATAGATGAGAAGTCCAAACTTGGACAACTTGAAAGGGAAGGGAAAGAGGAGTCAGGGAAACAAGTCTAAGGTGATAAAAACCGCTTACAGCTAGGTTGCAGAAATCTTTTCAGAAAAGTGCCCAAAGGACTTTCTCAGTGCCCGGGGCTTAAGACTCCATGTTTCCACTGCAGGGGGCATGGGTTCTATCCCTGATTGAGGAACTAAGATCCTGCAAGCCATGAAGTGTGGCAAAAAAAAAAAAAAAAAAAAAAAAAGAAAGAAAAGTGCCCAAGAAGGTAGCAGTTATAGTTTCCAAATGACTAGTTGAGAAGAGTGAAGGAAGCAATGAAACTTCCTAAGATGGTCAAGAGGAGAGAAGGAAAAGACTGCAGGTAAAGTTGAGGGAATTAACTGCAGAGGCAAAAGGGAAAATAAGGCCCATGACCACAGTAAGGAATGTGTTCAAGGGAAGGAAACTAACCCAGAAAGCAACCTTTGAGCAGTGTGCAGAGAATGGCCCACCAGCCTCTTGCAGTCATGGGAGGAAAGTGATAGCCCTTACTTGAGGACTCTTAGGCTCATCCAAGCTGCTCCAATGGTGCAAGGGGTTAGAGAACAGTTCCCACACATGAAACTGCCTGAATGTCAACCCAGTTTACTCCCCACCTCCCAGCTTCATGGTATCTGCTCACCCACCTGGACAGCTCTGATGGGAAACTTTCGAGTTTATGATCCATGGCTCTTCTCCTTGCTCCAACTTGAAGATTAAATCAGGTTTGTTACCATGATACCCTGTTAAGGGAAAGTCACAGAGGATGTAGTCAGACTGCTGCAGACTAAGGAAGGGGTCAGGAGGGAGGAAAGGAAGCAGCTTGTTTGCACTTGGGGAAGATGACAGTGAGGAGCTGAGGATTAAGTAGGGGCTAAAAACATGTGATCTCCAGAGGCTTCAAGGTAGATAAACAAAAGAAAAGGCACTGGTGACTTATGACTCAGGAGGATCTGGGCTCGTACAGGCTCACTAAACTGTACTTACCTATAGCCACCAGGTTACTATAGTTTTCCAGAGTCACATCCCGGTACAGGTGTTTCTGCACAGAATCCAGCAGCTGCCACTCTTCCCAGCTGAACTGCATAGATATATCCGTGAATGACAACAACCCCTGTAACAACACACACATTACTCAATAGGCTGCAATTACAGTTGGAGACATGGAAAAGATGTAGAGGACCCAGGAAAGGAGAATATCCTCCACAGTCTGCCTCCTGTGCCCAGGCCACCACTTCTTTTGAGAGAGAATTAAAAACATTTCTAATAATTGAGCCTCCATGTGCCACACATTGTTTTGGGTTCTGAAGATTTCAGGATGAATGAAACCCATTCTGGCCTCAAGAAGGTTTTAGTTTTGTAGAGGGAAACAAACATCTATGTTAGGGCTGTGGGGGGTGGGCAGTCAACCAGGAGGGTGCCCTATTTTAAGCCTTTTACTATTTTTAAGCTTGATAAGAATAAAAATAAAATACAAAAGAACTATTAAAGTTTTTTAATTGGACAAGCATAATCAAGAAATAAGGAAAAGAAAACTATTATGACCAAGACAGGGTGCATAACTCTACGATAGAGAAGCAATCTTAAAATCTGTAAGTGATCACTATACACAGGCAGTTCTGCTGTAATGTGATATGGATTTACAAAAAAAAAAAATCACCACTATGAAAAGTCTCAGGCTTATAGGAAGAACAGGGCTGGGGCGTAACACCTTTATCAGCACACATGAAAAAAAGAAAATAAAAAAATCTTAATAAAAACAGTAGAGTTTTATACATGCTTAATGGTTAAGAAATATATAAATACCACTATAAATATGGCACTGTACCTTATAAAAGACCCAATGTTTGTGTCAGAAGCATTCCAGTTTATTATAAAATGGTGAAAAGAGGCTTGCCTGAAATCAGAAAGCTCACAGCATTCCCTAACATATTGAAACAAATTTACATTTTAAAGCAAACATGACAGCAGAATTGTATTTATACATTTGTTCCAATAAATATGACAACTTAGAAGAAATAGAAACTTTCCTAGGAAAATGAAAGTAGCCAAAATTTTCCCAGAAAGGATTAGGAAGACAAGATTGATTAGTCCATGATCATAAAATAGTAATGAGAGGTATACCCTCTCCATAAAGTAAACAGCCCCACACTATCTATAAAAGTAAGTTTTATCAATATCCAAGAAACAGAAAATTTCTTCAATTAGATGTAGAGCCAGGAAATGATGGGAAACTCATCATACTAACTTGCATAATCTCACAGAGAAGGCAAGACAGCACAACTTGCACAATTTCATTTGTTAAAAATACCTAGGGCTACTTTAGGCGACCGCTGGTTAAGACTCTGCCTGCCAAAGTAGGGGACACAAGTTTGATCCCTGGTCTGGGAAGATTGACATGCTACAGGGCAACAACTACCGAACCCATACCCTAGAGCCTGTGCTCTGCAACAAGAGAAGCCACCTCAATGAGAAGTCCAAGCACTGCAATTAGAGAATAGCCTCCAATTGCTGCAACTAGAGAAAGCCCAAGAGCAGCCATGAAGACCTAGCACAGCCAAAAATAAATGAAAAAATAAATCCTAAAAAAAAATCCAAAATCTAGCGGGGACCTCCCTGGTGATCTAGTGGTTACGACTGCACTCCCAATGCAGGGGGCCTTGGTTTGACTCCTGTTCAGGGAACTAGATCCCAGTGGTGCAGGGCTTCAGAGAACAGTTACCACACATAACACTGCCTGAGTGCCAGTGCAGTCAAATAAGTAAAATGAATATTTTTTAAAAACCTAGATAAAAATACTAATGAATATTTAGATAAAAACATTAAAATGAATCATATACGTGCATAAACAATAATCTATGAAGGAAATGGATCTAAAAAATTAAAGGACAGTCTAAACTTTTAAAAAACAAACCTGTAACAAAGAAATAAGTAACATTAGTACATTAATGGAGAACAATCATCTCTATAGATGAAACAAAGTACTATGATGAAATTTAACACTTTTAAAAATCAAAATTCAGTTTGTTACATGTAAAAGTAATTTCCCTAAGCCTATAAAAAATATCATACTTTGTGTGAAACGTTAGAAGTGTTCCCTCTAAAATCAGGAACAATTTGAAATTGTTCTTCAGAAACAAGTTGAAATCTTCATATCAACTCTACTAGTCAGCGCTGTCCCAGAAGGCCTGGAACAGTGGGAACAAAGCAAAATACCAGTGGTAAACACTAAGCAAGGAGGAAAAACTACTCTCGTTATCTAAAATCATCTGATTTTCTGACTAAAAATCCTAAGAGAAACAGCTGGCATAACATGAGAATCAAAAAGATACATCTACAGGGCAGCAATTTTTTTTTTTTTTTAAAACAAAATCAATATGCAATAGCTCTTTGACACATCAACAGTAACCAACTTGAAAATGTAATAAGAAAAACCACAACACAAATTGACATAAAGTACTCAGGAATAAAGGTTAAAAATAGAGAAAAACCTAGCCAAAAATACATGTGATAAAATACATAAATGTAAAGGAAAAGAAAACACAATAGGGAACAAGATGGCAGAGGAGTAGGTGGATGTGGAGTACATCTCTCTCCACAGATGCATCAGGAATACACCTTCAGACACAGAAGTGCATGCAGAACACCAGCTAAAAGTGGACAGGAGTACCTGACCACCAGAAAAGAATATAGAGAACCACGCAAAACTTCGTAGGACAAAGGAACTAGGGGGAGAAACAGGTGTATTAGTAGGATGGGACCTGCCCTCTGTGGGTGGGGGAACTGAAGCAGGGATCCAATCCCCACATCGGGGCAATTGTCTGAGTCAGAGGAGAAACATTTAAAGCCAAAGTGAAACAGCTGATCTGTGGCAGCTTAAATATAATGAGAATCAGACAATCCTTGCCACAGCCATACATACCCCAGACAGGGAAACAGGTCCCCTAGAAGTCACAGTGGCTGGGAGCTGGTGCATAGGATTGTGGAGCAATCTCAGGGCAAGGGCTGCTGTTGACTGCAGACAGACAAACTGCAGGGATGTGAGGGAGGAGATTGCGGTGGGAAATACCTGTGGAAGAAAGCCAGGCAGCCATGGAAGCAAGGCGATATTGCTGAATCATGTGTAGGGGGTGGAGTCATCGCCATAGCCTCTCTCTCCCCACACGCCAGCATTGGCAGCTGAACAACAGAGAGGCTGGCCCATCAAGTGCCTGACGCACTGAACCACAGAGTAGGACCCCACCCAGGGTGCTCCTATAAGGGACTGATGCACCAAACTACAGAGTAGGACCCCAGGCAGGGGGTGTACCTTATGTACCCTCTATGTGCCTGATGTGCCCAACAACAGAGAAGGACACCAGGCACGGGAGTCCTGTAAGTGCCTGAACAGGCAGAGCTACGGAGAAAGACTGGCCAAAGAGGCCTTCTGATCACCAGCTATCAGGGGCTCGAAAAAAGACTCTGTAGGGCCAATGACTGCTGCTGCTGAGGCAGCCCGTGTCCCTGCACACTTGGCACCACCAGGGTCCCCATGACCCAAGCAGCTGCGTCACCTTCACGTTCAACCCTCACTGGGGCAGAGCTGCCACAAGCAAAAAAAATCTTGCATCTATGCATGCGAGATCGCTTCGGCCATGTCCAACTCTTTATGACCCTGTGGACTGTGGCCTGCCAGGTTTCTCTGTCAGAGGGGTTTCTCCAGGCAAGAATATTGGAGTGTATTGGCCAATACTGGTTGCCATACCCTTCTAGAGCACTATATTTCCTGTTGCTCTAGCCGCCAACTCCCCTGAGTACCTGGTGCTTCCAGAACCCCTGTGACCCAAGCACCTGCACCACCTCCACACCTGGCCCTCACTGGGGCAGACCCAAGTCCCCCAGGGCAGCTTCAGGAGCAAATCCCAGTGGACAAGCCATATGCAGAGGTGAAAATAAAACCACAACTGAAACCCAGGAGCAGTGTAGCTAAGGAAGAGGACCCAAACCCCTCCCATCAGCTATTCAAGCTGCAGATTACATCCACATGATCAGCTAGGCAGACACTGTGTCTATGGAATATACAAAAGGATATTGAGAGTTCCCACAAAGAAAACACACTAGTTCTGATAGCTGTGGACATTGGAGACAACAGTACACAAGAGTAGGACCAGATTAGAGTCTGAGCTGCCCCCACATCAGGTCCAGAAACCAGTGCAGTGTTGGAAGGCACCCTAGTGGGGTGAGATGGACTGTTACTCCCAGCTAGGGAAAGAATGCTGGCAGCACTGACTCAAGAAAAATATTTACTATTCTTATGTTTTGACTTGTTCTGTAGTTTCTTTTGGATTTCTTTCTTTCCTTCTGTTGTAGCTGTCAATTTTATTAGCGCTATGAAATTTAGTTAAGTTTTGAGATTTTTTTTTTTAATCACACTTTTTATTGTTGTTGTAAAACTCTGCCTTTACGTTGGCTTTTTGCAGTTCTGCAGTGCTTTCCTTTTATTCTTTTCTTCTTCTTTTATCTCGTTTTAATTTAAAAGGATTTTTAAGCCTATGATTATTTTTTCTACATTTATTCACTGTTTGCTTTCCCTATTGTTCTTTTCCCCTTGCAGTTAATCTTTAATATATATAAATCTTCTTTATCTACCCCTATTTAACTTGACATATCTATTCTTTTTTTTCTTTCTTTCCTCTTCTCTTTTCATATTTGTAAGTTTTGGTTTCATTGCTTTATTTCCTACCTGGCACCTTGCTTTAGTTTCGTTTTCAAGTTTGTGCTTTAGTTAGTTTTGCTCTTAACTGGTAGATATCATTTTTGGTTTTCTTTGTTCACTGGGTCAATCTATTGTACTTAATTTTTGTTGGATTGTTTTGATTGTGCTTATGGGTGTATAGGTATGTGTGTATATTCCATTATTTTAATTATTATTTGCCTGGGGTTCATCTTTGGTTTCTTGTTTTGGGGTATTTGTTTTAATCTCAGTTAATGCCATAACGGGGCTTCCCTGGTGGCTCAGAGGTTAAAAGTGTCTGCCCTCAATGCGGGAGACCTGGGTTTGATCCCTGGGTCGGGAAGATCCCCTGGAGAAGGAAATGGCAGCCCACTCCAGTATTCTTACCTGGAGAATCCCATGGACGGAGGAGCCTGCTGGGCTACAGTCCATGGGGTTGCGAAGAGTTGGAAACGACTGAGCGACTTCACTTCACTTCACGTCAATGCCATAACAAATCACCTGTGGAATCTTCATTCCTGGTCAGAGATCAAACCCTGAGCCTTTGGAGTGGAGCACTGACTCTAAGACACTGGACTACCAGAGAACCCCTAACCCGAGGGATCAAATAGTGAGGACTCACATGAAGGAAACCACTTGAATACAAGACCCAGCATCACCCAACAACCTGTAGCACCCTGTGCAGGACGCCTCATCCAAACAAACAAGACAAAAATACAAACCAAGTCAACAGCAGATAGGACTACCACCTCACTTAGCCCTGCCCAGCAGAGGAAAAAAAAACAAAACTGCACAAATGTCACCCTGTACGAAGCTTACACATACCACTGGACCAACCTTAGGAGGGCAGAAACCAAAAGGAAAAAAAAATTCAACCTTGAAGCCTGGAAAAAGGAGAATTCAAGCACAGTAAGTTAAAAAAAAGTAATGAAAAAGCAGAGAAATACTACACAAATAAAGGAATAAACTAGAAACATAGAAGTCCAAATAAATAAAGAGGAAAGAGAAAACTACCTGAAAAAGAATTCAGAAAAATGATAGTAAATGATTATCAAAACCCTTGATAACAGAATTGAGAAAATGCAAGAATCAATTAACAAAGACCTAGAAGAATTAAAAAACAAACAGAGACAAACAACACAATTACTGAAATTAAAAATACTCCAGAAGGAATCAATAGCAGAATATCTGAAGCAGAAGAACAAATCAGTGAGCTGCAAGATAAAATGGTGGAAATAACTTCTGAAGAACAGAATAAAGTAATAAAAAAAATGAAAAGAGCTGAGGGTAGTCTCAGAGACCTCTGGGACAATATCAAATGCACTAACATTTGAATTATAGGGCTCCCAGAAGAAGAAGAGAAAAAGAAAGGGTATGAGAAAATTTTTGAAGAAATTATAGCTAAAAATTTCTCCAACATGGAAAAGGAAATAGTCAATCAAGCCCAAGAGGTGCAAAGAGTTCCTTACAGGATAAACCCAAGGAGAAACATGCCAAGACACATACTAATAAAACTAGCAAAGATAAATACAAAGAAAGAATATTAAAAGCAGCAAGAGAAAAGCAACAAGTAACATACAAGGGAAACCCCGTACGTTTTAACAGCTGATCTTTCAGTAGAAATTCTGCAGGCCAGAAGGAAATGGCAGGCTTTATTTAAAGCACTGAAAGGGAAATACCTACAACCAAGACTACTCAACCTGGCAAGTATCTCATTCAAAGTTGATGGAGAAATCAAAAGCTTTTCAGACAAGCAAAAGTTAAGAGAATTCAGTACTACCAAACCAACTTTACAACAAATGTTAAATGGACTTATACAGTCAAGAAATACAACAGAAGAAAAAAGACCTACAAAATCAACACCAAACAATTATAAAATGGCAGTAGGAACATATGTATCAATAATTACTTTAAATGTAAACAGATTAAATGCTCCAACCAAAAGACACAGACTGGCTGAATGGATACAAAAACAAGACCCCATATATATGCTGTCTACAAGAAACCCACTTCAGACCTAAAGACACATATAGACTGAAAGTAAGAGGATGGAAAAATATATTCCATGCAAATGGAAAGCAAAATAAAGTTGGAGTAGCAATCCTCATATCAGACAAAATCGACCTTAAAATAAAGAAGATTACAGGAAATAAGAAAGGTCACTATATAATAACCAAGGGATCAATCCAAGAGGAAGACATAACAATTGTAAATATCTATGCACCCAACACAGGAGCACCTCAATACATAAGACAAACACCAACAGACATAAAAGGAGAAACTGATGGTAACACAATAATAGTAGGAGACTTTAACACCCCACTCATTCCAATGGGCAGATTATCAAAAGAGAAAATTAATAAGGAAGCAAAAGTCTTAAATGATATATTAGATGAGATCAATCTCATTGATATCTTCAGGACATTCCATCCAAATGCAGAAGAATACACCTTCTTCTCAGGTGCACACAGAACAGTCTCCAGGATAGACCACATCTTGGGTCACAAATCAAACCTCAGTAAATTTAAGAAAACTGAAATCGTATCATGCATCTTTTCTGACCACAATGCTATGAGAATAGGTATCAATTACAAGAAAAACCTAACAAACACAAGGACATGGAGATTAAACAATATATTTCTAAGTAACGAACAGGCTACTGAAGAAACCAAAGGGGAAATCAAAAAGCTCCTAGAAACAAATAACAATGAAAACATGACAACTCAAAACCTATGGGAAGTAGCAAAAGCAGTTCTACAAGGGAAGTTTATAGTAATACAATGTTACCTCAAAAAACAAGAAAAACATCAAATAGACCACCTAACTTTATTCCTAAAAAAACTGGAAAAAGAAGAACACCCCCCCCAAATTAGTAGAAGGAAAGAAATCATAAATATCTGAGCAAAAATAAATGAAAAGGAAATAAAAGAAACAATAGTAAATATTAATAAAACTAAAAGCTGGTTCTTTGAGAAGATAAACAAAATCGACAAACCCTTAGCCAGACTCATCAAGGAAAAAAGAGAGAAGAATCAAATCAACAAAATTTGAAGTGAAAAAGGAGGGATTACAACAGACAATGCAGAAATACAAAGGATTACAAGAGACCATTTTGAACAACTATATGGCAATAAAATGGATAACTTGGAAGAAATGGACAGATTCTTGGAAAAGTTCAATCTTCTAAGACTGAATCAGGAAGAAACAGAAATTAGGAACAACCCAATTACAAGCACTGAAATTGAAGCTGTGATAAAAGAAAATCTCCCCAGAAACAAAAGCCCAGGACCAGATGGCTTCACAGAACTCTATCCAACATTGAGAGAAAAGATAATGCCCATCCTTCTAAAACTCTTTCAAAAAATTGCAGAGGAAGGAACACTTCCAAACTCATTCTATGAGGCCATCACCCTGATACCAAAGCCAGACAAAGACAACACAAAAAAAGAAAACTGCAGGCCAATATCGCTGATGAACACAGATGCAAAAATCTTCTACAAAATTTTAGCAAACAGAATTCAACAACACATTAAAAAGCTCACACACCATGATCAAATTGGGTTTATTCCAGGGATGCAAGGATTGTTCAACATATGCAAATCAATCAATGTGATACACCATATTAACAAATTGAAGGATAAAAATCATAAGACAATCACAATAAATGCAAAGAAAGCCTTTGACAAAATTCACCTATTTATGATTAAAACTCTTCAAAAAATGGGCATAGAAGGAAACCACCTCAACATAGTAAAGTCCATATATGATAAGCTCACAGCAAACATTATTCTCAATGGTGAAAAACTGAAAGCATTCCTCCTAAGATCAGGAGCAAGACAAGGGTGTTCACTTTCACCACTATTATTCAACATAGTTCTGGAAGTCCTAGCTACAGCAATCGGAGAAGAAAAAGAAATAAAAGGAATCCAGATTGGAAAAGAAGCAGTAAAGCTCTGTTTGCAGATGACATGCTACTGTACATAGAAAACCCAAAAGAGACTATCAGAAAATTACTAGAGCTAATTAGTGAATTTAGCAAAGTTTCAGGATACAAAATCAATACACAGAAATCACTTGCATTCCTATATATTAACAATGAAAAATAAGAGAAATTAAGAAATCAATCCCATTCACCATTGCAACAAAAAGAATTAAATATCTAAGAATAAACTTACCTAAGGAGACAAAAGAACTATACACAGAAAATTATAAGACACTGATGAAAGAAATCAAAGATGACATAAACAGAAAACAGATGAAAATATATTCTGGGTAGGAAGAATCAATATTGTGAAAATGACTCTCAATCTACAGATTTAATGCAATCCCTATCAAATTACCAATGGCATTTTTCACAAAACTAGAGCAAAGTTTCACAATTCATATGGAAACACAGAAGACCCTGAATAGCCAAAGCAGTCTTGAGAAAGAAGAATGGAGCTGGAGGAATCAACCTTCCTGAATTCAGATTATGCTACAAAGCTACAGTCATGGAGACAGTATGGTACTGGCACAAAAACAGAAAAATAGACCAACAGAACAGGATAGGAAGCCCAGAAATAAACCCATGCACCTATGGGTACCTTATTTTTGACAAAGGAGGCAAGACTATACAATGGGGCAAAGACAGCCTCTTCAATAAGTGGTGCTAGGAAAACTGGATAGCAACATGTAAAACAGTGAAATTAGAACATTTCCTAACACTATACACAAAGATAAACTCAAAACAGATTAAAGACCTAAATATAAGACCAGAAACTATATAACTTAGAGGAAAACACAGGCAGAACACTTGATGACATAAATGAAAGCAAGATCCTCTATGACCCACCTCTTAAGAGTAATGGAAATAAAAATAAAAGTATACAAGTGGGACCAAAGTTTTTGCACAGCAAAGAAAACTCTAAGCAAGGTGAAAAGACAACTCTCAGAATGGGAGACAATAATAGCAAATGAAACAACTGACAAAGGATTAATTTCCAAAATATACAAGCAGCTCATACAACTCAATGCCAGAAAAACAAACAACCCAATCAAAAAGTGGGGAAAAGACCTAAACAGACATTTCTCCAAAGAAGATATACAGATGGTTAACAAACACATGAGAAGATGTTCAACATCACTCATTATTAGAGAAATGCAAATCAAAACTACAATGAGATGACCTGTGACCTCACACAGGTCAGAATGGCCTTCATCAAAAAGTCTACA
Organism: Muntiacus reevesi; assembly: GCF_963930625.1. Taxonomy (NCBI): domain Eukaryota; kingdom Metazoa; phylum Chordata; class Mammalia; order Artiodactyla; family Cervidae; genus Muntiacus; species Muntiacus reevesi. The sequence goes on from NC_089261.1 coordinate 29,034,894, forward strand.
AACAACAAATGCTGGAGAGGGTATGGAGCAAAGGGAACACTCTTGCACTGCTGGTGGGAATGCAAACTGATACAGCCACCATGGAAAACAGTATGGAGATTACTCAGAAAACTAGGAATAAAACCACCATGTGACCCAGCAATTCCACTCTTAAGCATATACCCTGAGGAAATCAAAATTGAAAAAGACACTTGTATTCCATTGTTCATTGCAGCACTATTTATTAATAGCTAGAACATGAAAGCAACTTAGATGCCCATCGAAAGATGAATGGATAAAGAAGTTGGGGTACATATACACAATGGAATATTACTCAGCCATAAAAAGGAATGTGTTTGAGTCAGTTCTAATGAGGTGGATGAACCTAGAGCCTATTATACAGAGTGAAGTAAGTCAGAAAGAGAAAGATAAATATCGTATGCTGCTGCTGCTAAGTTGCTTCAGTCATGTCCAACTCTGTGTAACCCCATGGACAGCAGCCCACCAAGCTCCTCTGTCCACAGGATTCTCCAGGCAAGAGTACTGGAATGGATTGCCATTTCCTCCTCCAAAATATCCTATACTAACACATATATATGGAATCTAGAAAGATGGTACCGAAGAATTTCTTTGCAGGGCAGCAATGGAGAAACAGACATAGAGAACAGACTTATGGACATGCGGAGAGGGGAGGAGAGGGTGAGGTGTATGGAGTGAGTAACATGGAAACTTACATTACTATATATAAAATAGACAGCCAATGGGAATTTGCTATATGTCTCAGGAAACTCAAACAGGGGCTCTGTATCAATCTAGAGGGGTGGGATGGGGAGGGAGATGGGAGGGCGATTTAAGAGGGAGGGTGCTGATTCATGTAGAGGTTTGACAGAAAACAACAAAATTCTGTAAAGCAATTATCCTTCAATTAAGAAATAAAAAAAGAAAACACAATAGCCTAGATACAGGAAGCAACGTTGTCTACTGACAGATGAATAGACAAACGTAAAACACACACACACACACACACGAATATTACTCATCCATTAAAAGAAAACCCAAAGTCTTGTCATCATGACAACACGGATAGAACTAGAGGGTATTACGCCATGTGAAATAAATCAGACACAAATACAAATACCATAGGACCTCTCTTACATGTGACATGTGGAATCTAAAAAATTAAATGAACAAATAAACAGAACAAAAACAGACACATAAATACAAATACCAAAAAGGCAGTTGCCTGAAGTGGAAGGATGGCGAAACAGGTGAAGGGGATTAAGAGGTACAAACCTCTAGTTACAGAACAAATTAGCCATTCAGCTAATAACAAAGCTGGGGATTCAGCATAACAAATAAGGTCAATAATATTGTATGGAGACAGATTACTAAACTTGGGGCAGATATCATTTCATAATGTATGCAAATGTCAAATCACTATGTAGTACATCTGAAAATACCATAATATTGTGTAGCAATATATTTCAAATATATTCATATTTTTTTTTTCATATTTTTTAAAAAAAGAAAAAAGAAACCAAAGGACCTGAGTAATTCAGTAACATTTATGATATATAGATTCAATATGGTATAAATATATTCTCAACAAGTTAATTTTTAATTTCAAAGAATTATCAAAATACAAAGATGTTATATTTTATTTCATCTAATGGTAAGTATTTTCTAATACAATAAAATCACACATTTGGACTACAGCTGCTACAACTAGAAATTAATGGTAAATTACAATCCATGAACATCAGAGACCCACGGATGAAAGGAGAACTAAATGAGCCAAAGTCCAGAGAGGGGAGAGCTCTTCCCAGATGAGCTAAGAGCGCTTCTGGCTGTTTACTTCGCTGATGGCATTTGTCCAGCCTGAGAACAGGCAGGGCAGGCTCAGCTGAGATAGAGGATGACACCAAAAGAAAGAGAAACCAGTAGAGGCTTTGGTGCCCACCCTGGACAGCAGGCTCTCCCCACCCAGTGTTTGCTGAGTGTGGTCAGTGCAGAAACTGGGCAGGAAAGGCAGACTGATTCTCCCATGGTTGCAAGGCACCAAGGATACAGAGTACACAAGGAAGGAGCCTGCTATCAGTACACCCCTTGAAAACAAGGTGATCCAAGTTCAACTAAAGTAGCAATCCAGTCCCAAACCAGCGTGTTGCCTGTTTAGATGAAATGATCAGTCACTCCCCATTTGCACAACAAAGCAAAGGGGAAACAGGCTCCAATAGAAAGTAACATTGAACTTCAGTCTCTGTGGTTCCTTTTGTACCAGTTCACAAACACACACATACACAAGTAAAGAAAGAATAACAGAGCTAACTTGGCAAAATAACAATGGGGGAATCTGGGTGAAGGTTTTTTTTTTTTTTAATACAATACAGGAGGTTATTTTATTCTACTTTTGCCACTTCTTTAGTTTTGAAATTATTTCAAAATAAAACATCAAATACAATAAACTCCTTGGGCTTTCCAGATGATCATTTGCATACTTAAAGGGCCCTTCACAAGCTAGCCCTGCTCTCACATGCTCCCTGTTCTGGCCATATGCCTTCTTTCCACTACACAATGCATCTGCTGGTTCTCACTGCAAGGCCACCAACTTAGCTGCCTCCAAAGTCTGGAATGCTTCATGTACTGTGCCTTCATCTGCCCATGATCATCAAGTTGTCATTCAGATTCTGCTTAAATGCTGCCCCAAGACAAGTAGCCACCCAGCCACTGTCACATGCACAAACACCCACAGTTTTGTTCATGATGTTCCTCTGATATGTCTTATCATCTCCATCTCCCGTATCTTCCATGGGGTATGGGTCCCGTCAGTCTTGTTCACCTCTGCACACCCTAAAAAATTACCTGGCATAATAGTCAATGTTTGCTAAATACATGTACTCAAGGATAAGGAAATACTGTTTACATTTGTTAAAGTCTCTTACGTCCTAAGGGCAATAAGAGCACAGACTCTGAAGGCACTCTGTGTGGGTCTGAATCTTAGCTCTGCCACCCTTGTCTCGTTTCCCTTACTAGTTTGGGACTGTGGGCAGCCTCCCCAGTTTCCTCAGTTGTACAATGGGGACAAACTTGCCTCACAGGGCCCTGAGACTTTAATGATGTCACACACACAAAGTACCTAGGCCAAGAGTGGTGTCTATTAATGTTATTCAATAGTTGTAAACTCTTCTTTATTAATAGGTCCTGTAGACTTATAATGTTCATTTATTTTACATTCCTTAATTGCTATCACAAATACATTCTCTTATTGTACTTTCTGTATAATTATTGTTTAAAGACAAAAAATTCACTGATTTTTGAGGTTAATTGTATCCCTCAGGCCACCTCAATGAAATCCTTTCCCCCCGACAGCAAAACCCTTCCTGTCATACTTGATCACCTAAAAAAATACTATTACTATACTATTACTAATTGCTTCTTTACATCCTGCTATCCATGTGCTAAGTGCTAAGTCGCTTCAGTCACGTCTGACTCATTTTGACCCCGTGGACTGTGGCCCACCAGGTTCTGTCCATGGGATTTTCCAGGCAAGAATACTGGCGAGGGTTGCCATTTCCTTTTCCAGGGGATCTTCCAGACCCAGGGATCGAACCTGCATCTCTTATGTCTCTTGCATTGGCAGTCAGGTTCTTTACCACCAGTGCCACCTACACTCCTAAAGGAAATCAACCCTGCATATTCACTGGAAAGACTGATGCTGAAGCTGAAGCTCCAATACTTTGGCCACCTGATGTGAAGAGCCGACTCACTGGGAAAGACCCTGATGCTGGGAAAGACTGAGGGCAGGAGAAGGGCGTGACAGAGGATGAGATGGTTGGATGGTATCACGGACTCCATGGACATGAATTTGAGCAAACTCTGGGAGGTAGTGAAGGACAGGGAAGCTTGGTGTGCTGTAATTCATGGGGTCACAAAGAGTCAGACATGACTGAGTAACTGAAGAACAACCACCACCACCTATACTATTACTAATCATTTCTTTACATTCTGCTGTCCACAACCTAATGCAATTCCTTTACCTCTTAGGAAGTGAATATCTTCCTAAGACCCCACTTCCTGTAGACCCCACTCACTGTAGCACACCCAACATTCTGTTTGCTCTGGAAAAACTGCTTAAGACCTATAAATTCTGAAATCCAAGAAGCATCTTTCGGCCTTATGAAATACTTTCAAGACACTTCACATCATGGCTTCTAAGAAGTTCTCTATTCTCAACTTTGTAGGGGAAAAACCACTCTCCAAATGTTCTCTCACCTCTCCTGCACCCCAGCTCCTCTTTTAACGCAGCCCTTGTCATTGTCCTGAGGCCTCTACTTGGTCCTTTTGGGGGCTCTACTCTTATACCTATAACTCTGTAGTTAAAGGCACTAACATAGGTGCCTTTAATCAGTACATGTTAGTTGAAAACTCCCACCTGAGCTACAGACTCAACTGTAGGCACCACATATTCAATACCTACAAAGCTACACTCTGAGGTCTAGTAGTAAAGAATCCACCTGCCACTGCAGGAGACACAGGTTTGATCCCTGGTCCAGGAAGACCCCACATGCCTCGGAGCAACTAATCCCTTGCACCTCAACTACTGAACCCCTGCTCTAGAGACCAGGGACCATAACTACTAAGTCCACGTGTTGCAACTACTAAAGCCCGCTTGCCCCAGAGCCTGTGCACCACAAGAGAAGCCCAGACACTGCAACTAGAGAGTAGACCCCACTCACTGCAACTAGAGAAAGCCGGAACAGCAAGGAAGACCTACCCCCCCCCACCACCACCCCCAGCCACAGGCAAAGATAAATAAATCTTAAAAGAAGGAAAGAAAAAAAAAAAAGCTACATACACTCTGTCCCTGGATACTTCTTCCAACAGTGTTCTCAAGACTGGACACATCACCGGTGTGCCAACAGCTCAGGAGTTCAGCATTCGCTGTTAAGTCTCCCTCTGGTTCAGTCCTCCAACCACCTGCACGGTCCAGAGGGTCCACTGGCTCTCTCCTGTCACAACACTGCTCCTTCCTGCTTTGAATCCTTAAACTCCTTCCCCGCCATCCTGCCCAAGGACTCTGTGCGCCAGACCACAGCTCCTCTAAAACAAGAAACGTACATGATTTCTTTGCACTGCCAGCATCAATGTCTGGATCCAGCTCACGAGAGTACTCAGTATACAAGCATCTGAACAAGCTAATGAACAAAAAGGAGATAAATTTCCTTGCTGATGCCCTGAAAATCTGGACGCGAAGACAACTCAGAACTTGTGCGTGTAAAACCTGAAACGATACAGGATCATTTCCTTCACAAGGGCCCTCACTGCCCTAGGAATTCAGGGTCCGCTGTAGATAACAAAGCAGAGTAACTGCCCACGGACAGTGCAACGGGACACCAAGTGCCAGAAGACAAGGGACGTTTCTGGAGACTCAGGGGGATGGCGGGCAATATGTGAGTTCAGGCCCTGGTGTGACCGTGAAGGGATGAAGAGGTCCGCCCTCACGGCCAAGTCAGCTTTCTCAAGTGAGAAAGTCCCCACTTACCGAACACGAAGCTGTCGGGAACCTGGTGGCCATCCCGGGCTGTTTCGTGCAGGCTGCAGAGGAGAGAGCCGAACTCTGATGATATCCTTGCTGGTCCCACCCCGTCCACCAAGAGGGGGTTCGAGCCCGACGGAGAGGGTCCGCGGGCACCAGGCACCTGCCCGTCTGGGGCTGAGTCCCTCCCTCGTAGGGAAGGGGCTCCGGGCCCGGGCAGAGGGAACTTGGACAATGAGTTTGTACCGCTCCGCAGCCCTGATGCGGGAGGGCCCGACGCCGGGCTGACTGCCTCTACGCCGGGATCGACCGTGGGGGCTCAGCTGGTCAAGATCCTGGTTCGCACAGGATGTTCTGGGCCAGGGTAACTTCGCGTCTGAGCTAGCTCCGCAGTCTCTGAAACAGAACGCCCCCGCCCCGCCCCTGAGCTCAGAAGCCCTGCCGGATACAGCCCGTTAGGCGCGTATTCCTCTTCGGCCGCAGGGCGGCGCAGACGGAAGTACGTCACGTGACGAACAGCGGCTGGCAAAACACTACATCTCCCAGAATGCTCTGTGGAGGAAGAGGGCTTGGATAGACGTGCGAGGCCTGATGGGAAAGGTGGGCGGACTCTACTAGAGTCGGTATCGATTCCTCCGCTGCTCAGGGAAGCGCTAGTGTCTGGGCAGTGGCCGGTGGTTGAGTCTTGAGGCCAAACCAGTTAGAGTTCGTAGGGGAAGGCTCAGCAGAGAACGACACCGTGGGAAACTATGAGGTGCAGTGCACTGGGGTATAAAACAGTACTGAATATCAGTGCACCAAATAAGTTACCAACTTTACAGAGGAGAAAGTATAGTAGATGAGAAGTAGAAGGTCATCAATATTGGGACACACAGACGCGTGGGTGTCCAAGACAGAGCAAACAGTAGTCAACTGGAAAAAAAATGCACAGCCTGAAAGTTGAGAGTTCTGTTTTATTCTGTGGGCAAAACTGAGGACTTAAGCCTGGGACATAGCAGCTCAGATAACGCTGAGAGGGGACTGCTCTGAAGAGGCAAGGGGGAAGTCAAGATAGGTAGAAGTTTTTGCAACAAAGATATAGTAGTTGGAACATCAAAAGATTATTGATTAAAGAAAACTAGATAGCTCAAGTTAAGGGATTTACTGCTTTTCCATCTATGGGAAGATACAAGAGTCTAAGCTTACTGAAATCATTCCTTTGATACGTTCCTCAGCTATCTGGGGCCAGGATTCTGTGTTTTCTCATCCTGAGACCCCCTCAAGGCTCACAGTCAGGTTACTGTAATCTGATGGCTTGAAGGTGCAACATCCTTTGTTTACTGATATGGTAGGCAATATTTAACTATAAATTAAAAGCATAATTTAAAAAGCTTTCTGTCTGAAAAAAAATTGCTTTTATAAAGTCTTATCTTCAACTGACAGCAAATTAAGTAGGGAAATACAGACAAAACTGTAGACAACACTATGCATTAATGTGTGGGAGAAACTAAGAGCAATGATGACAGGAAATTTCATAATCGTAAGTAATTATATGGAGTAGGAAATGGCAACCCACTCCAGTATTCTTGCCTAGAGAATCCCATGGCCAGAGGAGTCTGGTGGATTACGGTCCATGGGATCGCAAAGAGTTGGACACGACTGAGTGACTAAGCATAGCATAGCATAAGTAATTATAGTAGTTAAAACAGTAAAAACAAAACAATAAGAGTTGGATTCTCAAAAAGCTAAAGAACAAAGTAAACCTAGGGCTTCCCTAGTGGTCCAGTGGTTAAGAATCTGCCTTGCAATGCAGGGGACATGGGTTAGATCCCTGGTTTCAGGAAGATCCCACATGCCTCGGGGCAACTAAGCCCAGGCGCCAGAACTATTGAGCCTGCACTCCAAAGGAGGCTAGCGGCAACTCCTGCCACCACTTGGGGAAACTACTGAAGCCCAGGCACCTACAGCTGGTGCTCTGCAAGGACAGAAGCTACTGTAATGAGAAACCTGTAAACCACAACTGGAGAAAGCTCCACACAACAATGAAAACCCAGAGCAGCCTAAATAAATAAATAAATAAATAAATAAATATTTAAAAACCCCAAACAAGGTAAACCTAAAAAAGGCAAAGCAGAGGAAATACTAAAGATTAAAGAAAAAGATTACCCAAAATTAGCAAGGACAGGGAAAAAAAGTGAAATAATAAATAATATTGTGAATCCACTCAAAGTAACTGACATATATAGAACACTGTAACTAAAGATATTAAATATGTGTAACTTTTACATGTGCATGGAGCATTCTCCAAGATAGGTCCTATGTTGGACCACAAAATAAATCTCAATAAATTTGAAAGGACTGCACCCATAAAAAGTGTATCTTCTGACAATGGTAGAGGTAAATTAGTAATAAACTCTAGAAAAATGTAGGAAGTCCCCAGGTTTTTGGAAATTAAAAAACACAGTTTCAAGTAATTGCTAGCTCAAGAAATCACAGGAAAAGTAGAAAACACTTTGAGCTGAATTGAAGTGAAAATGCAACATATTGTAAATGTCTACATCACTAGAAATCCAAATCCTGAGCTGGCTCTTTTATTCCACTTACCTCCAATTTAATCTTCCCTTTCTAGCTGAATCCAGAACTGCTCAGTCCCTATTATGATCTCATAAAATTCCAAAGCAAATTGTATTCTCAACAAATCCCTAACATGCTCTATGCCCTGTTCTCTGATGGAAGGAAACTCGGCACTTAAGATCTTTCTTAGGCTGGTCTCCCATTTGAATTGTCATTTAAGTAAATTTAAATGAATAATCCCTAATCCTACTGTACTGTCTTTTGAGATCTTACCATATCGGACCTTAGTCTAATTCTAAGGGGCATTGGATTAATTCCCCTTATTAATAATTCTGAAACTTTTGTTATGATCTAAAACTGCTACTGCCTTAAAACAGTGCAGAACTATTTTTAGGGAAGAGGGTCTAGGATTGATATTGGTTTACAATGAAATGGCAGGAAGTCTTGGGAAAGTGTGTGACAGAAATAGACAGCTGTAAAAATAATTAATGACAGTGTATAGCAAAGAGGAAACTAGGGAGGACATTAGAGTGTGTAAGGTATGATAGAATACAACACAGAGATAACCATTCTGTTCATAGAAGATTAGGGACAGTGATTGGGGCAACTGCACGCAAAAAGGAAGTAAAGCTACAACAATGAATGCATGCATACCTATTTGTTTCTATATTTTTCAGTGATTTAGCTTAGGTTTTTGTTGTTGTTCTTTGTTTTAATTGGCATGGGAATTGATGCTGAAAATGAAGTAGAAAGTAGATGTGCTAAAGGGCTGAGCAGCTGGAATTTGTCAAGCTGAGTAAATTGGAGTTTTGTTTTCCTTGACACTGAAAAGGAAACAGTTAAAGGCAGGAGCCTAACTCTGCTGGAGTAAATAGATAAGACTACCAGTTCTATCACTTTTGAGATCAAGGAGACCTGCCCTGACCGCACATGCATAGAAAGACTCCTCTGGGGTCAAAAAGGAAGGGGGTGCTATCCCATAATAGGCTAAAAGATGCACATGCATATTGGGGAGAGCCCTGGTCCAGGTCAGATGGGGAGAAGGAAGCGAGGTAATTGGCCAGAGAAAAACAAAGACCCAGAAGAACTACCCTTGGGTAAGCGATCACCTGTCTGGCACACTCCTCGTTAAGGAGGATGCCCGCCCTCTTCTCTGGGTGCATGTTTCTGTCCTATTTTTGTGTTCAATAAATAAAATGCTTCTCTGTGTGCCCTCTCATGTGTTATGCTGTGTCCCTAATAATAAACATTGTGCCTGTTTTCAAGTTTTGTCTCCCTGAAACGCTTGTTTTCAACAGGGACAAGAGCCAGAGAAGCTTCAAATCTAACTTCTAGCCTCTGGTAGTTAGAATTCCTGGTTTTCACCCCAGCTATCCCAGGTTCATTCTTGGGCAGGGAACTAAGATTCTGGTTCAAGCCACCACTCACTGCTGTCTCCCTGAGATCAGAAAAACCATGCTTAATTAATGCATTAAAATTTTAATTTAAGATTCATTTGAATGCAAATGCCAGAAATATTGCTCAGATTAGCTTAAACTCATAGAGAAAATGTATTAGCTCTCATATATAAATGTATATATACATAATATATAAATGTATATGTAATGTATATAAATGTACTTTCTTTCCCCCTCACCACCTGGGAAGATATCATAAATGTATATAACATATGTATTATATAATGTATAAATGTGTAAATTATAAACTAAATGTATAGCTCTAATATAATAACTGAAAGGAACAGGGAGTAGGCTTCAGGAATGACTTGACTCAAAACTTCAATCAGCATTACACTACTTTCTCCCTTTCTCCATTCTTTCCAGTTGGCCTCATTTTCAGCCAAGCTTTCATCATGAAGTAGCAGAGGAAACTGACATTTCTTTCATAATAGTTCTGGAAAATATGTGGGGACTGACTCTCACAGAGTCAGTCTCCTTTCCCTGAACAAGAGCCACAGTGACCAATGATCTAACCCTTGGCTTATTGTATAAAACCAATACTTCATTGTCTGGACCTCCACTGAAACCACATAGATTAAGCATAGGAGAAAGTTTGTTTCCTAAAGAGAAATTGAGATAAATTATCAGAAGAAAGGGAATGGATATAAGGCAGGCAAAAGTAAAATTTCTTAGGTCCTCTATTTCTAGAATTACTGACTTCCCTGATACACAAATTCACCCTGGGACAGTCAGTCACAGCATGAGGAAACACTGTGTCACATTTTCAATGCTCAAGTCATATTGCAAAGCCTCCAAATTCATTTTTGCCTACTTCAGTGAATTTTGATCTCACCATATTTATGAACTTTGATAGGACTTGTAATCTGAACCATATAAGTTATGCTTATGGCCTTTATAGCACATGTCATTCTTTGTTTCCTCCTTGCATATCTTTATTATTATTATTATTTTTTCTACTTAAGTTGTAAGCTTTGGGTAAAAAAGTGCTCCTATTTACTTTATTCCCAGTCTTGGAAACAGATTCTTTTAGATATTGAATTGGCTGGTTGATTTATATGGAATATGCCTAGAAAAATTATTTCTCCATTTTAAAAATTGTCTTTTTCATAACAATTTCTTCTCAGTCTCAGCCCCGCTGATCTGCCATTCTCTTTCTGTGGTTTTGAGATGGAACAGGACCCTATGGTCCCTACCCACCATGTTCTCTGCCTGCCTTTTGTCTGTGGAAAACTTTAGTCAAAGAATAAGTTTAATTGGAGAAATGAGAAATACAGAAATAAAGGAAAACAGTCAAAGGAGATCAAATAATAATAATATAGTCATTAAGCATAGTCAAGGACCTTCAGTTCTTTCTCAAGGGCTATAGATAATATTCTGAGTCACATCCTGGGAGCAGTCTTATAGATACCAAGAACACCAGGGTGAAGAGGCTAACTACATGATGACCAGATTGTATCCACAACATAATAGGTCCTGTTGCCACAGTTCTGAGAACTGGCCTCAAAGAAATGGGAACAAATGTACCCTGAAACTGAAGATTAACTGTACCTAAAACAACCAATGGAGAAGGCAATGGCAACCCACTCCAGCACTCTTGCCTGGAAAATCCCAGGGACGGAAAAGCCTGGTAGGCTGCTGTCCATGGGGTCGCTAAGAGTCCGACAGGACTGAGCGACTTCACTTTCCCTTTTCACTTTCATGCATTGGAGAAAGAAATAGCAACCCACTTCAGTGTTCTTGCCCAGAGAATTCCATGGATGGAGGAGACTGGTAGGCTAAAGACCATGGGGTCACAAAGAGACATGATTGAAGCGTCGTAACACTCACGCATGATCAAAAAATGAAAAGGATGGTGCGCAGATTACAAGACGGAAGCGCCCCCTGTATCCCACAGCCGAGCCACAGAGCATTTTGCAACTGGAAACCTCACACCTGTCCCTCAGGGAGGCGCGCCGCAAGCCCCTCTGGGAAATGTAGTTCTAAAGCGAGTGGGACTCTGGGAAATGTAGTTCTGCGTGGACACTTCCGAGGCCCAGCCGCGTCTGCCTCGGCACTGTGGACCAGAGGGGTAAGGGTGTGGGGGGCGGGACAGCGGGCTGTTGGTGGCCTCTGCGTCCTACTGGGGCTGTGTAGTGACCTCGGCGCGGACCGGCTTGGGGCGACGCCGGCGTGTGTACGAACCAGCTCCGGAGCCGGGTACGGGGGGAGGCTGGGAAGGACTGTCCTGTTGCGCAGGCGTCGATTCCGGTCCAGGTGCGGGGGTACGTTGGGGGGTGAGGCTGTGGGGGAGGGGCATAGGGCGGCTCGGAGTGGGGCGCGGGGTAAGGTCTAGAGGTGGCAGAACTGCGCGGAGGCGGGAGGGAGCGGGATGAGGGGCAGCGTTTGGAGGACTGGGGTCTGTAGGGCTGGGTGTAGGTGGCGGTGGTGTGGGAGTCTGGAGGGAGATTTGGGGGTCCGGGCGAGGCCTCCGGTGGTGGTGGGCGTTGAAGGGACTGTGAAGGAGACCGTGAAGCTGATTAATTTGGGGGTCACTTGAGGGTTGAGATATTGGAATGTCTGTGGAAATCAATAATTGGGGTTAGGGAGGCGTGAATTGTTGTGAAACCAGTGGAGAGAAGGATTTTTTTTTGAGGGGGGAGTGGTTAGCCTTGTGGGGTGGCGACATTAGGAGCTGGGAGAGAGGGAGCCCAGAGGTCACCCTCCGGAGTGAATGAAGGGCAGCATGGAGTCATTCATTGTGCACTGGGGAAGTGGATTGAGGGTTTGTAGGAATAGTTAAGGCTCTAGTGATTCATGATATGGGTGCCTTGGATTGGGGACTGGACCCAAAGGGATGAATGATAAGGCCCTTCAGGGGAGTCTGTTTGGGCAGCGTTTAGAGGGCTCCGAGTGGTTGAACTGAGGATTTCGTTGACAGGTCTGTTGGTTGCTGCAGTGTTAGACTTTGTTCCGTGTGCTCCTGGAAAACAGGAAGCTTAAGAAGTGTCCCCCTCTCCAGGTTTCAAGGAAACACCTTCTTGCAAAGAACCCTGTTCCCTCCACAGGGCTCCCTTGTTTACCGGTGACAAGGCCATAGATAAATATGATACCAACTCCTCTCATCCTTTACCTCATCAATGAGTAGCTGAATTGTTTTTCCTCACCCATCAAAGCACTTATTAACCAAACTTTGGTTCAGCTTCTCTTCCTCCTGCAGTTTCCTGAACTTTGGTGCGCTGCAGCTTGAGCAGCCTTACAGCCCTGACTCACCGCCCGCACCCCCCTCCATCCCCACAGAGAAGTGGCCAGCCTCTGGTGAAATGTCCTGTGGTCTGCCATCTGGTCACCCTGCCCTTTGATCCAGCATCCTGACAACTTGCCGAGATGCTTCTACCTCTTAGGGCCACAGCATTCTCCCTACTTCAGCACCCCGCACCACCCAAGCTAATAAATTCTTGGAGTGAAATATTTCTTTGCCAAGTCTGCATTTTTTAAAAGATTCACTTATTTATTTTGGCTGTGCTGGGTCTTCGTTGCTGCATGCAGGCTTTCTCTAGTTGTGGCGAGTGGGAGCTGCTCTTCGGTTGTGCTCAGGTTTTTCCTTGTGGTGGCTTGTCTTGTTGTGGAGCCTGGACTCTAGAGCACATGCTTCATTAGTTGCAGTGTATGGGCTTAGTTGCCCTGAGGCATCTGGGATCTTTCCCCACCAGGGATTGAGCTGGTGTCCCCTGAATTGCAAGGCAGACTCTTAACCACTGGACCCCCAGGGAAGCCCTGCATTTGTTTTGACCTGACAGTTTAGTGGTAGCTTTTTCAGTGGAGGGGAGTGACTAGGGTGGCCTGGGCTGGTGAGTTGTCTGGGTCCGTGTTTGGGGATCTGGTGACTGAGATGTCAGGTTGGAGGCTGTGTCTCAGTGTTGGAGGTCTGCGCTTAAGTTGATGGGTGGCCTGTTGGGGGTTATGAGTGAGTGGAAAACGGGGGTGGTATTTGGCATTGTTGGAGGGGCTGGGGGTGTTGGTGTTTGTGTGGTGCTGGAGGCCCTTGCAGAGTGATGAACTGTGGGGTCGTCAGCAAGTGGTGGGTGAGCACAGGGTGGACTAGAGAGTGGATATCAAGGAGGTGAGTGGCTGGCAGCTCTATGTGATGAGGGGCTGAGGACCACTGGGGGTTTAGTGATGGGGGCTCGTTTAGGTGGTAGGTGGTGATGGGAGATAGCGAGCCTGCAGGGGACTCTGTGCAAGCAATGATGGGGCACCTGTGAAGGTGAGTGGGTGGGTACCCATAGAAGGGAGTGATGGGAGGTCTGCAGGTGTCCTTTGGGACTCAGCATGTGAGATTCCAGTGACAGTTTCTAGTCAACGAGTAGACTGGAGATTGTTGAGTGGGGTTTGGAGGAGCCAGTGGTGGGGTTCCTTGGTGGCATTGAGAAACCTGTGGGAATTGGAGGTAAGTGGCTCTGGGGTTGTAGTCAACTAAGGGGTCTGTTGGGGATACATGTGGCTATGTGCAGGGCTGAGTGAGGGAGAGCCTGCTATGACCAGGAACAAAGGGTTCTGTGCTGTCTGATTGGGGATCGGGCTGTGGCGAGAGACTTTGGGATTCATTGATTCACATGCTTCTGTGGATTGGTTTTGTCACTGATGTTTGGTGATTGGGAGCTTTGCTAGAAGACTGTTGGGGACCCACAGTGTGTGTGGAATTGATGGCCCAGACACCCTAGAGGGATGGTGGACACGTTGGGGTCAATGGTTGTGTGTTCAGTTATTGGGGCAGGGGAATTCTCAGGTGGTCAGTTAGTGTGATTGAGGCGGTCTTTGGAACCTGTGTTTGAGGGGCTGTGGGTGTTGGTGATTGCAGGGCCTGTGAGCATGGTGGTTTGAGGTTTGGATGGATATGTGTGGGCTCAGGCAAGACTCTCACGTTGTGACTTCTGTTCGATAACTGTTGTCTTTTGTTCTTTAGCCCCTCTCATCCAGCACCTGTGTGGCCTTGTTGGTGAGTGATGGCTCCTTTTACTTGAATGTTTCCTTGTTTAAGAATTCTCAGTGACCCCATTGACTCTGAATCCTCCCACTTGTGTCTGATGCACCTTCATGGGTGTGGTTGGCCTCTGGTCTTCCAAAGGGGGCTCCACCTCCTTAGGGCTCAGCTAAGAGTCATCTCCAAGGAGTATCCTCTATCCACCCACTTGTCTGTCACATTTGAAGTTTCTTTTGAGCACTCTGACAGTCAGAAATTATTTTGATGTCTGTTTCCCACCTGAGAGGGCGGGGATCATCTGTCTTATTTCATGGTCTCTCCCATCTGTCCAGAGCAGGGCCCAGTAGTAAGAGACCCTTAACAAATTGTTGCTTCCCTGGGCCATAAATGAGACTGAGTGTGTGTATATGCACTGGTGTGTGTGTGTGTGTGTGTGAGCATGAGTGTGTGAGAGAGATCTGATGTGGATGTGAGAGCAGAGTGCAGGAGTATGTTGGATCCTGGGGGAGAAACAGAGTGACTGTTTTGGGTGTTGGTACAGTCAGCACGTCCCCTTTTCCAGAGAAGCTGCAGGAGGTCTCCTGTGCTTCAACCCAGAAGGGGTTCAGATGAGATAGATGCTTCCAGGGCAGGTGGGCCTGCATCTCAGGGACCCCGGGTTTGGAAAGCATTGACTCTGGAGTCTCTTCCCTCGGCCTCCTAGACCACTGGGACCTGCCGTCACCCAGGAGCCCCAAGGAGCTCCCTGCATGTCCCAGGAGGAGGTGCTTTTCCCTTGGGTGTCACTCTCTGCTCTCCCAGGATGCTTTTCTTGAGAGACCTGTTTTTAAGCACCACGCTTTTCACACTGGACTGAGAAGAGTCCAGTCTCATTGGGGGACGTTGATCTTTGTGCGCTGCACCCACACATGGGCAGAACCCATGGCATTACTCTCCCTTCCCACCAGTAGGAGTTCTTCCTGCCCCGGATGCCCTTGCTCTGCCCTCTACCACTGTTTCAGTCAACATTCAAAATCCAGTCTGTCTTTCCAGCCTGGCTGGTTCTTGACTCACTGCGGGTCCTCTCTGCACCTGGTCCACACTGGGACCTGCCCTCCCTCCCTGGCCTGTGTCTTCTCTCGATTCTCTCAAGGCCCTCGATCAACGATGCTGGGAGCTGGTCTGTGGTCTGGCTGGCATTGAGCAGTGTTCCTGAGTTTCCTTCCTCTTTCCCTCGCCGACTGAGCAGTTTGGGGCTCCTGAGCAGGTGGTGATGAAAGCAGACTTCCTTTGTCTGGTTCCAGCCCTCAGCCCAACCCTGAGGGTGGCAGGAAGGGCCTTGAAGGGGCCAGTGTTCTCTCCACTCTTGTTAGTGGCCCTGGAGCAAAACCTGGTGGTATGCTGACACCCAGGCATAACTTTCTGCCCTCATTTGTGGAGGACAAGTCCACACATCTCTCTCTGTTCAGCTGGGACACTCAGGATGCCTCCTTCCCCTCCCCGCCATTCTTAATAGAACAACAGGCTCCTGCTCTGGATCTCCTATAGGAATTACATTCTCTTCTTGCTCAGTTTACTTTCTGGAAAAGTGTCCATTGATTGTCCGTCATGTCTTGTCTTCCTTGCAGCCTATCAGCCTGTGGGGACCAAGCCAGGAGCACAAACAGCTCAGGGGGCGCCCAGCAGTCGCTCCCAGACCACAGGTTTGGATCACAACCCTGGACAGATCTCAGTTGGGAGGTGGAGCTTGTCCCTCGTGTCCCCAGGTTTACCAGGAACTGTGTTTTTGGACACTTCCTTTCAGGTGTATCCTCATGAAGGAAGTCACATCCCTGTGTGACCCCGCCCCCGTGGCGTCCTTGGCTCTAATCCAGTGTCTGGCTGATGTCAGTGACCTGGCTCATGAGTGGTGGAGAAATTGAAAGTGTAAGTATTTGTGTGCACAAAGATGTAGTATTATTTGTGATCATGCTGATCTTAACTGTTGGTCCATCTGTTCCGATAATTCGGCCTAAAGTGATCTCTGTTATACAGTTTGTGATCTTTTAAAAAGTTTTTAAAGTAGTGGTTGTATTTATTTATGTGGTTATTTGACTCTTTGTGGATATAGTTTAACAAAGCAATCCAGAAAACTCCACAAAAATAGAAGAGAAAGAATAGTTTTATTATTGAATAAAAATTAAACCAGAATGTGATGCCCACTTTAGACAATCTGCTAAAAATATTTCAAGAGACAGGAAGAAATGGTGTTCTTTTCTGTAGCCAGACAGGTACAACCTGCTAGACAGACCTGCAGCACAGTCTCAAGGGATTATTTGTCACACAGAGTTCATCCTAAACTTACCTGGTAGTTGCAGTGGCTACTGTATTAGCTACTTGCCTTCACCCAAAGGAAAAATACACTTCTCATGTCTTTATGATGGGAGGTAATTTTCCAGCTTGGAACTGGGTGCCACAGTCAGGCCAGTCAGGCTGCTATCCTCCCAGAGACCAGGAGATAGGGATGTGTCTTCCTGGATGATTGCAGAGACACCTCCCAGGTCCATAAGAGACCTTGTTGAGGCATTGCTGAGTTGTTAAACTTAGTTTTAAAAAAGATTTACGTACATCCCAAAGGGGCAGAGAAAGATTTTGTAATTACACATTTTCTACAGTAAATGCTCTTGAAATAGGGATCTGAGGGGTCTTTTTCTTTTTGTTTGCCCTCACAGGCTCTGAGCTGGATCCCCCTAAAGGTGTTACCTGTCTGCTCTCCTGTCCCAGTAATTGCATTAGAGAAGGGCTGGGACCAGGCCTTGGAAGCAGAGGGGAGGGAAGGGGCCCAGGGCCAGCAGTGTGGACCTCAGAACCACTGGGTAGCCCCATCTCACCCCCTCTGCAAGCAGCTCTTCTGAAGAGCAGGGATCAGAGACCTTAGAAAGAAGCAGGCTGTGGAGCAGTTTCTCTGGGGTACATGGGAAGGTGGGAGATGCAAATGTGCCTGAAGGCAGCTGGGATCCTTGCCAGTTCTGTGATGCCTAAACTCAGCAGGGATTTTGATCTGTCTCCTGTCACCCCTTGGAAGCCTGTGGCCTGGGCTGTTGTGCTGATTTCTGAGGGAGGAGCAGGCAGTGTTTGCCCCAACATGAGGTGAGAAAGAAAGGATGGTAAAGGTTCCTTTAGGTCTCTCTTCTTGTGGCGTCTACCCTGCGTTGTAACCCTGTGGATCAACTGCAAACCCACACCCAAGTGTCAGCCTCCCCGAGGCCTCTCTCCCCTTGAGGTCTCACCCCTTGTTTTGGCCATTTCTTTTAGTTCCTCTGATCTATGCTTTCCTTTGGCTCCAAGACTGATTTTGGAGTAGAGGGCCAACACCCCAGGCTGCTTCTCCATCTTGATCTAAAAGCCCTTTCCTGTCCCCTGTCCTGCCTGGAAGTGAGTTGCATTTTATTCTGTAGCACCTGTGCCAGGCATTTCATTTAAGTGCCCCTGGGAAAAGATGCTGCAGAGTCAGTGAGCCAGGACTGTCTTTCCAGACTTTGTTGCTGCCCCTGCAGAGTGGTTTGAGGTGTTAGGCTCCCCTGGGGCCTTTGGTTGAACCAACAAGCAGGTGGCTCCCGTCAGGCATTCCCAGGTGGGAGCTGGGCTGCAGAGCACAACATGTGCTGCAGGCCTGGCCTGGCTGTGGTTGGCTTGACGGACATGTGCCAGTAGCTCACTCTCCATCTTGTTCCTTAGCACTAGCAAACAGCCCGTCTGAGTTCCCAGTTATAGAGAACCAAGATTGAGGTCCCCAGATGAATGACATCATCTCAAATAAGATTCCCATTGCACCTCTAGGCCATGGGCCTCAGGAACAAGAAGACTTGCGTGAGATAAGAAAGAAGAGGCCTCAGGACTTGGGGTGCATTGACATCTTTGACCAGAGGTTCAGAGCATCAGGACAGAGAGAAGTCACAGAGAGAGCAGATTTCCCAGGACTGGGGGAAGATGATCAAGTCACAGGTAAGTTGTTTGTCCTCCAGTCATTTTATCTGTGGGTGTGATGAGGCTTCCAGGCATTTCTACAACCAACAGGAAAGGTTTAAATACATTTAAATTACAGCCAGAGAAAACGTAAACCTGGAAAGGAAGATGGTCAAAAGAAACACAAGGTGGACCATAGAATCATACAGAAGTCTTGAAGCTGGGACACAGACATGTGAGAAGTAAGGCCCTGCGCTGCTGGAATTGAGCTGCAAGCCTCCTTAGGTGTCCCCAGAAGCCGCCATAGAAAGAGAAACAGGAGTAGCTGCGTGGTTTCCTCTGTCAGAAAGCAGACCTTTATTGACTTAGCAGAAGCAAACGTTTCCTGATGATTACATGTAAAGAAAATGCTTGGATAACTGTTTATGTAGATGGCGTGGTGAATGACGTCCTGGAATGGGTGAACTTATTTCTGAGGGCTATTCCTTGCGGGGATCCTCAGTGTAGGTGGAGGACGTGGGAGCGGGCAGCGGGCCTGGGCACACATCCTACTTGTGTTCTGCTTTTAGGGAAGAAAACCTGAATCATCTTGCAGAATTGGTTGTTACAAAACCTTCAAATGGCCTCCATAAATATTCTCTCGGTTGGAAAAAAAATTATTTACTTATTTATTTATTTTTGGCTGTGCTGGGTCTTCATTGCTGCACAGGCTTTTCTCTAGTTGTGGAGAGCGGGGGCTAGTCTCTAGTTGTGATGCACAGGTCTCTCACTGCTGTAACTTCTCTTGTTGAGGAGAAGTGGAGTGGCTACTATAATAGCTATTTGCCTTCACCCAAAGAAAAAATACACTTCTTATATCTTTATGATGGGAGGTAATTTTCCAGCGTGGAACCGGGTGCCCCAGTCAGGCCAGTCAGGCTGCTGTTCTCCCAGAGAACAGGAGACAGAGATGTGTCTTCCTGGATGATTTCAGAGACACCTCCCAGGTCTATAAGAAAGACATTCTTGAGTTGTTAAAGCTTAGTTTTAGAAAAGATTTGGTTGTCAAGAAAAAAAAGATCTGGGCCGTGCGGGCTTCAGTTGTTGTGGCACATGGACTCAGGAGTCGTGGCTCCCAGGCTCTAGAGCACAGGCTCAATAGTTGGGGCACATGGCTTAGCTGCTCCGCCGCATGTGGGATTTTCCCGGATCAGGGATCGAACTGATGTCTCTTGCATTGGCAGGCGGATTCTTTACCACTGAGCCACCAGGGAAGCCCTCAGTACATTTTAGTGAGGAGTTTTTTGGCTTCTGTTGGCAGAAGCTGGACAGGAAGATGTCTGGTTTTAGCTCCTTTTCCTGGCTTTTTTTGATCTGTGTATATGTGATTTACAGTGTTGTGTTAGTTCTTCTGTACACCAAAGTGAGTCAGTTACACATTTATATATGTGTATGTATGTGTGCTAAGTCGCTTCAGTCGTGTCTGACTCTCTGTGACCTTGTGGACTATTGCTTGCCAGTCTCCTTTGTCCATGGGATTCTCTAGGCAAGAATACTGGAGTAGGTTGCCATGCCCACCTCCAGGGGATCTTCCTGGTGCAGGGATCAAAACTGTGTCTCTTACATCTCCTGCACCGGCAGGCGGATACTTTACCACCAGCACCACCTAGGAAGTGCACGTGGGCACACACACGCATACACATTTTTCATACTCTTTTCCATAATGGTTTATCACAGGATATTGAATATAGTTCCCTGTGCTATTCAGTAGGGTCTTGTGGTTTATCTATCTTATATATATATGTATGTATATGTATATATATATATATACACACATATATATATATGTAATAGCTTGTATCTGCTAATCCCAAACTCTAACTTCATCCCTCCCCACCCCTTCTTCCTGACTTTGTTGACTCCAGAAACAGGACTTCAGTGTCCCTTCAAAGCGATTCCTATCCAGCTAGCTAACCTCCATGCTCTTTTCCTCTCTCCCTTTCTTTCTTTTAAAATTCTGTTGTTTAAACCACTGTAGGCTTTTCTCTGTTCCTGCTGTGTTCTGAGTCAGGAGTTCAACAGAGCTGAGAGGGGTGAGCTGCTGCTAACCGCAGCCCCAGGGTGATGGTACCAAAGCCTCTGATCACTGTGATGGCGCAGGCGAGAACCAGATGCCGGGGAAAGTGCCAGCTTCCCGTTGCCTTTTCCTGAGGAGTGAATGGTGCCTTGGCCATGCGTGGGTAGCTCAGCACGGTTGTGGAAGTGTCTTGCCCTCACTGCCCGGGGAGCCGTGAACAAAAGCTTCTGGCAGGTTTATGGACTTGGGTAGGGTTAGAAGGAGGGGAAGAGGAAGTGGAAGTGGAAAGTACAGGATCCTGGGTCAGAGTAGGGACAGTGTCTTCAGGTTCCCTGCCCCCGCCATCCCACTTTGCCCTGCCGCCACAAGGGGATTTTAGTGAGGTACCCAAGAAAGGCCTGTGCCAGAGGCTCCAGGTAGAGACATAGGACGCCCCTCACCCCTCGAGTCTGTGGGGAGAGCACAGGTTGTGCTTCAGGTTTGGAGGTGGAGGTGGGGGCAGCATCACCCAGGAGGCCTGGGGATAACCCCTTGTGACCTGTGGTGAGACCTGAGCATTCACATGTAGGTTTTTAACCAGGAGCCAGACTCCTCAGTTCCCACCTGAGTGAGAAACAGGCTCCCCCATCATGTACCTGAACAGGTCAGACTTGGAAGGACTGAGACAGGAACCAGGAAATTAACCTGGGGCAGCAGCAGACAGGGCCCTGAGGAAGATCCTGGAGCAGAGTGATCCGGACTGCCTCCCAGGTGGTCTCAGCTGTTTCTGAATCAGGAAGGCTTGTCTCAGTCCATCAGGAGGCTTCTCGAGTTGCTTTGTGAGTCTTTTGTGATCTGGCACAGAACAGCGGTTCACTTAACACAGCCCGGGAAGCAGGTGGAAGCTGCCTGGAATGCCTGCCTGCCGGGGCTGAGACAGTGACTTTCCCACGGCTGGGGGTACACACCAGGAGTGCAATCCCAGAGTCCCCAAGCAGGATACATTTTCATCAGGCAGTGAGGTTAAACAGGGCCTTTCTGTGGGCCTCCCAGGACATCAGCCTGGTCTGAATAATTTAGTTCAGTCCTTGGTTTGTGAGGGACTGTCTGGGGTGCTTAGTTCCAAACTGTTTGTCCCAGACCCACCACCTCTTGGGGTGCCAACCGAGCCCAGGCTGTGGTATCTGGGAAGTGCGGGGGCCAAGGTCACCCTGTGCTGCTGGCCAGCAGCCCCATCAGGACAGGAAGGCCAGGAAGGTGTCAGTCTGCATCCAGACAGAGCAACACAGGAGTTGTTTCTTTGTTTTTTTTCCCCAGGAGGAAGGTAAAGCTCTAGGAGCAAGTCGGAAAAACAAACATCATTAATATCCTTCTCCCTCTCCTGGTGCTGGGGTTTATTTTCTTTTTTCTGTTATCAGTGTATCCCATTTGATAATCAAAACTTCAAAAGAAATCATCTTCTGTTTTCTTCCAGACTCTGTCTGGAAAGACCCTTTGTCCCTACACCGAGGGGCAGATATTTTTATATAATTTAACTGGAGCGATCATGTTTAAGAATTGGTTAGCAGAAACTCCTTTGGCCACAGCAATCAGAGCAGAAAAAGAAGTAAAAGGAATCCAGATAGGAAAAGAAGAACTGAAACTATCGCTGTTTGCAGATGACATGATCCTCTACATAAAAAACCCTAAAGACTCTACCAGAAAATTACTAGAGTTAATCAACAAATATAGTAAATTTGCAGGATATAAAATTAACACACTGAGATTTTAAAAGATTTAAAAATGGTTTTACATGGGCACTTCCCTGGCAGTCTAGGGGTTAAGACTTCATGCTCCCAATGTAGGGGGCACAGGTTTGATGCCTGGTCAGGGAACTGCTAAGATCTCACATACTGCACAACATGGCATAAATTTTTTTTAATAATGTAAATTAAAAAAATATTAAAATGGTGTTACATGATCTCCCGCTTGTTGAGTCTTCAGGACGGCGTGGTAGGGAGTGGAAG
The DNA here is from genome assembly GCF_963930625.1 of Muntiacus reevesi. Classification (NCBI taxonomy): domain Eukaryota; kingdom Metazoa; phylum Chordata; class Mammalia; order Artiodactyla; family Cervidae; genus Muntiacus; species Muntiacus reevesi. Next base: position 29,057,347 of record NC_089261.1, read on the forward strand.
GCGCTCACAGTGGCTCCCACAGAGCCTGAGGCATCAGTGACTGTGAAAGGAGGACTGTGATTGCAGATGGCCTTTCCAGGCATCCGGCACAGTGAAAAGGGCCCTCATGGGAGCTGCTGCACTGGGTCCCAGGCTGCCCTTCTGAGCTCCATGCTCCATACTGGGGTTACCTTGACTTCTCCCATCAGCCCCTTAAGTCTCTCCTTAAACTGTTTATTAAGACACTCACTGAACCCTGCAGCAAATCTGGGGCTATGATCAGATGCAGTGAATTTGAAACCCAAAAAGGAATTAAACTTGGTAAGGTGGAGCCTGAGAGTGTGACTTGCATTGGGGGAACCCATGAGGGTGGCCAAACCAGACCCCAAGAAAGTGTCAGGGTCCAGTGAAACCCTCTGGATGGGATGAGAAGCCCAGCGAGATCCACCTGTTGAGTACATCCTGGCACAGGAGCCTGTCCTGGGCAGTGTTTTCTACCTCGTCCAGCATCTGGAAGGCGGGACAGCTTTCCTCAATATTTCGGCCCCTTCTGACAACACGGCAGCACATGCATGTGGGCCCAGCCTGGGACAGTGTCAGTCTCCACAGCATCCTGTCCTGGATCCAGAAGGGCTTGAGCATGTCTCTTGCTTTGGACGGGGACAGTTCCAGACTCTTTTTGGTGAGCATCCACACAGCTGACATCAGTCTTATTAGGAACAGAACTTGGTTCCGTCCAAATGTGTCACCCCCACGGGGGGCTTGTTTTTTATGTTTGAAACTTGCTGTGGGGTCAACTGTAGTTCATGAGGTGAGAGGCTCAGCGTCCTCAACATGCCTCTGTGTTCCAACCCTGACCGTCTCCACAATCTCCCATCATGGCTGGGGGTGGAGGCCAGCAGGGGCACACAGACACTGCATCAGTGCCAGGTGCACACTCAGTAACGGGGCCCAGGATAGTTGTCTTTGGAGCTAGTGGCACCCTTAAGACTGGGTGTCGGGTTTGAGGTGGGAGGGCAACTTCCGCCCTACGACCTGTCAGGTAGAGCCTTTGTAATTTCTTGTGGTTAAGCCTGAAAAATTCTGAGTCAGAGGCTTAACCACAAGAAATTACAAAGGCTCTACCTGACAGGTCGTAGGGCGGAAGTTGCCCTCCCACCTCAAACCCGACACCCAGTCTTAAGGGTGCCACTAGCTCCAAAGGCAAAACACTCTCCGACATAAATCACAGCAAGATCTTCTATGACCCACCTCCCAGAATATTGGAAATAAAAGCAAAAATAAACAAATGGGACCTAATGAAAATTAAAAGCTTTTGCACAACAAAGGAAACTATAAGTAAGGTGAAAAGACAGCCCTCAGATTGGGAGAAAATAATAACAAATGAGGAAACAGACAAAGGATTAATCTCAAAAATATACAAGCAACTCCTGAAGCTCAATTCCAGAAAAATAAACGACCCAATCAAAAAATGGGCCAAAGAACTAAACAGACATTTCTCCAAAGAAGACATACAGATGGCTAACAAACACATGAAAAGATGCTCAACATCACTCATCATCAGAGAAATGCAAATCAAAACCACAATGAGGTACCATTACACGCCAGTCAGGATGGCTGCTATCCAAAAGTCTACAAGCAATAAATGCTGGAGAGGGTGTGGAGAAAAGGGAACCCTCTTACACTGTTGGTGGGAATGCAAACTAGTACAGCCACTATGGAAAACAGTGTGGAGATTTCTTAAAAAACTGGAAATAGAACTGCCATATGACCCAGCAATAGCACTTCTAGGCATACACACTGAGGAATCCAGATCTGAAAGAGACACGTGCACCCCAATGTTCATTGCAGCACTGTTTATAATAGCCAGGACATGGAAGCAACCCAGATGCCCATCAGCAGATGAATGGATAAGGAAGCTGTGGTACATATACACCATGGAATATTACTCAGCCATTAAAAAGAATTCATTTGAATCAGTTCTAATGAGATGGATGAAACTGGAGCCCATTATACAGAGTGAAGTAAGCCAGAAAGATAAAGAACATTACAGTATACTAACACATATATACGGAATTTAGATAGATGGTGGCGATAACCCTATATGCAAAACAGAAAAAGTGACACAGAAGTACAGAACAGACTTTTGAACTCTGGGGGAGAACGTGAGGGTGGGATGTTTTGAAAGAACAGCATGTATATTATCTATGGTGAAACGGACCACCAGCCCAGGTGGGATACATGAGTCAGGTGCTCGGGCCTGGTGTAGTGGGAGGACCCTGAGGAGTCGGGTGGAGAGGGAGGTGGGAGGGGGGATCGGGATGGGGAATACGTGTGACTGTATGGCTGATTCATGTCAATGTATGACAAAACCCACTGAAATGTTGTAAAGTGATTGGCCTCCAACTAATAAAATAATATTTAAAAAAAAAAAAAAAAAAAAAAAAAATAAAACATGTATAAATTCATGTAATTAACCTCACAGTCAGGACTCAGAATAGTTCTCTCTCTCCCGAAAGAGTCCTGGGTGTCACCTTCCTGCATCCCTAACCTCTGGCAATAACTGATCTGTTCTCTGTCTTCATAGTCTTGCCTTTGCCAGAATGTTAGATAATGTAACCATGAGTGTATAACCTTTCATACTGACTTTTTTGCTCATTCTTCAGTAGTTTGTCCCTTTTTCAAAAGATGCAAGCTCCCTGATGGATTTCAGGGAAAAGTTCTTTTTTTTTCTTTTAGCTGTGCTGGGTCTTTGTTGCTGCAGGCCTTTCTCTAGTTATGGAAGGTGGGGGCTACTCTCTAGTTGCAGGGCAAAGACTTCTCATTGTGGTGGCTCAGAGCACAGGCTCTAGGCGCACAGGCTTCAGCAGTGGCAGCTCCCAGGCTCTAGAGCACAGGCTCTGTAGTTGTGGTGCATGGATTTAATTGCTCCTTGGCATATGGGATCTTCCTGGATCAGGGATTGAACCTGTGTCTTGTGCATTAGCAGGCACGTTCCTTACCACTAAGCCACCAGGGAAACCTGATTTGTCCCCTTCCATTGCTCAGTGGCTTCACACAGTAGGGCCCATGTGTGGAGACACTGGTTTCCTTCTCTGTTCGCTGGTGCACGACGTCCTGGTTGCCTCCAGCTCTTAATAGGCTGTGTTCATCTGCATATAGGTTTGAATATAAGTGTTTGGGTGAGCATAAGTTTTCAGTTTGTTTGGGTAAATACCTACAAATGGTCTTGCTGGGTTATGTGGTAGGTCTACGTTCCGCTTTATGAGAAACTATGAAAGTGCCGGGGTCCCTGCCCTGTGCTCCCACAGCATGAGCGGGAGTTGCTGTAGTTCTGCGTCCTCACTGTCATTTGTCAGTTCTGTTCTGTTACTTTTTCATTTTAGCCATTCTGATAGGAATGTAGTAGCAACTCAGTATTATTTTAATTTGCATTTCCCTATTGACAGATGATATTGAACATTTTTTCATATATTTTCCATCTTACAACTTTTTTGGTGAAGCATTTGGTAAGATGTTTTGCCCATTTTTTAAATGATGTTACAGTTCTAGTGCTGTTAAGTCCCGTTAACATGCTTTCTCAGATAAGTGATTTGCAACCATTTTCACCTAGTGTGTGCCTTGTCTTTCCTTTCTCTTAACGGTGCCTTTCATAGAGAAAAAAAATACTAATTTTGAAACAGTTCAGTTTTATTAATTATTTCTTAAATGGACCGTGTGTATTCAGTGTTATATCTAAAAATTCATTGCCAAATCCAGTTACCCAGGTTTTCTGTTGTTTTCTGCTAGAAATTTCATTGTTTTGTGTTTCACATTTAGGTCTGTGTTCCTTTTTAAAATAATCTATTTATTTGGTTTGGACTATGCTGGGTCTTTGTTGTTGTGTGGGCTTTTTTCTAATTGTGTTGAATTGGGGCTACTGTGTAGTTATGGTGAGTGGGCCTCTCATTGCGGTGGTTTCTCGTATTACTGAGCACAAGCCCTAGGGCTTGTAGGCTTCATAGTCTTAGCACGTGGGCTCAGTAGTTTCAGCTCCTGGGATCTAGAGTACAGGCTTTATATTTGTGGCACACAGGCTAGGCTGCCCCATGTCATGTGGAATCTTCCTGGATCAGGGATTGAACCTGTGTCTCTTGCATTGTCAAGCAGATTCTTTATCAGTGAGCCACCAGGGAAGCCCTGTGATTCTTTTTTGAGTTGATTTTTTGATACGGTGTAGTGTGTGTCAAGGTTTGTTCTTTTGCTTGTGGGTATCCACTTACTTTAGCTCATGTGCTGAAAACTCCCTGCTCTGAGGAATTGTATGTGCACCTCTCAAAAACCAGGGAGCTTGCCTGTGGGGGTCCGCTTCTGGGATTTCCATTCTTTTCTGGTCACCTACATGTGTAACCTCTCACTAATACCACCTTGTTATTGTGTGCATTTATAGGAAGTCCTGAAACCAGGTAATGTGAGTCCTGCAATGCTGCTGTTCTGTTTCCAAATTGTTTTGGATATTCTGGTTCCTTTGCCTTTTATCCCCATACCCTGAATGTACTTGTATCATGGCCTTTGTAATGCCTTATTGCCTCTGGCCAGAAAAGACTGAAAAGTATAGGAGAATATGATGTTTTTCTCCTTATCTTTATATTTCTAGCACCTGTCATAGTTCCAGGCCCCTTAATTGCTGAAAAAAACATGCATTCTAAAGTATAGCTAGTTCCTACTTCAGACCAGAACTGCTCAAAGGGAGGAGAGTGTTCTAGAAAGGTAGATGTGGTTTTGGTTCTAACAGTGACTGAGAACCATTCCTGTCACTTAGCAGGTAGTGGGCTGGCACACTTTGAAGGCCTTGCACCGTATGGGGCAGATGTGCTCAGCAAAGTGGTTTAGTCACTCAGTCTTGTCCAAGTCTTTGTGACCCCATGGACTGTAGCCCACTAGGCTCCTCTGTCCGCTGGAGTGGTTTGCCATTTCCTTCCCCAGGTAATCTTCTCGACCCAGGGATCAAACCCCCATCTCCTGTGTCTCCTGCATTGCAAGCGGATTCTTTACCCACTGAGCTCTTAGGGGAGCCCTTGCTCAGCTAAGAATTGTTCCCAAATCCCAGTGGCACCTTCTTTGAGAAACACTGCTTGTTTAAAAACAGCCTATTCCAACTTCTTATCCTATGGGTAGATGAGTGGATAAGTTTATGAATTCATAATGATGGATATTTTAATAACTCTATTGTTTTCTCTCAAAGTATAATAATGTAAGATTAGGATATCATTTTACTGTGTAGAGAAAATTATCCCAAATCTCAGTAGCTGAAGTTTAAACATTTATCTCAGTTTCTGTGAGTTAGGAATCTGCCGGTGGCTCACCCATTTGGTTCTAGTGGAGAATCTCACATGACCCTGTCTTCAAAATGTTGAGAAGGGCTGTGGTATGAAGGTGACATCCTCCAAGCTCACTCACATGGGTGTTGGCAGACCTCTGGTCCTTTCTATGTAGGCTTGTCCACAGAACTGCTTCACCATGTGGCCCCTGGACTTCCCCAAAGAGAGCAGGAGAGTGTTCCCAAGGTAGAAATCACATTCTCTTACAACCTTGTCTTGGGAGTGAGATCCCTTACTTCCACCCTACTCCATTCAGTGGAATTGAATTGATAAATCCAGCCCATATTCAGGACATGGGGCAGTGATGATTAAACAAAAGCACAATTCCAGGACCTGGAGATCATGGGTCCAGCTTTCAGGCCACCTGTTGCTGTAGAAAAGAAAGCCTACATTCAGCAAAGAGAATGACTTCAGATTTAACAGGGATTATGCTTTTTTAGATATCGTTTGAAGATGTGGCTGTGAATTTCACATTGGAGGAGTGGCAGCTGCTTAATCCTACTCAGAAGACCTTGTACAGAGACGTGATGTTGGAGAACTATAGCAATCTAGTTTTATTGGGTAAGAACATTCTTATGTAGTACAGTGTGTACCCGGTAACTAAAAATATTACTGACTTTGGATTTAAGTTTCAGATGTCAAAGAGTCTTTGATTTTGACACCCAAGTGAAAGGTTTTTATTTGCTTGCTTTGTTTTATAGCCTCTGAGGTGAAGTAGTCTTCATATTTAAGAGTCCCCTCAGCCCAAGCGATTGGGACTCTCTGTGTTTCCAATTGACAGGTTATCAAGTTATCAAACCTGAGATGATCTTCAAGCTGGAGCAAGAAAAGCCATGGTTATTAGATGAAGAAATCCTAAGTCAAAACTTCTCAGGTGAGAAATAATCAGCTTAGTGGCAGACAGAGAAAATTAAATCTCAGGTTTTTGATGATACATTGGTACTTTTGAAATGTTATTTGTAAAACTCTGATTAAAGCTTCTCTATCTTTGGAGTTGACTCAGGACTCTGTGTCCTGGTCTCCACATCAGGATGTGTCCCCTTTGGTGGAGCGGGTCATGAAATGTGCTTGCATTCTTGATCATACCTTTCTTTGAGTTTCCCCAGTTGACTTTTTCTTCTCTCCTGCCCCAGTCCCACCTGCAGAGGTAGGCTTCTTTTCTCCTCTTTAAGAATTCATAATTTTTTTCCTGTTTTAGGTGATGCTGTTACCTTTGAATTTCCTTTATTATTTTTCTTTTCTCCCCCTAATTTATCAAATTTCTGTTTCAAATCCACATAGAGTAGACGGTGAGTCCATGGACAGAGGATAGAAGTCTAATGCCTAAACGCATTCTTCTTGTCTCCTTGCAGATAAGAACTTCAGGGTCAGCGTCCAGGGTGTCTTTCTGGTGCCTTTGGTATTTAGCTTCTAAAGCTTCTTGTTTATCCCTTCAAGTAGTCTGTGGGGGTTTAAGACTTGCTGTGTGATATTTTGCCTCCATTTGAGTTGAGGACCCTCACAGTATGGCAGCATCTTATCTGTGCAGTTTTTTCCTGTGCCCAGAGGTCACAGTTGACTCCAGTTGAAGAAATTCCTTCCTTATGTCTTCACATATGTTTCTCTGAATGTAGGCTTTTGTGCTCACTTTTTCAATTAGACACCCTCCTCCTCTTTAAGCTCTGTTTTTTTCACTTCCGCGGTGTTTCTTGACTCCCAGCCTTTTCCGAAATCTCTACCTACTGAGCAGTATTGTAGGAACCTGGGCCTGATCACACATTATCTATAATTTCTTAACTAATTAGGTCTTGAGGTTTTTTTCTACATAGAAAGATGGTAACTAACTTATTATTCTCAGTTCTCTATGACATTTATGCTGTGTAATTACTAAATATTTCATTAATTGGTTGTTGTGAGGCCAGGTAAAGCAGGAGCTTACTTATTTATCAAATAATTTCTTCAGTACAAAGGTTTTCATCTAAGTAAGTGTTTCAGCTTATTTGGGAAAATACTTCAAATTACAGATGTCTGGGCACCATTCGTATGGATGATTAGGACTGGGTATGCATAGTTTGGAAAAGCTGTCAAGATAGACTTTATGTTCCTCCATTAATTTAGAACCACTGCTATTTTGTGAAATGAGAGGAGTTGAGGTAAAGTATGAGTCATGAAATAGCATTGCAGGACCAGGGAATTTTAATTTAGAAGAAAATACAGAATAATTCATTGTTTGAACATGATGCATTTGTGTCAAAATGCAAAGTTAATTATCAGGATTAACTATATAGAAAGGAATTGCTTTAGAAGTTTAATAATAAGTGAATAAGGTTGTATTGAGGGCTTGTTATGTACTATGTAGTGGGAGTACATCAGTGAAAAACTCATACCTGTTCCCTACCTTCATTACATTCCAGTGGGAGAGACAGAAGTAAGGTGATGCCTATCAGATAAATGCTATGAAGAGAACAAACAGAGTGTTTGTTAGTGTGCCCTTAAGATGATATGAAACAGGCATACTGGAAGCTGGGCAGGGAGAGGCTTTTGGGGTCAGTGGGGCAGGGAGGAGCTCAGTGTTGTGAGAGGAAGTTGAGGGCTAGAAGGAGCCAGGCAAGCAGGGGTGTGTATGCTGTGTTAATAGCACAGATTTATCACAGGTTTTTAAGCAAGAGATTTAAGCAAAAGGTCAGAGTACATTTTCTAAAGATTGCTGTGTGGAGACTAGAATTGGGAGGGCGTGAGCCTGGAAGTGGGATTATCAACTGAAAAATAGGATTAAATGAAGGCTGAATGGATCAGAGTGTAATGGAAACAGAGACATGGGGAAACAGACCTGTACCCCTACCAAGGGTGATACTAGTAAAACATGGTCTATGTGTTTACCAAAGTGCCAAGATTTTTAAAAAATTTCTTTAATATTTTTTTGGTACAGTTTAACCTCAGTATGGTTTTCTATCATTTAACTTGTTAATTTGGATATATATCTTAATCTTATTTCTTGATTTGAATTAAAATTTATTTTTCTTTACTCTTACATTTCATGAAACAATTTTTTATAAACTCTTCAAGAGTATCTCACACTGACATGTCTGTGAGACATATAAGTGTCTCACACTTATATGAGATGCTTATACAAGTGGTATCTAACTTCCCTCTCTAGTCTTTAAAATGCCCGTGAACAGTGTTATCATCTTGTACTCACTGAAGCTCAAAACGTTGAATCTTTTTTTTCTCCTCCATATCCACAACTCTAGTTAGCTTTTCCTCTGAAATTCTGATATATCTGAGAGTTGTTAGATGAGGCTTTTTCCCTTCCCAGATAAATTATCCTACAAAAAAGGAGTGATTGCTTTATATTTGAGATCTTGCCATATTTTTTCATCTTGAGAATGTTACCTCACAATTCCTAGTAAAGAATATCATAAAGTAAACAAGCTTAAAAGATCATTAAAGGAGATCACAGATAACTGTACTTACAGGGTAAAAAAGAAAACTCTCCTAATATTATGCAAAGCATACTTGTGGTTTCAAGTAATTTACATCATATACAGATTCAGTATATAGATGATTCATTTAAAGTATCAGAAACCTTAATAAAGGTGTTGATGGTGAGTTCTGGAGAACTCTTAGATAATTCCAAAAAGTAGTTCTCATGATGGTGAAATTACAGATATCAGTGATTTGGGTGATGATTTTGAATGAGGATGCTTTTTGAATGTACTGATAGTACAGAAAACTAACATATCTCACCTTTTAGACATGAAAGTTGATATCCTGTGTTTGCTGTTATTGTATTCAGTGTTTCTTCCTGTGTGACATTCAGCACTATGTACTAATCTTGCTTTTCTCTGTACTGTGATACTCAGTTTTCTCTCTTGGGAGTACCTACTTGCCTTTTTCTGATTTCTGCTAATAATGTCTGGGCATATAGAAGATAATCAGGTTATTGTGGAATGAGTACAGTGTTTGATTAGAAATTGCTTGTCTTTTTTATCTCATCATGATCACTTGAATATATTTCACCTTTAAAGTTTGTGTTTACAAACATTTGTAATTTCAAAATCTGTTTTCATTTCTATTAAAAAGTTCAATGCCTAATAAGTAGGTATTGTATTTGGGAGAATTTTTTTTTTTTTAAATGGACTGGGCTCTTAGGCTCCATTTCTGAAGATTTGTTCAATAAGCTTAATGATTAGGGAAATTTACACAGTATGGTTCATTTTTTCCTTTTTAGAAAAAGTCTGGCTAGATAATGATCTCAAAATGTGGCACCAGGATAATCAAGACGAGCTTAGAAGTTTGGAGAGAGGCCATGAATATGACATCTTTGAGAGAATGTTTCATTTAGGCATTAACTTTGATCATTTAGGAATGAGATCCCATAAATGTGGCACAGGTGAAAAAAGTTTGAAACACCATTTTGATTTTCTTATTCCAAAAAGTAACTGTGAAAGAAAGAAACTTGATGAGCTTAATAGGAAATTATTATTTTGTATTAAACCTGCCGGAATTTATGGTGGAATAAAATACTCTGATGGTAGTACATGTAGAACAATCATCAGTAAAGAGCCAGGACTCCTTATGAACCATATACCACTCACAGGAGTCTGTTTGTGCATGGAATGTGGCAAGGTTTTTAATAAAAAGTCACAACTCATTATACATCAAAGAACTCATACAGGAGAGAAGCCCTATGGATGCCAGGACTGTGGGAAAGCTTTCTCCCAGAAGTCATTGCTCACTATTCATCAAAGGACGCATTCAGGAGAAAAACCATATGGGTGTGGGGAATGTCAGAAAGCTTTCAGTAGGAAGTCACTGCTCATTTTACATCAGAGAACTCACACAGGAGAGAAGCCCTATGGCTGTGGTGACTGCGGGAAAGCCTTCAGCAGGAAGTCACAGCTTAAAAGACATCAGATAACTCATACAATAGAGAAACCCTATGGCTGCAGTGAGTGTGGGAAAGTCTTCTCCCAGAAATTAAAGCTTATTACACATCAGAGGACACACACAGGAGAGAAGCCCTACAGATGTAGTGATTGTGGAAAAGCCTTCTTTTGGAAGTCACAGCTTATTACTCATCAGAGGGTTCATACAGGGAAGAAGCCATATGCATGTAGTGAGTGTAAAAAAGCCTTCAGCAGGAACTCGCTCCTCATTAGGCATCAGAGGATCCATACAGGAGAGAAACCCTATGAATGCAGTGAATGTGGTGAAGCCTTCATCAGAAAACCACAACTTGTTAAACATCAAATGACTCATACAGGAGAGAAGAACTATCAGTGCAGTAATTGTGAGGAAGCCTTCTTTAAGAAGTCAGAACTAATTAAACATCAAAAAGTTCATTTAGGAGAAAAACCCTATGGATGTGTTGAATGTGGCAAAACCTTCTTTGGAAAGTCACAGCTCCTGACACATCAAAGAACTCACACTGGAGAGAAACCTTACGAATGTAGTGCCTGTGGGAAAGCCTTCACCCAGAAGTCCAGCCTCGTGTCCCATCAGAGGACACATACAGGGGAGAAACCTTATGAATGCAGTGAATGTGGGAAAACCTTCAGTGAGAAGTCAAGTCTTATTCACCATCAGAGAACCCATACTGGAGAAAAACCGTTTGAATGTGGTGAGTGTAGGAAAGCTTTTGCCTGGAAGCCACAGCTTCTTAGGCATCAGAGAATTCATACAGGGGAGAAACCCTATGAATGCAGTGAATGTGGAAAGGCATTTGTTCAGAAAGTACAGCTCATTAAACATCAGAGAAATCATACAGGAGAGAAGACCTATGGATGCAACGATTGTTCAAAAGCTTTCTTTGAGAAGGCACAGCTCATTATACATCAGAGAATTCATACAGGAGAGAGACCCTATAAATGTGAGGAATGTGGGAAGTCTTTCACTAGGAAGTCACACCTTATGAGGCATCAGAGGATCCACACAGGGGATAAGTACTATGGATGCAGTGAATGTGGGACTGTCTTCCACAGAAAGGCGCAGCTCCTGATTCATCTGAGAAGTCATGTGCTGTAGACATGGGGTGAGTTTGGGGAGTCTGGCATCAGATGGCAGGCCCCTGACACTCCAAGGACATGTATGGGAGAGAAACTCTGTCACTGCAGTGATTGTCTCACCACATAGAATTTAGAAAGAGAACCTTTTTTTGTTAAGTAGACGATATAGGAAAGTCTCCTCCCAGGAAGCACAACTTGTGACTTATCGATGGCTCCTCAGTGTGGAACTTTTATCAGTACTGTGATAAGTATAGACCTTTCAGTCAAAAGTGCTGGGCTATTAAGTTTTAGAAGACTGAAACAGGAGAAAAACTCAATTGTTGTAACAAGTGAGTGAAAATTTCATTGGGAAATGGTAGTTCAGAGTACACTAGAGAATACATACCCAAAGGAAATAACTGAGTGTTACATACTAGAGGTCTCATGCAGAGGAGTAGTCCTAGTACTTTGAAGAATTTGATAAGCATGATCCCTGTTGAAATAATTCTTTAAGGAGGTTATGTTTACTGTATATAAGTTATTGTAAGAAAATAGGCATTTTAAAGTGGTAGCTGTGTTTGAAGTGTGAACACTTCTGCTTTCTGCTAGGGTGGTAAAATAAGAACCACACAAACTCTCCTGCTTTAAACAGCTAGAAACTACCATTTATGAAATAGTGGTTTTTAGACATATGTCAAGTGCAAGTTTATGATCCCTGGCAGGAGGTGGACAAAGTGAGGACAGCCCCATGACTGCCCAGCCTTCTCCCTGGGAGCATTGTCAAGGCTGCAGGTCAGGGAGTTGAATGAACATGGTCTTGCTGAACTGAAGAGGGTTTCTGAGCTGGCATTTGAGGAGCCTCGGTAGCTAGAATTTGCAGATGAAGGGTGCTGGATAAGAAGGAGCTTCCCAGACAGGAGGCTGCATAAATCCTCAGTGAGTCCCTCTTGAGTCCTTATTAGCCTGTGTGTGGAAGAAAACTGAGACTCTGAGAGCAGCTGTGCAGCAGGGAGCTAGACAAGCCCTGGGGCTTAGCATAGGCTGGGACAGTGTGTGTTCCCACCAGCCACTTGGAGGCAGCTTTTTGCACAGGGTCATCAAGGGGAGTTCCCAGAACAGTGTTGTCTTGGGGAGGGTGGAGAGTCACTTAACCTAGATTAAAAGCTACTCTGGACCCACAGTGTCTGACATTCAGAAACTTACCTGGCACACCAAGAGGCAGGAACATACGACTTTTAACTACAAGAAAAATCAGTCAATATAAAGAGGAAAGACTGAATTGATGGGAATTAGTAGACAAGTATGTTCAAATAGCTATTGTAAGTATAAAGTAGAAGAAAACATGAATTTGATGAAACCAGAAGTGTAAGATATACTTTTAAAAGCTCAAATGGAACTTCTCAGGTTGAAAACAACTCTGAAAAATAAAAAATTAAAAAACCCAAATGGAATTAAGAACATATTAGACATAGAAGAAGGAAAGAAATCAATGGATTTGAAGAGTAAGAATGAAAATTATCAAATGATATACACAGAGAAAAACACTGTGGGGGGAAAAAGAGCACAGGAAATTATTTAAAGTGGTGTAATATACATGTAATGGAAGGTCTAGAGGAGAGAAGTGAGAGGGGACAGAAAAGGGATTTGAATAAATGATGGCTGAAAAATACCCACATATGATGATAAGTATAAACGCACATATTCAAGAAGTTCAAAGAACCCAACACAGAAGAAACATAAAGATGCCAATGAACATCACAGTCAGTTGATGAAAACTGGAGTTAAAGAGAACAATTGTTGGGAATTCCCTGGTGGCCCAGTGGCTGGGAGTCTGCCTTTCAATTCAGGGAGTGAAGTTTCGATCCCTTGTTGGGAAACTGAGATCCCCCATGACGTGTGGCACAGTCAAAAAGAAATTTTTTTAAATTGAACAATTGTAAAATGCCTGGGGAGAAAAGGACAAGACACACCCACAGAGCAAGGAATAACAATATCCTTCTGGTCAGAAACTATGGAAACTATAGGACAGCAGAGTGACACTGTTAAATTACAAAAGAAAATAAAGAACCTTCCCTGCCCCACAGCCTGGAGTTCAATTGCCTGTCAAAAGCATCTTTCAAAAATGAAAGCAAAAAGGACTTCAAGAAAGCAAAATCAGAGAGAGTTCCTGCCTTCAGGAAACATTGAAGGAAGTTTGGGGATAGCAGGAGAACACTCTGGAAATGAAAGGTTCTGGAAATGGTGAATGCATAGGTGAATATGAAAGATTTTTTTCTTTATTTTAAAATTCTTAAAAAGGTAATGAACTGCTTAAAAACCAAAGTAATGACAGCATACTTTGGGTTAAGATCTACTTAGAAGTAAAGTGCTACAGTAGTACTTAAGTACACAGCATACTTTGGGTTAAGATCTACTTAGAAGTAAAGTGCTACAGTAGTACTTAAGTACACAGCATACTTTGGGTTAAGATCTACTTAGAAGTAAAGTGCTACAGTAGTACTTAAGTACGAATCTGTAAAGATAGTTGAAGAGACTTGTGTTGTCTGAGTCAGAGATGTGGGATGACTTGTATCTATAGCAGCTATATGATGAAAAGTGTCTGTATTATGGATCTGTACATGTGCTCATGTTCTGAGTGTTCTCCATGTCCACACCATTTTCCTCCTTTCTCTGTATGCCCAGAGGGAGTGCACTGCTTCCTAGGATTTCTGCTTAGGTTTGGACAGGCGAGGTGTGTGTCACCCCTGCCTCTCTCCTGCTGGCACACATCTGGGGGTGTCTGTCCATGTGGCTAAAGCTCCCATGTTCACCACAGACCCTCCCCCTGCTCATCAGACGTAAGGGTGTTAACTGCTTCTGGGGTCTTCACCATCCCTGGTTGATTTTCTTAATTCTGGACACAATTCTGTAAATAGTCTGTTTATTAAATATTCTTGAGTTAATAACTTTGAGTATAACGTTTGTTACAAATGATGAACGTTTGACCACATTTTGAGTATCAGTTACTGGTCCATGGGGCATAGGCTGACATCTGTTGAGATTTCTCATACTCAAGATCAGTATTTTATCTTTGTGTTTTAATAATTCAGTAAAAATTATAAATTCTTTATGTGTTTTGTTTCGCTGCAAACATAAATGACTCTGGAGATTGTTACCATCTGCTCCATATGCTGGTGGTCTGGCAGTGATAGACTGAAACATCATGAGGTCTTTGTGCTACCTCTGGGTTGGTTGACCTTACAAGAAAGCATTATTATTTTTGTTAAATATGTATGGACAAGAAAAAGGTAACCCATTACTGAGTGAAGAAAGAAAGGAATGATGTACTATACTTCCCTGTACTCATTTTAAAAACTTGTGCTGTGCAATTAAAATACTCTTATTCCATATTTGGCTTTTTTTTTTATTATATATAATTCACATAGTCTGTCATCTGTACACATGATTTCCCATTTCAGGATTCAGAATCATCACCCCCAGAGAACCTCTTCAAAGGCTCCATACTAGATTCCATCACAGACACCATGCCAAATTGAAAAACAACTTTTCTAAGATTAAAACAGAGGTTCTTCAAGGTATAGATTCCTGTGTTCGTGTGTATGTGTGTGTGTGCGCACGCGCATGTGTGCGCATGCTCAGGTGTGACTCTTTGTGACCCCATGGACTGTAGCCTTCCCAGGCTCCTCTGTCTATGGGATTTCCCAGGCAAGAAAACTGGAGTGGGTTGCCATTTTCTTTTCCAGGGGATCTTTCCAACCCAGGGAGTGAACTGGCATCTCCTGCATAGCCAGATGGATTCTTTATCACTGAGCCACTTGGTAAGCCCTACATGAAGCATAATAAGTTAGGCTGAAGTAGACTGTTAAAGAGGCTAGCATAGACCCAATGTAGCACCCTCCCTGTCATTTATCAGATATCATTTTTCACCCAGTCATTCTCTCCTACTGCACACAAACAGCTTGTCTGTAATAGTGCTCTGTAATCTGTTTATGATAGTGAAATGGTTTCCCCTATTGAGATTCTCCCCTGACCCCTTATTGGCCACATAGAGAAGGGAAAAGCCCTTCTCACTCTGATTATCTTAGAAAATTCTGTCTCCTGATGTCTGTTTATAACTTAGAAGCAGGCAGTGTGACCTTAATATGTCATGAGTAGCTTAGAAGAATGAAATATAAGTTAAAGTATGCTTTTCTTCCACATGGCATGGATTCCTCCCAACACTGCAAGCTCAATCTCCATATCAAGTCACCTTGGTAAGTAGTGGATTTGTTCTAGGGCCACGTCTGCAGATTTGGTGATGCTATATGATTTTTCTTTATTTTCTCTGTGGGCTTTTTGTAGCTTTTTTCACAGTTATTACACAATTCATCCAGGCAGTCTTGACATCTTATTATCAGGACTCTTTTAAAATGCTAAGATGAAATACACTAGGAACAAATTTACTTAATGCCTGAATATCTACATCATTATATTTAGATATTTGTGCATGTGTGCTCAGTTGCTCAGTCGAGTCCGACTCTTTGTGACCCCATGGACTGTAGCCCTCCAGGCTCTTCTGTTCATGGGATTATCCAGGCAAGAATACTGGAGTAGGTTTCCATTTCCTCCTCCAGGGCATCTTCCCGACACAGGGATAAAACCCATATCTCCTGCATTGGCAGGTGGATTCTTTACCCCTGAGCCACCTGGGAAGCCCCCAAATCATTAAAGGTGCCCGGCAAAGATAATGTCACTGTGAAGCAGTGACTGGTGAGATGAAAAAGAGAGAGAAACACAAGTGAGGTGATTGTAAATTGAGGGTTCCAACTAAAGCACTACTGTCATTTAAATTGTTCATTAAAAAACACATCAAGCTCAGACTCACAAAAAGATGTGCAAAGTGGATTAACTTTCATATGCTTGTTAGAGACCATGTGAAGGGAAAAATGAAACCAGAGATGCTGGCACTGCAGCCATCCAAAGTGGTATGGATGTGTCCCCAAACCATGACATCACCAGACAGTCCTGAGTGCCACAGTAAATCGTATACTTTTGTCCTCCTGGGTATAACAGATGAATAGAAAGTAAGAGTGCATCCAGTGATGGTGATGTCTACAGTCAGGATCGTGTGCTCTGGTGCGAGGGTGGGGTCAGTGGTTGATGATGAAGCCAGGCCGCTGCCCCTTGTTGAGGAGCAGGCTCTGCCCTGACTTGGGGCATCCAGAGATCAGGGCACATGGCTTTGTCAAATCATGCCTGCTGCTGACACTTCTTCAGTGCTGCATTTGAAAGGAAAACATCTGTACCCATATATATACTGAGTAAACAGTTTGATGAATTAATATGTGTGAGTGTGATAATTGGGAACAGTAAACTCTAGTTTCCTTGCCAACGAGGTATTCCAAACAGTCTGAACTTGCACCACTTTCAAACCTGTCATGATGCAGATGCACTTGTCACAGAGAAAAAGCAGTTGGTAGTGATAGTATGAGTTCATACTCTGCCCAGAGCTTAGCTCACCTGTGTGGGACCTGGGGTCTGTACAGAGGAAAATAGTCTTTCTTTCTTCTTCTTCTTCTTTTTTAATAGTCTTCCTTTTACAAACTAATCCGGGAACTCCTCTAATCCTCTGAGTTTTAAAAGAGAAGGATAGGGCTTCCCTGGTTTGTTAGTGGTAAAGAATCTGCCTGCCAATGCAGGAAACATGGGTTTGATCCCTGATCCTGAAAGATTCCACCTGCCATGGAGCAAAACCTGTGTGCCACAACTATCGAGCCTGTGTTATAGGAGCTTGGGAACCACAACAAGAGAAGCCACTGAAATGAGAAGCCCCCACTTGCTGCAACTAGAGAAGAGTCCAAGCAGCAACAAAGAGGTAGAGCAGCCAAAAATAAATACTTTTTAAAACAAGCTTAGAGCTTAGCCATTCCAAGAGCATAACTTTCAAGAAAAAAGAGATGAGACATATATAAGAAGGTTCACCCACACCTACCCTCCCCCTTCTGAAGAGGATGATCTGGATAGGGCCATAGACAATGCAAGTTGGAAACTCATCAGATGCCAAATCCACATCCCCACTAAATATGGGGTAGTCTTGCCAGAGATGTCATAGCTAGGCCCAGATCCCACATCCCACATCTGGTGCTGTCCTGTCTTAATTTCCTTGCTAAATGCAAAAAGGCAAAATGGTTGCCTGAGGAGATCTTACAAATAGCTGAGAAAAGAAGTGAAAGGCAAAGGAGAAAAGGAAAGATGTGTCCATCTGATTGCAGAGTTCCAAAAAATAGCAAGAAGAGATGAGAAAGCCTTCCCAGGTGATCAATGCAAAGAAATGGAAACAATAGAATGGGAATGACTAGGGATCTCTTCAAGAAAATTAGAGATACCAAGGGAATATTTCATGCAAAGATGGGCACAGTAAAGGACAGAAACAGTATGGGCCTAACAGAAGCAGAAGATATTAAGAAGAGGTGGCAGGAACACACAGAAGAACTATACAAAAAATGATCTTAATGACCCAGAGAACCATGATGGTGTGATCACTCACCTACAGCCAGATATACTGGAGTGTGAAGTTAAGTGGGCCTTGGCAAGCATCACTGTGAACAAAGCTAGTGGAGGTGATGGAATTCCAACTGAGCTATTTCAAATCCTAAAAGATGATGCTGTGAAAGTGTTGCACTCAATATGCCAGCAAATTTGAAAAACTCAGTAGTGGCCACAGGACTGGAAAGAGTCAGTTTTCATTCTAATTCCAAGGAAGGGCAATGCCAAAGAATGTTCAAATGACCACACAATTGCACTCATCTCACATGCTAGCAAAGTAATTGTGAGGCTGTCATGGCTAATGCCATGACAGGCAGCCTAGATTAAGAGTAGGCCTGGTTTCCCGGGGTAACATAATTATCAGGCCTCCTGGAGCCAGCCAATCAACATATGCCTAGAAAGAAAAAGGGAACCTATCAGGGGAAAGCTGAAAGCCCCACGTTGTGCCAACAAAAATTACCTTGCAACTGTGTAACCAATCCACTTGTGCCAACTACCTATTGTGTAACCAATCCGCTTGCGCCAACTACCTGCTGCTTTTTTTGACCTAATAAATACCCGAGAGAACTGGGGCTCGGGGCCTTTTCGTCCTCACACCCTTGGTGAGAGTGGGAGGCCCTGGCTCGAGTCAGTAATAAATTCCCCTATAGCAAGTTGCATTGTTTCGAGGAGTCTTCTTTCCCGACCGGGGACTCGGACTACGGGCAGAACATTTGGGGGCTCGTTCGGGATCCCTTGACGGGGGAAGAATGCTTTTTGGAACAAAGGGGAAAAAGGACAGGTAATAGCACCGGTGCTCAGGCAGGTCTGGAAAAGCCCAGTGTAAATCTGAGGCTCTGCTGTGAAGCAGGAAGGTATCTGGCGCAGGAAGCCCAGTGTAAATCCGAGGCCCTGCTAAAAGGCAGGAAGGTGTCTGGCGTGAGGGAAAGCTTTCCATGAGGGAACGGATTGGCCGTTCCGGCTGGCGTGAGGCCGAGGCCAGCGAGCATGCTGGAAGGCAGCCAGCTCTGCGAGAAGGAAACCTCCTCTCCTAAGCCCGGATCTGAGAAACAGTGGACGCCATTCGGTAAGGTGACCCTTGTTCCAGAGGATAGGGAAACTCAGGGGGTCCCGCCCCCCAGTTCTGTGTTGTCAGCCGATGTGGGTCTGTCTCTGTCTATGTGTTTTTCTATGCCCTTTCGTGTCTGTATAACTGCCGGCATTGTCTCCTGTCTCGTTGTTCTCTGGTGTGTCGTTGTCTACTTCCTCCTATAAAGCCTTGGAGCCTCATTTCTTTTTCTGAGAGTCAGTGAACAGGGAGACAGTTGTCGGGGCAACTGACGAGCCCCAGCCAGGGCTACTCCCTGGCGGATTCTGAAGGCCTCCCAACAAGTCAGCCCCAGTAACAGGAGCCCGAGAGGGTGAAACTCTTTTCTTTTTTCTCATGTTCTAAACCGAGAATCTGGCCAAATAAAAACCCGTCTGTGTGGGCACGGGACAGGCACTTAAGAGCTGATAGGGCGCCTGCCACTGGAAGACTCCCGTGAAAGGATTAAGGGGGTCATGGAACGGGCTAGAAACCCCTAGGGTGCCCGCCCCCAGCAAGAAAACTTCCGTACAATGACTAAGGCACTCAAATAGTTCCACGAAGCATACCACAAGCCCAACCTCCTGGCCGCCACCACTCCTGATAGGATTTTTTGGTGATAATTCTCAGTGACTTTCTTCTGACTCTCGCTATGGGGCAAAGAGAATCCACCCCACTCTCTCTCATGACTGATCATTTCTCGGATGTCAGGGCTAGAGCGTATGATCTGTCGCTACTGGTTACAAAGAGTAAATTAATAACCTTTTGCTCTGCAGAGTGGCCCACCTTCCAAGTTGGATGGCCTCCAGAGGGAACTTTTCGACTTTCTATTATTTGGGCGGTGAAAGAGAAAGTTATGGCTCCTGATCCCTGGGGCCACCCGAGCCAAGTCCCATATGCTATGGTCTGGCAAGATCTAGTAGAAGACCGCCCAAATGGTTAAAACCTTTTGTTCCCAAACTCCCTGATTCTCCTAATGTACAGGCCCTGGTTATGGAAACTCCCACTCCCCCAGAGGAAGCCAAGAAGAATAAGGGCCCAAAACTGGTCTTACAGGAATCCTCGTACCAGAACCTGATTGACTTAGAGACAGAAATTAGGCTCCCGCCATATGCCCCTCCTCCGTTGCAGGTTCCCCCGGGGAGAGGAGCCCCCCCCCCCATGAATCAGAAGGGATAAGGGAACCCCAACCCCAGAGAATAGAGAAAATAGGGGTGAGCAGGATCATGGGGACCCAGAGTTACCTTCATCTACTGTACAGGCACTCCCCGTCCGGGTGAGACCAGCTAACCCGGACAGAGAGCGAACCTATCAGTACTGGCCCTTTTCCACGAGTGATCTGTATAATTGGAAAACCCTAAATCCTCCTTTTTCAGAGAAACCCCAAGGCCTCATTGACCTCTTAGATTCCATTTTGTTCATCATAACCCCACCTGGGATGATTGCCAGCAGCTGTTGCAGGTGCTTTTCACCACAGAAGAACGGGAGCGGATCCTGGCAGAGGCGCGGAAACAGGTCCCGGGGGTCGACGGGAGACCAACCGCCCAGCCTCATCTCGTGGACGAGGGGTTTCCTCTGTTGCAGCCTAACTGGGATTTTGAGCGAGTGAAAGGTAGGGAGCATCTCCGAGTGTACCACCAGACTCTAATAGCTGGCTTGTGGGCTGCAGCTAGAAAGCCAACAAATTTGGCGAAGGTAAATTTAGTAAGACAAGAGCCCACTGAGAGCCCGTCAGCCTTTCTAGAGAGGCTAATGGAAGCCTTTAGGCAATATACACCCATGGACCCCTAGGCTGAGGAATCACGCGCTGCAGTTCTACTAGCGTTTGTGAATAAGGCAGCCCCAGATATTAGGAGGAAATTACAAAAGATAGAGGGGTTAAGAGAACAGACAATACAAGACTTACTGAAAGCAGCTAAAAAAGTATTTAATAATAGGGAGACCCCAGAAGAAAGAGAAGAATGACTTCGTCGAGAGAAAAAGAGAGACCAAAAAGGCAGGCCCTAAAGAAAGATCAGTGCGCTTACTGCAAAGAATGGGGGCACTGGAAAAATGAGTGCCCTAAGAGGGACCCAAAGAAAGGAACAACCCAGAGAGAGAGAATTTCCCCTGGAACTCAAGTTCTATATGCGGGGGAAGACAGTGATTAGGAGAGTCAAGACTCGGCACCCCTCCCCGAGTCCTGGGTAACCATACATGTAGAGGAGAAACGCATTGGCTTCATGGTGGACACTGGCGCCCAACACTCTGTTTTAAATAAAAAACTGGGACCAATGTCTAAAAATAACCAGCTTGGTGCAGGGAGCCACGGGGACAAAAAGATATTGTTGGACCACGGAACGGAAAGTAAATCTGGGGACCCATCAGGTGTCCCATTCATTTTAGGTGATACCAGAATGCCCAGCCCCTCTACTTGGACGGGACTTGTTGACTAAAGTTAATGCTCAGCTCCATTTTGACCCTGGGGGAATGTCAGTCACGGATGGACTTGGACAGTCGATACATGTCTTGTCTCTAGCTTTAAGAGATGAATACAGACTTTTTGTGCCTAAGCCCTCAAAGGTTGTAGCACCAGATATACAACCGTGGGTCCACAAATACCTGTTGACATGGGCAGAAACAGCAGGAATGGGACTGGCTAAACAGAGACATCTGGTCATCATTGAACTAAAAGCCGAGACGACTCCTGTGAAAATGACGCAATACCCTATGAGCCAAGAGGCTCGGAGGGGGATCACTCCCCACATTCGATGGCTCATAGATGCTGGAATTCTCAAGCGGTGCCAATCCCCTTGGAACACCCCCTTACTACTGGTAAAGAAGCCAGGGAGTATGGATTACAGACCTGACCAGGACCTACAAAAAGTCAACAAGCGGGTGAGTGACATACACCCTACTGTCCTCAACCCCTATACCCTCCTGAGCAGTCTGCTGCCTGAGTACACTTGGTACACTGTGTTGGACTTGAAAGATGCTTTTTTCAGTCTACCCCTGGTGGCCCAGAGCCAGGAAATATTTGCCTTTGAGTGGACTGAGGGGGAAGGCCAACCAGTAGTACAACTAACTTGGACCCGCCTCCCACAAGGGTTCAAAAACTCCCCTACCTTGTTTAATGAGCTTTTGAGTGAGGACCTCTATGAATATCAGACTCGTCACCCAGAGGTCATCCTGCTGCAATATGTGGATGACCTTATGTTGGCTGGAACCACAGAGGAGGCATGCAACTGTGCCACTGGTGACCTCTTACAGACTCTAGGCACCTTGGGATATCGTGCTAGCGCAAAGAAGGTGCAAATATCCCAGCAAGAGGTCACCTATTTGGGGTATAAGATCAGGCAGGGGCAAAGATGGCTAACTCAGGCCATGAAGGAAACAATATTGCAGATACCAGAGCCCAAGACCCCCTGCCAGGTGAGAGAGTTTTTGGGAACTGTTAGATATTGTAGACTATAGATCATGGGGTTTGCTGAGAAGGCCAGGCCCTTCTCAGGGAAGGGAAGTAAAGAGACCCCAAACTGGACTTGGACTGAGCCAATGAAACAGGCTTTCCAGACACTCAGACGGGCCCTACTAGAAGCCCCAGCCCTTGCCCTGCCTAACCCAAATAAGCCATTCCAGCTGTTTGTAGATGAAAAGCAAGGAATAAAAAAGGGGGGTCTTGACACAACAATGGGGACCATGGAAGCGGCCGGTAACATACCTTTCAAAGCGATTAGACCCGGTGGCCGCTGGGTGGCCCCCTTGTCTTCGCATCATTGCAGCCACTGCCCTCCTCGTCCGCGACGCCGACAAGTTGACGTATGGACAGCAACTCTGGGTTTACACCCCCCACGCCATTGAAGGGGTTCTAAAGCAGTCGCCGGGTAAGTGGATCTCCAATGCCCGCTTGACACATTACCAGGCCCTGCTGCTTGATGCCCCACGGGTGTGTTTTCAGACCCCTTGCTTCCTGAATCCTGCCACACTTCTACCTAACCCAGAGAAGGACCACCCTCTCCATGATTGCAGTGAAATACTGGCTGAGGCCCTGGCGGCTCAGAAAGACTTAACTGATGTGCCGCTAAACAACAGTGAGCTAGTATGGTTCACTGATGGGAACAGCTGTGTAAAAGATGGACAAAGAAATGTGGGAGCCACTATAGTTGATGATTCAGGACAGACAATATGGGCTGAGACACTTCCCCCAAACACGTCTGGACAATAAGCAGAGTTGATTGCCCTAATACAGGCTCTGGAACAAGCAAAAGGAAAGAGAGTCACCATTTTTACGGACAGCTGATATGCTTTTAGCAATGTCCATATTCAAGGTCTGATATTCCAGGAAAGGGGATTTAGAACAGCGGAGGGAAAAGAAGTCAAGAATTTGCCCGAGATCCACAGGCTCCTGAAAGCTGTTCAACTGCCCCGGGCAGTAGCAATTGTACATGTCCCCGGTCACCAGAAAAGAGAAGACCCTAGGGCACGGGGCAATCGGGCTGCTGATGCGGCCGCTCGAGAAGCGGCCAGCCGGGACTACGCCGCCCCCATATTAGCCATGGGACTTCCACCTCCTGGTATGGGGACTCTGCCGCCAGTCCCCGACTATTCCCTCCCTGACCTCGTTTGGATCAACGAGGATACCACCCTTCAGAAAGATGACAAAGATAGATGGTACCGAGATCAAAACAACAACCTGATATTGCCTGCCATCCTAGGTCGTCACCTATGTGAACACCTGCACACAACTACACACTTGGGGGAGAGAAAGACCTTGACACTTCTCCAGACGGCCTGTCTGAGGTTCCCTTGACAAAATGCAACTGTACGAGAGATAATCCAGGCTTGCAAAGCGTGCCAGCTGATGAGGACAGAGAAAAGGCAGCACACTGGAACGAGGTACCGAGGGGAAGAGCCAGGGCAACACTGGGAGATAGATTTCACTGAGGTAAGACCAGGCAAGTACGGGTATTGCTATCTGTTGGTTCTGGTAGATACCTTCTTGAGATGGGTAGAAGCCTTCCCCACTAAGAGAGAGACAGCAACAGTGGTTGCTAAAAAGATCTTAGAGGAGATAGTGCCTAGGTACGGGCTGCCAGTGACTATGGGCTCAGATAACGGACCTGCCTTTGTGAGCCCAGCTCTGGGGACAAAATGGAAGTTACATTGTGAATATAATCCCCAGAGCTCAGGACAGGTTGAGAGAATGAATCGGACCCTAAAAAAAAACTTTGACAAAGTTGGCAATAGAGACTGGCGGGGACTGGGTGACCCTCCTTCCCTTCGCGCTCTTTTGAGCACGTAACACCCCTTATAAGCTGAATCTTACCCCTTTTGAGATTCTCTATGAAAGACCCCCTCCTGTGTGTCCTATATTCGAGGGAAAATGCCTACCACCCCCTACCTTGGGACAATTCCAGCAAACACTGATGGCATTAAATAAGGTGCATAGCCATGTTTAGAAATTAATTCGAGAGATACACGAGGGAACAAACAAGGAGACCATCCCCTCACATAATATTGGCCCAGGTGATTGGGTTTGGGTAAAACGACACCAATCTAAAGCATTAGAACCTAGATAGAAAGGCCCTTATGTTGTTCTCCTTACCACTCCTACTGCTGTTAATGTCGATGGGATCGGGCCCTGGGTTCACTGCAATCTTGTGCGGCAAGCCACCCCAGAAGAACAGGAAAAGGCGCAAGCAGAATGAGAGGCAAGACCTCACCTGTCAAATCCTTTGAAACTGAAACTCGTACGACGGGAGCCCTCTTAACTCCCCTGCTGATAACAGTTTTCATCAGCCAAGGAACAACCAGCCACAACCCCCATCAGCCAGCTAACCTGACTTGGGTAATCTACAATCCTGAGACTGGAGAAGTGCTTAATTCAAGCTCCAACGTGGCCCCCAAAGGGACATGGTGGCCAGTACTGACCTTTGATTTGTGCGTGCTGGTGGCTGACGGTAGTGGGTTTGGTCCCCACCAACTGACCAAGTTCTTTGCCCACGGCTCTTTCGGTATGTTCACCCGTAACTGTGAGCAAAAAGGCCCACAGTACTACGAACAGGTGCCTGTCTATGTCTGCCCTGGGGGAAGAAGAGATCGGAACCAAATTGAAAAGTGTGGGGGAGTTGACTCTTTTTATTGTGCCGCTTGGGGTTTCGAAACCATGGGAACAGTCCATTGGCTCACTAACTCCGACAAGGACCTCATTCAGGTAAAATCACCCCTGAATTCCCAGAAATGTCCAACTAAGAGAGTATCATCCAAACCCGGGCAATGTTTCCCATTACAGATCAAATTCACAGACAAAGAGAAAAAATTTACCAGGTGGGATGTTGGCCGAGCTTGGGGCCTCCGTCTTTACAAGACTGGCTATGACACAGGATTCCGGTTCAAGCTTAAATTAAAACTGGGACCACTCTATTTGGCACCCAAAGTAGCCTTAGGACCAAACCAGGGAACAACCCCAAAGCCTCCCTCCCAGAACCAAAGTCAGGTTAATAGATCGACTCCACGCACCGTGGGACCCCCCAGGGTTGACATGTCCCCACCAACAGACCCCCTTATGAAAATGATCTCCTCAGCTTATCTCACCCTAAATGCCTCTCGTCCGGACTTAACAAATGGTTGCTGGCTTTGCTATAATATAAGGCCTCCCTATTATGAGGCAGTTGCCTTTTCTTCAAGATTCAATGTGACCTCTGATGTCTCAGCCTGCAGATGGCAGCAACAACCTGGGTCAGGCCGGTTGACAGTAGGCTCCATTATGGGCATAGGCACCTGTATAAGAACTATCCCTAAGACTTATCAACACCTATGTAATCATAATTCAGTCCCTAGGACTAGCCTCCCCAATTCTACTCATCAGTGGGTACTTCCGCCAGAAAACGGGTGGTGGGCTTGCTCCGCCGAAATAACCCCGTCTGTCCATAAGGCAGCACTTAATGCCTCCCAAGATTTCTGTGTCCTAGTCCACCTGATCCCCCGGCTAAACTATTACTCAAAAGAAGAGCTGCAACCAAGGTTAGACCCATCGGGTCAATATAGGGTAAAACAAAACCAGTCATTGCCCTGACTTTAGCAGTCCTATTGGGTGCTATAAGAATGGGAAGTGAGATCGCAGCCTTAACGTTACAAGATGAACAGAATAATCAACTAAGGGCTGCAATAAAGATACTGAACAACTCGAAAAGTCCATTTCACACCTCCAAGAATCCCTGAGCTCCTTGGCTAAAGTAGTGTTACAAAATAAGAGAGGTTTAGGTTTGTTGTTTCTGTAACAAAGAAGATTATGTGCAGCACTGGGAAAAAAATGTTGTTTCTATATCGACCATTCAGGGGTGGTACAAAAATCTCTCCAAAAAGTAAGAGAGAGACTAGCCCAGTGGAAGAGATAATGAAAAGCCCAACAAGACTGGTTTGAATCTTGGTTTCAGCGCTTCCCCTGGTTGACCACTTTGATTTCCACCCTCCTGGGTCAACTCATAATATTAATATTGTTACTGACCTTTGGTCCATGCATTTTAAACCGTCTGGTCTCATTTATTAGGGAGCGCCTAAATACCATCCAAATTATGGTATTGAGACAACAATATCAGTCAGTTTCACAGGGTGAAGAGAAAGATTCCTCTACAAAAGTACAAAGACAGGGGAGAAATGTGAGGCTGTCACGGCTAATGCCATGACAGGCAGCCTAGATTAAGAGTAGGCCTGGTTTCCCGGGGTAACATAATTATCAGGCCTCCTGGAGCCAGCCAATCAACATATGCCTAGAAAGAAAAAGGGAACCTATCAGGGGAAAGCTGAAAGCCCCACGTTGTGCCAACAAAAATTACCTTGAAACTGTGTAACCAATCCGCTTGCGCCAACTACCTACTGTGTAGCCAATCTGCTTGCGCCAACTACCTGCTGCTTTTTTTGACCTAATAAATACCCGAGAGAACTGGGGCTTGGGGCCTTTTCGTCCTCACACCCTTGGTGAGAGTGGGAGGCCCCAGCTCAAATCAGTAATAAATTCCCCTATTGCAAGTTGCATTGTTTCGAGGAGTCTTCTTTCCTCGAAAGAAAGAAGTCGGAGAAGGGACTCCGACTACGGGCAGAACAGTAATGTTCAAAATTCTCCAAGACAGGCTTCAACAGTACGCGAACTGTGAACTTCCGGATGTTCAAGCTAGATTTAGAAAAGGCAGAGGAATCAGAGATCAAATTGCCAACATCTATTGGATCATAGAAAAAGCAAGAGAATTTTGGAAAAACATCTACATCTGCTTCATTGCCTACGCTAAAGCCTATGACTGTATGGATCATGACAAACTGGAAAATTTTAAAGAGATGGGAATACTAGACCACCTTACCTGCCTCCTGTGAAACCTGTATGCAGTTCAAGAAGCAACTGTTAGAATTGGACCTGGAACAGTGGCATGGTTCCAGATTGGGAAAGGAGTACATCAAGGATGTATATTGTCACCCTGCTTTTTTAACTTATATGCAGAGTATATCATGTGAAATGCCAGGCTAGATGAAGCACAAGCTGGAATCAAGATTGCTGGGGTACATATCAATAAACTCAAATATGCAGATAACACCATCCTTATGGCAGAAAGTGTAGAGGAACTAAAGAGCCTGTTGATGAAAGGAAAGAGGAGAGTGAAAAAGGTGGCTTAAAACTCAGCATTCAAAAAACTAACATCATGGCATCTGATCTCATCACTTCATTGCAAATAGATGGGGAAACAGTGGAAACAGTGAGAGACTTTATTTTCTTGGGCTCCAAAATCACTGCAGATGGTGACTGCAGCCATGAAATTAAAAGATGCTTGCTCCTTGGAAGAAAAGCTATGACCAACCTGGACAGCAGAGACATTGAAACAGCAGCAGAGACATTACTGCCAACAATGGTCCATATAGTCAAGCTATGGTTTTTCTAGTAGTCTTGTATGGATGTGAGAATTGGACCATAAAGAAAGCTGAGCACCGAAGAATTGATGCTTTTGAACTATGGTTGGAGAAGATTCTTGAGAGTCCCTTGGACTGCAAGGAGATCAACCCAGTCCATCCTAAAGGAAATCAGTCCTGAATATTCACTGGAAGTACTGATGCTGAAGCTGAAACTCAAATACTTTGGCCACCTGATGTGAAGAACTGACTAATTGAAAAAGAGACTGATACTGGGAAAGACTGAAGACAGGAGGAAAAGGGGTTGATAGAGGATGAGATGGTTGGTTGACATCACCAACTCAATGGACATGAGTTTGAGCAAGCTCCAGGAGTTGGCAGTGGACAGGGAAGCCTGGTGTGCTCCAGTCCATGGGGTCACAAAACTAGGACACGACTAAGAGACTGGACTGAACTGAACATCAGTTAGGTCCCATCTTTGAGTCATGCCTGAGTATGGGTGTTATATGTCACTGATTTGCCTTGTTGAGAGCTTTCCTGATGGAAGCAATGAGAAACCACCTACTTTGGCGCAGTCAGTGTTGTGCTGGTGACAGGTGAGCTGTGTCTGGTGCCTCCCTTGTGTCTTCTACGTCTATCTATTTAGCATGCTGCTCCACACTCGCTCTAAGCTATTTTGAGACCACAGTCCCACCAGATGGCAGGATTGGGTGTGAACTCCTCCATCTCCCTAGACATGAGTACTCTCTGTTATACTACTGTGAATTATGCTGTTTTCATCCCTGTATAAGTCAGCTAATTTATTCAGATACCTCAAAGTCCTTACTGGCATTTGTCACAAACTAATGCTGGAAAGGTTGAGGGTCTGAAAAAATTAAGATCACAAAAGGCGTATCTCATTTGGATTATTAGCCATTTTACTATTGCATCAGTTCAGTTCAGTCGCTCAGTCGTGTCCAGCTCTTTGCATATTGCATAGTTTTTGACAAATTAAACTTTTTTTGAGCTTTAGTTTCCTATCTGTAAATTAAAATGGGGTTGTGGAGTCTTGCAGTGTGTGTCCAGTCCATTCATCCTATTCTGGGGCTGGAATCCTGGCACACTCTAGTTACCTCTGGCTTGCCTGGCTGCAGCCGTATTCTATCCCAGTGGCCAGTGACTGCCCAGGTTTTGGGCAGGTGACTCAAGAAGTGTATTTACCAAAACCAGATAAACAGGTGATGAGAAGTGACCTCTCTCTGAGGGCAGAGCTGCTCTTATCCATCCCCCCTCCTTGCAGGGAGATCCCAGCCATCAGCCGGGATGGAGAGTTCTAAGACTTAAAATGAAGCAGAGGGCTTCCCTGGTGTCTTAGTGGTAAAGAATCTGCCTGTCAATGCAGGAAACACGGGTTAGATCCCTGATCCGGGAAGATCCCACATGTCATGGAGCAACTAAGCCCATGTGGCACAACTATTGAGCCTATGCCCTAGAGCTTGTGAGCCACAGCAAGAGGAGCTACTGCAGTAAGAAGCCCACACACTGAAACTAGAGAGTAGCCCCCGCTCACCGAAGGTAGAGAAAAGCCCATGTAGGAACGAAGACCCAGCAAAGCCAAATAAATAAACAAGTAAAATTATTAACAAGAAGGAAACAGAGATGTGACTCGAGGGAAAGTCCCTACAGTCGTTTGAGGTTTGGGCCCACTTTTCCCTGAGGTAGCTACACTCCAATTCTCTGTTTCCTAAGTTTCTTTTCTGCTTTAGTTGCATTTTGTCTCTTGCAATCAAGAGAGTTTTGACTAAAATAGGTATTACACCTGATTTCACTATTTCCAAGATTTTTCATAAGACTGAGGTAAAAAATAAATAGTGCATAGACATCTTACTTTTTTGTGTGTAAAAACTGTGCTAACATACATGTAATATAAAATGTACCACCCTAACTATTTTAAGTCTGAGTGCGGAAGAATTGATGCTTTCAAATTGTGATGCTGGCGAAGACTGTTGAGAGTCTTTTGGACTGCAAGGAGATCAATCAATCCTAAAGGAAATCAATTCTGAATATTCATTGGAAAGACTGATGCTAAAGCTCCAGTACTTTGGTCATCTGATGCAAAGAGCCGACTCCTTGGAAAAGACCCTGATGCTGGTAAAGACTGAGGGCAGGAGGAGAAGAGGTGACAGAGGATGAGATGGTTAGATAGTATCTCTGACTCAATGGACATGAATTTGAGCAAACTCCAGGAGATAGTGGAGGACAGGGAAGCCTTGCTTGCTGCAGTCCATGGAGTTGCAAAGGGTCGGACATGACTTAGTGGTGAAAGTGAAAAGTGAAAGTAAAGTCGCTCAGTTGCTCAGTTGTGTCCGACTCTTTGCAACCAGTGGATTGTAGCCTACCAGGCTCCTCCGTCCATGGGATAGTGATGCCACAACAACAATTCCAGTGTGTTAAGTATATTCATAATATTGTGAATATATTACCACCATTCATCTCAATAGCTCTTATCATCTTGCAAAACTAAACTTCTATACCCATTAAATGTCCCAAGTCCCTTTCCACCAGCCTCTGGTTACCCCACCTCTACTTTCCACATTAGGTAACATTCAAGTGAAATGGTACAGTAATTGTCCTTATGTGACTGCCTGATTTCACTGAAGTGTCCTCAAGGTTTATCCATGTTGTAGCAAATGTCAGAATTCCCTTTCTTTTAAGGCTGGATAATATTCAATTGTGTATATACATCCCATATTGCTTATCCATTCATCCATTGATGGACACTTGGGCTGTTTACCCATTTTAGCTGTTGTGAATGATGTCAGTGTTAACATGGGTGTACAGATGTTGCTTTCAGGCTCTGCTTTTATTTATTTATTTATTGGCTGTGCTGGGTCTTTGTTGCTGTGTGGACTTTTCTTCAGTTGTGGCAAATGAGGACTACTTTCTAGTTGTGGTGCATGGGCTTCTCATAATTGTGGCTTTTCTTGTTGTGGAACACAGACTCTAGGGCACATGGGCTTCAGTGGTTGAAGCTCCTGGGCTCTAGAGCACAGGCTTGGTAGTTGTGGTGCATGAGCTTAGCTTCTCTGAGGCACGTGGCATCCTCCTGGATGAAGGGTTGAACCAGTGTCTCCTGCGTTGGCAGGTGGATTCCTTGCCACTGAGCCACCAGGGAAGCCTCTTGAACGATGAGTTTTAAGCCAACTTTTTCACCCTTGTCTTTCACCCTCATCAAGAGACTCTTTAGTTCCTCTTCACCTTCTGCCATTAGAGTGATATCATCTGCATATCTTTGTTGATATTTCTTCAGGCAGTCCTGGAGCCCAGCATTTCAAATGGTGTACTCTGTGTAGCAGTTAAGTAATCAGGGTGACAATATACAGCATTGTCATACTTCTTTCTCAATTTTGAACCAGTCTGTTGTTCCATGTCCAGTTCTAACTGTTGCTTCTTGACCTGTGTACAGGTTTCTTAGGAGACAGGTAAGGTGGTCTGGTATTCCTGTCTCTTTAAGAATTTTCCACAGTGTGTTTTGATCCACACATTCAAAGGCTTTCATGTAGTCAGTGAAGCAGAAGTAGATGTTTTTCTAAAATTCCCTTGCTTTCTCTGTGATCCAGTGTATGTTGACAATTTGATCTCTGATTCCTCTGCGTTTTCTGAACCCAGCTTGTACATCTGGAAATTCTCGGTTCATTTACTACTGAAGCCTTGCTTGGAGAATTTTGAGCATAGTCTTACTAGTATGTGAAATGAGTGCAATTATACGGTAGTTTGAACATTCTTTGCCATCTCCCTTCTTTCAGATTGTAATGAAAACTGACCTTTTCTAGTCCTGTGGCCACTGCTAAGTTTTCCAAACTTGCTGGCATGTTGAGTGCAGCACTTTAACAGCATCATCTTTTAGGATTTGAAATAGCTCATTGGAGTTCCATCACCTCCACTAGCTTTGTTTATAGTAATGCTTCCTAAGGCCCACTTAACTTCACACTCCTGGATGTCTGGTTCTACGTGAGTGACCACACCATCATGGTTATCCAGGTCATTCAGACTTTTTTGGTATAGTTTTTCTGTGTAGTGTTGCCACCTCTTCTTAATATCTTCTGCTTCTGTTACTGTTAGGTCTTTACTGTTTCTGCCCTTTATCAAGCCCATTCTTACATGAAATGTTTCCTTGATAGCTCTAATTTTCTTGAAGAGATTTCTAGTCTTTCCCTTTCTGTTTTTCCCCTCTATATCTTTGCATTATTCACTTAAGAAGGCTGTCTTATTTCTCCTTGCTATTGTCTGGAACTCTGCATTCAGTTGGGTATATCTTTCCCTTTCTCCCTTGCTGTTTGCTTCTCTTCTTTTCTCAGCTATTTGTAAAGCCTCCTCAGAGAACTACTTTACCTTCTTGCATTTTCCCCCCCTTTGGGATAGTTTTGGTCACCACCTCCCGTGCAGTGTTACGAAACTCTGTCCATAGGTTTCCAGGCACTATGTCTACCAGATTTAATCCATTGAATCTATTTGTCACCTCCATGGCATAATTATAAGGGATTTGATCTAGGACGTACCTCAGTGACCTACTGGTTTTCCCTCCTTTCTTCAACTTAAGCCTGGAAAGAGAAAAAGAAAAAATTAAGTCTGAATTTTGCAATAGGGAACTGTGGGCTTTAATAATAATAAATATATCAATGTTAGTGCATCAAAGGTAGCAAATATACCACAGTAATTGTTGACTGTTGTTGTGTGTTGTTTAGTCACTAAGGCATGTCTGATTCTGAACAACCACATTGACTGTAATCTGGCAGACTTTTCTGTCCATGGGATTTCCTAGGCAAGAATACTGGAGTGGGGTGCCTTTCCTTCTCCAGGGGCTCTTCTCTACCCAGGGATTGAACCCGCATCTCTTGCATTGGCAGGCAGATTCTTGCCTCTGAGTCACCAAGGAAGCCCTATATTTCAGTAGTATAAAAGTGTAAATATAGGGGACACTATCTGAAGATGGGGGATGGGGGATGGGTTATAAAGGAGCTCTTTGTACTTTGCAATCAATTTTTATGTAAAACTGACACTGCTGTAAAAAATGGTCTAATGATAAAATACTACACATGGGCCTTAAAAAATTTTTTTACAAGTTTGTCTTTGTCATGGATATTGATTTTTAAATCCTCAAATGTGAACAGAAATTGATCAGGCAATACACATGTGATTTTATGTGTACACAATAGACACTTTTATGTACTTGCATAAGTATATATTAAATAAATAACATATTAAATAAAGACTTTCTCTAAGCCTATAAACAAAAGTCAGATAACCATATAAGCAAAAGTTCTTCACAGAACGTGTGAACATTGGACTAATGGGAGCTTTTATCCATTGCTGGTAAATATACATCTTTATTTAATATATTTGATATTAATATCCCTGGATACTAATTCTGTATAATTGTAAATTCCTTCTGGTGTGTTGCTAGTCTTTCTGTTTTGCTTATGGTGGTTTTTTGCTGGTGAATACACATCCATGGACTTCCCTGGTGGCTCAGATAGTTCAAGAACCTTTCTGCAATGCAGGAGACCAGGGTTCAATCCCTGGATCAGGAACATCGCTGGAGAAGGCAATATTCTTGCCTGGAGAATTCCATGGACACAGTAGCCTGGAGGGCTACAGTTCATGGGGTTGCAAAGAATCAGACACGACTGAGTGACTAATACACAGACACACACACATCTATAGGAGGACAAGGAACTGTGTAAGATTTTCCTGGAAACAGTGTTGAATCAGTTGCAAAAGTAAAATTTAGAACAAGATGGCAGAGGAGTAGGTGGACATGGGGTGCATCTCTCTCCATGGATACATCAGGAATACACCTTCAACACAGAAGTACATGCAGAACCCCAGTTGAGAGTGGACAGGAGTACCTGGCCAGTGGAAAAGAATATATAGAACCACGCAAAACTCGGTAGAATGAAGGAACTAGGGAGAAAAACAGGAGTGTTAGTAGGACTGAACCTGCCCTTGGCGGGTGGGGGAACTGAAGCAGGGGTCTGATCCCCACAGCAGAGCAGTTGTCTGAGTCAGAGGAGAAACGTTTAAGGCTGAGAGTGAGACAGCTGATCTGTGGCAGCCTAAATGGAATGAGAATCAGACAATCCTTGCTAAAGCCATACATATGCCAGGCAGGAACACAGGTCTCCTGGAAGGGACAGTGGCTAGGAGCTGGAGTTTGAGATTGTGGTATAATCCCAGGGAGAGGGCCGCTGTTGTCTGCAGAGAGAGAGATTGAGGGGATGTGAGGGAAGAGATTGTGGTGGGAAATGCCTGTGGAGAAAAGCCAGGCAGCCATGGAAGCAAGCTGATACTCCTGAGTCACACATAGAGGATGGAGCCATCACCATGACCTCTCTCCACATGCCAGCATCAGCAGCTGAACAATAGAGAGCCTGGCCCATCAAATGCCTGACGTGCTGAACTATAGAGTAGGACCCCACCCAGGGTGCCCCTTCAAGTGCCTGATGCGCTGATCTACAGAGTAGGACCCCAGTCAGGGGGCCCCTCTATGTGCCTGATGTGCCGAACAACAGAGGAGGACCCCAGGCAAGGGAGCCCTCTAAGTGCCTGAACAGGCAGAGCTATGGAGAAAGACGGGCCAGAGAGGCCTTCTGATGGCCAGCTACGAGAGGCTGGAAAAAAGACTGGTAGGGCCATAACTCCTGCCACAGAGGCAGTCTGTGTCCCTGAACATTTGGCGCCATCAGTGTCCCCACAAGCCAAGCACCTTCACGCTCAACTCTCACTGGGGCAGAGCTGCCAAAGTCCAAAAAAAAAAAAAAAAAAAAATTGTGTTTATGTGCGCAGGGTCGCTTCTGCCCTGTCCAACTCTTTGCGACCCTGTAGACTGTGGCCTGCCAGGCCTCTCTGTCAGAGAGGGGGTTCTCCAGGTGAGAATACTGGAGTGTATTGGCCAATACTGTTTGTCATGCCATTCTAGAACACTGTATTTCCAACTACCCTAGCCACCAACCCTCCTGAGTAGCTGGTACTTCCAGAACCCCTGCAACCCAAGCAGCTGCACCACTTCCTCACCTGGCCCTCACAGTGACAAACCCAAGCCCTCCAGGGCAGCTTCAGGAGCTAAACCGCAGTGGACGACCCACATATAGAGGCGGAAGTAAAACCACAATTGAATCCCAGGGGTGGCGTGGCTAAGGAAGAAGACCCAAAACCTTCCCACCAGCTGACAAGCTGCAGATTAAATCTACATAACAACTAAGCAGACTTTGTGTCTATGGAATATATAAAGGGCCACTGAGAGCTCCCACAAAAGAAAACGCACTAGCTTTGATAGCTGTGGACACTGGAGGCAAGAGCACACAGGAGTAGGACCAGATTAGAATCTGAGCAGCCCCCACAGCAGGTCCAAGATCAGCAGAGTGTTGGAGGGCATCCTAGGGAGGTGAGGTGGACTGTGAGTCCCAGTGAGGGAAAGGACTCTGACAGCAGTGACTCAAGAAAAACATTTATTATTCTTATTTTTTGACTTGTTCTGTAGATTCTCTTGGATTGTTTTTCTCCCCCCCCTCCCCATTGTTGACTTTATTGGCACTAAGAAATCTAATTAAGCTTTTGAGCTTTTTCCCCGCTTCTTCCTCAGTCACATTTTTTGTTGTTGTCATAAACCTCTGCCTTGACGTTGGGCTTTTGCAGTTCTGTGGAGTTTTCCTCTTCTTTTTTCTTTCTCTTTTTATAATTTTAATTTTTAAAACCTATTTTTTTTTCTGCATCTATTCCTTTGTTTGCTTTTCCTACTGTTCTTTTCCCCTTGCAGTTAATCTTTAACGTATATAAATTTTCTTTATCTACCTCTATTTAACTTTGCATATCTATTCTTTCTTTTCTTTATCTCCTTTCCTCTCAGCATATTTGGTAGTTTTATTTTCATTGCTTTATTCCCCAGTTGGCACCTTGCTTTAGTTTTGTATTCCAGTTTGTGTTTTAATTAGTTTTGTTCTGGTAGATATAATTTTTGGTTTCCTTTGTTTGCTGGGTCAATCTCTTGTACTTAATTATTGTTGGACTGTTTTGATTTTGCTTATGGGTTTATATGTATATGTGTATATCCAGCCACACTTTCTATTGTTATTATAAACCTCTGCCTCTACATTGGGCTTTTGCAGTTCTGTGGAGTTTTCCTTTTTTGTTTCATCTGTTTTTTTCTCTTTTCTCTTTTTTATTATTTTAATTTTTTAAAACCTATTTTTTTTTTCTACATTCATTCCTTTGTTTGGCTTTCTTACTGTTCTTTTCCCCTTGCAGTTACTCTTTAATGTATATAAATCTTCTTCAACTACCTCTTTTTAGCTTTGCATATCTATTCATTCTTTCTTTCCTTTCCTTGAACACAAGAGCTTTGGAGAACGTCGTATTTCTGGCTTCAAATGAGAGTGGAATATGCCACAACACACACCCACGGGTTAGTGCCTCATTACTTCTTCCCCATTAGTCTCTCCCAACACGCAGGACAAATTCCAACCCCTTCATATCTTCTGTGCTGTGGGTCAGTTCAGTTCAGTTCAGTTGCTCAGTTGCATCCAACTCTGTGACCCCATGGACTGCAGCACGCCAGGCCTCCCTGTCTATCACCAACTCCCAGAGCTTGCTCAAACTCATGTCCATTGAGTTGGTGATCCAACCATCTCATGCTCTGTCGTCCCCTTCTCCTGCCTTCAATCTTTCCCAGCATCAGGGTCTTTTCCAATAAGTCAGTTCTTCACATCAGGTGACCAAAGTATTGGAGTTTCAGCTTCAGCATCAGTCCTTCCAATGAATATTCAGGACTGATTTCCTTCAAGATGGACTGGTTGGATCTCCTTGCTGAAAGGCAAGGAGAGTGAAAGGTTATCATGAAAAATCTACGAAGAAATAATTGCAGAAAAGACAACAAAAGGCAATTGGAATTACCTTTAGAAAGTAAAAATAGAGCTGCTAGGACATCATGCAGACTCAGTCTGAAGGATGTCGGCAGAGAGAACCAGATTTTGTAAAGGTGCATGTTGCACAGTGTGCGCTGGACTATTTACAATAGCCCATAAATAAAAGAAACCAAATGTTTATGGAGAGTTGAAGTATAAAGAAGTGGTACTTGGACCAATGCACTATGACTCAGTTATTGAAAGGAATGAAATAATGATATTTTCAGGAACATAGATAAAATTAGGTAATCAAGTTAAGAGTGTCAGAATCAGAAAGATAAATATAAGTTATTACTTACAGGTGGAATTTAAAACTAGACACCAATGAATTAATTGACAAAACATAAACAGACACAGACTTAAATAACAAACTTAAGGTTACCAAAGAAGAAAGAAGGGGGCAAAGAACAAATTGAAAGTTTAGATTTAACAGTTACAAACATTACCTAAAAAGAGATAATCAATAAGAACCTATGTGTTCTAACAGAAGTCTGTCAATATTCTGTAGCTAACCTATATGGGGAAAAAAAAAATCCTTATATGAATAAACACAAGTATATGTATATAACTATACAACCCACCCCAGCATTTTTGCCTGGGAAATCGCGTGGACAGAGGAGCCCGGCCGGGCTACAGTCCATGGGGTCACAAAGAGTCAGCCACGACTGAGTGACCAGTAACACACACCCACAAAATACAGAACCTTGTCTATCAATGTTACTATAATAAGAAATAAATGTTAATTTTTTAATTCAAAAAAGAGGGAATGAAGTCAAGAATTTAGCTGTGTATTCTGGTATATTCCACTCTAATTTACATCCCCAAACTAGGACCGGCATTAAGGCTTTCATTGTCTGAGTCGCCAGTTTGGTAAGAGGAAACACTGCCCCCATGTGGACGTTTCCCAGAACAGCAATTTAAAAACTGTTGCTGCCGCCGCTGCTGCTAAGTCGCTTCAGTTGTGCTGGACTCTGTGCGACCCCATAGACAGCAGCCCACCAAGCTCCTCTGTCCATGGGATTCTCCAGGCAAGAACACTGGAGTGGGTTGCCATTTCCTTCTCCAATGCATACATGCATGCTAAGTCACTTCAGTCGTGTCCGACTCAGTGCGACCCTATGGACAGCAGCCCACCAGGCCCCTCTGTCCACGGGTTTCACTAGTCAAGAATACTGGAGTGGGTAAACTGTTGCTTAAGGGCGCTTACTATTCAGAACAACTGCTGGGCTGCGTGAGTCAGTTCAGTTCAGTTCAGTTCAGTCAATCAGTCGCGGCCGACTCTGCGAACCCATGGACTGCAGCACCCAAGGCTTCCCTGTCCATCACCAACTTCCGGAGCTTACACAAACTCATGTCCATTGAGTCGGTGATGCCATCCAATCATCTCATCCTCTGTCACCCCCTTTCAATCTTTCCCAGCATCAGGGTCTTTTCCAATGAGTCAGCTCTTTGCATCAGATGGCCAAAGTATTAGAGCGTCAGCTTCAGCATCAGTCCTTCCAATGAATATTCAGGACTGATTTCCTTTAGGATGAACTGGTTTGATCTCCTTGCTGTCCAAGGGACTCTCAAGAGTCTTCTCCAACAACACAGTTCAGAAACATCAATTATTTGGCATTTCGCTTTCGTGATAATCCAACTCTCACATCCATACATGACTATTGGAAAAACCATAGCTTTGACTAGATGGACCTTTGTTGGCAAAATAGTGTCTCTGCTTTTTAATATCCTGTCTAGGTTGGTCACAGCTTTTATTCCAAGGAGCAAGGGTCTTCTAATTTCATGACTGCAGTTACCATCTGCAGTGATTCTGGAACCCAAGAAAATA
Source organism: Muntiacus reevesi (assembly GCF_963930625.1). Taxonomy (NCBI): domain Eukaryota; kingdom Metazoa; phylum Chordata; class Mammalia; order Artiodactyla; family Cervidae; genus Muntiacus; species Muntiacus reevesi. The sequence continues at coordinate 29,095,884 of NC_089261.1, forward strand.
AAGTCTGTCACTGTTTCCATTGTTTCCCTATTTATTTGCCACGAAGTGATGGAACCAGATGCCATGATTTTAGTTTTTTGAATGTTGAGTTTTTAAGCCAGCTTTTTCACTCTCCTCTTTCACTTTCATCAAGAGGCTCTTCAATTCCTCTTTGGTTTCTTCCATAAGGGTGGTATCATGTGTTTATCTGAGGTTATTGATATTTCTCCCAGCAATCTTGATTCAGCTTGTGCTTCACCCAGCCCAGCATATTGCATGATGTACTCTGCATAAAAGTTAAATAAGCAGGGTGACAATATACAGCCTTGACATACTCTTTTCCCAATTTATAATCAGTCTGTTGTTCCATGTCCAGTTCTAACTGTTGCTTCCTGACCTGCATACAGATTTCTCAGGAGGAGGGTAAGGTGGTCTGGTAATCCCATCTCTTGAAGAATTTTCCAGTTTGTTGTGATCCACACAGTCAAAGGTTTTGGTGTAGTCAATAAAGCAGATGTAGATGTTTTCTGGTATTTTCTTGCTTTTTCTATGATCCAACGGATGTTGGCAATTTGATCTCTGGTTCCTCTGCATTTTCTAAATCTAACTTCAACATCTGGAAGTTCTCAGTTCACGTACTGTTGAAGCCTCATTTGGAGAATTTTGAATATTACTTTGCTAGCATATGAGATGAGTGCAATTGTATGGTAGTTTGAACATTCTTTGGCACTGCCTTTCTTTGGATTGGAATGAAAACTGACCTTTTCCAGTCCTGTGGCCACTGCTGAGTTTTCCAAATTTGTTGGCATATTGAGTGAAGCACTTTAACAGCATCTTCTTTTAGGACTTGAAATAGCTCAATTGGAATTCTATTACCTTCATTAACTTTGTTCATAGTGATGATTCCTAAGGTCCACTTGACTTCACATTCCAGAATGTCTGGCTCTAGATGAGTGATCACACCATCGTGATTATCTGAGTCGTGAAGATCTTTTTTGTACAGTTCTTCTGTGTATTCTTGCCACCTCTTCTTAATATCTTCTGCTTCTGTTATGTCCATACCGTTTCTGTCCTTTATTATGCCCATCTTTGCATGAAATATTCCCTTGGTATCTCTAATTTTCTTAAAGAGATCTCTAGTCTTTCCCATTCATTCTATTGTTTTCCCTATTTCTTTGCATTGATCACTGAGGAAGTCTTTCTTATCTCTCCTTGCTTTTTCTTTGGAACTCTGCATTCAAATGGGTATATCTTTCCTTTTCTCCTTTGCCTTTAGCTTCTCTTCTTTTCTAAGTTATTTGTAAGGCCTTCTCAGACAATCATTTTGCATTTTTGCACTTGTTTTTCTTGGGGATGGTCTTGATCACTGACTCCTGTACAATGTCACAAACCTCCACCCATAGTTCTTCAGGCCCTATTTCTGTAAGATCTAATCCCCTGAATCTATTTGTCTCTTCCACTGTATAATCATAAGGAATTTGGTTTAGGTCATACCTGAATGGTCTAATGGTTTTCCCTACTTTCTTCAATTTAAGTCTGAATTTTGCAATAAGGAGTTCATGATCTGAGCCACAGTCAGCTCCTGGTCTTGTTTTTGCTGACTGTATAGAGCTTCTGCATCTTCAGCTGCAAAGAATACAATCAATCTGATTTCAGTATTGACCATCTGGTGATGTCCATGTGTAGAATCATCTCTTGTGTTATTGGAAGTGGGTGTTTGCTATGATCAGTGCGTTCTCTTGAAAAATTCTGTTAGCCTTCGCCCTGCTTCTTTTTGTACTCATTTTGTGTATGATACCTGCCCTCAAAGTTTTTAGGGGTAAGTAAATTCAATTAAAAATGTTTACTTAAAACTCTACATGAAATATTGCTCAATATGGTGAATTGTTAGCAATATGAAAATAAAAACTACAATAGTTATTACCTCAGAAAAGACAATTAGGCCACTAACAAAAAATCTATAGAGACAAGAAATGCTAGAGTGGGGTTAAGAAAGGAGACCTTTTAATGATGTGTGTGGGATGTAATTGGTAACAGTCATCATAAGGACCACTAAAGAAGAGCCTTTTAAAAGTAAATATAGAGTTACCATATCATCTGGGAGTTCCATTCCTAGGAATATATACAGAGAAAACCTGATTTTGAAAAACACACGCACCCAAGCATGCCCTGCAGCAGCATTTAAAACAGCCAAGACATGAAAATAAACAAATTGTACCTGGACAGATAAGTGGACATAGAAAAAGTGATGCAGGTATAAACGGACTATTTCTCTGCAATGAAAAAATGAAATAGCATCATTTTCTAAGACATAGATAAATCTAGAGATAATCATAGTATGTGAAGTAAGTCAGAGAGAGAAAAGCAAATATCATATAGTACCACTTAAAGGTGAGATGGAAAAGAATGCATACCAATGAGTTAACTTACAATAGACAGATAGTCTTAGAAAACAAACATGGTTCCCAAAAAAGAATGACGTGTAACAGGGGTGAATTAGGAGGTTGAGGTTAATTTATACCCACAAATATCTATAAAATACCTAATCAACATTCACCTACTTTAGAACTGGTGATATACTAAGCACTATGTAATAACTGATATGTGAAATAAAACCAAGATGATTGGATATATGTATGGGTAAAACTGAAAAAAAGTTTCTGTACACAACCAAAACCCACAATATTGTAAGTCAACTTTGCCTCAATAAAAATAAACATTAATGTAAATTAACACAAAAACAAAAGAAATAATGAGACACAAGTTTTAGTGGCTTTTTGTGCCATATTCCACACTGATGTACAACTAGAAACTAGGACCAAACTTAAGACTCCGGTTACCATAGTAACAAGTGAGGTACATGAAGCAACTCTGCCACCTTGTGGCCATTTATACCAACAGCAACCTTAAAACTATTAACGGTACGACCGTTTTATATTCACAAGGAATGCTGCACTCTAAGTGATTCCTTCACTTAAAAAATTTCCAAGGATAACTAAATAGAAAAAAATTAAAAACTGGATACTATCAAGGAGAAAAAATCAACAGTAATTTTTACTCACACTGTTTGAAAAAAAAGCCCATGGAAACATGCTGAATATTGTGAATTATTGGAGATATACAAGCAAAAACTACAATGAGAGATCACTCTGCACCAGTGTGAAAGGCCATCTTCAAAACTCAGTAAAGAATAAATCATAAAAAGGACACAGAGGACAGAGAACTCATTTATGGTACTTGAGGCATATAAGTGGTAAAAGTCACTAAAGACAGTAGTACGGAACTGCCCTAAAATGTAAAAGTAAAGCTACCATGAGATCCTGCAACTCCACTCTGAAGAGCATTGGAAGAGAAGACCTGATTCTGAAAAGATATATACAGCCACGTGCCCACTGGACTATAGTTTACAATAGTCAAAAATGGAAGTAAAAATACATATAGTGAGATGAATGGATAAAGAAGTGATACATGTAAACAAAACTATATGACTCAGCAATGAAAAAGACTGAACTAATGCAATTTTCAGCAACTTAGGTAAGCTTGAGATAATCAAACTAAGTTTAAAAAGTCCAAATCAAAAAACAAATATCATAAGATACCAGTTATAGGTAGAATCTAAAAATATACACCAAGGAATGAAATGAGAATACATAAAAGTCTCAGAGCTGTAAAAAACACACTGATGGTTATCCGAGAGAAAGAAGAGGGCACCATAGATAATATACATGCTGTTCTTTTGAAACATCCCACCCTCACCTTCTCCCACGGAGTTCAAAAGTCTGTTCTGTACTTCTGTGTTTCTTTTTCTGTTTTGCATATAGGGTTATCATTACCATCTTTCTAAATTCCGTATATATGTGTTAGTATGCTGTAATGTTCTTTATCTTTCTGGCTTACTTCACTCTGTATAATGGGCTCCAGTTTCGTCCATCTCATTAGAACTGATTCAAATGAATTCTTTTTAACGGCTGAGTAATATTCCATGGTGTATATGTACCACAGCTTCCTTATCCATTCATCTGCGGATGGGCATCTAGGCTGCTTCCATGTCCTGGCTATTATAAACAGTGCTGCGATGAACATTGGGGTGCACGTGTCTCTTTCAGATCTGGTTTCCTCGGGCCCAGGTGGGATGCATGAGACGAGTGCTCGGGCCTGGTGCACTGGGAGGACCCAGAGGAGTCGGGTGGAGAGGGAGGTGGGAGGGGGGATCGGGATGGGGAATATGTGTAACTCAATGGCTGATTCGTGTCAATGTATGACAAGACCCACTGAAATGTTGTGAAGTGGTCGGCCTCCAACTAATAAAATAAAGAAAAAAAAAAAAAAAAAAAACCGCCACGATAAAAAAAAAAAAAAAAAAAAAGAAAGAAGAGGGCAGGTTAAAGTTGGAGGTTGGAATGAATATATACCAATTATTACGTATAAAATAGACAATCAACAAAAACATATTTATTTCAAGTGAGGCCTATCAGCACACTGTAATAAGCTATATAAGAAAATTCCAAAGATGAAAAGACATATGTATATGTATAAGTGAAAAACCATTCTGTATTCCAGTAACACACAGGACCATGTATATCGATGTTGCTACAATAAGAAATACAAGTGTATTCAATTTTAAAAGGGAGAATGAGACACACACTTCCAGGTGTTACTTCTGGCACATTCCACCCTAAATCACAACACCAAGTCAGCACTTTCACTAGAGCTCTGGTTGCCCTAATAAGCAGAGCTGGCAGGAGGAGATCCTGGCACCTTGTAACCATCTCCCACATCAACAGCTTTAACACCAGAGTTGAGTGGCACTTAATTTTCACAAGGCCTGCAGGGCTCTACATGAAACCTGACCTCAAGAAATGCCATGGGGCAAATCATTGATAAAAAAAATTCAACAGAACCGAAGTTCAAGAAGTCAATTGCAAGAAGTATATTTTACTCACATTTTATAAAATATAAACACGTGGAAAGATACTAAACATCACTAATTATTAAAGAAAGGCTCATCAAAATTACAGTGAAATATACCTCCACTGGTCAGAGTGCACGGCCAACAGAAATCTACAAAGAATAAATTCTAGACAGGGTGTGTGGACAGATCCTCCACTGTTGGTGGCCATGTAATTTGGTGCAGCCACCGTGAAAACTAGTATGAAGGTTTCTTAAAATCTAAACATAGAGCAACACTATGATCAGCCAATGCCATTTCTGGGCTTATATTCAAAGAAAATAAAATTTCAAAAAATTCCAAGGAACAACCCTGTTTTCAGGGGGAGTATTTATAATCACTAAGATATACAATCAACCAAAATGTCCACGGGCAGAAAAAATGATGACAAAATGGTACATCTATACAATGTAATTCTACTCAGCCATAACACAGAATGAAATAACACTATTGGCAGTAGTATGCAGGGACAGATAGGTTATCATAAGGTGCAAAGTAGGTCAGAAAGAGAAAGACAAGTATCTTAAATCTTAAGACGTCTCTTGCAGGTGGAATGTATAAATTCACACAAATAAACTAATTTACAAAATAGAAACAGACTCACAAACTTAGAGAAACAACTTATTCATCTGAAGAAAATCTTAGGAAAGAGGGATAAATTAAGATTTTGGAATTAACATATTCACACAATATATATCAAATGGAAAATCAAAAAGTAACTATTGAATAGCAAAGGGACCTCTACTGGACAGATGCTAATGATCTATATGGGAAAAAGCATGAAAAAAATACATATATATCTTTTATGTATACTGAATCAAGCACCTTCACACCTTAATCATTTCCAACTCCACCCCAATATAAAATACAAATGAAACTGCCAAAAAAAAAAAAAAAATAGAAAAAGGTATGTCTAAAGCCTTTGACTGTGTGGATCATGACTAACTGTGGAAAGCTCTTAGAGAGGTGGGAATACCAGACCATCTAACCTGTCTCTTGAGAAATCTGTATGTGGGTGAAGAAGCAAAAGTTAGAATACTGTATGGAACTGATTGGTTCAAGATTTAAAAAGGAGTATGACAGGGCTGTCTGCTGACACTCTATTTGTTTAATCTATATGCTGAGTACATCATGAGAAATGCCAGGCTGGATGAATTAGAAGTTGGAATCAAGGTAGGCAGGAGAAACATCAAAAACCTCAGGGATGTGGATGATACCACCCTAGTGGCAGAAAGTGAAGAAGAACTAAGGAGCCTCTTGATGAAGGTGAAGGAGGAGAGTGAAAGAGCCAGCCTAAGACTAAATTTTTAAAAAGACTAAGATCATGGCATCCGGTCCCATTACTTCATGGCAAATAGAAGGGGAAAAGGTGGAAGTAGTGACAGATTTCCTTTTCTTGGGCTCCAAAATCACTGTAGTCATGAAATCAGAAGATGATTGCTTCTTGGCAGGAAAGTGATGACAAACCTAGACAGTTGAAAAGCAGAGAGATTACTCTGCTGACATAGGTCCATATAATCAAGGCTATGGTCTTCCCAGTGGTCATGTACAGTTGTGAGAGATGGACCATAAAGAAGGCAGAACGCCAAAAGAATTGATGCCTTCAAACTGTGTTGCTTGAGAAGGCTCCTGAAGGTCCCTTGGACAGCAAGGAGATCAAACCAGTCAATCTTATGGGAAATCAACACTGACTATTCACTGGAAGGACTGATGTTGAAGCTGAAGCCCCAGTATTTTGGTCATCTGATATACAAACTAATGACTCATTGCAAAGACTGAGGGGAGAAGGAGAAGAGGGTGTCAGAGGATAAGATGGATGGATGGCATCACTGATGCAATGAACATGAACCTGGTCAAACTCTGGGAGATGGTGAGGGACAAGAAGGCCTGGCTTACTGTAGTCTATGTTACAAAGAGCTGGACACGACTGGGCAACTGAACAACAATGGCACATGAAGAAATGCTGCCACCATGTGGTTATTTCCCATAAAAACAATTTCAAAAGCTGTACAGATGGGCTGTTAATATTCACAAGGCCTGTGGAACTGTAAGAAAAAAAGTCACCTGCACTCAATAAATGCCCAAGGGGTGGTCATTGAAAAGGCATTCTAAACAGGGCAGACTTCAAGAAGCCAATTTCAAGAGGTAAGTTTGGCTCACACCTTTGACAAAAAAATCACATGAAAAGATGTCATATTTGCTAACTATTAGAGAAATGCAGAGCAAAACTACAACAAGGAATCACCACACACCTGTTATAATGGCCATTGTCAAAAACTTGACAAACAGCAAGCGGTTAAGAGGGTGTGCAGAAAAGTGAACCCTCCCCCACCGATGCTGGGAATGACAGTTGGGAGTAGCCATTAAAGAGGACAGTGTGAAGGTTCCTGAAACAATGAAAACGAGAATGAAATTAGAATACTCTCTAACAATATACACACACCAAAAAACTCCAAATACTTTAAAGATCTAAATGTAAGGGCAGATACTATAAAACTCTTGAGGAAAATATAGACAGAACACGCTCTGACATAAATCACAGCAAATTTTTTTAATACATCTCTTAGAATCATGAAACATAAGCCAAAAAGAAACAAATGGGTCATAACAAAACTTAAAAGCATGTGCACAGCAAAGAACACCATAAAAGAAAGAAAAGGATGACCCTCAGAGTGGGTAAAAAATATTTGTAAATGAAGATAAACACCAGGAATTCATCTGCAGAACATACAACAGCTCATATAGTTCAGCATATAAAAAAAGGCAATAAAAAATGGGCCAAAGACCTAATTGGATATTTCTCTGAAGAAGGCATACAGACGGGCATTAAGCACATGAAAAAATGCATTACTAACTATAAGAGGAAAGCAAATAAAAAGCCCAGTGAGGTATCACCACATGCCTTTCAGAGTGGTCATCTCAAAACATCTCTAACAGTCGATACTGCAGACGTTGTGGAGGGAAGAAAACCCTCCTGCACTCTTACTGGGAATGTAAATCAGTTCATGCACTAAGGAGAATAGCATAAAGGGCTTTTAAACAACAGATCATAGAAATAAATGGGGCCCAGCACTCTCACATCTAGGCATAGGTCTGGAGAAAACCAAAAATTTAAAAGACACTTGCCCCCGTACCATCACGGTGGCACCAGGTACCATGACTGAGACACAGCAGCAGTCTGCATGTAGGAGGACAGATGGATGGGTAAAGAAGATGGGGTACATATACACAATGAAATATTACCCAGTCATGAAGAATGAAAAAATGCCATGTCCAGCCACAGGGAAGAACGTAGGCATAATCATACTAAGGGAAGCAAGGGAGACAGGGAAAGAAAAGTATCATGTGATATCACTTCTATGTGGACTCTACAGATGGATCCATATAAACTTCTTTACCAATGAGAGAGAGCTTCAGAGACTTAGAAATTTATGGTTACCAAGTAAGAAAGGTGAAGGAAGGGACAAATGAGCTGGTTCAGATTATCATAAACACACTGCTATTTACAAAACAACCCACAAGGACCCACTGTATATAGCACCAGGAGCCCTATTTAACACTCTGTAATAACCTATATGGGAAAAGAACATGAAGATCAACATATACACCTCTATGTATGTATGAATCCACTTGCTGTATTTGGAAAAGAAAAAAACCCACAATATTTTAAGGCATCCATGTACTCCAGTTTAGATTATACTACTGAAAAAAATGGCAACCCACTCCAGTATCCTTGCCTGGAAAATCCCATGGACAGAGAAGCCTGGTAGGCCCCAGTTCATGGGGTCGCAAAGAGTTGGACACGACTGAGCAACTTCACTTTACTGAAAAAAAAAAGAAAGAAATGCTGACTCTGTTTTTGCCTTTGTGGCTTGGGCTGGTGTCTCATCCGTGGAGCCTCAGCAAGCTTGGGTCCCAAGTCTGGAGTGTCGAGGGGCTGGTAAAAATATGTTAGCCAATGTGCCCCCAGCCCCAACAGACCTGGACTGCCTGCTCCCCTCTGCATGAGCCCACAACCTCCAGATCCAGGCCAACCCTCCTGCAATGAAAACAAGCCTAGTGCACCCGAAGAATGGTTGAGCTTCTGGGCTAGAATCACTTTGAAAAATCCCCTGGGTTGTGTGTCTTTTGGTGATGGGGTTCCACCTCCAGGCTCTTTTCTTAAGGTCACCCCACCTACAGATGAGGGCATGTTCCCCAAGTGGTGTTGTAGGAACTGGAATGTGTCCCAGGAACAAAGTGGTAGAGGGAAGACGTAATGAGACACAGGCCTTTGGTGTTTCTTCTGGCACATTCCACCCTGATTGACACTAGTTGACTGAGAAACCAGAGTAGGACTGAAGAAATGCTCTGGTGTTTCCTGTAACAAAAACTTTCAAAGTGGCGCTGATGGGTTCTAAATGTTCACAAGGTCTGTGGGGCTATAAGTAATAAACACCTGCCCTCAAGTAATGTCCTGGGGTAAATCTTTGAAAAAGAATTCAGAACAGAGGGCTGACTTTCAAGAAGCCAATTTCAAGAGGTACGTGGTATTCACACTATGCGAGATCAAACAGCTCCTGAAAAGACACTCCAACTCACTCATTATTAAATCAGTGTGCATCAAAACTACAGTGAGGAATCACCTCACACAGGTCAGAATGGCCATCATCAGAAAGATCTTCGAAAAATAAAAGCTGCAGATGCTGTAGGGAAAGGGGAATCTAACTACATTTTGGTGGGGATGTAAACAGGTGCAGCCACTCTGGAAAACAACATGGAGGTTCCTTAATTAACTAAACATAAGGGACTATATGACCTGTGAAATCCACTTCTGGGCTTATATCTGGAGAAAATCATAATTCAAAATGATACGTGCACCCCTGTTTCCAGGGCAGCATTTTTTTATAGTAGCTGAGGCATGCAATCAGCCAAAATGTCCAGAAAATGATAACTAAGTGGTCCATCTATACACTCTAATTCTGCTGGGTCATAACACAGAATGAAGTAATGCCATTGGCAGCAGCATGCATGGCCAGAGAAATTATCATAAGGTGTGACGTAAGTCAGAAAGAGAAAAACAAATATCTTAAGATACCACTTGCAGGTGGGAATGCAAAAATTCATACAAATGCACTAATTTACAAAGCAAAAACAGACTCACAAACTTAGAAAAGCAACTTCTGCTTATCCAAAGAAATGTTAGGGGGTAGGGATAAATTAAGATTTTGGAATTAACATTCATATTAATATATATCAAATAGGTAATCAAAGAGAACAGCACAGGGACCTCTACTGAAAAATCTGTAGTAATCTATGTGGGGGAAACCCAAAAAAGAATAGATGTAAGTTTATATATGCTGAATCAAGCACCTGTACACCTTAAAAAAAGCCCTATAACATCGGAAATCAACTCTTTTCCAATATGAAATAAAAATGAAATTGCAAAAAAAAAAAAAAAGCGGAGCATGAAGAAACGCTGCTGTCTTGTGACTGTTTTCCATAACAACTTCAAAAGCTGTATTGATGGGAACTTAATATTCACAAGGCCTGCCAGGCTGTACGTAAAGATCACCTGCTCTCAAGAAATGTCTTGGGGTGGTCATCGAGAAAGCATTCAAAACCGGACAGACATTCAAGAAGCCAATTTCAAGAGGTAAGTTTAACTTACTCCTTTGAAAAAAATCACATGAAAACATGTCAACATCAATAATTATTGGAGAAGAGGAAAGCAAAGGTACAACAAGGTATAACCATGCACAGGTCAGAATGGCCACTGTCAAAACCTCCACAAACAGCATGTGCTATAGAGGGTGTGCAGAAAAAAGAACTCTTCTCCACTGATGCTGGGAATGACAATTGGGTACAGCCACTGTGCAGGTTCCTGAAACAATGAAAACGATCATGAAATTAGGATACTCCCTAACACCATACAGAAAGTAAACTGCAAACAGTTTAAAGATCTAAATGTGAGGATGGATACTGTAAACCTCTTGAGGAAAATAGAGGCAGGTCACGCTCCGACATAAGTCACAATTTTTTTTAATCCACTTCTTAGAATCATGAAAAACAAACCAAAAAGAAACATATGGGACAGAGTTAACTTTAAAAGAAGGTGCACAGTAGAGGAACCCTAAATGGAAGAAAAGGAGAATACTCAGAATGGGTATAAGATATTTGCAAATGAATTTAGCCACAAGGAAATCATCTCCAAAACATTAAAATAGCTCATGCAGTTCAACAACAAAAAACCCAAACAACTCAGTAAAAAAAATGGGCCAAAGACCTAAATGGACATTTCTCTGAAGAAGGCATACTGATGGCCATTAAGCAAATGGAAAGATGCTCAGCATCACTAATTATTAGAGAAAGACAAATCAAAAGTCCAGTGAGGTTTCACCTCACACCAGTCAGAATGGCTATCCCCCAAATTTCCAACAATCAATGCTGGAGAGGGTTGTAGAGAGAAGAAAACCCTCCTGCACTCTTGGGAATGTAAATCAGTACATGCACTAGGGAGAACAGTATGGGGGTCCTTTAAACAATGGACCATAAAAATAAATGGGAGCCAGCAATTTCACACCTGGGCATAGATCTGGAGAAATCAAAACTAAAAGACACTTGCACCTTATGATCACAGCAGCATTAGGGATCATAGCCAAGATGTGGAAGCATGTGTAAGAGGACACACGAATGGATAAAGAAGACAGTTTCTATACACACAATGCAATATTACTCAGCCATAAAGAGGGAGAAAATAATGCCAGGTCCGGCCACAGGAAAGAAAGTAGAGATTATCATACGAAGGGAAGTAAGTGAGACAGGGAGAGACAAATATGCTATCTTTTCTAGGTGGCTTCTGCAAATGGGTACATATGAACTTCTTTACCAAAGAAAAATAGCCTCCTAGAAAAGAGACTTGTTATTATCCAGGTCAGCCTTCAGGATTTGTTGAGAAATAAAGTAGAATTTCTACTTTTTTTGGTAGTATGTGGGTATTTGCTTCTCTGTGCTACTTCTGAAGTCTCTTCAAAGAAAGACAGTGTCTACTCACTAAAGCTTTTAGTCTAAAGGGGTATAAAATTACCAATAAAAAATTTCAGTTGGCCCAAACTCAGATTTGATACTTAGAGCATCTAACATTAGAACAAAGACAAAACCTAGATCCAGATAGACTTCATGGTGTCATAAATTTCCCATAACCCCAAGCTAAGCACTAACTGCGAGCTTTTCTTGGGCTAGTTGGTTATTGCTGAAATTTGATTCCAAAATTCTTTCTTATGACTAAATCTCTATATGTTTTACTCAACAATAACAACCCCAAACCCAATTTTATAAGAAGAACAAAGTGACTTAGCTTTCAAGCACTTAAAAGAGAGTTTGATGAACAGATCTGCCCTTGGGAATCCCAAGGATTAGATTTCTTTTTCCTTTTTGTATGTGAAAAGCAAGTGATTTGCCCTTGGGACACTCACCCAAAAACACAGGGACTGGCATCAACCCACAAGTCATGACAGCCAGCAGCTGGACCCCGTGGCCCAGAGCTACTCTCCTTGCCTTAGAGCCATTGTGGGCACTACCCTTTTGGTTAGAGCCACAAAGAAAATTTTTTGTGGGATGTGTTTCGACCATTTTATACCTCTTTCAGTAGAATCTCTCCTGAGTTCTCATCACACTCAAGATTTCTCTGCCAGCCACCTCACCTCTTATGAAATCCTCTTAAATCTCTCTAACATAATTCTTTTACATCATAATAAACTCAACCCACATCCTTTGCTCCACACCATCACCAACAAAGTCCTATATGACTATTGCTGATGGACCATCTCCTGACTCCTTGTAATCATCTACAGGAAATTCCATTGGGTAACAGTGACTTCTCACAGTTCACTGATGGTTCTTATTTAAAAGGTGACAGTGGCGAATATTGTGCTGGCTATGCTATTACAACTCCTTTTGATGTTGTTACGGCAGCATTTTAACCTAGGACTGCTTCAGTCCACTATTCTAAATTAAATGCTATTACATGGATTTGTACTTTAGTCAAGGACAAAACTGCCAATATTATTCTGATAGCAGATATACTTTCAGAGTAGCTCATGACTTTGGAATGTTGTGGAAATAGGACTTTCTTACTTTTGGTGGAAATAAAATTAAAATTTATCTCTAAGTTCAGAAATTATTGAATATATTACTTTTACCTTTCACTTTAGCTATTAAGGTTTCAGGGCATTCTATGGATTTCTAATTTATAGTCACTCAGAACTTTGATATAGCTCCATGTATTTTGGCATCTAGTATTACTTGTGAAAGTCTAAAAATTGTATTATTTTAGTGATCCTTAAACTTTTTTAAAATGAGGCTTGAAACTACTAATCCAATTCTGGGACTATAAGGAAATAGCTACATTGGAAAAAAAAAAAAACCAGGAAATTAACATGTGATACAGTATTATTAACTAAAATACAGATATTGTTTAAATTTCACAAAACTTTATGCTAGCGTCCATTATTTGTTTCCATACCTTATTCAAGACTCCACATTGTATTTAATTGCATTGAGCAGCTTTAGCTGCATGGAACAATTTCTCGTAAACTCTCTTTTCATTTTTGTTCTACTACAAGCATTTTCTATTTCTATATTATGCCTTATTAGCTACCCCATCATTTAAAAGTAGACATTTAATTTCCAAATACATGGGATTTTAAAAATATCTCTGATGTTAATTTCTCATTTTGATAGTAATTTCTCATTTAAATGCTTTCTTCTCTCCAATTATCCTCTCTGTTTTTTCAGTCTTCTAACTTTACTGAAGCTTTCAGTGGCTAAAGTCAAAGATCTCTCTTGGTAAATACCACACTGCACTTGAAAATATGTGGGTTATTTTCAAACATCTTTTGATATTGATCTTTAACATAATTCCAAAGTGATAAGAAAACAGACTCTGTATGATTTAAATATCTTTAGATCATCAAATTTTTGCACCTGGTCTTATGTTCCTGGATATGTTCCAGTGTCCCCTAGTTTATAGTTTACGGGAACTTGAATAGAGTTTGTATCCTACTGTTGTGTGAAAATTGTATAAATCTTAATTATGCTGAATTGGTTCATAGTGCTTTTCAGGACTACTGTATTTTTCTACTTCTCTGTCTATTCATTCTATTAACTTTTGAGAGTTTGATATTGAAACTCCAAATACAAATCTTAATTCATCTACTTAAAAATGGTAATATATTGGAACAATATGTAAACTTATTCTGTATTTTTCAGTCTCCTGTGTGTTACCATATTTTCATAATTAAAAAAAGATAAAAAGATTTCAAGGCATTCTAAACTTTACTCTCTGGAAGCTAAGGAAAATCATCTTGCTGATATTTTTACAAGGAATCATGCCTTTAAAGAAACAAATAGCAGTAAAATCTCTGTCATGGTCCAAAGGGATATGTCCCTAGATGGTAATTTAGAAAGACTGCATAGGGAGGCCCAAAAATTGCCCTCAGAAAAGAAAAACAAGATTGGAAATTCAACAATTGTTGGGTTGATAAAAAGAGAAAGCTCTAGTTTCTCTGGAGTTCTACTAGAGACTCTGGAATTCCCACTCCTCTCCTCACCACTGTGCATGTACTAAACCACTTGTCTACTGAAAAACAATGATAGCATTCACAAAGCTATATTGGTGGGGGAATAAAAGAAGGCTGCAAAAAGTCCCTCACCTTCCCCACTTGTCCAAAATACAACCCAGGGAAGTCTAATCATTCTGGACATTTTAAACTGTCATCATGAGAGACGCGGGGCTGGAGGAAGCACAAGTTGGAATCAAGATTGCCAGGAGAAATATCAATAACCTCAGATATGCAGATGACACCACCCTTATGGCAGAAAATGAAGAAGAACTAAAGAGCCTCTTGATGAAAGTGAAAGAGGAGAGTGCAAAAGTTGGTTTAAAGCTGAACATTCTGAAAACTAAGATCATGGCATCTGGTCCCATCACCTCATGGGAAATAGATGGGGAAACAGTGGAAACAGTGGCTGACTTTATTTTTCTGGGCTCCAAAATCACTGTAGATGGTGATTGCAGCCATGAAATTAAAAGACGCTTACTCCTTGGAAGGAAAGTTGTGACAAACCTAGACAGCATATTAAGAAGCAGAGACATTACTTTGCCAACAAAGGTCCGTCTAGTTAAGGCTATGGTTTTTCCAGTGGTCATGTATGGATGTGAGAGTTGGACTACAAAGAAAGCTGAACGCTGAAGAATTGATGCTTTTGAACTGTGGTGTTGGAGAAGACTCTTGAGAGTCCCTTGGACTGCAAGGAGATCCAACCAGTCCATCCTAAAGGAGATCAGTCCTGGGTGTTCATTGGAAGGACTGATGTTGAAGCTGAAACTCCAATCCTTTGGCCACCTGATGCAAAGAGCTGACTCACTTGAAAAGACCTTGATGCTGGGAAAGATTGAGGGCAGGAGGAGAAGGGGACAACAGAGGATGAGATAGCTAGATGGCATCACCGACTCGATGGACATGGGTTTGGGTGAACTACGGGAGTTGGTGAGGGACAGGGAGGCCTGGCATGCTGCGGTTCATGGGGTTGTAAAGAGTTGGACACGGCTGAGCGACTGAACTGAACTGAACTGAATGGGCCATTCAAGGTCTAGAAATGAATTCCATACATCTTCCTCTGTCTAATGAATAAAAATATGTTTTAGTCATGATCTGTATGCTTTTATGCTGGACTGAACTTTATCTTATAGAGAGGTTACTGCCTATCCTGAGGCTAAAGTCCTTTTGGAAAAGATTATCCCTTTTTGAGGAACTCCTCTCAAACATCATAGCATAAAGGAACAGTTTACCCGACCAGGTGCTTTAACAAGTCTGTGCTGTTGGCCAGTTTTACACTTCAACTGTGCTTACCACTAGCAGCATCAAGACTTAAAATTTGTAGAGGCCCTCCAAATGCCTTGGCCAAAAGCATTGCTGTTGGTTCTTACAAACTTCATATTCACTCCTTTTGGAACTCAAAAATTTTCACCTTTAGTCAGAATGCCCAATGAACTTGGCTCCTGTTTCTTTTGGCCCCAGTTGTTAAAAGGAGAGAAACTCCAATATCGAAAATACCTAACTCCTTCTATTAAAATTGCCATGTTTGGTAGAGCAATCCCTCAGAGACAACAAAGATCTTAAGCATCACACCTTGCTACCTAGAAACTTTGTCTTTTGGAAAAGACACTCCCTGAAGTATTCTCCCCAGCTTTACTGGAAAGGCCCCTATTAAGTACTGTTAACCAGCTCTTATGCCACCAAACTCCAAGGAACAGGCTCTTGGATTCATTGACACTCTTAAAGCAAACACTAAACCCTTACTGGGCCTGAACTCTCATGTGGTGCCTGAAAATAAAGATTTCTCAGAATCAAAGCATGTGTCATGATGAGACAGTTTTCCCAAGGTGTTTGGATCCGGCTTGCTGGAAGTTTGTTGTCAAACTTTGACAATGACATAAAGCTTCAGATGATCTTCAATGTCTATAATCTTGATAGTATATGAATTTTAGATAAAAAATGCCTGAGAGTTCTCCTTCCTTGTTACTTGAATGTGACCCTATTAGGTTCCCTATTTGTGCAGTTCCCTCCCACATGAGACCCTAGAAGCAAGGAAGGGCACTCCTGACATTGAGGGACAAAAAGCCACTGAAACTAGAAAACTGAACTCTTGATCAGCGGTGCTTTCAGAGAAAGCTCTTGATCAAAAGGGGGAAGTGTAAAAAATTGGTAAACATAAATCCCAGTTAAGCGGAGTTTGGAGCCCAAAGGGGGAGCTCTGATGCTTTTCAATGATAGCTGAGACCAAGAGGAGAATGAATCCTCTTTTCTGGCAAGGACTCAGTCAATGAACAATCCATGGATTGTTTACTAAAGCCTTTTCACCTTCCTTTTTCTCTCTAAGAAAGCATTCCCCTTCCCTTGCTATTAGGGGACTTGCATGTGGCTTACCATGGTTGCAGATCTTGAATTGCAATTCTCAACTGTTCCCAGAAGAAATGCATCTTTGCTATAGATATATCTGTTAGTCTATTTTTTTAATGTCAGCACAAGTATTGGGGGCAAAATTTTTCCATCAGATGAACTGAAAAAAAAAAAAAAAGAAAAAAGGACTAGGCCCATTGTGTTCTGGAAATGTTTCTCTCCCATCAGGATTTAGAGCGAATTAAACTGAATTATTTTTTTGACTATCAGAGGAAAGATTAGCTACTTGAAATCTTAAAAATGACACCTATAAGCTGAGTTGGAACTATTAAATTTACAAATTAAGAAACTTTAAAGGTATTAAACCTGAGGTGCCATGAAAAACTTCAATTTAGTGTTCATTTTGTTGTATTTCAAACAGCTATAGCTGAACATTAAATAAAATCAGGCATTTTAGGGGAAGAAGCTCTTCTTGAGTTGTTATGGATCTGAAAATAAATCTCTTTAAAATTATGTTTAAAGGTACAATGAAATCTGTGTATTGAATCAAAATGACTTTATAAATAAAGATACTAATTAACTTGTGAACTTTCTTCTTAAAAACTTAATGACTTTTTTTGTGGGAAGACCTCTAAGAAAAGTTTTTGAAATTTAATACAATTTATTGATAACTAAAACAATTTTTCAGAAAATCACTGTGGAAAATGTATTTGTAAAATCTATATCAATTTATTAAAAAATATAAGTGTGTTTTCCATCAAATTTTCCCAGTCTTACCAATATTCATTTGTAAACCTTGTTTCTCTGCACTTTTGCCTGTGAAAATATAATAGTGCAATAAGTTTAATGAGAATTGAAAATATCAAAACAAGCAACTGACTCAAATTTATAACTCATCTATTTTCTGTTTTGAGTAAAAATAAAACATTGAATATTATTTTTTTAAAAATAATTATCATTGCTCTGTGTCTAGATTTTTCTGAAATTTTAGATAGCATTAAAAAACAAGTTTTTTGGCTATACTAAAGTATTATTTTAAAAATAAGAGGGACTTCCTTGGTGGTCCAGTGGTTAAGACTCATCTTCCAAAGCAAGGGGTATGAATTTGATCCCTAGATGGGGAGAAAAGATCCCATATGCCTTGGCCATAAAACCAAAACATAAAACAGAAGCAATATTTTTACAAATTCAATAAAACTTAAAAAATAGTCAGTATAAAAAATCTTTTAAAAAAGTGAGAAATAAAATGACATAGAAACGTATCACTTTTGAGCTCAAATTCTTCATGCTTCACTTGCTACTGAGAGTAAAGTTATTTACAACAGAATCCTAAATCTGGAGATGCTCTGAGCCACTGTACACTTGGCATGCAGAAAATTTTGTGTTTGTTTTTTGGAGCCCTCTTCATTACTCAGGATTCATCCTACCTGCATTTCCTGAGAGGGGACAAGCATGAGAGTCTGTCTGAAGATCTTTGCTTCCTCTGTTTTGATATCCATGGCTTTTGCTACTCTCCTGGGGTGACCCCCAACTCTTCTGGCTGCCTGCCCTCTTGCTGGACCCTCCAGCAATTTTCTCTCAGCCTCGCAGCTCCTGCTTTTCTTCCATCAGCTCTTAGGTATGTTTCCTACAGCAGAGCTGGTGGACACAGCTCTTTCCTTCAAAACACAGTCATCTCCTTCCCAGAGCATGCAGAGCTGGTGGGATGGGGGTAAGACAGGCTGAGGTGAGACAGGGCCACTGAGGGAGCAGGCTGCACAGGGTGCTGGGAGCACGGTCCAGCTTGGTACCAGAAATGAATCGCCTTCTTCCCCTGCCCTACAAGATTTATGCTTGCATCTCACACTGGCCACTTCATACTGTAATTTTCCCTTCCTTCCTTCCATCTGTTTTTCCTTCCTTCAATATATGCTAAGCACTTATGTGCCAGGCCTTATGCAGAACCTTTCACAGATAAATAAAAATACTGTTACAGTAAATTGTTCTCAATCTAAACATAGCTGCATCCCAGTTAGAGTAGCTTTCATGCTCTTTTCCATAAGATTTCTGTGTCATACAGAAGTCTAAACACACTGAATTTTGGGGAGAGGAAGCCTCTTATTCTCTCAACAAATAGCAGCAAATTCCCTTTTCAGTTCCAATGGAACTGGAAAACAAGGACACAAACCTTTCAAATCCAGGGATGTATCTCAGCAAATCTTCCAATATGTTTGAAACACACAGAACCTATTATTTCAGGGGACCAGCCCATCCTAAAGGAAATCAGTCCTGAATATTCATTCAGGAAGGACTGATGCTGAAGCTGAAACTCCAATATTTTGGCCACCTGATGCGAAGAGCTGACTCATTTGAGAAGACCCTGATGCTGGGAAAGATTGAGGGCAGGAGGAGAAGGGGACGACAGAGGATGAGATAGCTAGATGGCATCACCGACTCGATGGACATGGGTTTGGGTGAACTACGGGAGTTGGTGATGATGGACAGGGAGGCCTGGCATGCTGCTGTTCATGGGGTTGCAAAGAGTCAGACACGACTGAGCGACTGAACTGAACAGAACTGAATGGGCCATTCAAGGTCTAGAAATGAATTCCACACACCTTCCTCTGTCTAATGAATAAAAATATGTTTTAGTCATGATCTGTATGCTTTTATGCTGGACTGAACTTTATCTCCAGGAGCTGGTGATAGGGAAACCTGGCGTGCTGCAGTCCATGGGGCTGCAAAGAGTGGGACACTGCTGAGCGACTGAACTGAACAGAACTGAGCCCACTCGCGCCGTGCCCACCAAAGATCTGTAGGGGGCAGTGTGGTCCAATGCTGCAGCTCTCAGGGATGTTACACATTCAAAACCTCAGGATGATTTTTATGGATTGGTTTCTCTCAATTTGGCTAATGAACCGTTTCTAGGGAAAAGGTCACCAGAGGAGAAAGAAAGTTGTGTCATTTTATCATTCCCTCTTTGTCCTGCTTTTCTGGCAGATGATAAATGGAAAGACAGACTTCGGGACACAGAGTTCTACTTAGTTTGGGGAGTGGAGGGAGAGGAGCATTTAGGACTGATGGCAGAGAGTATTGAATTCAGAGGAGTTTTTTTTTTTTTTTTTTTTTTTTTGCTGTTGTTGTCAAATCTCCTTGGGGGATGCCAGAGGAGGAGGGTCAGCATTTCTGATGTTGGTTGAGAGGATGGCTGGCTTCCCTCTCCTAGTTTTTAGGGTGAGTTTAGAGCATTGCTCAACTTAGAAAGGTGCTTAGGTGTCTGTATTTCCCATGAGGTATCCATGAATCCACTCTGAGGAAAAGGGACCAGTTAGAGGGAATGAGGGTCCTGAGCAGAACCCTACCAGATTGACTGGTGAGACCCTACACAGAAAAACCTAACCCCTGTGGTGATCTCTGTGGCAATTCAAACACAAAGGGGGCATCATCAGACCATTATTATAATATGGATGTTGTAGATGACAAAAACTTGGTTGATACTGCATTTAAGAACTCTTAGAAGTTTTTGGAAACTTAAAGTATGGGCAACTTGTGGACTCATAAGAGAAGAGTTTTCATTCAGTTTATTTAACTAAATAAATATTGGGTTGTATTGGCATTTGCGTGCTAAGTCGCTTCAGATGATTCCACTCTTTGCGATCCTGTGGATTCTTTGCAATCCATCCTCCTCTATCCATGGGATTCTCTAAGCAAGAATACTGGAGTGAGTTGCCATTTCCTACTCCAGGGCATCTTCTCAGCCCAGGGATTGAACTTGGGTCTGCTGCATTGCAGGCAGATTCTTCACTGTCTGAGCCACCAGGGAAGCCCATGTTGGTTTAAAATAGATGTGCAAATATAAGGATAGATTGTGTTTATGATGAAGTTATCTCAAAGGGAATGGGCATTTAGAACACACAGAAAATCTGCTGGTTAGCAAAGAAAGTGATTTCCAAGGTGAGTGTGGAAGTTTCTAAAATAACTGTAATGTTTAATATGTAGAATTTTTTGAGGATGAAATTAAATGAAATAATGTATGAAGATGTCCTTTGCTAATTACAAAGCACTATTAGAAATACAAGGAGCTCTTATTGCTATTTTTAAGTACTATTCTAACTTTTTTTATTGGTGTATAGTTGATATACACTACTGTTTTAGCTTCAGGTGTATAGCACAGTAATTCAGTCATACATTTACATATATGTGCATATTTATGTACATATATATATATATTCTTTTTCAGATTCTTTTCCATTAGAGGTTATTACAGGATATTGAGCAGAGTTTCCTGTGCTATACTGTAGGTTTTTTTGTGCATCGATTTTATACGTAATAGTGTATATAGATATTCTTCTGAGCTCCTAATTTAATCCTCTCCCTTCCTAAAATTTTCTTTATAAATTCCTATCCTAAACAGCACATAGTAGCTGTTCAAAAAAGGATTTATTTGAAAACACTTATGTAACTTGAAATTTTTGTTTGCAGCAATAGCCTCTAATAATTATATCCATCAATGGAAAATATGATTTGATATATATGTGCTTTACATTTGACTTTCCATAAAGGAGCCAAAACTTTAGAGCAAATTGACTGAAAGCTATGTTTACTCTTGAGGTATAAAATACTTCTTGTCTCTCTAGTCCTTTTTTTTCCCCTTTAAAACTTTTCATCAAAATCAGACAATCAGGGATTTCCCTGGTGGTCCAGTGGCTAAGTCTCCATGTTCCCAATTCAGGGAGCCTGGGTTCAATCCCCGGTCAGGGAAGTAGATCTCACGCACAGCAACTAAGGCTCCTCCACGTGGCAACTAAGACCCGGTGCAGCCAAATAAATAAATATTAAAAAAAGAAAAAAAAAACCAGAGAATCAATTTTACAAATTATTCTGGTTCTCATTTTCACTGGTGCAAATTTTCTACTAGATAAAAATAATCCTTAAATGTTTTTATTACTACAGCTTGGAAGAGTGTTCAAAAAACATAAAAAATAGGCAACAACTTAAAATTTTAAATAATAAATCAACAGATATTCAAGGCAGCAGATACAAGAAGGAGCTTGTATATATATAAATATATATACATTTATATAAATAGAAAATTATACTAAGAATTATATAAAAGTAGAATCTAACAATATGCTATATTAAGAGACTTTGGTTATATATGTCAATTACAAGTTATTTGTTGGTTAAGTTGCTAATATATGATCAGTGTAATTTTTGCTTGATTGATAACCCCTGAACCTTTTTCTTTTTAGCTGATTTTATCTGAAGCTTCAGACTCTCATCTATAAAATACAAATATTAACTCAAAGGCAGTGGTTGCTTTATTTTTGGGGGGAGAGGCTCAGAAAATTTATTATGTAAATTACCTCATGGATTTTTCAAGTGCTCAGATACATTAGGAAGTTATGCACGTTATTCTAATCTTATCTTGAAAATACCCAATCTGTTTTTTAAATTTTAATTTATTACTTATTTTTGGCTGAGCTGGCTTTTTGTTGTTGCACACAGGCTTTTCTCTGCAAGCCGGGGCTCCTCTTCGTTGCGGTGGATGGACTTGTCATTGTGGTGGCTTCTCTTTCGGAGCATGGGCTCTAGGACTTCAGCTTAGCCGCTCCGTGGCCTGTGGTATCTTCCTGGACTAGACATTGAAACCG
Source organism: Muntiacus reevesi (assembly GCF_963930625.1). Taxonomy (NCBI): domain Eukaryota; kingdom Metazoa; phylum Chordata; class Mammalia; order Artiodactyla; family Cervidae; genus Muntiacus; species Muntiacus reevesi. The sequence continues at coordinate 29,118,386 of NC_089261.1, forward strand.
TATCTCCTGCATTGAAGTATATTTACAGCATAGTTCAGAAACTACTGCATCATTTATATGAAAGTAAATAGGGGTTGAAGGAAGTATTTTTAAGAGATAAAAAGTGACACAAAAGATTGTAAAAACAAAATCTCTATGAGGTCAAAGAGGTGATGGGAAAGTCATTATATAACAAAAGTCACTAGAAATAAGATATGTAATAAAGGACAAGACGATAAGTGCAAATAGAGCTGCTACACAAATAATGAGAAGCCAGCGTGGGATGGGTGGCCGAGGGTGGGCTTGTGCTAGCTTTGACATACCGGTACAGAGAAATGGGACACAAAGATTATGCATTAAGACTCAAAAAAGGACAAGAAATGCTAAAAAACAGGCACTCATTGTTTTTAAGAGTAAGTGAAAGATTCCTCTTCGGTGAAGCAGTGAGAAGTGTGTGGTATGTAAACTGAATCAGGCTTGCATGCCAGACAGAACAAAAATTCCTGTTCCTTAAAAAATATGAAGCTGTACTTCTCCTTCTAGAGGGGCGAAGTAAACATGTTTTTCCTGATTTCTCCCATTAAGTAAAACTAAACCCTGCTCATTTATGTGTAAGACAAATATCAGAAGACTTTGAAAGGTGGAGAGAGGAAGGCAGCCCAGCTAAGAACCTCAGGACGCGGGAATAGCATGGACGTAAGTGGCTCGTGCTTGCTTTTTGCCTCTTTAGCCCAGACTTAGAGCTGAGTAAACCAGCCCCAGAAACACCAACAGACAAATGAACAAATAGATAAACCTTTGAAGAGAAGCCTGCTGTCTCCGGCCAAAGGACCAGGAGAGGAGAAGTTTTGAAGACGGAAAAATTTTAGGCAATAACAGGTCTGCTTCAGCCAGTCACACACAGGAAAGGTAAGACTCCACCCTCATTCACACCCATAAAGGCCAAGTGGGAAGCCCAGCTGTCCACCCCAGGGTAACGTCAGAGAGCTGGGGAGGGACCTGGGACTTTGGTCTCACTGGGTGGTGAGGAGTCCGCATGGGGCTGGCAGTGTTGATGTTAGTGGTGCTTGTGGAGTTGTTAGCAGAGAGCAGACAGGAGCCACAGCAGAGCCCTTTTTTCAGTCCCATCGGAATCGCACTGGAGACCCAGTGAGTTGGGAGCAGGCCCTCAACCCTGCCTTGCAGTCGAGGACCCTTCCCCATCTTGACAGCCAGTGGGGCCAACAGGAAAACCTGGACTCTGGGCCATTTATCTTAGAGCAATGAAAACGTGTAGTCACCCCGAAACCTTTACACAAATATTTCTAGTAGCTTTATTTAAAGTAGCTAATAACTGGAAACAACCTAGGTGAGTGGCTAAACAAAGTGGTACATCCATACGTTAGAATATTATCCTGCAGTAAAAACCAAAGAACTGTTGATACACGGAGCAGCCTGGATGAATCTCCAGAGGTTTACTCTGAGTGAAAAATAGCCAATCCCAAAAGGATTGGCTGTATTCTCATTTAAATCTCACTCTAGAAATGACAAAACTACATAAATGGAGAACAAATGAGTGGTTTTCAAATGCTAGGGAGAGTGTATTTTGCTACTGAGAGATCCCCCCTGGCGAGTACCTTGATTGTATCAACAACAATGCCTTTGGCGATATGGCTTTGCTATGTATTTTTGCATTACCATAGTTTTCCAGTTGGTGGACATTTGATGGGATCGCTCTGAATTATTTCTTGCAATTCCATGTGAGTTTACAATTATTTCAAAATTAACATAGTTTTAAAAATGTGTGAGATTAACAGATGCAAACTATTATATGTAGAATGGATAAACAAGAAAGTCCTATGTATTGCACAGGAAACTATAGTCAATATCCTGGGATAAACCATAATGGAAAAGAATATGAAAAAAATATATAAATGAGTCGGCTTGTTGTACAGCAGAAATTAGCACAGCATTGTAAATCAACTATATTTCAATAAAATCTTTTAAAAAACAGGCACTTCCCTGGTGGCCCAGTGGTTGAGACTTCCAGTTCAGGGGGTGCAGATATGATCCCTGGTTGGGGAACTTAGATCCCACATGCCTCATGGCTGAAAAACAAAGACATAAAAAACAGAAGCAATATTGTAACAAATTCAACAAAGACTTTAAAAATGGTCCACATTAAAAAAAATCTTTTTTTTAAAAAAAATTTTTATTTTTCAGTGGGTTTTGTCATACATTGATATGAATCAGCCATAAAAAAAAGAGCGTGGAGCTAATTAGGTGATTTTTCTGTTTTTCAAAAAGTGAAGTGAAGTTGCTCAGTCGTGTACGACTCTTTGTGACTCCATGGACTTTATACAGTCCATGGAATTCTCCAGGTCAGAATACTGGAGTGGATAGCTTTTCCCTTCTCCAGGGGATCTTCCCAACCCAAGGATCGAACCCAGGTCTCCCGCATTGCAGGAGGATTATTTACCAGCTGAGCCACAAAAAGTAGCAACATAAAAATGGATTAGAAGCAAGAACCTGAAGGAATAGGACCAAATAGGAGACCAAAATTAATTTATCAACAATTAGTCCCTTCTCCCGGAGGAAAACAACTCTTTATACATATTTCAGTATTGATGGCTTCACCATCATTGTATTTCATAAGAAAAGTTGATGGTGTTAGTGACACAAGGTTGCAGCTACTACATCCCAAGCTATCTCTGTCCTTTACCAAAAAGAGCTCAGTCTCTTAAGACACAGTCTTGTGCTCTGTAATGCTCAAAGCCCAGAGGAATGGGAACACTGGTTAAAACACACAGACCATATTTAGCTCTGGGTAGGTCCTTTTATTTATTATAGCAAGGGCAGATATGGAATAGTCATTAGAATGATTCTACCATAAACATATCCTTTTTAACCAACAGGAAGTAAATATGAAGTATTGGTATGTCAAATAACACAAATGTGCTTTAAGCATTATAGTCTTCATCTAATCTTAAAATGTGCCAAGATAGTTGATGTTTGGCTAGTTATCTGTGAGTTAAAGGAAGAGATAGGGAAGATGTAAGAAAGGTTTGTGATATTTCCATTACATAGTATATTTCAGGTACACATGTATAATTTATATTTGAAAGACAAGTTGGTTTGCTATTTGCCTGTGTTAGCAACATTCTTAGAGCATGCAACATGTGAGTTGTTGACCCAAAGGATTGGCAGACATGAAGTTTAATAATACCAAGTTACATATATTTTATTTGGACATAATACCTGCACACGAGAATAATGTAGTTTTCAATTCGACTTAATGGTACTGAGTGGAACATGCAGCATCGAATGCCTGAGATACGCCATTTCATCTTTGATATTCAGAAGTTATCAAGGAGACCAAGTAGAGAATAGAGAAACAAAAATAAAATAAAGTACTGTTAGCCCTGCTAACTTAAGAAAAACAGTGTCAAACTTATGCATATTTCCTTCTCCAATCCCTTTTCAAGTGCAAATATTTTTGGTTTATTTTAAATATCAATTTACTTTTATTTGTATTAAAAATCGATGACACATTTTGTACAACATTGAATTTTTTTCCATATGACATTTTGTGGCAGATCCAGTCCCATCTTCCTTATCCATTCTCATGTTATTTCTGTGCAAAGGAGCTGACTGTGGAGTCCAGTTCTGCTTTCTGAGATGTGAGGAGAGGTCATTGGAGACTGTGGGGAAGACATACTCTGATTCTGTGCTCAGAGTGAAGCACACAGGAAGAAAACCTTTTGCCAAGGTTACTATCTTCCCCTCTGCACTGGCACTTGATTTTGATGCCTCCTGTAGAGGCCAAATTGGGATCATAAGGTGATCAAAAAGCAAACAGTTAATGGGATGTGTGTAACAGAGCATAAAAGCGGAGAGCCTGGCTTCCGGGTGTCTTTGCTAAGCAGCTGAACCAGAGCCAGCCAGCAGCCACCTACCTTGGACAACTTTGTTACATGGGAAAAGTAAATCACAATCTGTTGAAGTCACTAAATAATAAGGTATCTGTTATGTATTAGGTATTTACACACTTGAAGGAAGTGTGACCTGAGTGTGATTATCCACACTACTACTGGATAATTCTCACATAGGTAAGCTTAAATGGTATGGAATATTTCAGAGCAGATTCACCACAGCTTTTTTGTTTTTTTGTTTATCTGCTTTTAGTGTACTGGAGGTCTTTATATTTTATAGAGAAGAAGGAACACCTCTATGCATTACTGGTTTCCTGGCCTTAAATCTTTAGGTAACATCACTGAATTTGCTAGTGTAAGAATTTGTAGTGTAATTTGCTAGTGTAGGGCTTTCCATACCTTTAAGGTAGATACATAGTTTTATTCAGTATTACTGAAGAAAAAATGAACACTTTCAGGGATATTAAATGATTTGCTTAAGTCCACAAAGAAAATTCAGGACTTAAAGCTTTCAGGTTCTAATTGTTTCATCTTTCCCTAACCTGTACCCCTCTCCAGTAAGTCCTAGGGAATAGCTCATGGAGGCACTCAGCTACAGAAGATGTTAAATATGAAATGCCTTTAAGGTTCTCCACTTTTCTGAAACTGTTTCCCTTTTGCTTATCTCTTAGCCTCCATCTGTCAAACATTTTCTGCTAAGGTCTCCAGGGGGTCCAGCCAAGACCTCACTGCTCAGGGTCATCTGATAGATTGCATCTCTCAGAGTATTCATCTTCTGCAGTAGTTAAACTCTGACCACAGAACTCTAGGACCACAGGTCTCTGAGATCATTTGAAGGGATCCATGAGGTCAAAACTATTTCTATAGCTTATTTGCCTTTTTCCCTATGGTTTATCTACAGTGATGGTGTAAAAGCAGTGATAGGTAAACTGCTGACATCTTAGTATAAAACAAAGCATTGACACCAACATATATTAACACTCACTGTACATTTTAAAGCCACAAGTTAACTGTTTTTTTTTTTTTTAAAGGTTGATTTCATTTAAGAGTGTCCTTGATGAAGCAATAAACATTTTATTAAATTTCAGTTCTCGACAGCAAGTTTTTTTTCTTTTTTAAAAACATTTTGGGTGACAAAATGGGAAGGTTGCATAAAAAACTGCTTGCATTCCAAAGTAGAATGATTTTCTTTAGAAAAATCCCTTGTGTGATTAAGTTGTAAGCTGAACTAGCTGCTTCTTTATTAGTAACACATTTTTACCTGACAGAATAACTGACAAACTATGGCTATTCACACTTGGGTGTTTGATAGATATTTTTGTGAAAATGAGCTGAGTGAACCAAACAGTATTGTTGTCAATGATAAAATTAAAGATTTTAAGCAAAAACTAGAGTTTTTGAAAACTCAGAACCTGAGAGCTTGGCACCCTCTTAATTGTTAAAGACTTTTCTGATGAGATTGATGGTGATATTAGTGCCTATGATGTTCTGATATTGTATATTGAGTTTGGAAGATCTTTATAATTTAGCAAACCAGTATTTTTCAAATGATCAGTATATATATTGAATTATGAAATAAAGCAAAAGAGAAGATCCATTCAAATTACAAGGTAAAACAATGGATTTTAATGGATCAGAATACAAAAAGTTATTAATATGACTTAAACTCCATATTGCAGTAACCTTTCAAAAATGCAACTTGCTAAGTTTTGGCATAGTATCAAAAAGAATATTCACAATTATCTGAAAGGACTATTAAAATACTCTGTTTCTTTCCAACTGTACCTGAGAGAGGTCAAATTCTCTCCAAATGGTTCAACTAAAGCAGCACATTAAAATAGATGGAGTACAGAAGTAAGTATGAGAACATGGCTATAATCAGATCAGTCAGACACTGAAGACATTTATGAAATGTAAAGCAATTCCACACTTCTCAACAATTTTTTGCTTGGAAAATAGATTTTTCATAAAATATGTTATTTGTCAATACCTAGCATGTTTGTTATTATTTAAAACACATTAAGAAATATTTTTCATGGCTGGCTGCATGAAATTAAAAGATGGTTGCTTCTTGGAAGAAAAGTTATGATCAACCTAGACAGCATATTAAAAAGCAGAGACATTACTTTGCCAACAAAGGTCCATCTAGTCAAGGCTATGGTTTTTCCAGTAGTCATGTATGGATGTGAGAGTTGGACTATAAAGAAAGCTGAGCACTGAAGAATTGATGCTTTTGAACTGTGGTGTTGGAGAAGACTCTTGAGAGTCCCTTGGACTGCAAGGAGATCCAACCAGTCCATCCTAAAGGAGATCAGTCCTGGGTGTTCATTGGAAGGACTGATGCTGAAGCTGAAACTCCAATCCTTTGGCCACCTGATGAGAAGAACTGACTTATTGGAAAAGACCCTGATGCTGGGAAAGATTGAAGAAGGGAGGAGAAGGGGACGACAGAAGGTGAGATGGTTGGATGGCATCACCAACTCAATGGACATGAATTTGAGTAAACTCTGGGAGTTGGCAATGGACAAGGAGGCCTGGCATGCTGCAGTCCATGGGATCACGAAGAGTCAGACACGACTGAGCAACTGAACTGAACTAAACTGAAGAAATATTTTAAAATTACCTCATTTTTAATTTCTAACATTGTCTCTGTGTATATCCTACATAAGCAAAAGTCTTTGGGGTTCTCAAAAATTTTTAAGAGTATAAAAGATTTCTGAGATCAAAATCTTAGAAAACTTGGTCTAGTATATTTGTTCTCCAGGTAACACTTGTGTTTTTCCTACCTCCTTTTACTTTTTTAAATCCAAAGTAGAGAATTTTAGCAGTCTTCCATATATGACTGTGAACACGAGGGAAGCAGTTTTTATTAAAGAATGTTTTAATGCCTCACTGAAACATCTTTTTCTGCAGAAGCATAAAATCATCCTTTGGGGACAGGGCCTTCCTCATCCTCCACTTTTGAACTAAACCTCAGATGAGTAAAGGATTTGACAGGATTGGCCTGTTTCTCTTATAACTTCCAAAAAAGAGATGATAGAAAAGCTAGAGCTGGACTTATATCTACAAATAGAAAGAGACTTAGAGAACTCAGTCCCACTCATTTGCTGTGTAAATACAGTACTCGAAGCCCAGACGTGCCGTGTGACTTTACAAAGACACAGCAATTTGGCGCGTCACAAACTAGAGTGCAGTTTCCCTGACACTGTGTCTCTTTCTATTGTAATTCATATTTGGAAAGTGACTTTAAAAAAAATCGTGTTTTTGCTTTTCGACATTATGATGGGGTTGACTGTAATCTCATTTCAGTTTGATGATTTCACCCTTCACATGATTTCTTGTGGGTAGGATACGACACATTTACTGGTAGTGCAGCATACATTCCAGAGCTATTGTTAACTTGAAGCGATGAGTAAGTACAGGATGACCTTTGCTAATCAAATATAGAAACAGAAGACGCTCCTAGATTGTGGGAGTATTTATGCACATTTACATGCCTAGGGGTCTGCACAAGCTTTGGGAGTCCCCATGAATCCACATCAATGCTTAACTCCAGAAACTTGTGGCTTGACTCTTAACTTTTTTGTGTCCTTCCTTATTTCTGCCCCATGATGTGGTTGAGACTAAAACATATTTTCTCTACAGAAGCTATGTTATGTGCAGAAAGCATATTACATATTTGGAAGTCATGCAATCTTTATCACTGAGACTATTTAAGGTGCTGAAAAGTAAACTAACTTAATTAAAATTAAAGAATCACACCAACTGGATTTCTTCCTAAATAGGTTTATTTTTGCTGTCTTGTGACCATATATTAAACCCATAACTTGAAACAAATTCTCACAGAAGCATGTGATTGATCATAAAGTAAATAAACAAGAAAGTGTGAACAGAAATAAAATATATATAAAGACACAAATGGGGAAAAACAACTCAGAAGTGTATGTCCCAGTGTTTATGAGGCCCTAGCAGCAGCCATGCACAAATGCAGCTGAATATAACCACCAAGGAAGGGAGTATGCAGCACTACGTGATGTGACGTTTAGACAACCATCTTTTTAGTTTTATTAGTCTGGACTATCCAATAGTTTAATTCAGAGACAGATTTGCTTTGAAAATCAAAAATACCAGTATCTGGTGTGTGTGTGGGTGAGGTGGTAGTGGGGTGTGTGGTATGTACACTAGAAAATAGCCAGCATGTCACCATATGGTCTCACAACTCAGTTATTTTGAAGAGCTGGGAAAAAAAATCTTGGAACATTCAGGTAGTCAAATGATCTTCTTACACTGCATCTGATAAATTACTTGGTGCTATTGTGGGCTTAACCATATAAAAATAACTGGTGCCCCTTCTGCCTTTTCTTGCCAACACACAAATACCCATAGAAACTCAATATTATCCTAGGATGAAAACCAACACATTTTCTCTAAGATTATTTGTATTACTTATATGGCCAAAATTTTTTTTTTGATAAATATCCTTGGTTATTTTTAGTGATCGGCAAGCTCATTCTGTTCTCTCAAAGAATATTTTCTTCAGAGCTCTGCTATCTCTGTTCGATGGATTCCTCATACACTGGAAAGAGGCAATAACATTTTTTCCCCAAAGTGGAGTTTAATAAAGTTAGTATGTCTGGATTCTATTGTAAAAGTATCAATTATCCAAGGGATGAATGAGATTTTTTTTAATAAGGCAGTCTCCTCTACAGCTAAAGATAGAATTATAGAAAGGCTTCGAGTACAAGTTGTTAATGTTTCTGTCTTTTAAAAATAAAAATTTTAAAGCCATGAGGATCTTAATGAACACATTTTTTAATTATTTAGGACAAAGATGATGAATAGAAAAGCCTACTCTGATGATATGTTCTTTCCATGCTCATTTATCTGAACACCTCAGCAACATTGCCAATAATTATATATGTCTATATTTAATATTAATTAAGATGTCTAATCTTTGGGCCAGAAAATGAAAAGAGCTGCTCCATTAGGCTGCTGCTTTGAAGGCTATGTTCTTCCCACCTATTATAGCATTGTTTTGGGTCTTTAAAATTCTCTAACACTTCAATAAACTCGAAGGTAAAAACAATGTTAAAATGAACTATAAAATTTTTATCCTTTGCCACTCACTCATTTGAGCATTTATTGCCCACTTACAGTGCGATAGTTACTCTTTTAAGCACTGACTTATTGGCCGAGCTGCTAAGCAGGTGGGATCTTGGTTCCACGACAAAGGATCGAACCCAGATCCTGGCAGTGAAAGCGCTGAGTCCTAACCACTGGACCACCAGGGAATTCCCCTGATATCTATATGTGTATTTTTAAAAAGGTATGGCCTCTGCCTTCGAGGAGCTTACAGTCCAGTAAAATCCAGAAGCCTCAGTGGCTAGGGAATAAGCCCCTCAGATGGCTTTGTCAGTGTCTGTGTGTGTGTTATTGTGAATTCTGCCTGGAATGTGTCTAGGGTCAGCTGGGAAGAGCAGGTTGAAGGAAGGTAAAGAGGACTGAACGCAATGCATTTACTTCAGTTTTACAAGGTCCGGCCCTCGCAATGATCTCCCCCCTGTCTTTGCCCTAAAGTTGGTTAGAAGAAACCAAAAAGCAGAGAATAAAAGTACATTTAAAAAAAGGTTTATAGCTACGAGAAAGAAATGCACGGCACAAGTGCCAGAAGATGCATTGTCAGGGCACAATTTGAGAAGATATAATTTCAGTCCTGAAGTGATTGCCTTCAGAAGAGCAAGACAAACTACCCATTAAAGATCTTTGACATGAGAAAAGCTGAAGTCCTCTGAGGGGAGTTGGATGGTCTCTGTTATTTTGGTTTACTGTTTGAAAGCCATTTTAACCACAGGAAACAGGTCCCAGAGTAGGCCTACCAAGGACTGAGTATGACAATTATTCAATGGGAGAGTGGTGTGAATACTGGTCACTGATGCGATCTTGCTCTGAGCCCCTGCTGCGTGGCAGCCTCCAGAACCTGGTGTGTGTTCCTTCCTCCCAGCCCCCACCCTTGCCGCCCCTTCCTTTGTCTTGTCAGTCATCCTTTATGCAATTGTTTAGGTAAAATGAACTGCTTGGACACTCTTTCAAAGGATTCTGGATGTGATAATAACTCTGCTTGGATGATCGATCCTTATATGCTAAAATCCATATAAGATCCATATATGATCAATCACATATATGCTAAAATCTTGGTGCAGCGACACCATGGGGCAAGAAACAGATAAACACGAAGATTCCTACTAAACTTCCAGTCCTTACCTAAAACTAAGAGGATAGTGATAGCAGTGGTGGTGGCCAAGGAGAAGAGAAAACGGGAAACAGTGTTTAAAAAAGAAGAAAACATTTCTTGGAGAACACGTTTATTCAAGGAAAGCTCAGTTTTCAGTTTAAATTCCAAGCGAAAAATTTCTCATTCCCCTGGTGATTATGGAATAATTCTCAAAACTCTGCCCTCATACAGCATTGCAACACAGAAGCCCTGTTCTTAGGGGTCTGGGGAGTCTGTGATCTGGGATCCCCGTCTGCTGGGCTTTGGGGAATACAGAACTCTTTGAAATGTGCATTTTGTGTGTGTAATGTGTATTTTGTACTGAAAAAGTTTATAGATTTTATTAACAGCTCAAGAAACACTTTGACTCCAAAAAGTTTAAAGTCACTGTTGCTTATGAAGCACTCTTCATCAAAAAATATAGATAAAAAGCAAAGGATTCATTACAGCTAAACCCCCAACTAGACATTTTCAGAATACAATTTCTACAGAAATGCCTGGATAAAGAGAAGCTGCTCACAAGTTGACTTCTAAACAATACATGAGCAACTCCCTAGATTCATGAGCTCCTAAGCAGGAATTATTCATAGTTACCCACCAGCAACACATACAAGGGGCTTCCCAGGTGGCGCAGTGGTAAAGAATCCACCCGCCAATGCAGGAGATGCAGGAGATGTGCGCTTGATCCCTGGGTTGGGAAGATCCCCTGGAGAAGGACATGGCAGCCCACTCCAGTATTCTTGCCTGGAAAATTCCATGGACAGGGGAGCCTGGTGGGCTACAGTCCATGTGGTCACAAAGAGTCAGACACAACTTCTATCTGGGTGCTATTTCTCATTTATATAAGGGACAAGAAAATCAGGGAAAATTCTACAAAATTCTTGCCCTAAATAATTATACTTAGAAAATATTTCTGTCATTTTAACTGAAAATATCATCCTTTGTGTGCATGGCTCTTTTGTGGGAAATTACTTTCAATGAACTGGTTTAAAAATTAAAATGTGAATGTGATATATTAAGGGAAGATATGTCAATATTTTTGTTGTGGATGATATAGAAGTATAATTTGTCACAGAAACCATCCACTTCCATCAAAATAGTCTAAGGAAACAGGTGTAGAATAGATTATATTCCATTTAAAACATTGCTTGCTTTATTGTTTTTAAATAGGCTTATGTGAAACTGTGCCTGCTGGGAAAAAATGAAATCCGAATGAATCACACACCCAAAGGTCATTGATCTAAAAATATAGGTCCTGTGAAATGGATAAACATATTCTACTTAGTGGAAGTCATCAAGTGAGAGGATTTTAGAATCCTTCCAAACCATTTAAGTCTCTGAGGTTGTTAATTAATTTATTAGGAACAGTGAAGGCATCCACTGTCTAGTGCAGTGTGTCCACGGGGAACGGAGCAGATGAAAAGTGATCCTACTGAGGGGAGACAGAGATCAAGGGGCTTCCCTTCTCACAGAAGGAAGGGAGAAGCATCTGTGCAAAGGCACGGGAGAGCTGAGCCTTGGTACCTGGGGTTCTCCATGAAGGTGGACTTGGCAAGTGCTCAGGAAATGCTGTGTGTGATGTGCTGGGAGGGTGCACTTTTGGAGCAGAAAACTAACTGGTGGAAGTTGTTGCATCAGGACAGCAAACGTGGCCTCTAACAGGAATGAGAGAGTCGCGTGTTCCTCCTGTAGATGCTTCTACAGTTATTACGGACAAGGATGCTGCTGCTGAAGGAACAGGGGGCCTCTTGTGTGGAGGGAGGTAACAGGAATGTGCCAGTTTGTCTTTAAAAAAATTTTTATTTTGTAACTGAGCCCTCACCAGGAGATGTTCTCTGATAAATATCAGAGCAAATACTACGTATGTATTTCAGAGTTTGGATGGCTGCCTTGCCGTGGACACTAGCAGGGTAAATCTCTTTTACAGGGATGCTTCATTGTGAGAAAATTGTCTTTGGACAATACTGCTTATTTTTTTTTTATTTTTTAAATTTATTTATTTATTTTTTTTCATTTATTTTTATTACTTGGAGGCTAATTACTTTACAATATTGTAGTGGTTTTTGTCATACATTGACATGAATCAGCCATGGATTTACATGTATTCCCCATACTGCTTATTGGTGAATAAATACACATAAATAAGGTGGAGTTACCAATGGTGGGGCAGTGACATCTGTTTACACTGGGTGCAGACTATTTAGGGACATGTCATTAGAGAATTAAAAACAATAATAAAACCAATAAAAGTCAGAATGACATTTATTATCACTGTGCTGGCAATTATGAACTTTATCTGTATAAAATAGTCTTCCCTGTCAGAAAGAACCCCACCGTCACTGTCCACTGACTTCCTAGTGCTTGAGTACTTCCTCAGGATTGGTTCCAAGACCCCTGCGGATACAAGAATACAAGACCTTTATGTAAAATGACCCCTGGTATCCTCAGTTCCATATATACGGATTCAACCAATCAAGGACTGTGAAAATGGAGGGCCGATGGTATACGTGTGGGCTTGCACACACATACTCACATACAAAGACCCACATGGAGATCTCACTTCACTGAGAAGCTTAGTTCAGTTCAGTTCAGTTCAGTTCAGTCGCTCAGTCGTGTCAGACTCTTTGCAACCCCGTGAATCACAGCACGCCAGACCTCCCTGTCCATCACCAACTTCCGGAGTTTACTCAAACTCATGTCCATCCAGTCAGTGATGCCATCCAGCCATCTCATCCTCTGTCGTCCCCTCCTCCTCCTGCCCCCAATCCCTCCCAGCATCAGGGTCTTTTCCAATGAGTCAACTCTTCACATGAGGTGGCCAAAGTATTGGAGTTTCAGCTTCAGCATCAGTTCTTCCAATGAACACCCAGGACTTATCTCCCTCAGGATGGACTGGTTGGATCTCCTGTTTATTCACATTAAAATTGGGAAAATGACCTTCTCAAGTTCAAGCATGACCTAGTCCAGGGCTCAACACTAGTCTGATACAAAATCCTATCATGTCATTGAAAGGATAACTGAAATATATATTTAAAAATTTTGTTATCTCTTTTGTAGTAAAGTCTCTTCATAGGGTTGATCTCTTAGGTCTATGAGGTAAATCTCCAATTAGTATTATGCATTATAGTAACTAATTTTCCCAATGTCATACAGTTAGTAAACTGCAGGGTAGGAAATTTAATTCAGGTCTTCTGAATCTAATAGTTTACTATGAATATAACAAAATATTGATTTAGTAAAGTATTTTATTTTCATAAATTCAGCGATTTTTAAATAAAATTTTATTATCTCAAGTTAATATAAGTAGGTATTTAAAATTCACCTCAGTTTCTTAGGCACATAGAACAAAGAAAAACAACTCTTTTAAAATTAATTTTCAATTCTAGCTAAAGTTTTCTTTGCAAGACATGTGAGGTCTATGAAATTGCAGATGCCCAAAATAGCTTTTCATTTGTGAAGACATAAATATAAAATACTTAGAGTCACAAGTGTATATGTTCTCTCATGCATAATTGTGTTTATGAGTGTATGTTTCTGCTCCCTATGATACACTTAATCAGTCAATAGCACATCATCTCTGAGTTGGTAATATTACAGAACTTGTAATTAGTAGAATTCAAGAAATGCATTCTAATTGAGACTACCAGAGGATAATATCTGAAACACCTAATTAACAAATATGAATCTCTAAAATGCTCAGTAATAGGAAATTTGTCTTCAATGTTGAATTCTTTTAGTCTAAAAATGAGTCTAATTTAATTAGTTTTAGAATAAGCATAGAGATAACTTTGAATGTATTAAAGGAAACATTGCTTACATAATCATTGCTGTGAGTGGACTCCATCAGGGTAAACAGTCAATGAGAAAAGTGGACAAGTAAACCTCAATCTACTTGTCTTTTGGTTCAGTGCTCTGTAAAGAGCCTTGGCAACATGGGGGAAAAAACATCCACATCCAATTAGCTGTCATGAAAAGTGGTCTGATCTGGGTTGTGAAGTTGAGGGTTTCCTTCCTAAAGGAAAGAACAAGGAGGGAAAAAGCTGTGACTGAGGCAGAGGGAAATATCTATCATAGCTACATGAAAGCATCATGGAGCCTGGTGAGTCTGGGGAAAACAAGTTGGTTATGGTCATATCATTGGTTGATCAATGAGGAGGAGCAGATACTAGGTGATGTGGAAAGTAGACAGATCTAGTGTGCTAGGAGAAGGAATCTGAATTCATTTTCTATTTGTGGAGAAGGAAATGGCAACCCACTCCAGTATTCTTGCCTGGAAAATCCCATGGACAGAGGAGCCTGGCAGGCTACAATCCATGGGGTCGCAAAGAGTCGGACACGACTGAGCGACTTCATTTCAAGACAAAAGCTGATAATTCTCATCCAAAATCTCTTTCTTCTGAGATCATTCCCTCTCTCAGAACAGAGTGAGACCCTGTGACTGAGTTCTAGTGAACGGAAACAGCAGAGACGGATGTCTGTCATCTGGATATGTCCAATCTCTCTTCTCGTAGAAGTGTTGGACATTACGTGTTGAAGGTGTGAAGATCTCTGTCAGCCTAATGCTATCATTAGCACTTGATCTAAACTATTATGTTACCAGTACTTGGTCACTACAACGAGTCCTAGATGTTACAGAAGTTTGGACAACCCTAACTAAACTGGGTACACTGGAATATTTCAATCTTGGAACTATAACTTTGGCAGCAAGGGGAGGGAATCATTTAGGAGACTACTGTAATAGACTCGAGAACCTGGACTCAAAAAGATAAAGGGTTTATCTGATGGACAAAAAAATTCCCACTCCCCCCCCAAAAAAATTTCCCACCCCAGTTGCTACCTCTTCCATCTGTCCCTTCCTTCCTTCACTCCTGTTAAATCTGGGAGATATGATGATATATAAATGCCACACAAAAAGGCAATGGAAATTAAGATAAATGGAAAACTCACAAACTCAAAATCTTTAGTAGGTAAATTTGTAAAAGCTTGTGATGGATTTAATATGGTAGATGAATTACACAAAGACAGCTAGAATGAGGGTTTCCCTGGTGGCCAGTGGTTAAAAACCTGTCTGCCAATGCAAGGGACGTGGGTTTGATCCCTGGTGTGGGAATATCTCGCATGCCTTGGGGCAACTAAGTTCATGTGCTGCAACAAGAGAAACTACTGCAATGAGAGGCCTGTGCACCGCAACGAAGACTAGCACCTGTTCACCGCGGGTAGGGAAAGCCCGAGTGAAGCAATGAAGGCCCAGAGTAGTCAAAAATAAATAAATGAAAGAAAGAGAGAAAGAAAGGAATCTATATGACCCACAAGTATGGCTTATGTCAGTGATTAGATACCATGTAGGAAATTTAGAGAAGGAACATGACTAAGATGAACAGTAAATAAGTATTAAGCACATTGACTTTGATTTGGCTGTAAACCACTGAATAGTTGAGGAAGACATGTCTAAAAGGTAAGTCAGTTTGGAGTTTAGCCAAGAGGTCTGGGCCGTTGATAACTTTGCACGGTCACGTTCGTGTGAAGCAATGAAAACTGGGTGAGGGAATGGTACAAGCCCTCAAGCTGGTGATGGGAAATTTTGATTTAAAGATGGACAGAAGGAAAACAGATGACCTCAGGGAGTAAAAGGGGTGGCCAGAGGGATGGGATAAAAAACAAAATAGCAGGGGATGAATCACCAAAGCTGAAGAAAAAGAGCATTTCAAGTTCCAAAATTCCAAAAGCAATTCAGACAAGGACAACAAATAATTCATTAGATAATGCATCAAGAAGGTCATTGTTGACTTTACAAAGAGCAGTTGGCAAGAAATGCTGGTGACAGAAGTCTGATCCCAGTAGACTAAGCCACGGCTGGATGAAGGACAGCACGGGACAGACAGCCCCCCCAAAAAGCTGATGACTGGATGATAACCATAGAGGGAGGTCAAGTCAAGACAGAGATTAGTGTTTTTTCGGTTTGAATGGAGAAGCCTTTATCATATTTACACTGCGGAAGATAAGAACAGTTCTGCAGCTCTGGAAGGAGAGATGACACATGATTGAAGTCTCTAAAGCCAAGGAGGAGAAAGTATGTAGCTTTGATTTGGGTGGAAGTGTTCCTTCTCCATCTACTGAGGGGAAGAAAAGTAAGAACTGAAGTTTATGCACATTATGTAGTAAGACTTTCAAGACAGGCCTCCTTTGAAGGTATCTCTGTGATAAAATGAAATGACTAAAGTGAAAATTAAATGATACAGAAAATGAAACTGTGAGAGAGAAGGGATGGGGTGGTAGGTCTGGACATTCTGGTCATAATTTGAGAGGACATTCTGGGCATGATTTGAGAGAAAGCACACTGGCCAGGGCATAATGGAATTTGCTGGATTGCCCTGAGGACGCCGATGGGGCTGGACACCATGGCTTTGTAAGGGCACATACTCTTGTGTGATTTTCTCCAGGCAGCAGGATAGCTGGAGACATACTACTGAACACCCAAGGTAATGGTTTCAATCCAGAGTGAGATTTCCAGGGTTTTTTCAAGATGAATAAACAAGGCAGCAGAAGAGGCAAGTAATGGTGAGTGGAGTCTCTGCTAAAATGTTGTGTCCGACTCTTTGCCACCCCACTGACCTGCAAGGGGCCTTTAAGCCCCCTCTGTTCAAGGGATTTCTCAGGCAAGAATACTGGAATGGGTTGCCATTTCTTCCTCCAGGGGGATCTTCCTAACCCAGGGACTGAATCCGCATCTCCTGCTTCTCCTGCATTGGCAGGCAAATTCTTTACCACTGGAAAGCCTTGTCGTTTATAATGTTGGCTAGTAAATTGCTTTAGATTGTGTTACACATAGTATGGACATAATGCGTTGGCACACAGTGTAGAAATGCAGTCCCAGAGGGACAAAATAAAAGCTTGTTTTAATCACTGACTTTTAGTTCATAAAACTTTATTTGAAGCATAAAGAATTTGCCAGTGTATTTTACTGCAGCAGTCTTTAAGTGGGCATTTGGCACTGCCCTAAACCCAAGAGTTATACGTCTAACATCTTCTCCAAAGATGACAGCTAATTCCATCCTGATGTGCTGGTTTGCCTTCCTATAAACACAGCCTAAGTTCTTGAACTTGAAATGGTGATAACATACTTTTGCTTTTCACATGTCATGGGTTTTATTTAGCTTCATCATGCTCTCAGGAAAGGACAGAGTACCCAAGGGAATACATATCTTTTTGGAAATTTTTCTCTTGGCTTTCTTAGCTGACCTACTGCTCATGATGCAAAATCATTCTATCTGATATAAAATTGTCAGAGTGCAAAATGTCATGATCGAAAGGAGCATGGTGCTAAATTTAAACTGGGAAAGGACTTTATCATCGAAGAGAGATTCTATTTTGTGCTCTTAGTAATAATGGAGAGTGACACGTCTTTGCCACTAGCTGGCTTTTCTGTGTTGCTTCTGTTGCCAATAGCCACACTGCTCTATGGTGATCTTAATGGATGGTGACACATATTGTTGATTATGTTGACATAATTCTTCTAACGCCCCTTCTTTATGAATAGGGGATGGGATGGGGATGTTTCTTGTTGTTTTAACTATGTGCCAAACCAAATATCACTTATATTCTTAATGATTTGTGTTAGAATCTATTCACTTGTGTGGTATGATTGCTTAGTGTTTTGTGTGTTTATAAATCTCTTAATTGGATATACCTATGTGTATATGTACATCAGTTTGTGTTCTTTGCAACTAAAGTCCTAACATTAACTAATTATTTACCACAGTCAATAAAAATAACTGAGTAGTTATTGAGCACTGCTGGGCCAGTTGCATTGCTAAGTCAGATGCATATGATAGAAATATTTCAACTTTGTTGACATGGAAGCCAAGGCTCAGGGGTAAGGTCACCTCTCAAAGTAGGTATATTAGGTTCAGAGCTGACCCTAAAATCCACATTTTAAACATGTACTCAATTATTCTTCTTAAATTGTTCTCAAACTAGCTGTTAGGGTTGACTGCAGATAATTGAGCAAAGAAAATGATCCCTTTCCCCAAGTTGTATATATTTGAATTTTTTAATCTGTGGTATTAGGTAACAAAACTTGGTTAACATTTGCCTGCCCCAAATTATACAATTAACCTTGCCTTGGGGGAAATAGCTGCGAATGCAAGTATAACTTAAAGCTATGTTCTCATTTTTATTTACTTATTTATTTTTGGCTGCCCTGGGTCTTGGCTGCTGCATGAGGACTTTCTTTAGTTGCAGTGAGTGGGGTCTACTCTCTAGTTGTGGTACGTGGTCTTCTCACTGTGGTGCCTTCCTTGTTGCAGAGCACAGGCTCTAGGCGCTCAAGCTGTGTACTTGTGGTGCGTCGCCTTAGTTGCCCTGTTGCATGTGGAGTCTTCCAGACTAGGGATCGAACCTGTGTCCTCTGCACTGGCAGGTGGATTCTTTACTACCGGACCACCAAGGAAGTCCTTCTCATTTTTAAATAGGTTATTTAATTTAGTTATATGCATCATCTTCATTTGCCTTTTATTTATGATGCATGGTCAAAAATTAAAAAATTTACACGAGAATCGAAAGTCAACAATAGTTTAATATTATCTAGTCAATTTAACTGCTGAAGACTATTGTGTGGGGTTTTAAGATCTTCAAGAGAAGTTACTTTCTAAAAGGGAAACAATAGTAAAAAATAATGCCTACTTTATCAGGTGGAAAATAGGGAAATGTTCCCCAGTAAACTATGATTTTTAACTATATACTGATGATTAAGATTTGGAAATTTAGAAAAATAAAGTGATTTAGTTTATAGCCTTCCAACTGGAATGCCTAGGGACATCAGTCAGAAACAATGCTCTGCAAAAAAGAAGAAAAACACTTTTTTTATATGAGGCACTGGACATGTTTGGGTTTTGTTGTTGAATTTCATAATCTCAAAGCTTGGTGAACAAGATATTATTGCTAAAATTTTAGGTGAGGAGATTGAGATTTGAAGAGATTTTGTTCAAGATTACAGAGCAATAGCATAATTTGACTCTAAGGTCATGCTTTTAATCCCATGTCCATGCTACCTTCCATGGATTATATAAAAATTAAAAAAAAAACATTTATTGGAGTATAATTGATTTGCAATGTTATATTAGTTTCCAGTGTGCAGCAAAGTGATTCCTTTATACATACATATATATATTCATTATTTTTCAGTCTTTTCTTCCATGTAAGTTATTATAGAATATTGAATAGAGCTTCCTGTGCTATAAATAGGTCCTTGTCATTTATTTATTTTACATATAGTAGTTAGTGTATGGATGTTACTCCCAAGTTCCTAATTTGATCCCAAAATTTACCTTGTTATCATGGAATTGAGAAGTCATGAAAGAGCTTTGATTATCAAACTCATAAAAATCTATTTATATCAATAAGGATTTTTTATTGTGCTTTCAGTGCTGTCCATAAAACAATGTTTTAGTTTGTTTAGTAGTCATACCCTTGTCACATTAAAAATGTTTGCATATATTTTGATGAACTTGATAAAAATTGCCCTTTCATAATGTCATGATAGCAAAAAAGTGTTTGGTAATTTCATTGTACACTCTCCTTATTAGGTGAAGGATGCATGAATCATTTACAAGAGTAAGAATTGGGGTTGGATTTATCTAACAATGCATTATGAGTGTGGATAAAATGGATTGGTTTTTCTTTGCCTTATTAGGTAACAATATGTTTCTTTACCTGCAAAAAACTAAACACCACCTTCTAAATCACCATGACCATCAAGCATTGCACTGCCCTGTGAAGGCTGACTTGCACTGGTCCTTCGACTTTTAACTTCTCTGTCTTTGTAACTCATAATAAACTTTGTAACTCATAAATATATATTGAAGATAGGTTGTCATTCACTTTTGTTGGTCAAAAATCAGCTTGAAGGTGTGTGAGAAAGAACAGTGTGGAAAATTATGCTGGAAGTCAGAGGAGCAGGAATCAAACTGGATGTAGATCTCTTCAGAGTCAGTTATTTTAATCATCAGCTCTTCTGAACCAGAATTTCCCAGGAGACTGTGAGAAGTTCTTGCTTTTCCACCTAAATGTGTTATTATAGGAACTGAGTATCCTTTAAAAACTGTCATTGAATTTCCTGTTGAAAGTTGACAAATTCCATAGAAAGTATTAAATGTTCTTGCTTATCAAAATGCCCGTTCCTCTCCTAGGCAAAATAAGTCTCCAGTTCAAATTAAGTTTGAGATGACATTGAAGAGAACTTTTCTTAAATGACCTTAATGATGTGTGGCATTGATTTACTTTTCATTCTCCAATTATAAATGAATTACAAACAATTTGCATTATTTTTTCTTGATAATGGAAGGAAAATAGTAAAGAAAAACAACTGGGTTATACATGCTGGTCCATTTTTATTTCGTTTAAGCTAATAGAAGGCAAATTGGATGGAGAGCAGAATAAGGTTCATTAGAATTATCATCCCTAAAGTGACCAGACAGAGTATTTTCGCTCTGATCATCATTATCGTCTCTGCTGCAGGGAAGGCTGCGGTGCAGCCTGGTGAGAACTCACCAGCTCCCACACGTGCTCACTGTATCATCCTGGCGAAGTTTCTTTTAACATCTTTATGCCTTCCTCTCCACCTCTGTCAGCAAGAATAATACCAGAGATGTGATTTTTATACGAATAAACATTACGGATTAAATGTTTGTGTTATTGATATGTTGGACCTCATCCCCCTAAGCGAATGTCTTAGGATACGGGCCGTTGGGAGGTGATTAGGGTCAGGTGAGGTCTTGAGGATGAAGCTCTCAGGAATGGCGTCAGTGCCTTTCTGTTAGGACAGACGAAGAGAGTTGAGTTCTTCGCTCCCTGCCGTGGGAGGATAGGAGGAGTCCGTCTGTGATCTGGAAGAGGGCCCTAACCACAACTCGACCACTTTGGCTCTGTAACTGCTGTTTATAAGGCACACAGCTATGCACTTTGTTACAGCGGGCCAAAACTTGCTAAGACAAATGTTTTAGAATGTGCTCAGGACAGTGTTTGGCGCAGAAGGACCGACCATACTCTGAGTGTGAGATATTAGCTGCTTTGTTGTTTTTTAGTAGCTAAGTCGTGTCTGACTCCTGCGATCCCGCGGACTGTAGCCCGCCAAATTCATCCGTCCAGGAAACTCTCCAGGCAAGAATACTGGAATGGGTGGCCATTCCCTTCTTCAGGGGATCTTCCCAACCCAGGGCTCGAACCAGAGTCTCCTGCACTGGCAGACGGATTCTTCACCACTGAGCCACCAGGGAAGTCCATTAATAACTTTTTATCAATAGCAGCTTTACTTCACTGGGAAAAGTGCAGAATTTGCCTTTCATTTCTACTTATCTAGTCATACCATTTTCCTGGAGTCAACTGAGATTAGATGAGTCTTTGTTGTGGCTCCATTTTGCTCAGCTCTCTTCTGCTGGCCACACCCCCTCTACCCTCAAGGGCACCCCGCCTCCCCTCTACTTCCCTGTGAAGCTGTTACTTCACTTTTCCAAAGACCACTTCAAACACACCTCCTCTGTGTCATGCTCACTATTACTCATTGCAAGGTTGTATTAGTTTCTGTGTTGCTGTAACAAATTGCTAGGAAGTTGGTGGCTTAAGACAACAGGTTTGCCTTCTCACAGTTCTGCAGGCCAGAAGTTCAAAGTCAAGGTGTCAGGAAGACTGCTCCTTCCAGAAGCTCCAGGGAGAATAAGTCCCTAGTTCAGGAGCTTCTGCTAGTCCTGGTGTTCTGAGGGTCATAGCAGCAACTCTCCACTCTTCAAGACCAGTATCTTCAAGTCTCTCTCTGTTGGTTTTCACATTAGCTCTCTCTTCCTCTGTGTAATCTCCCTCTGCTTCTCAGTTGTGATGATTGAGGACCCACTCACTTAGTTCAGGATAATCTCCTCAAATTGAGATTGTTAGCTTAATCACTTCTGCAAGGCCCTTCTTCCTGGTAAGGCAAGATTTACACATTCCATTGATCAGTATCTAGTATTTTTGTTTTGGGTGGCCATTTTTTGGACTACTGAATAAGTGATCTCTTCTTTGAATATGCAAATGTGTTGATATTTTTCTAATAGCACTAATCTCATTAAAAATAATTATATGTCTCACATGTGTTGTTACCTGTTGCATTGTTTTTGATGTAGTCTAAATCTGCTTTTATTATATTCAAGTGCTAGGGCTTAGGTTTACCAAACCAAGAAGACCAGATTCTTGCATGCAAAGAGCTTGTAGCCTAGTTGGAGAGATGAACAAATGAAGAAATAATTGCAAACAAATGTGAGGATGCTAAATATGCAGAAAAATCAGAGAGAGGCAGTCCCCTGGGGTCATGTACCAATTCAGAGCACATGGGCCTAAAATTGCTTCTAATATAGAAGTTATATCCAATTCATATATTTCTGAACACTAATTACTAGAATCTTGATTGAGGACTTTCAATATTACTAACCTGAAATGTGCATGATATGTAATTAAAACCTAACCTTTTAGTGACTATGACCCTAATTCTCTGAGGTATTATGCAGAATAAAGGCCTCTACACTGTCTCCTTTTCTTTAAAAACATTTTTAAAAACATAGTTCCATTTGACTACAATTTCTTGTTCTTTGCTGAGATAATAGGGAAACATCTTATATCTTGGTCTTTTGACTTATTTATCTCCCTCCCTTTTGAAATAATTGCATCCTCAAAGGAAAGTAGGATTGTCTTACAATCTCTGCTCAACCTTCTGAACTAACCCTCAAGTTAATATGTAAGTGGCATGAAAGAGCTTTGATCTCTTCATTCTGATCCTCTGGTGATTGGCCCTCTGATGTGGAGGAATAAGAGTAGTTGCTCCTCTCATGATCCACCTTTTAGGATTTTTTTCCTCCAAGGGCCTCAAGGGCATTGACTTTAGGTCAGAAGTGTTGGAGTGTTATGAAAGTTACAGTCTGGTTACAGCTACATGTTCATTTATGACAATTTTCTCTTCCAGTAATTTATTCCCACCTGTGTAAACAATAAGGATAATCTTTTTATTTGTGTGTTTTGGTCTTAATAGAATTATTACACCCTGATTTTTATTAGATTTTATAATACTTCTGCTCCCTTCACTCAAAAGCAGCTTTTGTTCTGTGTGTTTCCCTGATAAAAAATTCTCACTTTAGATAACCATAACTACAATCAACTGGCTTGTTTGAACATAAAGAAAAATTTTCTATGCCATTTAGTAAAGAGAATAAAGAAGACTTTATTTAAGAAGGACTCCTGAACTAGACAGCAGGCTCAGCTTCTGAATAAAGAAAAGTAGGAATTCATAGCCAGGGAACAGGGTGAGGGTTAGTGAGTAGAAAATCACTAAGAGGATGCAGGAAATTCTGGGGGAATGAACCAAACTGAAAGGATTCTTGCTGAAGGTGGGTCAGAGTGACCAGCTGTCCAGGGTAGGGATGAGGAATTTGATCTGACATTTAGGGTGGTCAGATATCAACAGTGAATGATTCTGGCTGAACTGACCTAGTGGAATTCTTGCTAAAATTGGACCCTACAAGGATGGAGACAGGACTCCCAGGGAGACTTTGGGTGAGCAGACATCTCAGAGGAGTAAGATGAGAATTTGATCCAGAAGAGATTCTCTTTTCTGAACATTCATGAGGACATTAAAAATATATAACAAAATCTTTCACTATCCCATCCCTGAAGGTAACTTATGCCTGCAGATACTATGTGTTTCATGCACTGCAGGCAGTAGTTACTGCCATTCTTGAGTTAAAGATAAGAACACTGAGGCTCATATTTGTAATTTATAGATATATGACATCATTAGGGCTTCCCCAGTGGCTCAACGGTAAAGAATTCACCTGCAATGCTGGAGATGCAGGAGACATGGGTTTGATCTCTGGGTGGGGAAGATTCCCTGGAGGAGGGCATGGCAACCCACTCCAGTATTTTTGCCTGAAGAATCCCATGGACACAGGAGACTAGTGGGCTATAGTCTGTGGGGTCATGAAGAGTTGGACCCGATTTAAACGACTGAGCACAGCATGTGACATCATTACTTTCTAGTAAATATATGTAAAGTAACATTTAAGTGAAATAACAACAACAAAAAAGAACACTGAGGCTCAGAAAAGCTAGGATAAAATTTCCAAGACCCAACAGCTAGGAAGTGCTGAAATGAACTAGTTTAGGATGACCTGGGATCACCAGTGCATAATTGCAATGGAGAAGCTGGGAGTTGGAGAAGGTAGTCACAAGGAGCAGGGCACCTGCTGTGATGGAAGGGACCTGGGGCTACAGTGGTCTGGCTCCATCCTCCTCCTGCCCCCAGCTTCCTATGACAGCTTCCATTGGCCTAATCCATCAAGTAGGGGACAAGGGAGCTTTTCTATGCAGTCCACATGGGACATGGCCCAGAGTGGAGAAGAGGGAGCTGACCTAGGGGAGCAAACAGTAGTTATCCATTTGAGGGCCGACAAAGTTAGGGTAATCTGTGTTCTGGGTTCAATGTTTTTATGTTAAAGTCATATCCAGTAGCTCAGGATGTGGCCATATTGGGAGATAGATGTTTAAAGAGGCAAACGGTGTTTATTTTATTTTATTTTTTTTATTTTTTTCATTTATTTTTATTAGTTGGAGGCTAATTACTTCACAACATTGCAGTGGGTTTTGTCATACATTGACATGAATCAGCCATGGAGTTACATGTGTTCCCCTTCCCGATCCCCCCTCCCACCTCCCTCTCCACCCGATTCCTCTGGGTCTTCCCAGTGCACCAGGCCCGAGCACTTGTCTCATGCATCCAACCTGGGCTGGTGATCTGTTTCCCTATAGATAATATACATGCTGTACTTTCGAAACATCCCACCCTTGCCTTCTCCCACAGAGTCTGAAAGTCTGTTCTGTACATCTGTTTCTGTACAGAAAGTCTGTTTCTGTCTCTTTTTCTGTTTTGCATATAGGATTATCATTACCATCTTTCTAAATTCCATATATATGTGTTAGTATGCTGTAAGGATCTTTATCTTTCTGGCTTACTTCACTCTGTATAATGGGCTCCAGTTTCATCCATCTCATTAGAACTAATTCAAATGAATTCTTTTTAATGGCTGAGTAATATTCCATGGTGTATATGGACCACAGCTTCCTTATCCATTCATCTCCTGATGAGCATCTAGGTTGCTTCCATGTCGTGGCTATTTTAAACAGTGCTGTGATGAACATTGGGGTGCACGTGTCTCTTTCAGATCTGGTTTCCTCAGTGTGTATGCCCAGAAGTGGTATTGCTGGGTCATATGGCAGTTCTATTTCCAGTTTTTTAAGAAATCTCCACACTGTTATCCATAGTGGCTGTACTAGTTTGCATTCCCACCAACAGTGTAAGAGGGTTCCCTTTTCTTCACACCCTCTCCAGCATGTATTGCTTGTAGACTTTTGGATAGCAGCCATCTGACTGGCATGTAATGGTACCTCATTGTGGTTTTGATTTGCATTTCTCTAATAATGAGTGATGTTGAGCATCTTTTCATGTGTTTGTTAGTCATCTGTATATCTTCTTTGGAGAAATGTCTGTTTAGTTCTTTGGCCCATTTTTTGATTGGGTCATTTATTTTTCTGGAATTGAGCTTCAGGAGTTGCTTGTATATTTTTGAGATTAATCCTTTGTCTGTTTCTTCATTTGCTATTATTTTCTCCCAATCTGAGGGCTGTCTTTTCACCTTACTTATAATTTCTTTTGTTGTGCAAAAGCTTTTAAGTTTCATTAGGTCCCATTTGTTTATTTTTGCTTTTATTTCCAATATTCTGGGAGGTGGGTCATAGAGGATCCTGCTGTGATTCATGTCAGAGAGTGTTTTGCCTATGTTCTCCTCTAGGAGTTTTATAGTTTCTGGTCTTACATTTAGATCTTTAATCCATTTTGAGTTTATTTTTGTGTATGGTGTTAGAAAGTGTTCTAGTTTCATTCTTTTACAAAAGAGGCAAGCAGTTTTAAAAAATGTGGCCATTAGGTTGGACCTAATCTAATTTGACTGGTATCCTCAGAAGAACTTTGAACACAGAAAGGGATAGAGGGAAGATGACATGAAGATTCAGGGTGAAGACAGCCATCTGCACATTGTGGAGAGAGGCCTGGAGCAGGTCTTTCCCTTATGGTCCAAGGTAGGAGCCAACTGCGATGCCTCAATCTCAGACTCCAGGCTGTGAGAAAGGGAAGTTATTCTGTTCATTCCACTCAGTCTGTGGTACTTTGCTATATCAGCCTAGGAAATGAAAATATTTAAGGATGTGACCATGGAAATTATTGATTGAGGTGGGGTAGAGGACAAGCAAAAGCCAAGAACTAAAAAGCTTCTTTGAAGGGTTCCAACCATCATATGGGCTTCCCTGGTGTCTCAATAGCAAAGGATATACCTCCAATGCAGGAGATGTGGGTTTGATCCCTGGGTGGGGAAGATCTCCTGGAGAAGGAAGTGGCAACTCACTCCAGTGTTCTTGCCTGGGAAATCCCATGGACAGAGGAGCCTGGTGGGCTACAGTCCATGGGGTTGCAAAAGGGCTGGAGACAACTTAGCAACTAAAGAACAACAACAACAACCATCACATATGTGGTTGTTGAAATCAAGATTTATGACAGGTAGGGTTGAAGAGGGTGCCAGTGAGCCAGGAGCTAAAATCAAGGAAGACAGATTTATGGGAGGGTAGGTAGGATCTGGATGCCCTGAGGTACGGGAGATAGATGGTGGCAGCAGGAGAATGTGGTGATTTTTATCATGGAGGAGATAGAATGATCTGGAAGAGACAATGAGGAGTGGCAGGCCCTGGGGAGGAGGGGACAGTAACCACTAGAAATGGCTTCGGAAAATGCATCTGTTTCTTCACTAATTTAACACGGATTTATTGAGCACCTGGTCCACACTTAGCACTCTTCTAACTCTAGCAGTGTATCAATGAAAAAAATATTAAAACTCCTGCTCTTGTAAGGGAGAGATATAGTAATAAATTTACTTGATAAATAGTAAACAGAAACGACAAAAAGTTATACGGTCCCTAGAACATATTAAATATCATTGGGAAAAGTAGCACAGAATAAGGCGAGTTAGGAACTTGAGTAGAGGGTGACATTTTATATATATATATATATGCACACACACACAAATATGTATAAAATATATAATATATGGACACCAGGCTCCTCAGTCCATGGAATTTTCCAGGCAAGAATACTATAGTGGGTTACCATGCCCTCCTCCAGGGGATCTTCCCAACCCAGGGATTGAACTTGGATCTCCTGCATTGCAGGCAGATTCTTCACCATCTAACCCACTAGGGAGGCCCCATAAATAAATATATATTATAATATAGTATAAATATAAATATACTTTTAAGGTTGAAATTTTAAACAATAATTAAGAATGTTAAACTGCCAAGAGAAGGGTGGAGAGCTTTTAGGTGTGTGATGGGCTGCTGGGTGAGACTGCTATGAGCTTCATAGAAGGAGCTTGCAGTGCGGGAAAGCTGAGGCTCCCGAGCAGAAAGAGGAGGGAAGGGCATTTGGAGGAACGCTGTGAAGGAGAATCCACACAAGCCTCACTTCCAAATCCCACCTGAAGAATTTCTCCCTAAACCCACTGTTTTCTGATGCAGATCTACCTCCTCTCTGATCTTCATGTTCCCCTTCTCTGGCAGTTTTCTTCTGCTTGGTTCTAGGATCCTATCCTCAGACAGATTCCCTACACTTCCTATAGGTATTACCCCAGGGCCTCACTGTATTCTTCTGACTCCATAATTTACATTTTCATCTCTTTCTTAAAAGATATTAATCTTGAACTAATTAGGCATTTCAAATTAAAAATTAATTCATCATTTTCCCCACAAACTAGCTTCTGCTTCTTTCTTATCTATTTCCTGACTTTACCGTCTATCCAAGACACCCAAGCAAAAACTATCCTGTTGTCTTGGATTCCTTTCTTTTTTCACTGACACCCTTGGGATATGGAATATTTCCTGCCATGTAAGTAAACAAAGGATGTCACAGTCATTAGCAATTGCAGCCACCACAGATGGTGAGCTGGTAAGCCCTGAGGGAACTCAGGAAGGAAGAGAATATCTGCCATCTGGCAACCATCAGGCTGCAGCCACTCCCCACAATGAGCCCAGAGGAAACTCAGGATGTGAAAACACTGGCCCCAGACAACTGAGGTGCATACCAAAGGTATGGTTTTAGTGAGTCCAGACTCTTGCATCTTTCCATACATAGAAAAGTGCTAGGGGAACTGTTGAAGATGAGGGGAATCATTGAAGATGGTGGAGGAGTAAGATAGGGAGATCACCTTTGACCTCACAACATCAAAAATATATCTGCATGTGGAACAACTCCCACAGAATACTTTCTGAACACTGGCAGAAGATCCCAGACTTCTAAAAAGGCAAGCCAAACTCTTCAGAACGAGGCAGAACAAATAATAAAGATAAAAAATAGAGACAAAGAATTTTGGTGTGGGGACCTGTGCCCAAGGGAGGGAGTCATGAAGGAGGAGAAGTTTCCGTACACTCAAAAACCTCCTCATGAGTGGGAATGGAGGGGAGCTGCTGAACCTCAGAGGGGAATGCAGAAACAGGTACTTGGAAGGCAAAACAGAAAGAATTCACCACAGAGATAGTTGCTGAACAGCACTTCCCAGCCAAGAAGCAGCTTGCATGCCCTCCATGGCAAGTGGGGGCTGGATGTTGAGGTTCAGGCTTTGGGGATCAGACACCTGCAAGAGTACTGGGGTTGATCGCCTTGAAGATACTCTGAAGGGGCTAGTATGACCCAGCTGAGAGAGTCTAGGGAAAAGCCTAGGCCTCCCAGAGAGGTGAGAGATCATTGCCATGGGGATCCTTTAACTTTCCACGCTTGCAGAACATAGGAACCCTCCTTTGTGAATGCCATAGGTGGGACGAGCAAGAGTTGTGAACTTCCCTACCCTAGAGGTAGATATGCCTAGCCAAAGCCACAGCCAAAGCTGTCCAGTTCGGAGTCTAGTTCAAAGGCAGAACTAGACATGACCGAAGTTTACTATCCCAGAGAGGGGGAACACAAACCGACTGGCCACTGCCAAAGCCAGGGTGAGTGCCTGAGGCAAGGGACAGATGATTGCCGCTGTGGTCCTGATCCCAGAGGTAATAGCTCCCACCAAGCCATGAGCAAGCACGAGTTACGACCCATACATTCCTGGGAGCTTATGCAGTTTGGCTCTGCGAGGGACACAGGCCGAGGGCCAATCCCTCTGGGAAAGTGCACTACCCACTTCAGACTCTAGCAGTTTCTTGCAGGCCTCACCTGCAGCAGGCACTCCCCAAACACCCCAGTTGTGGCTGCCATACCCCTCCCTCTCCCCAGCCTGACTTGTTTTTTCATGTTTTGCAGTACTCTTTAGTTATATTGCATTCCCCCCATGTTTCTGATTTTGTATTGTTGCTAGTCTAGTGTTTGGTATTCATTGTCACTTGTGGATTTGTTCACTGGCTTGATTACTCACTTCTTTTTTGATTCCCACTTTTATCCTTTTTTCCCTTTTCTCTTTGCAAGTGTGTGAGATAACCCAAAACACTACTGGACATAGCACTGACCTTCAGAAAGACAAGATCCAGCCCCACCCATCAGAACAGGCACAAGTCCCCCAACCAGGAAAGCTTCACAAGGCACTGATCCAACCCCACCCATGGCGGAAGATTACATAAATAAGAGGAACTACAGCCTTCCAGCCTGAAGAAATGAGACTCGAAACACAGTGACTTAAAAAAAGGAAAAGACAGAGATACATGTAGCAGATGAGGGAACATGGTAAAAACCCACAGGACCAAACAAATGAAGAGGAAATAAGCAGTCTACCTGAAAAAGAATTAAGAGTAATGATGGCAAACATGATCCAAAGTCTTAGAAATAAAATGGAGGCACAGATAGAAAGAATGGAGCCATGAATTGAGAAAATACAAGAAAAATTTAATGAGGACCCAGAAGAAATAAAGAATAGACAATCAACAATGAAAAACACAATCAGTTCAGTTCAGTTCAGTCACTCAGTCGAGTCTGACTCTGTGACCCCATGAATTGCAGTACACCAGACCTCCCTGTCCATCACCAACTCCTGGAGTTTACTCAAACTCATGTCCATCGAGTTGGAACACAATAATTGAGATTAAAAATACACTAGAGGGAACCAATAACAGAATAACAGATAAGTGAGCTGCAAGATAGAATGGTGCAAGTAGCAATGCAAATGGAAATCTAAAGAAAGTGAGAATCACTGTACTCATATCAGATAAAATAGATTTTAAAGACTGTTCCAAGAGACAAAGAAGGACACTACATAATGATCAAGGGATCAATCCAAGAAGAAGATAAAGCAATGATAAATATGTATACACCCAACATAGGAGCACCTCAACGCATAAGACATAAATGCTAACAACTATTAAAGGGGAAATTGACAGTTGCACAACAATACTGGGGGATTTAGCACCCCACTCACACCAATGGGCAGATCATCTAGACAGAAAATTAATAAGGAAACACAAGCTTTAAATGATGCATTGGACAGTTGGATCTAATTAATATCTACAGGGAAGTTCATTCAAAAATGGTAATTTCAATTTTTTCTCAAGTGCACATGAAGCAGTCTAGGATAGACCAGATCTTGGGTCACAAATCAAGCATTGGTAAGTTAAAAAAATTGAAACCATTTCAAGCATCTTTCTGACCACAATGCTATAAGATTAGATGTCAACTACAGGAAAAAAACGACTGTTAAAAGCACAAGCATGTGGAGATTAGGCTAAACAATACACTTCTGAATAACAAAGAGGTCACTGAAAAAAGTAAAAAAGGAAATAAAAAAATACTAGAAACAAGTGACAATGAAAACATGACAACTCAAAATTTGGGAGATGCAATAAAAGCAGTGCTAAGAGGGAATTTTATAGCAATACAAGTCTACCTCAAGAAACAAGAGAAATATCAAACACCTAAAGCAACTAGAAAAAGAACAAACAATCCAAAAATTAGTAGAAGGAAAAAAACCATAAAGATCAGAGCAGAAATAAATGAAAAGGAAACAATAGCAATGATCAATAAAACTAAAAGCTGGTTCTTTGACAAGATAAACAAAATTGACAAACCATTAGCCAGACACATCAAGAAAAAAGGGAGAAGACTCAAATCAATAAAATTAGAAATGAAAAATGAGAAGTTACAACAGAACAAAGAAACACAAAGGATCATAATCTCTTATGAGATTATACAACTCTTATGAGTTGCCCATTATACTATGGGCAACATTATATGCCAATAAAATGGACAACCAGGAAGAAGTAGACAAATTCTTAGAAAAATATAACTTTTCAAAACTGAATAAGAAAGAAATGGAAAATCTGAACAGACCAATCATAAGCATGGAAATAAAAACTGTAATAAAAAATCTTACAACAAACAAAAGCCCAGAGTCAGATGACTTCACAGGTGAATTCTACCAAAAGTTTAGAGAAGAGCTAGCACCTATTCTACTCAAACTCTTCCAGAAAATTGCAGAAGGAAAACTCTCAAACTCATTCTACAAGACCACCATCATGCTGATACCAAAACCGCAAAGATATCACAAAAAGAAAATTACAGATCAATATCACTGATGAACACAGTTGCCAAAATCTTCAACAAAATTCTAGCAAACAGAAACCAACAGCATATTAAAAGGATCATGCATCATGATAAAGTGAAATTTATCCCAGGGATGCAAGGATTCTTCAATATATGCAAATCAATCAATGTGATATAACAAATTGAAAGATAAAAACCCTATGATCATCTCAATAGATGCAGAGAAAGCTTTTAACATGTTATGATGTTCAACACCTACTCCAGAAAGTAGGCATAGAAGGAACATACTTCAACATAATAAAGACCATATACAATAAAACTACAGCAAACATTATTCTCAATGGTGAAAGTTTGAAAGCATTTCCTCTAAGATCAGGAACAAGACATGACTTCCCACTCTCACTACTATTATTCAACGTAGTTTTGGAAGTCCTAGCAATGACAATCAGAGAAGAAAAAGAAATAAAGGGAATCCAGATTGGAAAAGAAGTAAAACTCTCACTCTGCAGATGACATATTACACGTAGAAAACCCTGAAGAGGTCACCATAAAATTACTAGAGCTAATCAATGAATATAGTAAGGTCTCAGGATATAAAATTAATACATAGGAAATCCCTTGCATTCCTACACACTAACAATGAAAGATCAGAAAGAGAAGGAAAACTGTCCCATTCACCATTTCAGCACAAAGATTAAAGTACTTAGGAATAAACCTACCTAAAGAAACAAAGACCTGTATGCAGAAAACTATAAGGCACTGATAAAAGAAGTCAAAGATGACACAAACAGATGGAGAGATATACCATGTTCTTGGATTGGAAGATCAATATTGCAAAAATGACTATATTACCCAAAGCAATCTGCAGATTCAATACAATCCCTATCAAACTACCAATGGTATTTTTCAAAGACTAAGGGCAAAAAACTTCACAATTTGTATGGAAACACAGAAGACCCCAAATAGCCAAAACAATCCTGAGAAAGAAAAACGGAGCTGGAGGAATCAACCTTCCTGGCCTCAGACTATGCTACAAATCTATAAAGCTACAGTCATTAAGACAGTATTGTACTGGCACAAAACCATTAATACAGACCAATAGAACAAGATAGAAAGACCAGAGATAAACACACACCTTTGGGCACCTATGGCTTCCCAGCTGGTGCTAGTGGTAAAGAGCCCACCTGCCAATGCAGGAGATGTGGGTTCGACCCCTGGGTTGTGAAGATCTCTTTGAAGAGGGCATGGCAATCCATTTCAGTATTCTTGCCTGGAGAATCACATGAGTATAGGAGACTGGTGGGCTACAGTTCTTAGGGTCACAAGGAGTCAGACATGACTGAAGTGACTTAGCACGCACATGGGCACATTATCTTTGACAAAGGAGGCAAGTATATCCAATGGAGAAGAGATAACCTCGTCAATAAGTGGTGCTGGGAAAATTGGACAGTTATGTAAAAGAATGAAAGTAGAACATTTCCTAACAACATACATTAAAAATAAACTCAGAATGGATTAAAGACTTAAATATAAGACCAGAAACTGTAAAACTCTTAGAGGAAAATATATGCACTCTCTGACATTAAATCACAACAAGATCCTCTTAAGCCCACCTCTTAGAGTAATGGAAATAAGAACAAAAATTAACAAATGAGACCTAATTAAACTTTAAATCTTCTGCATAGCAAAAGAAGCAATAAACAAGATTAAAAGACAACTCTCAGAATGGGAGAAAATAATTGCAAATGAAACAACTGACAAAGGATTAATCTCCAAAATGTATAAGCAGCTCATATTTGTTTTTCAATATCAGAAAAACAAACAGCCCAACCAAAAAAAAAAAAAAAAAAAAGGAAGGGTAGAAGATCTAAACAGACATTTCTCCAAAGAATACATGCAGATGGACAGTAAACATAAGAAAAGAGGCTTAACATCGCTCATTATTAGAGAAATACAAATCAAAACTACAATGAGGTATTACCTCACACCAATCAGAATGGCCATCACCAAAAAAATCTACAAACAATAAATGCTGGAGAGGATGTGGATAAATGGGAACCTTCTTGCACAGTTGGTGGGAATATAAATTGATACAGCTGCTATGGAGAATAGAAAGGACATTCCTTAAAAAAAAAAAAAAGGACTAGAACTACCAGCAATCCTACTACTGGGCATATACTCTGAGAAAACCATAACTGAAAAAGACACACGTACCCCAAGGTTCATAGCAGCACTGTTTACAATAGCTAGGACATGGAAGCAACTTAGATGTCCACCAATGGATGAATGGATAAAGAAGATGTGGTACATATATACAACGGAATATTGTGCATGTGCTAAATTGCTTCAGTTGTGTTTGGCTCTTTGTCATCCTTATGGATTGTAGCCTGCTTATGCTCCTCTGTCCATGGGATTCTCCAGGCAAGAATAATGGAATATGCCCTCCTCTAGGGGATCTTCCCAACCCAGGATTTGAACTCGCTCCTTCTTATGTCTCCTGCATTGGCAGGCAGGTTCTTTACTACTTGTGCCACCTGGGAAGTCCACAATGGAATGTGCCATTTCATCTGCCATGAAAAAGAACAGATCTGGGTCAGTTCTACTGAGGTGGATGAATCTAGAGCCTATACAGGCTGAAGTAACCTATACAGAGTGAAGTAAGTCAGAAAAACAAAGTATATTAATGCATGTATATGGAATCTAGAAAAATGTTATTGATGAACCTATTTGCAGGGAAGGAATGGAGACTCAGATGTACAGAATTGACTTGTGGACGCAGTGGGGAAGGAGAGAGTGGGATGAATGGAGAAAGTAGCATCGGCATATATACACCACCATAAGTAAAATAGACAGCTTGTGAGAAGTTGCTGTGTAAGGCGGGGAGCCCAGCCTAGCCCTCTGTGATGATACAGAGGGGAGGGAGTGGGGAAAGGAAGGGAGACTCAGAAGGGAGGTGATATATGCTTAATTACGGCTGATTCGCATTGTGGTACATCAGAAACCAACACAACATTGTAGAACAATTTTCCCCAATTAAAAATGAATTTAAAAAATAAGTGAAAGTCGCTCAGTCATGTCCACCTCTTTGCGACCCTATGGACTATACAGTCAGTGGACTTCTTCAGGCCAGAACAGTGGAGTGGGTAGTCTTTCCCTTCTCCAGGTGATCTTCCCAACCCAGGGGTTGAACACAGGTCTCCTGTGTTGCAGGTGGATTCTTTACAAGCTGAGCCATAAGGGAAGCCTAAAACTAAGAATAAAAAAAAAAAAAAAAGAAAGAAAAAGAAAAGTGTTAAATTCCTTAACTTGGGATATCTTTTTTTTTTTTTAATTTACAATAATTTTTTGATATTCAGACTACCTGCCTTTTGTAGCAAAACTTCTATATAATCTGGCTCCTCCCCTCACCCCCTCAGAGCAGTTCTCTCAGGGTTGCTTGAGGCGCTGTCGCCTGGACTTGGAGTCTCAAACATTCCCACTGAATAAAATGTAACCCTCAACTTTAAGGTTGTGAATATTTTTAAGTCCACATCTCTTTGCCTTCAAACAACGATTTGTTAGCTTTAGAAACACCACTGTCATCACTCTCCTCTTCTGTCTCTGGCTGTGCTTACTGATAGTCTTCAGTCAAAGCTATAATCAGCTTTTGTATGCACCTCCTACAGGCAAAGGTAAACTTTCAAAGGCAAGAGGTCTATTCAAATATGTTACTATAATTACTTTCTTCCACCGTGAACTGGCCACCTGAGAGCAGAACCATAGTTTATTAAACACTAAATAATTCAACACAATATAATTAAATATTTTTAATATAAGAATAATAAAAATGATGTATTCCTCTTACTGGCAAATCCTTGGTTTAATAAACACAAGGACAAAGGAGAGCACAATTTTGAGAGCTTGTATCTAGCATTTAATATTTTGTTTATGTGAATGCACTTCTTTAGAAATTTATCTTTCCTTGAAGTTTAGCTCCAGATTTAGAGTTAACGGAAGTAAACTGAGATAGGTATAATGACTGAAAACTAGGTGACTTGCAATTTTACTATTTAGAAATGCTCTCTGTTCTAAACTAATTTTTAATATGATCCTTAATGAAGATTAAAATAAGAGTGGTACTCAGGTAGATATGCCCCAAAGCAGAGCTGTGTACACATCTCCCTGATGGTGGCTCTGGGAGTATTTATTCTAAACATTTAAGTTTGGCATCACTGAGGATGGCTGGAAAGGCTAAAAGTTCTCAGAATGTGGCTTCAGATTTCATTTCTCCTTTATCTCAAAGTGAAATCAAACATTGCAGAACATGCTGTCACAAATAGACCTTCTAACATTTTGAATTAAAAGCATACAAACTGAGGCTAGAAACTGGTTTTGAAATACTTATCCCAGAAAAATCATTTGCTTATTTTCAGTTAAAATCTAGAAACAGTTTAAAGTGGAAAAAATTTAAACTTCATTACAAGAATCAGCGTTTTCTATGTAATTAATTGTTAATCTTTACTGTTACATTAATGAAATCATTTCCCTAAAGTATAGGAAAGTATAAAGACTTCTATCCAATGGATGTCAAGAAATCTGATCAGGTACAGACCTGTATAGGTCCAAAATAAAAAATAAATACAATTATCATTTAATGCATCAGTCCCTTTCAAACTTGTCATTTTCATTTGCAGTATCACAAATAGAATACTCATAGTTTTTTTTTGTCTACCTATATAGCGATCACAATGTAATCAGCTTGGTAATTCAGAAATTGCTATCAATGTTACAGTAGTTTTTTCAACATTTAATCATGCTTTTGAACTTTGCACAGATGACTTCAAATTGTTCTAAAAATGAAAACCTTTTTTTGTTTGTTTGTTTAAAGGAAAAATTCAGGAGGCAAACGGTAGACATACAATACAAATGACCTTTTGGGAAGTTTTAGCTCAAATGGAGGAAACAGTAAAATGAGTGGTGGTTGGTGGAGAAAGTGGGATCAAAGTAAGCTTTTATTTTTTTGAAGATGAGAGAAGTAACACATGCTTGTATGCTATTGGAAATACTTCAATAGAGGGAGAGAATTTGGGGAAACAGAAAATAGCAGGAAGATTGCTGGTGAATAAACCTAGTACACCCATGGAGGAATGAAATTTAGATAAAAACAGTGGTAGTTCAGTGAAGGCAAAGCTATGGGACAATGCTGGTGAGTGGAAGATATGAAAAGGGAATCTGATGGAGATTCTTTTCTGATGGCTTCGGTTTTCTCAGTCACAGAGAATGAAGATTCCGGACTGGGAGTGATGAAGAAGGAAGTGTGGGAAGTTTGAAGAAAGAAAGCAGGGAGGGTCCTCAAGGGAGCAGCAGAGGGAATACCTCCAGCTTACTCTCTGGTGGGGTCCATGGGCACACGATTTCCTGTTTTCCATCAACCACATTCAAATGCTTTGCTGTAGGTGTGTAATGGGTGGAGAGTTGGATTAACTGCTGTTGTGATTTGCCAAGTGAGAGAAAGAGAGTTGAGGATGATTTCATGGGAGTGATGTAATGACAGTGGAATTTAAGCTGAATAAGGAGCAAAAAGGAAATGAAGAAGATGAAAGTTAGTGAAACAAGGTATGATCATGGGATTAGACATTTCAGCAGGTTTTTAAATCAAAGGACTACTGAGAATGTGCAGGAAGAAAAGGAAAGGAGATGGTGATAAAAAGAGTTGAGTGAAGGGAGCTGAGATCACAGGAGGGCTGTGTTTATTAGTGGTAACAAGGCCAGGGTGGCTGAGACATGTGGAAGAGGAGAGCTTCAGAGGAGAGAAGTTTAGGAATTAAGAGCCCAGGGACTTGGAAGAATCTATGTGTAAGTTGATAGCTAAGAACTCAGACAAGATACAGAATCAGGAGCAAATATTTGAGATACGTGGGCTTGAGAAACCATTTCTACAGATGGCAGCCTCAGTGAAGAATGAGATTAAAAAGTGCAGGGTTGTCCACAGAAGGGAGAGGGTTTGATTTGAAAG
Source organism: Muntiacus reevesi (assembly GCF_963930625.1). NCBI lineage: Eukaryota > Metazoa > Chordata > Mammalia > Artiodactyla > Cervidae > Muntiacus > Muntiacus reevesi. The sequence goes on from NC_089261.1 coordinate 29,156,167, forward strand.
CCACATCATAGGCAAGTAGAACACCTGTTCCAGCTCCAGAGTGATGGTTAGGGGGCTGCAGCGGGAAAATAAAACACAAGCCTTCTTGCTTGGAGAGGGCTATAAGGACATGGTTTCTCAAAGGATAACACTGAAGAGCAAAAATAAAGTTATGATCTTTAATGAAACTGTTAACTCATTAATTTTGACAAAGTTCATAGCATGTAGCCCAGTGCATTGTGCTTAGTAGGAAGTCTTTGTTGAATGTTTTATCTTTGTCTTTAATTTTTGTCTGTTTGATCACTATGCATCTTGTGTCTTGGTGTGTTCCTCCTTGGGTTTATCCTCCCTGGGACCCTCTGTGCTTCCTGGACTTAGTTGACTATTCCCTCCCCCCACCCCCCCCATGTTAGGGAAGTTTTCAGCTATTATCTCTTCAAATATTTTCTCAGGTCCTTTTTCTTGCCCTTCCCCTTCTGGGACTCCTATAGTGTGAATATTGGTGCATTTAATGTTGTCCCAGAGGTCTCTTAGGCTGTCTTCATTTCCTTTCATTCTTTTTTCTATATTCTGTTTTGAGGCAGTGATTGCCACAGTTCTGTCCTCCAGGTTATTTATCTGTTCTTCCACCTCAGTTATTCTGCTATTGATTCCTTCTAGTGTATTACTCATCTCTGTTTGTTTGTTCTTTAGTTCTTGTAGGTCTTTGGTAAACATTTTTTGCATTTCTCCATTGTTTTCCTGAGATCCTTAATCATCTTCACTGCTTTTATTCTGAGTTCTTTTTCTAGAAGATTGCCTATCTCCACTTCATTTAGTTGTTTCTCTGTGGTTTCAGGAACCTGCAATGTTAGGTTCATGAATTAAGGCAAATTGGAAGTGATCAAACAGGAGATGGCAAGAGTGAACATCAACATTTTAGGAATCAGCGAACTAAAATGGACTGGAATTGGTGAGTTTAACTCAGATGATCATTATATCTACTATTGTGGGCAAGAATCCATTAGAAAAAATGGAATAGCCATCATAGTCAGCAATAGAGTCAGAAATGCAGTGCTTGGATACAATATAAAAAACCACAGAATGATCTCTGATTCCAAGGCAAACCTTTCAATATCATGATAATCCAAGTCTATGCCCCGACCAGTAATGCTGAAGAAGCTGAAGTTGAATGGTTCTATGAAGACCTACAAGACCTTTTAGAATTAACACCCAAAAAAGATATCCTTTTCATTGTAGGGGACTGGAACTTAAAAGTAGGAAGACAAGAAATACCTGGAGTAACAGGCAAATTTGTCCTTGGAATACAGAATGAAGCAAGGCAAAGTCTAATAGAGTTTTGTGAAGAGAATGCATTGGTCATAGCAAACACCCTCTTCCAACAACACAAGAGAAGATTTGACACATGGACATTACCAGATGGCCAACAATGAAACCAGATTGATTATATTCTTTGTAACCAAAGGTGGAGAAGTTCTATATAGTCAGCAAAAACAAGACTGGGAACTGACTGTTGCTCAGATCATGAACTCCTTATTGCCAAATTCAGACTTAAGTTGAAAAAAGTGAGGAAAACCACTAGACCATTCAGGTATGACCTAAATGAAATCCATTATGATTATACAGTGGAAGTGAGAAATAGATTTAAGGGACTAGATCTGATAGATAGAGTGCCTGATGAACTATGGATGGAGGTTTGTGACACGGTAGAGGAGACAGGGATCAAGACCATCCCCATGGAAAAGAAATGCAAAAAAGCAAAACGGCTGTCTGAGGAAGCCTTACAAATAGCTGTGAAAAGAAGAGAAGTGAAAAGGAAAGGAGAAAAGGAAAGATGTACCCATTTGAATGCAGAGTTTCAAAGAATAGCAAGGAGAGATTAGAAAGCCTTCCTCAGTGATCAGTGCAAAGAAATAGAGGAAAACAATAGAATGGGAATGACTAGAGATCTCTTCAAGAAAATTAGAGATACCAAGGGAACATTTCATGCAAAGATGGGCTCAAACAGGACAGAAATGGTATGGACCTAACAAAGCAGAAGATATTAAGAAGAGGTGGCAAGAATAGACAGAAGAACTGTACAAAAAAGATCTTCATGACCCAGATAATCACGATGGTGTGATCACTCACCTAGAGTCAGACATCCTGGAATGTGAAGTCAAGTGGGCCTTAGGAAGCATCACTATGAACAAAGCTAGTGGAGGTGATGGAATTCCAGTTGAGCTATTTCAAGTCCTAAAAGATGATGCCGTGAAAGTGCTGCACTCAATATGCCAGCAAATTCGGAAAACTCAGCAGTGGCCACAGGACTGGAAAAATGTCAGTTTTCATTCCAGTCCCAAAGAGTGCTCAAACTACTGCACAATTGCACTCATCTCACATGCTAGTGAAGTTATGCTCATAATTCGCCAAGTCAGCCTTCAGCAATATGTGACCCATGAACTTCCAGATGTTCAAGCTGGATTTAGAAAAGGCAGTGGAACCAGAGATCAAACTGCCAACATCTGCTGGATCATCGATAAAGCAAGAGAGTTCCAGAAAAACTTCTATTTCTGCTTTATTGACTATGCCAAAGCCTTTGACTGTGTGGATCACAATAAACTGTGGAAAATTCTGAAGGAGATGGGAATACCTGACCATCTGACCTGCCTGCTGAGAAACCTACATGCAGCTCAGCAAGCAACAGTTAGAACTGGACATGGAACAACAGCAACAAACTGGTTCCAAATAGGAAAAGGAGTATATTGTCATCCTGCTTATTTAACTTATATGCAGAGTACATCATGAGAAACGCTGGGCTGGAAGAAGCACAAGCTGGAATCAAGATTGCCGGGAGAAATATCAATAACCTCAGTTATGCAGATGACACCACCCTTATGGCAGAAAGTGAAGAGGAACTAAAGAGCCTGTTGATGAAAGTGAAAGAGGAGAGTGAAAAAGTTGGCTTAAAGCTCACCATTCAGAAAACTAAGATCCTGGCATCTGTTCCTATCACTTCATGGTAAATTGATGCAGAAACAGTGCAAACAGTGACAGACTTGATTTTCTTGGGTTCCAAAATCACTGCAGATGGTGATTGTAGCCATGAAATTAAAAGACGCTTGCTCCTTGGAAGGAAAGTTATGACCAACCTAAACAGCGTATTTAAAAGCAGAGACATTACTTTGTCAACAAAGGTCCATCTAGTCAAAGCTATGGTTTTTCCACTAGTCATGTATGGATGTGAGAGTTGGACTCTAAAGAAAGCTGAGCGCTGAAGAATTGATGTTTTTGAACTGTGGTGTTGGAGAAGACTCTTGAGAGTCCCTTGGACTGCAAGGAGATCCAACCAGTCCATCCTAAAGGAAATCAGCCCTGAGTGTTCATTGGAAGCACTCATGTTAAAGCTGAAGCTCCAGTACTTCAGTCACCTGATGTGAAGAGCTGACTTATTTGAAAAGACCCTGATGTTGGGAAAGATTGAGGGCAGGAGGAGAAGGGGACGACAGAGGATTAGATGTTTGGATGGCATCACCAACTCAATGGACATGAGTTTGGGTAGACTCCGGGTGTTGGTGATGGACAGGGAGGCCAGGCATGCTGTGGTCCATGGGGTCGCAAAGAGTCAAACACGACTGAGCGACCAAACTGAACTGAATTGGGGTTTTATATTGTCCTTTCATCTGGGATGTAACTTCCTGTTCTTTCATCCTGATTAATCCTATAATGTGGTTTTTGTTTTATTCACCATGAGACTGTGGTTTATCTTGCTTATTCTGTCTGCCTTCTGATGGAGAAGGCTAAGAGGCATGTGTTAGCTTCCTGATGGGAGGGACTGGCAGTGGGAAAGACTGAGTCTTGTCTAGTGAGCAGAGCCTTGCTCAATAAAGCTTTAATTCAATTATCTGCTGATGGGTGGGATTGCACTCTCTTCCTAGTAGTTGTTTGGCCTGAGGTGACGCAGCCCTGGGGTCTATGGGCACTATTGATAGGGTTAATGGTGACCTCCAAGAGGGCTTACACCAAAGGTGACCTTCCTAGGCTGCTGCTGCCAGTGCCCTCAGCCCTTGCCAACCCAAGCCTCCACAGGAGGCCCTCCAACCCTAGCAGGTAGTTTTGGTTTGATCTCCTGTGGGGTGTCTGCTTGTTTCTTCTGGGTCTTGGTATGCACATGAATTTGTTGGTGTCTTCCAAGAGTGGAGTATCTGTTTCCCCCAGGTCTGTGGAAGTCCAATAATCAAATCCCGCTGGCTTTCAAGGTCAGATTCTGTAGGAATTCCCAGCCTCTTTGTTGGGTCCCCAGGGTGGGAAGCCTGCTGTGGGGTTCAGAACCTTCACAACAGGGGGAGAACTTCTTTGGTGTTATTATTCTCCAGCTTGTGGGTTACCCACGCAGCGGGTATGGGATTTGATTTTATCACGATTGCGCCCGTCCTACCATCTCACTGCAGCTTCTTCTTTGTCTTTGAACGTGAGGTATTTTTTTTTTTCTGGTGGGTTCTAGCATCCTCCTGTTGATGGTTGTTCAACAGCTAGTTGCAATTTTGGAGCTCTTGCAGGAAGAGATGAGCACACAGCCTTCTACTCTGCCATCTTGAACTGGAAGCTCTTTGTTGAATGGGTTTCATTTTACTATGCTGTCACCGGATTCTGCTGGTCAGACAATAGCTGGTTATACTGGAATAAGAATAAAATATGAAACAATAAGATGAACAAACATTTCATTTCACCACAGATGCAAAAGGAAATAGAAGACATGCATCTAAAGAATTTATAGTCAGCAATATTGTTGTAACAATTAAAGTGATAAAGGGAGATGAAATCCTTTGCAAAGAAGGACATCTTAAAAGTTTTGTGTGTGGTGGGTGAGTAGGGTATAAAGAATAGGAAATAAAGATTGATAGAGAATAAATTCTTCTGTAAAATATAAAATAATTAAAAACTGAATTACAATTTGACAAATCCCAAGGATATTATTACAAGGGATCAGGCAAACAGTGATGCTGATGAATTTGCAAGGGCGACTACAGCCAAGAACAATCTTTCTCGTTTTGTCTACTGCCCTCCTCCTTAAATAGTCATACTAAGTGAATTGAGTAAATCTATGTTATTGTGAAATATCAATGAGAAATATTTAAATCCATGTAATTGCATTTTTTTTCTCATCTTCTGGGGAAACTTAGTTGAATTTTTATCCACTCCAGTTCTGTAGATGATATCTTCAGTGGCAGTCCTTGCTGAATGATGGAGTGAATGCAAACACTGAGGAACAGTAAAAAGTCATTTGTGTATAGACATAGGAAAGAAAGAGAAAATGAAGGACATGACATTTTTAGCTTATTTTCTGCTTTATTTTCTTTGACTTTTCTTTTCTTTTCTTTTTTTAATAAAATGATCAGTTATTTCAGAAATGCAATAGAACTCTTTGTCTTTGTGGGTTTAATTGTAACAACTTAATGCTCTCTAAAGGTTTTCTTTTTTATTTGTATGTGTGGTTGGCTGAATAATTGTCCAGAGATGTCCATGTCTTAATCCCCAGAGCTGTGAGTGTTACCTTAAATGGCCAAAGTTCTTTGCAGGTGTGACCTGGGATAATCTAAATTAGGATTATTATGAATTATCTGGGTGGGTCTGATATAATCACAGTGGTTCTTGTAAGAGAGAAGCAGGTGAGTCAGTCAAAGAAGAAGGTGATGTGAGGATTATAGTAGACTGGAAGGAGGTAACCAGGAGCCAAAGGATGTGACTGCCTCTGGAACCTGGAAGAGGCCAAGAATAGAGTCTTCCTAGGATCCCAGGAGGTACCAGCTCAGCATCACCTTGACTTCTGAATTTTGAACCCCAGAACTATAATGTGTTGTTACAGGCAACTAAACTCATGGCAATTTGTGAAGGTAACTAATATAGTATGTTGCTGTTGTTAAGTCACTCAGTCATGTCTGACTTTTTGTGACTCCATGGACTGCAGCATGCCAGGCTTCCCTGTCCATCATCATTTCCTGGAGTTTGCTCAAACTGATGTCCATTGAATTGGTGATACCATCCAACCATCTCATCCTCTGGTGCCCCTTCTCTTTCTGCCTTCAATCTTTCCCAGCATCAGGGTCTTTTCCAGTGAGTCAGTTCTTCACAACAGGTGGGCCAAAGTTTTAGATACTCAGCTTCAGCATCAGTCCTTTCAATGAATATTCAGGGTTGATTTCCTTTAGGATGCCTTGCAATCCAAGGAATTTGCAACAGTCTTCTCCAACACCATAGTTCAAAAGCATCAATTCTTTGGTGCTCAGCTTTCTTTATGGTCCAACTCTCACATCCATACATGACCACTGGAAAAACCATAGCTTTGACTAGATGGACCTTTGTTGTCAAAGTAATGTCTGCTTTTTGATATGCTGTCTAGGTTGGTCATAGCTTTTCTTCCACGGAGCAAGCATCTTTTAATCTCATGGTTGCAGTCATCATCTGGAGTGATTTTGGAGCCCAAGAAAATGAAGTCTCTCATTGTTCCCATTATTTCTCCATCTATTCGCCATGAAGTGATGGGACCAGGTGCCATTATCTTAGTATGTATTACTTAGAAAAGAAAAACCTATTAAAATAAGAAATAAAAAGGTGAAATATTTCCTACTCTTTTAAATTAGAAATTTGGGGTTGACATATACACAACTACTACATCTAAAAGAGCTAACCATTAAGGACGTACTGCATAGCGCAGGAAGTTATACTCAGTATCCTGTAATAACCAATAAGAGAAATGAATCTGAAAAATAACACATGTATATATATGTGTGTGTGCTTGAGTAAATCACTTCGCTGTATACTGAAACTAACACATGTTGTAAATTAACCGTCCTTCAATTAAAAATCTATAAAAGTAAAGTAGTTTATATTAAACGACATATTTGTGAGAAATCTCTATACATGTATATATATGTTGCCAATTTGACCTATAATTTAAGATTCACTGAATAGAGGGACCCAAGTGTCCAACTTATTGCTCCCATACAAATTGCTAAGCTATCTATTTTAAATAGCTTTTTAAAATATTTTCAGTAGGAACAGATTTGTCACTTAGAAAGAGAGTTTTACTATTAATCAGCTGTCTTTATAATCTATTTTCTAAACTAGATTTTTCATGCAAACATCATACCAGGAAACCCTAGAAGATACTAAAGCTAATTAATTGCCAAGTCTTCGGGGAGGTGATATCTGTCTAAGCTCAGAAATGACAGTGATCACAAAAGAAAAGGACATATTGGACTCTTTAAAAATTGAAAAATTTTCTGTGTCATAAATCCTGTAATCAAACATATCCCAAAGGAAAAAGAAAACAAAAGAATGACAAAAATCATACAACGAATAGTTAATTTACTCAAAATATTAAAATGGAGAAGAAAAAGTTTAAGTATGAATAATCATGTCTGAGCATTCACTAAGGATACATAAAACTATTAAAGAAACATTATTTGCTAGTACCATACTAGTCAAAAAAGACATACAAATTAAAGCATAAATGTGGGAGCATTTTCACCCCTTAAATTAACCAGTTATATAGAATAAAAAAATAACCAATGTTAATCATTAGTGATAGTTATCTATATTTTCTTTAATGGTAAGTAGTTGGTATAGCACTGCTTAGAAATCAACATTATAAAATTAAGAGCAATAAAAAGAACATACTTGTCATAGCAATATCATTTCTAGAAATCTATCCTAGGAAAATAATTACAAATAAGGAAAGTTAGATCCACAAAATGCTCATTTTGCCTCCTTGACCTACTGTAATGTGTACATGTGAGCATGCACACATGTGTTTGTGTATGTATATGTGTGCCTATGTGCACAAAAAAGACAGTATGTAAGAGAAAAAGAAGAGGGATAAATGAAAGGTATTCAAAAGATAAATTTGCTCTATACCATCAATGGGCTAAGTTAGGTAAAATATGTATTCCATGAAAAAATCTATATGATTTGTTATATTTATGTGCAAATAAGGAAGTATAATTTAACTGTTCTGCCAGGGTACAAAATAATATATTAAAATTGGAAATCCCAAATGTCAGATTCCTTATTTGGATAATTATGTAAATTAGGTTAAAGCACAGAATGGAAATGTAACTTTTAAGTATTATAATTAACATATTTGTGAATGAAATATGAAAAAATTGATAAAAGGCTTATATGGATAGTTTAGTGAATTTATATTTTGTAGAATCAGAATCAATGGAATCAAGGGGATTAATAAGTTTCTTATTTTTTATTTATTTTAAAAATTAATTAAACATATACAAACACATTTTTTCTGTGCTGGGTCTTCGTTGCTGCATGAGGGCTTTCTCAGCACGGTCTGCCGTCAGATCGTGGTGCATGGGCTTCTCACTGCAGTGGCTTCTCTCATTGCAGAGCATAGGCTTCCATAGTTGTGGCATGTGGGCTCCATGGTGGTGGCGGGGGCCTAGTTGCCCTGCGGTGTGTGGGATCTTTCCGGACCAGGGATGTAACAGGTGTCCCCTGCATTGCAAGGTGGATTCTTAATCGCAGGACCACAGTTGAGAAGCACTAATCAGTTTTTCAAATGGTATAAGAAGGCAGAGGCTGTCAGTATTTTTTTGTGTTTGTATAATAAGGACTAAAAAATGTGACCAAATCCAGATTTGGTAAGACAGATTAGAATGAGAGATCTATAAAGCCCCATTGGTTGGAATGCAGTGAAGTTAGGACTCTTCTGCTGGTAACAGTAACTTTGGGAGCAATCTGCCAAAACTATATTAAAATTTACATACTCTTCAAGGTAACAAGTTCAGTTTTAGAAGTTCATTCTAGTATTACATGCCAACCAATGTATAGAATTTATGTATAAGGATATTGTTTTTTGGTGCAGTGTGAATAGTTTAATTTCAAAATCTGGTGCATCTATTGCCTTAATAATTATTTTACATTATTTAAAAAATTCATAGAACTGTAGAAAATGGTGTATTCATGTGTATGTTGGTGGGTTTTATTTTTTCATTTTATAGCTTTATTGATAAACAGTTCATGTACCATGCATGTGTGCTCAGTCCATAAATTCACTTATTTAAAGTTTACAGTTCTGTGCGTTTTGGTATATTTACACAGTTGTTCATCCATCACCATGGTCTAATTTTAGAGCATTTCCAGCACTCACCTAAAACATCTTGTACACATTAACTGTCTTTCCCCAGGCCCCCAACACCCGTCCCCCAGGCCAGAGCCCAAGCAATCACCAAATTCTTTCTATCTCTGTGGATTCACCTATGCTGATTATTTCATATAATTGAAATCATAGACTACATGGCTCTTTATCACTGGTTTCTTTCATTTAGCATAATATTTCCAAGATTAATTCATGCTCTAGTATGTATCGTGACTTCATTTTTTTTTTATTGATACATAGTGTTCATTATACAGGCTTCCCTGATGGCTCAGACAGTAAAGAATCCACCTGCAATGCAGGAGACATGGGTTGGATCCCTGGGTGGGGAAGATCCCCTGGAGGAGGGCATGGTAACCCATTCCAATATTCTTGCCTGGAGAATTCCCATGGACAGAGGAGCCTGGAGGGCTACAGTCCATGGGATCACAAAGAGCTGGACACGACTAAGTGACTAAGCACAGCACAGCACATTTATTACACAGATATACTGTATTCTGTTCATTAGTTTTGCTGAATTTTAGCATGTGGTGATAGTCACTCAGTCATGTCTGACTCTTTGCAACCCCGTGGACTGTAGCCTGCCAGGCTCCTCTGTTCATGGTATTCTCCAGGCAAGAATACTGGAGTGGGTTGCCATTTCCTTCTCCATTTAGCATGTAACAGAGTACATAATAGGTTGTTTTCTGCTAATTTAAACAAGATCATTTTTATCTATCCTACTCACATGTGAAAAGAGCATATTTTAGAAAAATGCTTTAAAATAAACAGTTCCCAGAACTTTCTAAAGATATGAGCTTTTATGAAATCAATGAGAATAATTCATGATGACTGGGAAGAAGAAAAAACTAAGGAATATATTGGTAAGAAAAAGAAACAAAGAAATTATTTGCTCTTATATTCTGTGAAGTTTTCCTTTAAATAAATTCTGGGGTTTATTGTGTTAGAAGTTTACATTTTAATGAAACTATGGAGCTTTCCTGTCTCCATTATTTCTTTAAGATAACAAAGATAACAAAAATTGAACATAAATGACATTTTCCTAATAATCCCTAAATGTCTTGGGACACATTCTAATTTCCTTCGCTGTGGCTAACGAGTTAATTTCTAGTCTCCTTCCCAGCTTACTTTTTAGAAGAGAGTTTTATGAACAGTGTAAAAGTCAAATTATAGTGGAGCTTATGTGCAAAATGTAAGGAACATTCATTTCAAAGGGAATCATGTACTTGAATATATTCCTCTTTCAAGTCTTATTTAATTTTGGTAATCTAGTGAATAAATCTAGAGTATACCATATTATTGACAACTAATTTTTAGTTGGAAACAATACTTGTTTTTATATTGTACTTATATTTAGGTAGTAGTATCTGAAATTCTGCACCCAGTGGGGAGAGTTTTTCCCACATCACCAAGCAATCCTTTGATACCAGTCCCACATGACTTCCCTCATCCCTCTTCAGATGCCAATCACAAGCCCAGGTTGTCGCCTGTGCTTCTGACCAGCTGGCTATAGACTGGAGGTTTGATTTACTAAAGCAGCTCACAGAAATCAGAGAAACACTTTCAAGATGACTGATTTCCTATTTTAAAAAATATGACTCAGAAACAGCCGGGTGGAAGAAATGCACAGGGCAGGTATGGGGAAAAGGTGTGGAGTGTCTTGCCCATCTCCTAGCATACTATCCTTCCCAAATCAGCATGTGCTCACCTGCCTCAAACTTTTTGGGTTTTAATGAAGACTTTATTACAAAGGGAGATTGATTAAGTTATTGTCCATTGGCAATTAATTCAATCTGTAGCTCCTCTCCCACCCCTGAAGTCAGGGGATGGGATTGAAAGTCTCAATTCTCTGATCCTATGGTTGGTGTTCTTGGTAACTAGCCCCCATCCATAGGTGAGGTCCAAACCACTCCATTAACACAGCAAGACACTTTTGTCAATTTCACCACTTAGTGAAAATTCCAGTGGAGTTCTGTTTCAGGATAAAAAATACAATATATTTCTTATTATAAATGACATTATTACAGTACTTCATTTTAAAAGTCTCTCATAATAGTTCTACTAGGTTTACTTTTCAATGAGAATGTATCAGAGCAATACCAATAAATGTAAAAATCATTCTATAAATTAATTCACATAGAGTATTAATCTATCATAGGTTAATAAGATCAAAGAGAAACAAACAATTATGAAAGATAAAGGAAGCAATATTGATGAATAATTTGTAGTCAGAAGTATCCAGAACCACAGTACACTTACTTTTTTAAAATTTTAAAACATCATCATCAACAACAACAAAACTATCAGGTCATGGACCATGTTTATAGACTTGCTCAGTATTTGCCAGTTCTCAAATGCTGTGTCTAATGTGGTAGAATTTATATTATTCTTCCTTTATGACACATACTACTTCATATGCATTGGAAAATCTCTTCATATGGCTTCCTCTTCCTATAATACACATCTATGGGTGAAGATTCATCTTTAGAACCCTAGCCATCAACGTGCCACCCATGTTTTAGGCAGTCAATAAGGGATTACAGAATAGAATTTTGTGTGGGAAGAACTCTGAATTAGTCCTCAAAAGATCCAAGTTTCAGTGTGAAGTTTTGAATTTGTGTCTGTGTTTCTTCTCATCATTTATTTCATTCCATATCTGAAAAATAGAAGAGTGTACTGAAGAATTTAAAGATACCTTCAGGTTCTAAATTTGAAGTCCTCTTTTCTACACTATTTACATTCTTTTGGAAGCCTTTCTGGACAGACAATTTCTCTTGCTAGCTTTACTATTGCTTTGAGTACACATATCTTTAAACAAAGAGATGGATTTTGTGTATATATTTTTTATCATTTGTAATTGTCTGTGTTTAGTCTCTCGTGTGGGGAGCTGGTACCAAAATTATAAGGTTTCACTCTCAGCCTAGCATTTGTGCAACCTGTAAGTATGAGTAAACGTCAGTTGCCTTGAAAATCTAGTTTGTTAGTTACCTCTTTATTTTTTTCAGCTAAGGGAAAGTTTCTCTCACTTGTTCCCAGAAGAATTTAGTATTTCAGATGGCAACTTTCTGAGAGCAGTTCCTCTTCTTTATCACAGACTTCACTTTGGAAAATCAACATTTTCAGAGCCTGTTCTAATACTCAAATTGATAGGGAGAAGCGTGATGCTCCCTGATCTAGAGTGTCTATCTGGCATTGTGACGATACATGTAGTTGACCTCTATAACAAGAGGATGCTAAGAGCTGGAAGCTGCCACTGGGTTTTTCTTTCCACTGATGAAAAAATAAATAACGTTCTCTAGCCTGGTGAAAGCAAAAATTGTTTTGCACACAACTAATTTTCCTAACTAACTAACTAATTTTCATTCCACTAACTAATTTTCATTCCACTTTCAGTTATAAAATGTGTGTCAAACCATTTGCTTACAGCTTAAAAATATAATCACTTAGAATTATGCAAAGGACTATATATATATATATATATACACACACACACATTATACATACATATATATATGTGTATACATACAACACACACACACACACACACATACACACACACACGTATTTATTCATCTTCTCCAGGACTTTTGAATGTATTGGGGAGAAAAAATTTACTCTACTCTTCTAGGTCCTTCTGGATGATTATTAAATTGACGTGAAACAGATTACTGGGAGAAAATATAATTTTAATTTCATAAGTACAAGAGTTTACAGAAATATGAGACTCAAAGGAGTGACCAAAGCACACAGCTTTTAGACTTTTTAGATAAAGGTACAATAAATTTGAGAAAAACTGAGAAGACAGACAAACTTAAGCTTGGGTATTAATTAGTGAAGAACTAAGCAGAGTTTGTTTATGTAGCCTTCTTGGCCCTGAATTCCTAATCTCCAGCAATAAGGCTCTCTGTTTACCTCCTGGTGGGAGGAGGGTATCTTTCACTAGAAGATTTATTTCACGCTTCCAGGGGGAACAAAGATGGTCAGAATATCCTTCTTGCTTTTGCTTGAGTAATTTTATTCAAAATAATGAATCTGCCAAGAGGCATGGTTTGAGCTGGGGTTTTCATTTTCTTTTTCAAAATTTATTTTTAATTGGAGGATGATTGCTTTACAGTGTTGTGTGGGTTTATGCCATACATCAACATGAATTAGCCATAGGTGTATATATGCCCCCTCCCTCCTGAGCCTCCCTCCCACCCCATCCGATCCCTCTAGGTTGTCACAGAGGGCTGGGTTGAGCTCCTAGTGTTATACAGATAATTCCCACTGGGGAGTATACATTAAATATATAACATTGTACAGAAAGAAGTGACCAAACCATCCCAAAGAAAAAGAAATGCAAGAAGGCAAAGTAGTTGTCTGAGGAGACTTTACAAATAGCCAAGGAAAGAAGAGAAGCAAAAGTCAAGGTAGAAAGAGAAAGATATACTCGATTGAGTGTAGAGTTTCAGAGAATAGCAAGGAGAGACAAGAAGGTCTTCCTAAGTGAACAATGAGAAGAAATAGAGGAAAACAACAGAATGGGAAATACTAGAGGTTTTTTTAAAGAAAATTAGAGATACCAAAGGAACAGTTCATGTAGAATGGGCATGATAAAGGACAGAGATGGTAAGGACCTAACAGAAGCAGAAGATATTAAGAAAAGGTGGCAAGAATACACAGAAGAACTATACAAAAAAGGTCTTAATGGCCCAGATATGGTGTGATCACTCACCTAGAGCCAGACATCCTGGAGTGTGAAGTCAAGTAGGCCTTAGGAAGTATTACTGTGAACAGTGGAGGTGACAGAGTTTCAGCTAAGCTATTTTTCTTTTTAATTTTTAATTTTTTATTTTTCAGTGGGTTTTGTCATACATTGATATGAATCAGCTATAGAGTTACACGTATTCCCCATCCCGGTCCCCCATCCCACCTCCCTCTCCACCCGATTCCTCTGGGTCTTCCCAGCCCACCAGGCCCGAGCACTTGACTCATGCATCCCACCTGGGCTGGTGGTCTGTTTCACCACAGATAATATACATGCTGTTCTTTCAAAACATCCCACCCTCACCTTCTCCCACAGAGTTCAAAAGTCTGTTCTGTACTTCTGCGTCTCTTCTTCTGCCCTGCATATAGGGCCTCGTTACCATCTTTCTAAATTCTGTATATACGTGTTAGTATGCTGTAATGTTCTTTATCTTTCTGGCTTACTTCACTCTGTATAATGGGCTCCAGTTTCATCCATCTCATTAGAACTGATTCAAATGAATTCTTTTTAACGCCAGCTAAGCTATTTAAAACCCTAAAAGCTGATGCTGTTAAACTGTTGCACTCAATATGTCAGCAAATTTGAAAAAATCAGCAATGGCCACTGGACTGGAAAGAGTCCAGTATTCATTCCAATCCCAAAGAAGGGCAATGCCAAAAAATGTTCAGCTACTGTACTACTGCACTCATTTCATATACTAGCAAGGTAATGCTCAAAATCCTTCAAGGTAGGCTTCAGCAGCAAGTGAACCAAAAATTTCCAGATGTATGAACTGGGTTTAGAAAAGGCAGAGGAACCAGAGACCAAATTGCCAGCATTAGTTGGATCATAGAGAAAGCAAAGGAATTCCAGAAAAACATCTACTTCCACTTTGTTGACTATGTAAAGCCTTTGACTGTGTAGATCACAACAAACTGTGGAAAATTCTGAAAGAGATGGGAATACCAGACCACCTTGCCTGCCACCTGAGAAACCTATATGCAGGTCTAAGAAGCAACAGCTAGAATCAGACATGGAACAACTGACTGGTTCCAAATTAGGAAAGGAGTATGACAAGGCTGTATATTGTCACCCTGCTTATTTAACTTATATGCAGAGTACATCATGTGAAATCTTAGGCTGGATGAATCACAAGCTGGTATCAATGCTGTTGGGAGACATATCAACAACCTCAGATACGCAGATGATACCACTCTACTGGTAGAAGGTGAAGAGGAACTAAAGAGCCTTTTGATGAGGGTGAAGAGGAGAGTGAAAAAGCTGGCTTAAAACTCAACATTCAAAAAACTAACATCATGGCATCTGGTCCCTTCACCTCATGGAAAATAGAAAAGGAAAAAGTGAAAGCAGTGACAGATTTCTTAATCTCCAAAATCACTGTGGATGGTGAATGTAGCCATGAAAGTAAGATGCTTGCTCCTTGGAAGGAAAGCTATGACAAGCTTAGATAGTATATTAAAAAGCAGAGACATCACTTTGCCTTCAAAGGTCTGTATAGTGAAAGTTATGATTTTTCCAGTAGTCATATATGAATGTGAGAGTTGGACCACAGAGAAGGCTGAGTGCCAAAGAATTGACACTTGAATTTTGCCAGAGAAGACTCTTGGGAGTCCTTTGGACTGCAAGGAGATCAAACCAAGTCAATCCTAAAGGAAATCAATCCTGAATATTCATTGGAAGGACTGATGCTGAAACTGAAGTTCTAATACTTTGGCCAACTGATGCAAAGAGCTGACTCATTAGAAAAGATCCTGATGTTGGGAAAGATATAAGGCAAAAAGAGAAGGGGACAGTAGAGGATGAAATGGTTAGAGAGCATCACTGACTCCATATTGGGATAAGAATTTGAGCAAACTCTGGGAAATTGTGAAGGACAGGGAAACCTGGTGTGTTGCAGTTCATGGGGTTGCAAAGAGTTTGGACATGGCTTAGGGAGCAAAAGACAACAATAAACAATGCATATGTTTCAATGCTGCTTTTTCAGTTCATCCCACCCTGTCCTTCCCTGGTTTTGTCCACAAGACTGTTCTCTATTGCTGCCCTGCAAATAAGTTTGACCTAGCCTTTTCTGAACCTCATCAGTTTCCTCTTCTGAAACTTCCCTGAAAGTTTCATACTTACAAGTTGAGCTGGTAGCTGTGAAGCAAGAATTAGGCTAGTAGCTGAGTTATTGATTGGTCCATGCTTCTTTGTTCCATGGATTGTTCTATGGTTCCATGCTTTAACCAAAAATTCAGTCCTGAGAATAGGTTAGTTCTGTTAAACAGTTGTGATTCATAACACGGGGCGCATTTTAAGGCAGTATTATATAATACCAATAACCCAATCTCACTGCCATGTTTGAGGACTTCATGAGCCAAAATTGCAGCAAAAATAATCTTAAGGGACCAGAGATTCAATTTTCAATTTGTACTTGATATAAATTTATCAACTGCTTAGATGGAAGTTGAGGCAACTGAGTGAAAAGCGCAGACCAATAGTCCAAATAAAATTTGTGTTTTTTTTTAAGCAGATGAAAAAAAATTAAGGTACAGTTTTATGTAAAAATACTATTGACATTAAAGCTTATTTTCAAAGGACTTGTAATAAATTTATTCAACTTTATTCACCTTGAACGTACATAAAATTATTTTCCCAAGATTTCTTTTTCACAAACCTATAAATTTTCATGTCCACTTTGGTTTGTCCTTGTTTTTTCTGCCTCTTCAGAAACAATAAGCTTTACTTTAGGAAAAATAACTTTCTCTTTCCTCAGAAAAGTGTATCTCCATTCTTCATACCCTTTCTTACCAAAAAACATATAGTCTATTTTTTTTCCAAACACACATTTGTTCCCTTCATTAGTTCTAATAATTATAATCAGATAACTCATTAGTAAACAAATGTGAACTGTCAATTTTTTCTATGCCAGCAATCATTATATTGGCAGATTTATGTGTTTATGTGCTTCCTTTAAGTACAATTTTTCAGTGTGGCATAAGTTATGTTTCCTAAGAGACTCAAGCATCTTTAGTCTCTGTAATAAGAGATCAGAAGTTGCTAAACTTAGACGTGCTTAGCATTTAAGATTTCAGTATCTTATCTTACTTAAAATAATCTGTACTTTCAGTGAATCCCCATCATTTAATTAACTTAGCAAACTTTTAGGGTTGGAAGTGACCAAAGTGATTTGGGAAACTATGTAAGGAGATATATCATAAAACAATCATTGCTAAAAATCTACCTTAAAACTCTCATCTTGCTTATATCTATTTAATTCATCTGTTTTTAACAATTATGCTCAGGAACATTTTATAAGATATTAAAGCAGTTAGCCATCCTTTTATATTATTTTTCTTGCTGACAAATTTTGTAACAGAAATAGCATGAGCTTATTTGACTTTTAGTGAACCTAGGTAGGATAAAAGTACTATTCTTCATATTGATTACTCTAAAGCCACGTCAGTATTACTTAAACCAACAAGCTATTTTCTATTTACTGAAAATTATTATACATAACATGAACTTCAAAAGCATTTGAGTTGATTTCTATTGTATCTCTGAAATTTAGAAATACTTAATTCTTAAGCATTTATTTTTAAGCCAAATAGAGCCCTGTCTCAATATTGGTAATACCATCCAGAGGTAGAAGACTACCATAACTCTAATGTGCATATGTAGATGTTCATACAAACATAAAGCTCTTATAGCTTTTGTTGTAAAACTTTAGCCATGAACCAAGTATAACAATATAAAACTCACCAGTCTGTTAACAACAGTTGCAATAAGTTGTTTATCTATTCATCTGATTGAAACTTTCCTCTATTTTTGGAGGATGTTTTTAAGAATCGTATTTGTCTTTGATATCAATCATATCGTTAATTACCAGTCATATTGGTAATATTAAGGAGGCTGTGAACTGAATTTTGAAAAAAGACCTTTCCAGCAGTTTGTATTTTAAAAGGCTAGATTTTCCCTCCTTCTTTTCTTTTTTCCTTTCAGACTTTACTGACTGAGCTAGCCAGATTCACTTGCAGGCAAATGTGAGAAGGAGTGTTTATATTTAAAAACATGGTACAAGTTACAATTTTAAGGGACAGTGAAAGAATGAATTTTTTTGAGCTCCCTAAATTTGGTAAAAATCCCCTGAAGTGAAGGTAAAAGGGCTTTATAATTTAAAGGGTCTGCTGCTGTCCAGGGATGTAAATTCTTTGGGGGTCTAAGATTTATTCACAAAGAATGTTGCGTAGGAAAGTCTGAAGCTGGCAGGACCTGATTACAGAACCCAGGAAAACAGATCTTATGTTTGAGACTTACTGCTTGTTCTGAGTGCTTCTGTTAAATTTATTTCCTGACTTGTAATATTTACATGAGTGACCTCTATATCCTAGGTCTAGACATTAGGCTGTCGTGTTCTCTATAAATCTTGTAGCAAAGCGAAGTTAAAATAGAAGTTGGGTGTTTATTGTTTTTTTCTAGGGAAAATGGAGGAGTTTGGGGAGTTAAGGGAATTTGCTGATGAGATGTGTTCAGATTTCAAGAAAAGGAATTTATATTGAATGGGGACTTTAATTTTGTTCTAAGTTTTACTTTCTGTTTTTCTTTTTTTTCCACCTTGTTAAGAGAGTTCCTAAGGCTAGCTGTTACATTTCTTTGTGTCCTCTTTTTAATTTGGCCATCTCATTTGTACCAATAAGACAATTTTTGAGGACAAGAGCTTTCTTTTTCCAAAAAATATTTATTTATTTGGCTACACCGGTCTTAGTGACAGCATGCAGGGTCTTTAGTTGTGGCAGGAGAACTCTTAGTTGCGGCATGTGGGATCTTGCTCCCTGACTAGGAAGGGAACCCGGGCCCCCCTGCATTGGGAACATGGATTCTTAGCCACTGGACCACCAGGGAAGTCCCAAGGGTGTGTGTGTGTGTGTGTGTGTGTGTGTGTGCGTGAGTCACTAAGTTGTGTCCAATGTTTTGCGACCCCACTGATGACAGCTCGCCAGGCTCCTCTGGATGAGAGCTTTCTAAAAATGTTTTCTTTCTTTCTTTTAAATATAATCAATTCAAAGAATCTATCACCTGGTCATTGACAAGTCAGATCTTTTAATCTCAATAGCGACTCAAACTGATAAGGCTTTTTATAGCTTAACTAAGGCTCAAGAGGAGTCTGGGCTTCCCAGGTGGCCCAGCGGTAGAGAATCTGCCTGCAATGCAGGAGTCACAGGTTTGATCTCTGGGTCAGGAAGATCCTCTGGAGAAAGAAATGGTACCCACTCCAATATTTTTGCCTGGGAAACCCCATGGACAGAGGAGCATGTTGGGTTACAGTCCATGGGGCTCACATGGGTCGGACACAAATTAGTGACTAAACCACCACCACCCAAGAGGGGTCCATAGTAAATTGCAAGAGCTCACAAGATCCATTCATTTCACTCCCAAAAAGAGCCTAAGAAATCAAAGACTTTGTCATACAGGTGGTAAGGATGCTGTAGAGAAAAGAATGTCTTCAGATCCACATGGAAAGTTGTTAAGCCTCCAGTTACAGGCCTGCTAATCTCTAACTGGGGCAGATGCTACTGGAATGGGGAATTTTCTAGCCTCAGGAAACGAAGGTTGAGACTATAAAGGTCTTTCATGGACCTGATGGTCTCACAGGTCACAAAGCCAATTAAGACAAAGAACAAAACGAAAGGAAAACTTCATCTTATAGTTTTCCTCCTTATGACAAATGACACAACAGACAACAAAACACATGGAAAATGGTCAACAGAAAACAAAAATTCTCAATTTTTTACCAGAAGCCGAATAAGCTAGTTCGACAAATATTTTCTCCTGCTAATCTAAATTTAGCTAAAGGAAAGAAAAGAATTCTCACTATTCTCATTTCCTTGGGGCCCTGCAGGCAGAGATTCAGGAGACTGACAGGTACAAATCCTTACCTTCAGCCAGGGCTCCTCAGAAGTCTCAGGTTTCTCAGCTGCGGTAGCCTCAAGGCAAACAGCCTTCAGCTAGTGAAGTTTATCCTGCTGACTGTTTATCCAGCTGTTGGGGAAGAAAATTTTTTCTCTACACTTCCAAGTTCTTCTGGCTGGTCTAACAATTAAATTCACATGAAACAAATTACAGAGGAAAATCAAATTTTAATTTTGTACTCTCAGTTGTTTATAGAAATATGGGACTCAGAGAAATGATCAAAGCAAGCAACTTGTATACAGTTGACCCTTGAACAACACACACATTTTAACTATATGGGTCCACTTACACACCAATCATTTTCAATAAAAATTTGAAAAAAATTTTTTGTTGGTCCTCTTTTTTCAAATCCATGGGTTTTGCATACATAGATTCAACCAACCACAGATCAAAATTTCAAGCCATGGTTGGAAGAATTCATGGATGAGAAATCTACAGATATGGAAGGCTGTCCCATTTTATATAAGAGACTTGAGCACTCATGGATTTTGGTACACACAGTGACTCCTGGAACCAATTCCGATGGGAATAGCAAGAGACTTCTGTAACCTTTTAGAGAAAGTAGAAATTAAATTTTGAAGAACTGACAAGATGAATAAATTCAGGCTTGAATACTAGTTACTATAAAAGCTGAGCAGTTTGTTCATGTAGCCTTCTTGGCCCTGAACTTCTGATCTCTGGCAGTAACGATGTCTATTTCTGATATGCGAGAGTTTTCCTTTTCTCTGGAGGATGGAGGCGGGTCAGAGCATCCTCCTGTCACTGGCTGTTTCTTCAGTAACTTTAATTCAAAATGATCAATATGCCAAAGTGACGTATTTGGGGTGGCCTGCTCTGACCCCAATAAAATGTCTCTCATTTTCTACAGATGAATGGATCTAACTCTCTTATCTTTTTACATAGAATGCCTAAAGAGAAACCAAAGGAATTGCCCTTGAGTGCCCTTGAGGGAAATGGTGATGAAGGAAGTAGAGGAAGGGAGCAAAAGAGAGGCAAAAAAGTGAGGAAGGAAGGAAAAGATTTATAACTATTTACAAATATATGGTAAAGGTGATGTAAGGAAGACCTGCTGCTGCTGCTGCTGCTAAGTCGCTTCAGTCGTGTCTGACTCTGTGCGACCCCATAGACGGCAGCCCACCAGGCTCTGCCGTCCCTGGGATTCTCCAGGCAAGAACACTGGAGTCGGTTGCCATTTCCTTCTCTAATGCATGGAAGTGAAAAGTGAAAGTGAAAGTGAAGTCGCTCAGTCGTGTCTGACTCTTTGCGACCCCATGGACTGCAGCCTACCAGGCTCCTCCGTCCATTGAATTTTCCAGGCAAGAGTACTGGAGTGGGGTGCCTAACCCTGGGGAAATAACTGAAGTCTGGAAGTCTCAATAATGCGTAGGCACATAGTTATGTTCTTCAATCCTAGGGAAATAATAATTGCCAAAAACGACTACTGTCTAAAAATCTCCTACATTCTTATGTATAAATGTAGCATTCATACATATGTTTTTTAACTGATGATGTTTATAACCATGCTTTTCATTAATACACTTCTAACTCCAATTCTGACACTGCTCAAAATAAAAATTTGTTATTATTTGAAGCTCACAAAATGGATACCCACAGTAAGCTTTAGGTAATATAGAGTTCCATGATTTAATTTAGAAGTAAATTTAACTCTCCTCCTCCTCCCAGAGGCCATTTTGATGGCATCATATTGATGTCATCTAGCCT
The DNA here is from genome assembly GCF_963930625.1 of Muntiacus reevesi. NCBI lineage: Eukaryota > Metazoa > Chordata > Mammalia > Artiodactyla > Cervidae > Muntiacus > Muntiacus reevesi. The sequence continues at coordinate 29,177,715 of NC_089261.1, forward strand.
TTTGGAGGTGAGAAAAGGACATCCTTAATCTCTAATCCTAGAAAGTCAGCTCAGTGACCTAGGCTGATGGAGGTTTGGGAAGATTGGCTTGTAGATATCATCCAATTTTTTTTTTTTTATTGGAGATGAAAATTCTGAGTGATTTGGAATTGCTAAGTTATAAAGTGTTTGGTGTCATTTTGTGGGTTGAAAGAGAAATCATGGTTGTTCAATGAACCCTAACCTCAAATTGAAGACATTTAGCAAACAAAAAAAACTAATGAGCAGAAGCTTCGCTTTGTTGTTTCAGAAATTTTATATTTAAGAAGTACATTAAAAATATAAATGAACAAATATGGAACCAAAGAGAATTTTCAATATACCTTGAAGACTTGTATCATATTTGCATTATGGTTAAAAACTCTTCTTAGATTCTTGTTTTTAAGTTTCATTTGTAAATTAGTATCATTTTCTCCCTTTAATTTATGCCTCTAAGATACCTGGCTCAGCCCTTCCATAGTCTAGAACACAGAGGCCATGTAGAAGCACATCCCTTTCAGATATAAATATCTTTTCTTACCATATCTCCTCCTTCAGCACCAGAAATCTAAGACAATACTCTAGGGGCAATCTGGCAAATTTGTCCCTTTGTATGACTAATATTAGAGATACTTCTATATTTTAAGTCGAAGCAAGCTTTGTTTTAATTTCCACCCTTAGGTCTTGCCAAAATCATGGAAAATGATTTTAATCTTTCATCTAGACTACTATCCTTCAAGTATTTGAGGGCAATGGGCTTCTATTTTTATGTTATATACAGTCATATAGATTAGAGTAACCCCAATTTCCTTTGACCATTCTCCATATGGAAAAATTTTGAAATTGTTAGTGTCCATCCAGAAAACAGCCTCTTGAGCAGGTGGTGCTCTCAACATGGATGGACTGTCAATTACTCTCAGTCTATGTTTATCAATAAAGCCTGAAACAGCATTTGATTTCTGGAGAGCTTCTTCATTACAGTAATTTATTTTAAGCCTAAAATAAAATGTCTCTAATTCTCTGTCACAAGCTGTACTCTTAGACAACTTTTCCTCACTCTGTATTTATCCAGAAGATTTTGTGACCTAAATGTAGCATTCTGTATTCATCCATGCATTTCTTCCTGATTTCATTTTCTTTGTTTCAGCTATCATCTCAAGCTGTTTGTTCAGTGGTGGTGAGCCTACAATTGACTTCCTACAATGTATTACAGTAAAAATTGCAAACCTCCCTGTGGATTAGTGGCAGGAGATGGTTATCCTTGATTTCTTTGGTCCTCTTTGGAGAGTAGTGCACAGTTGGTGCCAGCAGCTATTAGGCAGCATGAAATGACATGATTTAATTATTGACAATGTTTGGATACGCACTAAAAGTTTCTTGTCTCGTGTTGTAATTGAATCCATCAATGCCTACAAATACAATAACAATTTGTGAGTTTTCAAGTTTTGTCTTTTCATGAGATTTTATAAGAATTACTTTTTCTCATTACTTTTATGAATTTATTTTACTGGTCTGATACTCAAAGCTGAATTGTATATTGTAGAATTATGGGATGGCTCTGCTGACTCCTGACTCATGCCCTAAATTAAGGGATGGCTCTGAATATTTTCTCAAGGGTAACTTCTGCCTCTGCATTTGAGCTACAAATTAAGAGACAGGCTTTGAAAAAGATGCTAGGGCTTGAAGAACGTTTTCAAGGACAGAAGTGTAAAAAGACAAGCTGTTGTTGATAGATTCAAAATGAGATGCAAATACTGGCCTGCAGATAATTTGTCCTTCATAGGAAAAAGTTCAGGAAAAAATCCTCTGTGATTCAAGCAGACTCTAGGGAAAGTTGCAGGATTTTTTTCTTTTTCTATCTCATTTTCAGCATTTTTAAAATGCCTTATGGTTCTGACTTCAGTCATATTAATTAAAGCATCTCATCTGTAGCCTTGATTTAGTTTCCTTTGCTTTGATCTGAGAATTCAAAAGGGATTGTGTGAGAGCGGAAGTTTGGCACTTTTTTTTATACTTAAGCATCTCTTGTGTTTAAATCCTTCCTTCAAAACCCAGCAATGGAGACATTGGGCAGGTTGTGAAATTTACTTCTGGAAATTTAGTTTTCTCCATGTAACATGGGTTTTTCTGTGAGTAGAAAATAACATAACACATCTAAGTCACCTGATGGAGTGTCTTGTATATTGCAATCATTTGCAAATTTTTGTCCTTTTCTTCTAGGTTCAAGCATTCTTACAACACTCTTCTATTTTACCCCCATACAGATAAATACAAGAGTTTTGTTTAAGAGAGCTTGTTGTAAAATATTAACAAGCTTACTACAATATCAGTGAGGATTCTGTTTAAGGTAGCAATGGCATTCCAGTCCATATTTCTTAGATGCTTTTATTTGTTTTGTTATCATTGTTTTTATTGCATAATTTTGTTTCTCAACAACAGGAAGAAAATTAATCTGCCCCCTTTGAAAACTAAAAGAACATTTTGTCTGACTAGAACTAGAAGTCTACTTATATCCAAATGATTTAGATGCTGTTTTAGAATATTTGATAAAAGGAAAATACCTTCTCTTTGGAAAGAGGAGAACAATAGGGTTAATAACAAGGACAATGGCTGTTCATTGATGATAGAGGATATGGACAATTTATTGATGTGACTCTACTTGGGAAATAGAAATGACTATGGATTTCTAATACCTTTTAGTGGAATAAGGAAGGGAGAAGAGCTGCCTACCAGGGTTTTTATTATTGTTAGGTTGAAGTCCAGAAAAGGCAGATCCAGTATTTGCCTTCCCAGTGAGGTATCTACAAAAAAGTTTAAAAATATGCTAAAATTCACTTCTTTTTGAGTTTTGAGATATAAATTAAAGATAAAATTAGACACATTGGTGACAAGTGACATTTTGTAAAAGCTAGTTAATTATAACTCTGTAAATTCTAAAACTAATTTTTAAGATAACACTATTCTAATATTTTTCATTACCAAAATTCCTTCTTCCCTTGCTATATTTTCTGTCCATATTCCAAAACCAAGACCAAGCAGCACTGTATATGCTCTGATCTCAACCTATACACACTTGCCCTGTCCAGTTTCCCAGCAGAAATGTTCTGTCCTTGACTAAGAAGTAAAGGAAGTTCTTTACATGCACTCACAACCTGCATAAAAATAAACACAGAATGGCTTAAAGACTTAAATATAAGACAGAACATCATAAAACTAGAAGAAAGCATAGGCAAAACATTCTCTGACATAAATCATAGCAATGTTTTCTTAGGTCAGTCTCCCAAGGCAAGAGAAATAAAAACAAAAATAAACAAATGAGACCTAATCAAACTTACAAACTTTTGCACAAGAAAGGAAACCATAAAAATGAAAAAACAACTTACAGAATGGGAGAAAATATTTGCAAATGATGCAAATAACAAAGGATTAATCTCCAAAATGTACAAACAGCTCATACAACTCAACAACCAAAAAACCAACCTCATAGAAAAATGTACAAAAGACCTTAATAAACATTTCTCCAAAGAAGACCTACAGATAGCCAACAAACACATGAAAAGATGCTCAGCATCACTAATTACTAGAGAAATGCAAATCAAAACTACAATGAGGTACCACCTCACACTGGTCAGACTGACTAACATAAAAAGTCTATAAATAACAATTGCTGGAGAGGTTGTGGAAAAAAGGGAAGCCTCCTATGCTGTTGGCAGGAATATAAGTTGGAGCAGCCACTATGGAGAACAGTATGGAGGTTCCTTAAGAAACTAAAAATAGAGCTACCATCTGATCCTTCTATCCCACTCTTGGGTATATAATCCCAAGAAAAGCATAATTTGAAAAGATACATACACCCCCATGTTCATTGAAACAGGAATGCTTCCAGGTTGCTTCCAGGACATGGAAGCAACCTAAATGGGGGAGGGGAGGGAGGGAGAGGGCTGTTTTAGGAGACTGGGATTGGCAGTTATAAACTATTGTACAGAGAATGGATAAACAGCAAATCCTACTGTTTGGCACAAGAAACTACATCCAATTTCCTGAGATAAACCACAGTGGAAAAGAATATTTAACAAAGTATGTAGGTATGTATGTATGTATGTATGTATGTATATAACTGGGGTTTTCCTGGGGCTCAGTAGGTAAAGAATCTGCCTGCAATGCAGGAGACCCGGGTAAAATTCCTGCATTGAGAAGATCCCCTGGAGAAGGAAATGGCAACCCATTCCAGTATTCTTGCATGGAAAATCCCATGGAGCGAGGAGCCTGGTAAGTTACAGTCCATGGAGTTGCAAGAGTTGGATGTAAGTTAGTGACTAAACCACCACACATATATAATTGAGTCATTCTGCTCTACAGCAGTGATTGGCATAATACTGTAAATCAACTATAATTCAACAAAAAGTAGAAATAAAACTATTTTAAAAAGAAGTAAATGAAATTCTTTAAAGAATTTCAAGGTTTTTCTTTGCCAAGATATGATTAATAAAAGACACAGAAGGACTGATGGTTGCACATGATTGAAATCAGTATGATCTTAATTACTGTTCAGATTCTTTATGGAACAGGAATGACAATAGTTATACAATTAGAGGATTCCGACCCTGTTGTGTCCTTTTACTTCTCTGTGATGGTCTTCAGTGCCCACTGCTCTGGTCACTCTGCTCCAGTACAAATCTCTCAGGACCAACTTGAAAATTCATTTTCAATGGATAATAAAGCACTGGTGTGGGGAAGAGATTTGCATTTATATGTCACCAAATGTCTATTATATTTAACTCATTGTGAAGCATTATCAGGAGGGCATACTTTTTAGGTTAACAATGGCTCTGCCTCTCACTAGGGAAAGTAGTGGAAAAGCAGTGCTTCAGGAATGTCAGGGTCAGTCCCACAAATTCACCTGCTCCCCTTGGTCCTGAAATGCCCCTCAGCTATATCAGTTCTGTAAACTGTTCTTTAGAACTTGCAAGGGCTCTCTTTACTCTCAGTAAATTTACTCTGCTCACTAGTATTTAGTAGGATGATTTTTTTTAATCAGCTTAACTCAAATAAGCAGTCATTCTTAACTTTTCTGAGCCATGGACTCCTTTTTAAAGGATACAGTGGAAATTATAGACCTTTTCTTCAGAAAAATACACACATGCTCATACATGATATTGTACTGAATTTCACATTATCAATGGACTATTTAGAGTATGGCCAAGGGACTTGAAAGAAATGATGCCTCAAATATTTCAGAGTCCTGGAGAGCCTGGGTCTATGTCAAGAGGTTTAACCAGCTTCCCTCAGGGAAGATGGACAGCTGATGAGCAGATGTGGGGCAGGGGCGGCTGTTCATCATCAGTGTGTTTTGACTTCTGGGCATCTGTTCTGATAGAACCTGATTCTCATGATGTGAGAAACATCGTTGGATGAAGGAGGTCAGGGGAAAGGCCAAAGATGAGAGAGTGTGGTGGATCCTATGGAGGATGGAGAGGAATTAGAGAGGGTATCACAGCTCTCAGTCCACTGGGAATTGCCCCAAGACCCAGCTTGGGCACAGTGACTCACCGTTCAGGAGGAGCGAGCATCACATGCTGGACTGCAGGTCCCAGGTGGGCTATACTGATTGTGAAAATATCCTTCCTCCCGCTCCACCTCCACTCTCTGCCACATCTATACTCTTCTGCTTTTTCAATCATGAAGTAGGATCTATTTTTATACTCTTTGAATCTGGCCTGAGTTTATGACTTGCTTTGTCCAAGGGCATGTGGTAGAAATGCTCATGTGCCAGTTTTGAGGCTAAACCTCAAGCTCTGTCTCCGTCTCCCCCTCTCTCATTCACTCTTGTTCTCTTTTCTCTATCCCTGCCAAGAAAATATCCTCAGACGAGCCTGCTGGAGGAGGCACACTGGTCAGAGATCCCAGAGCCTGTATGTGAAAGAATGTCCATCTGAGATGTGAAAACCTGCTGCTGACCATGGACACCTGAATAAGATTTGTTGAATCGAGTTGGGATCTCTAGCAGCACCCAGGCAACTTATATATATATGACCTGAAATAAATATTTGTTGCAACTCATGCTGCTGAGGCTTTCTGGTCCCATGTCACACAGCATACTACAGAATTAAATAACACATGCATCAAGGCTCGTTGGATTTAGATCTAAACACGCAATAGGATCTTCAAATGGACTCATCTTCCTCATAAGGCTTGATGTGATCATGTCATATGGAAAATTGGGACAATTTTTCTGAGAAGAGCAGTCCAGGCTTGGCACAGTCAAGTAGAGTATCCACTTAACATGATCATGCCAGGAACTGCATTTGGCTTTGAGGACAAGATGGCAGTGGGGGGCATGACTAGTTCTGGGTTATCTTTTGGTGGGGCTGGGCTCAGGTTTACTTCAGGCCTTTAGTCCTGCTTTAGGGAAGCCAGTTGTCATTCCTTAAACATTGTGCCTATTCTATTCCCAACCAGAATTGTACTTCACAGGCATTTCTGGAAGATTCCACCGGCAGTAGTTCTGGGTGGGAACAAAGCTGTATGAGTGTAACCTCTTCGGAAGCTTTACTCTTAACCTGAAAGTGAACTCCAGCAAGAAAATCCCTAAAAGGAAAGAAAGAGCTGCCAACTATTTGATGGTTTGACAAACTTGTGGCTATATTTCTGTGCTATGATTTATTTACATTTTGTTAGCCCTTATCTTCTTTTAGGTTTTAAGCACTTGGATGATGATTCACACAAGGTCAAACACTGTTTCTTCCAAAACACAAAACTCTGGGGTGGGAGATGTGGGAAGACTGAATGCCGGCTTTTCTGATCTTTGGTCCAGTGCTCTGCCTCTGAGTTGTGTCATTCAAGGGGAATTATTTGACCTCTTTGATCTGGTTTCCTCTTCTGAGACATTTCTTTAATGATGATTTGATTGCCTCATACACGGAGTCATGGAGAAAACAATGCTGCTGAGAATTTTGAGAGTTCTGTTTCACTCTGAAAAATAATGCTACTTTCTTTAATATTAAATTGAGGGTTTTTTTTTTCTTTCAATCTGCAGAAATAAATGGCATAGAGACTTCCCTGGTGGTCCAGTGGTTCAGACTTCCCCTTCCAATGCGGGGACCTCGGGTTAGATCTTGGGTCAGGGAGCTAAGATCCTACATGACTCAGGGCCAAAAGTCCAAACATAAAACAGGAGAAATATTGTAATAAATTCAAAAAAGACTTTAAAAGTGGAACTTGCCTGGTGGTGCAGTGGTTAAGAATCCGCCTTACAATGCAAGGGACACCTGTTTTATCCCGGTCCAGGAAGATCCCACATGCCTCAGAGCCACTACTGAGCCCATGTCCTGCAACTACTGAAGCCCCTGTGCCCTAAAGCCTGGGCTCTGAGTCAAGAGAAGGCACCGCAATGAGAAGCCTGCACACGACAATGAAGAGTAGCCCCTACTCTTGGCAACTAGAGAAAGTTTGAGTGTTGTGATGAAGACACATCACAGCCAAAACAAACAAACAAAAAAGACTTTAAAAGTGGTCCATATTAAAAATCTTGTAAAATTAATTCAGAAAAAATAGAAATTAATGGCACAGATAGCTGGTTTGACCATCCAGCTCTCATTAGGTAGGAATGGCAAACACACAACACACACCACACACACACACACATGCACACACATGTACACACACGCACACACATGTACACACATGCGCGTGCACACATGCGCACACACATGTACACACATGTACACACATTTCTGCTTGCCATTAAGCGCATATACATTCATTTAAAAATTGCATTTATTTTCTTTTATTTATATTAATGGAATGGTATTTGTGAATGGAATGTGAGAAGGAATGTGGAGGGATTAAGTTTCCTGGCATCCTTCAGGATAAGGTAAGTCCACTGGGAGCACGTGTGATCATCAGAGCTGCATGCCACACCTTCTGATAGCATTTTAAAAAGCACGAATTCTTGGTTTATCACCATTCTGAACTTAAATATATGATGAAGTTCATTTATAGGCTTTGAAATGGCACAGATGAAAAATGAGCATGCTAAAATATTGCTTGTCTGTAGTTATAAATAGGTAACATGCAAACAACAAAAATAGAAAATCGGGTTTATGATGTGTGCTAGTCAGGCCCAGAGAAGCAGAATCAAAAGGCTATACAGAGATAGAAATTTGCTCACGTGATTATGGAGGCAACAAAGTCCCAAGATCTGCAGTCTGCAAGCTGAAGAAGCAGGAAAGCTGTTCAGTCCAAGTGCAAAGGCATGAAAACAGGGAATCCATATCCAAGGGCAGGAAAATGTGGATGTCTGAGCTCAAGCAGAGAGAGAATCTGTCCTTCCCCCACATCTTCCCTCTATTTAAGCCCTCAGTGTATTGGATAGTGCCTGCATGCAAGGATAGCAGCCATCTCCTTAGTCTACTTTTGAAACGCTAATCTTGTCTGGAAACTCCCTCATAGCCACACCCAGGAACAAGGTTTCACCAGCTCTCTGGGCACCCCTCAGCCCAGTCAAGGTGGCCCTTAAAATTAACCATCACACTATGTTCTGTCTTGATCCTGGGCAATGAAAAACCATTTTTTTTGGCCCAAATTTCTTATCTACAATAGGAATTCGGGGTAGGGCATTACTATTTTTTTTTTCCCTGCTATGGCTATTTTTTGAACTAAATAGCCATATATTGCTAGAAAATGTCAGGTTTTTTGGTCTTCATGTGGTAATTTTAAATTTTTGACATTAATTGAACTTACAGAATGTAATATAAATTTCCCCCCATCTTGGTATTTTGCAGCGTTAAGAATGAAGAAGAAAATAAAGGGAAAGCAAAAGACTATGAGAAGCTGTTTTAATCTGGATAAACTCAGTATCACGGCAAATGTCATTTTCACACGACCTTTCTTATTGAACAGAAAGCTAATAAAAAATTTACTAGATGTCACTGACATTTGATTTCATTTTAACTATGAATCATTGGTTCCTGGGTGCTGGATTCTTTAGCACTTAGGTTTCACACTGTGTTTTTCTGATCATGAATCAATTGATTTCACATTATATCCCCAAATACATAGAATCCATGGTCAAATATCAGAATTTGTGTTCTCTGAGCAGAGCAACATTAGACTAAATTCCACAGCTCTACAAAATGGTTTGTTGCAAATTCATAGTTTCCAAACTCAGCTGAGCATTTGACCTACTTATCAGATATGGTGACTGGGTAGAACATTTGAAATACGGACTCTCCTAGAATATCTAGGAAGAAGGTCAAAGTTCAATCTACGGTGTGAAGATGTGACAGCTGTCAAGAATTCTATGTTGAGTGAGGTTGCCAGAGATGAGATTTAAAAAAAAAATTAAATTATTTTTTATTGCAGGATAATTGCTTTACAGAATTTTGCTGTTTTTTGTTAAACCTCAACATAAATCAGCCATAGGTATACATATATTCCCTCCCTTTTGAAACTTCCTCCCATTTCCTTCCCATCCCACCCCTCTAGGTTGATACAGAGCCCCTCTTTGAGTTTCCTGAGCCAGACAGCAAATTCCTGTTGGCTCTTTATTTGACGTATGGTAATGTAAGTTTCCTTTTAACTCTTTCCATACATCTCACCCTCTTTTCCCCTCTCCCCCTGTCCATAAGTCTATTCTCTATGTCTGTTTCTCCTTTGTTGCCCTGCAAATAAATTCTTCAGTACCACTTTTCTAGATTTCGTATATATGTGTTAGAATATGGTATTTATCTTTCTCTTTCTGACTCACTTCACTCTGTATAATAGATTCTAGGTTCATCCATCTTATTAGAACTGATTGAAATGCATTCTTTTTTATGTCTGAGTATTATTCCTTGTGTATATGTACCACAACTTCTTTTTCCATTCAGCTGTCAGTGGACATCTAGGTTGCATCTGTGTTCTAGCTATTGTAAATAATGCTGCAATGAACAATGTGATACACGTGTTTCTTTCAATTTTGGTTTCCTCAGGGTATATGCCTAGGAGTGGGATTGCTGGGTCATATGGTGGTTTTATTCTTAGTTTTTAAGGAATCTCCATATCGTCTCCCATAGTGGCTATATCAAATTACACTCCCACCAACAGTGCAAGAGCATTCCCTTTTCTCCACACCATCTCCAGCATTTATTGTTTGTAGACTTTTTGATGAGGGCCATTCTGACTGGTGTGAGGTAATATCTCATTGTGGTTTTGATTTGCATTTCTCTAACAATGAGCGATGTTGATAATCTTTTCATGTGTTTGTTAGCCATCTGTATATCTTCTTTGGAGAAATGTCTGTTTAGGTCTTTTACCCATTTTTTGATTGGGTTGTTTTTCTGGTGTTGAGTTGTATGAACTGCTTGTATATTTTGGAAGTAGATCCTTTGTCAGTTGTTCATTTGCTATTATATTCTCCCATTCTGGGGGTTGCCTTTTCACCTTGCTTATAGTTTCCTTTGCTGTACAAAAGCTTTTAAGTTTAATCAGGTCCCACTTGTTTACCTTTTATTTATTTTATTTTATTTTATTTTTTTTACCTTTGATTTTATTTCCATTACTTTAGGAGGTGGGTCATAGAGGATGCTGCTTTGATTTAAATCATTGAGTGTTCTGCCTATGTTTTCCTCTAAGAGTTTAATAGTTTCTGGTCTTACATTTAAGTCTTTAATCCATTTTGAGTTTATCTTTGTGTATGGAGTTAGGAAGTGTTCTAATTTCATTCTTTTACATGTTGCTGTCCAGTTTTCCCAGCATCATTTATTGAAGAGGCTGTCTTTGCCCCATTGTATATTCTTGCCTACTTTTTCAAAAATAAGGTACCCATAGGTACATGCGTACCATGGGTTTATTTCTGGGCTTTCTATATTGTTCCATTGGTCTATATTTCTGTTTTTGTGGCAGTACCATACCATCTTGATGACTGTAGCTTTTTAGTATAATCTGAAGTCAAGAAGGTTGATTCCTCCGGCTCCATTCTTCTTTCTCAAGACTGCTTTGGCTATTCAGGGTCTTTTGTGTTTCCATATGAATTGTGAAAATTTTTGTTCTAGTTCTGTGAAATATGCCATTGGTACTTTGATAGAGATTGCATTGAATCTGTAGATTGCTTTTGGTAGTATAGTCATTTTATAATATTGATTCTTCCTACCCAGGAACATCTGTTTCTGTCATCTTTGATTCCTCTCATTAATGTCTTATCATTTTCTGTGTACAGTTCTTTTGTTTCCATAGGTAGGTTTATTCCTAGATATTTAATTCTTTTTGTTGCAATGGTGAATGGGATTGATTCCTTAATTTCTCTTTCTGAGTTTTCATTATTAGTATATAGAAATGTAAATGATTTCTGTGTATTGATTTTGTATCCTGCAACTTTGCTATTATTCTCTGATTAGCTCTAGTACTTTTCTGATACTATCTTTATGGTTTTCTATGTGTAGTATCATGTCATCTGCAAACAGTGAGAGCTTTACTTCTTCTTTTCCAATCTGGATTCCTTTTATTTCTTTTTCTTCTCTGATTGCTGTAGCTAGGACTTCCAAAACTATGCTGAATAATAGTGGCAAAAGTGGATACCCTTGTCTTGTTCCTGATCTCAGGGGGGATGCTATCAGTTTTTCGCCATTGAGAATAATGTTTGCTGTAGGCTTATCACATATTGTCTTTACTATGTTGAGGTAGCTTCCTTCTATGCCCATTTTTTGAAGCGTTTTAATCATAAATGGGTGCTGAATTTTGTCAAAGGCTTTTTCTGCATTTATTGAGATTATTATATGGTTTTTATCTTTCAGTTTGTTAATATGGTGTATCACATTGATTGATTTCCATATATTGAAGAATCCTTGCATCCCTGGAATAAGCCCAACTTGATCATGGTGTATGAACTTTTTGATGTGTTTCTGAATTCTGTTTGCTAAAATTTTGTTGAGGATTTTTGCGTCTATGTTCATCAGTGATATTGGCCTGTAGTTTTCTTTTTTTGTGTTGTCTTTGTCAGGTTTTAATATCAGGGTGATGGTGGCCTCATAGAATGAATTTGGAAGTGTTCCTTCCTCTGTAATTTTTTCAAAGAGTTTTAGAAGGATAGGCATTAACTCTTCTCTAAATGTTTGATAGAATTCTCCTGTGAAGACAACTGGTCCTGGGCTTTTGTTTTGGGGGAGATATTTTATCACAGCTTCAGTTTCAGTGCTTGTAATTGGGTTGTTCATAATTCATAATTTCTTCCTGGTTCAGTCTTGGAAGATTGAACTTTTCTAAGAATCTGTCCATTTCTTCCAGGTTATCAGTTTTATTGCCATATAGTTGTTCATAATAGTCTCTTATAATCCTTTGTATTTCTGCATTGTCTGTTGTAACCTTCCCTTTTTCACTTCTAATTTTGTTGATTTGATTCTTCTCTCTTTTTTCTTGATGAGTCTGGCTAAAGGCTTGTCAATTTTGTTTATATTCTCAAAACACCAGCTTTTAGTTTTATTAATCTTTACTATTGTTTTTTTCATTTCTTTTTCATTTCTGCTGGGATCTTTATGATTTCTTCTATTAATTTTGGAGTTTTTTTCCCTTCTTTTTCCAGTTGTTTTAGGTGTAAAGTTAGGTTGTCTATTTGATGTTTTTCTTGTTTCCTGAGGTAGGATTGTATCGCTATAAACTTCCCTGTTCCAACTGCTTTTGCTGGATCTCATAGGTTTTGAGTTGTCGTGTCTTCATTGTCATTTGTTTCTAGAAATTTTTTATTTCCCTTTTTATTTCTTCTGTAGCCTGTTCGTTATTTAGAAATATGTTGTTTAGTCTCCATGTGTTTGTGTTTCTTACAATTTTTTTCTTGTAATTGACGTATAGTCTCATAGCATTGTGGTTGGAGAAGATGCTTGATACGATTTCAATTTTCTTAAATTTACTGAGGTTCAGTTTTTGACCCAAGATGAGGTCTACCCTGGAGAGTGTTCCATGTGCACTTGAGAAGTAGGTGTAGTCTTCTGCATTTGGATGGAATGTCCTGAAGATAGCAATGAGACCCATCTCATCTAATGTATCATTTAAGACTTGTGTTTCCTTATTAATTTTCTGTTTTGATGATCTGTTCATTGGTGTGAGTGGGGTGTTAAAGTCTCCTACTATTACGGCACTACTGTCAATTTCTCCTTTTATGTCTGTTAATGTTTGTCTTATGTATTGAGGTGCTCCTATGTTGGGTGTATAGATATTTAAAATGGTTATGGCTTCCTCTTGGATTGATCTCTTGATCATTATTGTAGTGTCCTTCCTTATCTCTTGTAATCTTCTTTATTTGAAGGTCTATTTTGTCTGATATGAAGATTGCTCCTCCAGCTTTCTTTTGCTTCCCATTTGCATGGAATATATTATTCCATCCTCTCACTTTCAGTCTATATGTGTCTTGAGGTCTGAAGTGGGTTACTTGTAGACAGCATATAAATGGGTCTTGTTTATGTATCCATTCAGCCAGTCTGTGTCTTTTGGTTGGAGCATTTAATCCATTTACCTTTAAAGTAATTATTGATACATACATTCTCTTATTGCCATTTTCTAATTGTTTGGGGTTGATTTTGTAGATATTTTTTCTTCTCTTGTATTTCTTGACTGTGTAAGTCCCTTTAATATTTGTTGTAAAGCTGGTTTGGTGGTACTGACTTCTTTTAACTTTTGCTTGTCTGAAAAGCTTTTTATTTCTCCATAAATTTTGAATGAGATCCTTGCTGGGTAGAGTAATCTTGGTTGTAGACTTTTCCCTTTCAGTACTTTAAATATATCCTGTCTTTCCCTTCTGGCCTGCAGACTTTCTGCTGAAAGGTAGCTGTTAAGTGTATGGGGTTTCCCTTTTTTGTTACTTGTTGCTTCTCCCTTGCTGCCTTTAATATTCTTTGTGTTTAGTCTTTGTTAGTTTGATTAGTATGTGTCTTGGCATGTTTCTCCTTGGGTGCCTCTTGGACTTGATTGACTATTTCCTTTTCATGCTGGGGAAAGTTTCAACTATAATCTCCTCAAAAAATTTCTCATACCCTTTCTTTTTCTCTCTTCTTCTGGAACCCCTATAATTCAAATGTTGGTGTGTTTGATATGGTCCCAGAGGTCTCAGACTATCCTAGCTCTTTTATTGTTTTTACTTTATTCTGCTCTTCAGAAATTATTTCCCCCATTTTCTCTTCCAGCTCACTGATTTATTCTGCTTCAGATATTCTGCTATTGATTCCTTCTAGAGTATTTTTAATTTCAGTATTTGTGTTGTTTGTATGTTTATTCTTTAATTTTTCTAGGTCTTTGTTAATTGATTCTTGCATTTTCTCCATTTTGTTTTCAAGGTTTTTGATCATCTTTACTATCTTTATTCTGAATTATTTTTTTTTAGGTAATTTGCCTATTTCCTCTTCATTTATTTGGACTTCTGTGTTTCTAGTTTGTTCCTTTATTTGTGCAGTACTTCTCTGCCTTTTCATTATTTTTTTTTTAAGTTATTGTGTTTGAGATCTCCTTTTCCCAGGCTTCAAGGAAAGTTGAATTCTTTCCTTGAAGAAGGTTGAATTCTTTCTTGCTTTTTGTTTCTGCCCTTCTAAGGTTGGTCCAGTGGTTTGTGTGAGCTTTGTATAGGGTGAGATTTGTGCTGAGCTCTGTTTGTTTTTCCTCTGATGGGCAAGGCGAGTGAGCTGGTACTACTGTCTGCTGATAATTGGGTTTTTATTTTTATTTTTTGTTTAGATGATGTGTCCTGCACAGGGTGCTACTGGTGGTTGGGTGATGCCTGGTCTTGTATTCAAGTGGTTTCCTTAGTGTGAGTTCTCACTATTTGATACTGCCTAGGGTTAGTTCTCTGGTAGTCTAGGGCCTTGGAGTCAGTGCTCCCACTCCAAAGGCTCAGGGCTTGATCTCTGATCAGGAACCAAGATTCCACAAGTGGTTTGTTGTGGCATTAAGTGAGATTAAAACAAATATCCAAGAATGAGAAACCAAAGATGAACCCCAGACAAATGGCAGTTACAAAATCAGGCAAGTAATAATTAAAATAATGGAATATACACTTATACATATACACCCATGAGCAAAGTGAAAACAGTTCAACAAAAATAAAGTACAGTAGATAGCCTGGGTGAAGAGAGGAACTAAAAAATTATATTTACCAGTTAAGAACAAAACTAACTTAATCACAAACTGGAAAACAAAACTAAAGCAAGATGCCAAGTGGGGAATAAAGCAATGAAAGCAAAACTAACAAATATGTTGAGAGGAAAGGAAAGAAAGGAAAGAAAGAAAGAATAGATATGCAAAGTTAAATAGAAGTAGATAAAGAAGATTTATATACATTAAAGATTAGCTGCAAGGGGGAAAGAACATTAGGAAAGGCAAACAAAGGAATAAGTGTAGACAAAATATAATAGACTTAAAAGAATTAAAATGTAAAATTATAAAAAAGAGAAAAGGAAAAAAAATGGAAGAAGAAAGAAAAAAATAAAAAAGGAAAACTCCACAGAACTGCAAAAGCCCAACGTAGAGGCAGAGGGGGTTTGTAACAACAACAGAAAGTGTGACTGAATATACACATATACATATATATCCATAAGCAAAATCAAAACAGTCTAACAAAAATAAAGTACAATAGATTGACCTGGTAAACAAAGGAAAACAAAAATTATATCTACCAGAATAAAGCTGATTAAAGCACAAATTGGAAAATAAAACTAAAATAAGGTGTTAATTGGGGAATAAAGCAATAAAAATGAAACTAACAAATATGTTGAGAGGAAAGTAGAGAAAGAAAAGAAAGAATAGATATGAAAAGTTAAATAAAAGTAGATAAAGAAGATTTACATATATTAAAGATTAACTGCAAGGGGAAAAGAACAGTAGGAAAAGCAAACAAAGGAATAAATGTAGAAGAAAACAACAGGTTTAAACAATTAAAATTAAAAAAAGACAAAAGAAACAAAAGAGGAAAACTCCACAGAACTGCAAAAGCCCAATATAGAGGTAGAGGTTTATGACAACAGTAAAAAATGTGACTGAGGAAAAAAAAGTTCAAAAACTTCATTGAACTTCTTAGTGCCAATAAAATCAACAACTGCAATAGAGGAAGGGGGAAGAAAAAAAGAAAAAAATTCAAAAGAATCTACAGAACAAGTCAAAAAACAAGAATAATAAATGTTTTTTTTGAGTCACTGCTGTCAGAGTCCTTTCCCTCGCTGGGAGTCACAGACCACCTCACCTCCCTAGGATGCCCTCAAACACTCTGCTGATCTCTGGACCTGCTGTGGGGGCAGCTCAGATTCTAATCTGGTCCTCCTCCTGTGTGCTCTTGCCTCCAGTGTCCACAGCTATCAAAGCTAGTGTGTTTTCTTTTGTGGGAGCTCTCAGTGGCCCTTTATATATTCCATAGATACAGAGTCGGCCTAGTTGATCATGTTGATTTAATCTGCAGCTTGTACAGCTGGTGAGAAGGTTTTGGGTCTTCTTCCTTAGCCACACTGCCCCTGGGTTTCAACTGTGGTTTTATTTCCACCTCTACATGTGGGTTGTCCACTGGAGTTCAGCTCCTGAAGCTGCCCTGGAGGGCTTGGGTTTGACCCTGAGAGGGCCAGGTGTGGAGGTGGTGCAGCTCCTTGGGTTGCAGGGGTTCTGGCAGCACCAGTTACTCAGCGGGCTTGGCAGCTAGGGCCGCAGAAAATATAGTGCTCTAGAAGGGTATGGCAACCATTATTGACCAATATGCGCCAGTATTCTTGCCTGGGGAACCCCTTCTCTGACAGAGAAGTCTGGTAAGCCACAGTCTACAGTGTTGCAAAGAGTCAGAAATGACCGAAGTGACCCTGTGCATATAGATGCAAGATTTTTTTGCCTGTTGCAGCTCTGCCCCAGGGAGAGTTGAGCACTAAAGTGATGCAGCTGCTTGGCTTGTAGGTACCTTGGCGGCGCCAAGTGTGTAGGGACACAGACTGCCTCTACCACAGGAGTTATGACCCTATCAGAGTCTTTTTTCCAGCCTCTTGTAGCTGGTGATCAGAAGGCCTCTTTGGCCAGCCTTTCTCTGTAGCTCAGCCTGTTAAGGTACTTGGAGGGCTCCCTTGCCTGGGGTCCTTCTTTGTTGTTCCACATGTCAGGTACATAGAGGGGTCCCCCATGGCTGGGGTCCTACTTTGTAGTTCAATGTGTCAGGCATTTGATGGGCCAGCCTCTCTATTGTTCAGCTGCCTTGCTGGCATGCGGGGAGAGAGGCTATGGTGATGGCTCCATGCCCTATGTGTGCCTCAGCAGTATCGCCTTGCTTCCATGGCTGCCTGGCTTTCCTCCACTGGCATTTCCCACTACAGTCTCCTCCCTCACATCCCCTCGATCAGTCTCTCTGCAGTTAGCAGCAGTCCTTGCCCTGTGATTGCGCCACAATCCCTAAACTCCAGTTCCCAGCTGCTGCCTCTTCCAGGAGACCAGCGTTTCTGTCCAGGGCAAGTATGATTGTCTCAAGGACTGTCTGATTCTCATTCCATTTAGGCTGCCACAGATCAGCTGTTTCACTCTCAGCCTTAAATGTTTCTTCTCTGACTCAGACAATTGCCCTGCTGTGGGTTTCTACCCCTGCTTCAGTTCCCTCACCCGCTAAGGGCAGGTCTGGTCCTACTAACACTCCGTTTTCCCCCCTAGTTCCTTCATCCTACCAAGTTTTGTGTGGTTCTATATATTATTTTCCACTGGTCAGATACTCCTGTCCCCTCTCAGCTGGTGTTCCGCATGCACTTCTGTGTCTGAAGGTGTGTTCCTGATGTATCTGTGGAGAGAGATGTACTCGACGTCCACCTACTCCTCTGCCATTTTGTTCTCTCAGAGATGAGATCTTTTCAGAGAGAAGATGATGAGTCAAAGAGACACATTGAATGTGAACTGCTTGTTGGACACTTATAGATGACCGATTGAGAATTAAATGCGCAAATGTGAAACTCAGAGTAAGGGTCCTGGCAGCCCTCATAGAAGGAACTTGCCTGCTGCCTCTGGAGGAAGATAATGATCACAATTCAACAGATACACTGAACAGGACTTATCTGTGGGGATAAAATTAGAATCAAAATCGAATGCAATTGCTTCCTGTCTAGTACAGCTTACCATTAGAGCCTGTCTTCTGCATTCTATCTTTTATTCTGGATCCTGAATGGAAAGGGAGCTCGGGGAGGGAGGTCAGGTCTTTTCATCTCCCCTCAGGCTGGCAGGGGCAGATTTATAACATTCTATAATCAAATAGTAGCTTCTTTACTGTCAAGAAATTTCTGAGTTTCTGGTCGCTTTTGTAAAGACTGGATTTAAGTGCTCTGAAAACAATAGCAACAATGTTTTGGTTTGAAATAGAAGTAAAACTCTCCAAAATTAGAGTGCTATTTTATATAGATTTTGTTAAGCAGAGAAAGCTATGGCACAGACAGCAGTAATGACTGACATTTATTGAACATTACCAGGTCTGAGTGCTATTCTGTGTTTAACATATATTAACTCACTTAATTCTCACTACAATTTTGGGGTATAGATAAAATTATTTTACAGAAGATGAAACAGACCTCAAAATCTAAATATTTTATCCAGAGTTAAACAGCTAGTAGGTGATCATGAAAGATTTGAATTTAGTCTGTCTGAGTCTACAGATTATGCTCTTATTAAGTATTTAATATTTGCTGTATTAATAAAAAACAAAGAACTTTGACTTCAACATAGCAGATGAAATCTATGTATTAGCACAACACACATAATAAATAGAGCGATAAAATACCACAGAAAAGGCTAATAGAATGAAGAAATAATTAGTGTGTTTTTCTCATTTAACCTAGGTTTTTACTCCGTACTCTCTCTGAACAAAACTTGCAGTGCTAGTAGAGGATTCCCATCAGCATCTTTTGTTTTATTCTGTTTCAGCTCTTCCTCACCAGAACTCTTGTGCAGTGTGGCCCACCATTCACACACACACACACACACACACACACACACACACACACACACACCTGTTGAAAATGACCTAGTGCAGAAAGGTCTTATTTGTATATTAAGGATGGTTGTCATTAAGAAAGCTGGATTCTTATGAGAAATCTATTTTTAGCAAGAGGTTCAGTTCAGTTCAGTCACTCAGTCATGTCCGACTCTTTGTGACCCCATGGACTGCAGCATGCCAGGCTTCCCTGTCCATCTCCAATTCCTGGAGCTTACTCAAACTCATGTCCATCAAGTCGGTGATGCCATCCAACCATCTCATCCTCTGTCGTCCCCTTCACCTCCTGCCTTCAATCTTTCCCAGAATCAGGGTCTTTTCCAATGAGTCAGTTCTTTGCATCGGGTGGCCAAAGTATTGGAGCTTCAGCTTCACCATCAGTCCTTCCAATGAATATTCAGGACTGATTTCCTTTAGGATTGACTGCTTTGATCTCCTTGCAGTCCAAGGGACTCTCAAGAGTCTTCACCACCACAGTTCAAATTCTTTGGTGCTCAGCTTTCTTTATAGTTCAACGCTCACATCCACATGTGACTATTGGAAAAACTTTGACTAGATGGACCTTTGTTGGCAAAGTAATGTATCTGCTTTTTAATATGCTGTCTAGATTGGTCATAGCTTTTCTTCCAAGGAGCAAATGTCTTTTAATTTCATGGCTGCAGTCACCATCTGCAGTGATTTTGAAGCCCCCCCCAAATAAAGTCTCTCACTGTTTCCATTGTTTCCCTATCTATTTGCCACGAAGTGATGGGACTGGATGCCATGATCTTAGTTTTCTGAATGTTGAGTTTTAAGTCAACTTTTCCACTCTCCTCTTTCACTGTCATCAAGAGGCTGTTTAGCTCTTCTTTGCTTTCTGCCATAAGGGTGATGTCATCCGCATATCTGAGGTTATTGATATTTCTCCTGGCAATCTTGATTCCAGTTTGTGCATCATCCAGTCTGGCATTTCACATGATGTACTCTGCATATAAGTTAAATAAGCAGGGTGACAATATACAACCTTGACACACTCCTTTTCCTATTTGGAACCAGTCTGTTGTTCTGTGTCCAGTTCTAACTGTTGTTTCTTGACCTGCATATACATTTTTCAGGATGCAGGTAAGGTGGTCTGGTATTCCCGTCTCTTTCAGAATTTTCCATAGTTGTGATCCACACAGTCAAATGCTTTGGTGCAGTCAATAAAGCAGAAATAGACGTTTTTCTGGAACTTTCTTGCTTTTTCGATTATCCAGTGGACGTTGGCAATTTGATCTCTGGTTCCTCTGCCTTTTCTAAATCCAGTTTGAACATCTGGAAGTTCACAGTTGATGTACTGTTGAAGCCTGGCTTGGAGGGTTTTGAGCATTACTTTGTTAGCATGTGAGATAAGAGCAATTGTGTGGTAGTTTGAACCTTCTTTGGCATTGCCTTTCTTTGGGATTCAGATGGTAAAAGTGTCTACCTACAATGTGGGGGACCTGGGTTCTATCCCTGGGTCAGGAAGATTCCCTGGAGAAGGAAATGGCAACCCACTCCAGTACTCTTGCCTGGAAAATCCCATGAATGGGGAAGCCTGGTAGGCTACAACACATGGGATCGCAAAGAGCTGAACATTACTGAGCAACTTCACTTTCTTTCTTTCTTTGGGATTGGAATGAAAACTGACATTTTTCCAGTCCTGTGGCCACTGCTGAGTTTTCCAAATTTTCTGGCATATTGAGGGCAGCACTTTCATGTCATCATCTTTTAGGATTTGAAATAGCTCAACTGGAATTTCATAACTCCACTAACTTTGTTCGTAGTGATGCTTCCTAAGGCCCACTTGATTTCCCATTCCAGGATGTCTGGCTCTAGGTGAGTGATCACAGCATTGTGCTTATCTGGGTCATGAAGGATTCTTAATGAGAAATCTACTTTTAGCAAGAGGTAGTTGAATAAAGAATTGCTGTGAGGCAGTTTTTGCATAGAGTCAGCAAAAGTGCTTTGAAAAATAAGATTAAAATATACATTATATATAAATTCAGTATGATCACATTTATCAAAAGCACCAGCTGTTTTAAATAAAAATAATAATAGCTAACATTCATTAAGCACTTACCATGAGTTGTTTCTTGCTTTGGGTTCTTTTAGTGGCTTTACTCAGTCCTTTTGATGGTCCCATCAGTTAGGATCATATTTTCCCACTTTATGGATGAGGAAACAAAAAAGTTCAAGAACTTGCCCAAGAACACAGTTAAAAAATTTAGAGAGAATATTATTTAGGTGATCATTCAAATCATATTTCTCTTCTATTTTAGTTCATCATGATTTTTGATTATTAGAAATGCAATTTATTGCAGATAGGTATAATTTGTGGTTATAATTTTATTTTTGCTCTATTTCAGTGCCTTTTGTGTGATTAGAGCAAAATTCTTGAGACAGTAAGCATACAAGTTCTTTTCTAATGACACCTTAACATGCATTATTGTTGCATTTTATGCAAATAATTTTGATTGGATGGTTTTCCTATGTGAGTTTCACTAATTGCATTTACTTGCCAGATATTATACTTCAACATTTTCAGTTCATGTTGGCATTAAAAGTTCACTGAAAACACAATTCAATACTCAACTCAAAACACAACTTAAACTAGATTCATTAGGTATAAGGAGCCTGAAAACCTGAACTACAAGGAAAACTAAGGAATAGAAATCTAGAGCCAGGTTTCAGACAGCTGAAGTTTTTGATAAAAATTCCTTTACAAGGTCATTGTTTGTATAGTTCTTAGCAAAAGCATTTTTCATGTTTAGAAAGTGTACCTAAACTTTCACATAAGTGTGTATTTTGTTTGTTGAATTTTTGTTAGCTTTAAAAACAAGATCATTTTATTCTTTTACGATTGCCTTAATATCTATCTTGCTTGATGTTTTCTGTTATCATATTACTATGGCTGCCTATTTAGAAAAAGACTATTGAAAGCATGACTTCTGAAGGTACCTTCAGAGCATAGTAAGTCCTCATATCTATAGGTAATTGGTCCTTTGGAAATAAAACATAATGATTGGAAATTAATCTAAGTTCTAAATTCAAATATTAAAGTATGCATTTTGAAATTTTTGATTGGATTAAGAATAAATACCATGAGATATGCCCTCTTTTACAAAATATTGGAGGATAGTTGATTTACAATCTCTTGTTAGTTTCAGGTGTACGGCAAAGTGAATCAGTTACACACACACATATATATTCACTCTTTTTTAGATTATTTTCCCATATAGTCCATTGCAGAGTATTGAGTAGAGTTCCCTGTCTTAGTTATCTATTTTATATATAGTAGTGTGTATATGTTAATCTAAATCTTCCAATTTATCTCTCTCCTTGACCACCTTATCCGTGGTAACCATAAGTTTATTTTCTATAGAAGTCTGTAACATGACTTCTGTTTTCTGGATAAGTTCATTTATACTCCTTTTTTTTTTTTTTATAGATTCCATATAAAAGTGACATATTTGTCTTTCTCTGTCTGACATCACTCAGTACGACAATCACTATCTAGGCTCATCCTGTTGCTGCAAGTGGCATTATTTCATTCTTTTTTTGTGGCTGAGTAATATTCCATTGAATATATGTCCCACATCTTTATCTGTTAATCTTCCAGTGGACATTTAGGTTGTTTCCATGTCCTGGCTATTGCACATAGAGCTGCGATGAACATGGGGTGCATGTATCTTTTCAGATTATGGTTTTCTCAGGATATATGCCCAGGAGAGGAATTATAGGATCATATGATAGCTCTATTTTTAGTTTTTTTTTTTTGCATCTCCTTCATTGGCAGGAGGGTTCTTTACCACTAGTGCCACCTGGGAAGTCCCTGTTTTTAGTTTTTTTTAAGGAACCTCCATACTCTTCTCCATAGTGGCTGCACCAATTTACTTTCCCACCAACAGTGTAGACAGTTTCCCCCTTTCCCACACACTCTCCAGCCTTTTTCATTTGTATACTTTTTGATGATGGCCATTCTGAGTGGTGTGAGGTGATACTTCATTATAGTTTTGATTTGCATTTCTCTAGTGTTAATGATGTTGAGCACCGAGCATTTCTCATGTGTTTGTTGGCCACCTGTGTGTCTTCTATGGAGAACTGTCTGTTGAGATCGCCTGACCATTTTTTGATTGGGTCGTTTGTTTTTTTGATATTGAGCTGCATGGATTGTTTGAATATTTTGGACACTAACCCCTTGTCAGTTGCTTCATTTGCAAATATTTTCTCCCATTCTGAGGGCTGTCTTTTCAACGTATTTATGGTTTCCTTTCTTGTGCAAAAGCTTTTAAGTTTAATTAGGTTCCATTTGTTTATTTTTGTTTTTTATCATTATACTAGGAAGTGGATTGAAAAAGCTCTTATATCAGAGAGTGTTCTGCCTATGTTTTCCTCTAAGAGTGTTATAGTTTAGGTCTTTATATGTTTAGGTCTTTAATCCATTTAGAGTTTATTTTTGTGTATGGTGTTAGAGAATGTTCAAATTTCATCCTTTTATAGGTATCTGTCTAGTTTTCCCAGCACCACTTCTTGAAGAGATCATCTTTTCTCCCTTGTGTATTCTTGTTTCACTTGTCATAGATTAGGTAACCATAGACATATGGGCTAATCTTTGAACTTTCTATCCTGTTTCATTGATTTATATTTCTGTTTTTGTTTCAGTAACATACTCTTTTGATGACTGTAGCTTTTAGTATAGTCTGAAGTCAGGGAGCCTGATTCCCCCCAGCTTCATTTTCCTATTTCAAGAAAAATGGGCAGAAGATCTAAATAGACATTTCTCCAAAGAAGATATAGAGATGGCCATGAGGTACATGAAAAGATGCTCAGCATCACTAATTATTAGAGAAATGCAAATCTAAACTACAATGAATTATCACCTTATACTGGTCAGCACGGCCAACATCAAAAAATCTGCAAAGAATAAATGCTAGAAAGGGTGTAAAGAAAAGGGAACTCTCCTACACTGTTAATGTGGAAGTAAATTGGTGCAACCACTATGAGAATGGTATGGAGGTTCCTTAAAACACTAAAAATAGAGCTACCATATGACACAGCAATTCTACTCTTGGGCATATATCCAGAGAAAAATCATAATTTGAAAAGATACAGATACTCCCAGTGTTCATTGCAGCACTATTTGCAATAGCCAGGACATGGAAGCAACCTAAACGTCCACTGAAAGATGAATGGATATAGAAGATGTGGTACATATATACAATGAAATATCACTCAGCCAGAAAAAGAATAAAATAATCACATTTGAAGCAACATGAATAGACCTAGAAATTTTCATACTGAATGAAGTAAAGCAGATAAACAAATATTATATGATATGTGGAATCTAAAAAATGGCATAAATGAACCTATTTACAAAACAGAAATGGAGTCACAAATATAAAAAGCAAACATGGTTAACAGGGGGGAAAGGAGAGTGAAGGATAAGTTGGGAGATTAGGATTGACACATACACAGTATTATATGTAAAACTGATAACTAATAAGAACCTATTGTATGATACGGGGAACACTATTCAATACTCTATACTGAATGATCTATATGGCAGTAGAATCTAGAAAAGATATATATCTAGGGTAGATATATAACTGATTCACTTTACTGCAAAGACTAATACAACATTGTAAAACCATTATACTTCAATAAATTAAAAATTAATTTTAAAAACCTGGCAAAAGATAAAATCTTCTAATTGCAAGGAGGAAGAAAAAGAAAATTCTTTGAAAAAATCATAAGTGGTATCAAAATATTTATTCTTTTGAGTAGGTTTGGCTCAAGAACTAGCCTTCAGTCATTATCAAAGACAGAAATGTTTCTTACTCAGGAAACCAGACAGGTCAGCTCATGTAGGCATGTGCATGGGTGTGTCTTCTAAAAGAGTTCTGAAGTTGCCATGAAAAATGAAAGCATTTCTGGAATTAGTGTCTGGCTCCTAAGATAATTCTTTCGAAGAAATATTCATTTGGTCATACAATTTACAAATATGGTAGTTGAGTCCATTTCATTTCCTTTAAAAAATACTTTACAGTGTAGCTTCTTGGTCTGCTCTATTTCAAAGTCTGATTACACATCCCCAAGCCTCAAAAGCTTTCCTACTTGGTGGCCTCCATTCAGTCCCAGCTACATAAGAATGGTCAGCATCAGAAACTGTGAGAGCTGTGTGCAGAAACTGCTTCAAAATTCCATTGGTTAGTTTAATCTTCCTCTCTTTACCTTTTGTCTTTCAGAATCAATCTGACCCAGGATCCTGGATTTCAAAGTTAACCACCAATGATCATATTGTCTGCATTTATGGTTTTTTCTTTGCTCCCAAATGTTGACTTGTTCATGGGATTACACATTATTTTAGTTCCTCATGGGATTACATGTTTATTTAGTTTATTTTAGTTCCTAAAATCTTACAACTTCCCACGCACACCTCTGGATCTGAAGTTCTTTGGCTTCTCTGTGAATAAAAGTTCACGGCCCTGCTGTGTTCCTAGGCCTCATGAAGCCCAGAGCCCTGTTCCCACACCAAGATGAATACTGATCGTTAATTCAAAACCTTAATGGCATTTATTCCTAGAAATATGACTGAAGCTCTTTTTTCAACTTTCCACGTCTCTCTCTCTGTTTCATGATGATTTGAGGAGAGAAGTATGTGTCTTACACCATCTGCACTGTCTTCTCCACACTGCTAGTTGCTTAGGCCAAAAAGTCTGCAGCTTCCTTTAGAAACAAAATAAAACCCAAATTTCCTAGTAAACTCTACAAACCCTATGTGAGGGTCTCTCCTTCTTTTCAACCTGTCTCCCTCCATCCTTCCCCTTATTCACTATCCTCCAGCCACTCTGACCTCTTCTGCTCCAGGAACAGACTAAGCTTGTTCTCACTTTTAGGATTCTAGGTTCATGTGTCTTTTGGAAATACTTGATTTTCGGATTTCTGCATGGTTGCCTCTTCTCAACATCCAGACCCCAACTCCCACCTTCTCTACCCACCGTGGGTTCCTGCCCCTCATCGCTGATCTTCCTTTCTCACATAAATCAGAAGTAAACCAGATAGCTGCTTTAACACTTTTTGGAGCTCTTGAGGCCTCTTCTTCCACAGAATTCTGAAAATGACAACCTAGCTAGCTTTCTTCCTGTATTTGGACTTGCCCTGATTTTT
The DNA here is from genome assembly GCF_963930625.1 of Muntiacus reevesi. Taxonomy (NCBI): domain Eukaryota; kingdom Metazoa; phylum Chordata; class Mammalia; order Artiodactyla; family Cervidae; genus Muntiacus; species Muntiacus reevesi. The sequence continues at coordinate 29,203,849 of NC_089261.1, forward strand.
AAAATGTGTCTTGGCTTCGTGCATTGAGCTCCTTAGCTGGTGTCTGGTTCATAGAATTTGGACAGTTTTCTTGAATTCTGAAATTCCTTGCTTATAAACACTGTGTGGGGTTGTTTACTTAGCTGGTGTGAGCAATCAGGTTGTACCACGGCATCGAGTCCTGCATCTTCCCTTCATCCTACTCTGGCCCTGGCATCTAGCCCCTCAGCTAGGAAGCAGGAAGAGTCAAAGCCTTAGGTTTCATCAGCAGCTTTCTTACCCAACACAAGAAATGTCTCTGTCATTTCCTGCTACAGGGCCATCCAGCTCCTCTGAGCATAACTCTGGGAACCTGAAAATCTCTGTTTCACCAGCCAAACCATAGCTTCATGAAACTCTAAGACATCCTAGAGACTTCGTCCTTATGTTTGTCTCTAACTGTTTCCTGGAAACCTCTACAGAATGATTCTAATTCTGCATCTTAGATCACATAGTATAAATTCCTGTCACATGCTGACCATCTGGCTATGTGGTAAAGTATGAAGAGGATAAATTTATAACGAGGATAAGATCATAAGGGGATGAAGGCATGGAACCGAGAGGTAAGGGATCAGCCTAGATAAGCAAGAAAAGCAATTACAACAAGATCACAGTGTCATGGTTTGGCAATCAAGGGGCCATGTCTCCCTTCTCATCATCTGCTGATGCTGTTAATTTTCCCCTGAGAATTCAGGAATAAGCAAGAGTGCTACCTTTGAAAGGAAAGAGGCTCCCAAGAAGCACTGAAGAGAGAAATGAGGAACAAAAAGCCTTAAATCTTTCTAAAGGTGATTTGTGACATCCTCAACACCTGCTCTCTCGCGTAGAAAACCAATTACACTCTTATTTTTTTTTCAATTACACTTTAATGTTTCTATTTCCTGCAGATTGGAGCCAAATCACTTTGAGCCTCAATTGTCTCTGATCCCTGTCCCCAAAGAAATTTCTCAAGAAATTTCCTAGCTAAGTTCTTATGACACAGCTTTTTTTTTTTTTTTTTTCCCTTTCTTTTTTCTTTTAGGCCTCACTGTGCACCATGTGGGATCTTAGTTCTTCAACCAGGGATCAAATCTGCTTCCCCTGCATTGGGAGCTTGGAGTCTTAACCACTGGACCATTAGGAAAGCTCCCAGTGTAGCTTTTTAATATTTTTCCTTTGGAAAGTCAGACATCTGTCTATCTTCCCTTATTCCACCACTGTGACATTTATTGAGGCTAAAATGTCAAGTTTATACCTATCCCTTGAGATGCTGTGGCCCAGATGTTGGTGGTCTCTTTCCTTCTCTGATGGTGTCATTCCTCACATGCAGGACCATTTTTACCTCAGACTGAAGGGTCTCAGGACACAATTTTCATGAAACATGAATGCTAGTACACAGCCTGTAGTCACCCACTCAGCTTAGAGGGTTTACATGCATCAAAGAATCTTTTCTAGGTTTACTTTTCTTCCTCCTCCATGGTTGGTTCCTTGACTTTATTTTCTTGCTAGTTAATCTGTCCTTTCACCTTGTAGCATGAGACTCAATTTTCTTCTTTGGTCCCTTTAAGTCCCCAGAAGAACTAATTTCTCTCAGAGGGGCTTGAAACCCAAGGGGCTTGAAACCTTGAGGTCGAAGTGAAGCTTCTCTCCATGGTCACCTAAATAGTGTTGAAGGATAGAACTCCCTAGAGTGTGGCATTGGCAACTGTGCTGTTAGTCTTCTCTCTGCTTTAAGAATGAGATGTTAATCAGTCTGGTTTGTAAAATATTTCTAACTCAATCCTTCCATCCTGAATATCTTCTGTCTTATGTTTTATTTCCACTCTTCTTCCTTCTTTTCTGCACTGCAAACCTGCTTGGCAGTGATTTTGCTTTATTATCTATGAGTTCCAACATGCAGCCCGGGGAGCAAGTGAATGAATGTACTTCTCAAACCTCCCAATTGCTTGTTCATCAGCATCTGCCCCTTCCTGCCTCAGCATCTTTTCCCAACCTCACTCTGGGGTCATTCAGCCTCCTTTTATGGAAAGCACTTGCATTTTGCAAAGCTATAAGAACACATGTCAATAGCCAGTAGACTCTTTTTTTTCTGGTTTGATGTGATCCAGTTAAACCAACACACCTCTACTTCATTATAATTCATCTGGATCCAGCCAGAAGAAATAGTCTCCCCTTCCTTCTTTTTCTCCTACACCACCTCACCTTTACCATGCACACTGTTCCAGGGTCAAAAACACTGAAAGGCTAAGGGAAAATTCCATAGAAGTAATGTTTTTCTTCAGGAGTCTAAAGAACTGGAGTGATTTCCTAAGAAACTCACAAAAGATTAGCCGCAGGATGTCTCAATGAAACTCTTTATATTCTGGGAATTACACATCAGTGGTTGAATTTATGATACACCTAAGGTCTGCATCTTGTCACATGAGACATTTCACAAGGAGAAGAGAAATTTTAAAAAATAAAATTGATGAAGCCAGCAGACTTCCCCAGATGTCATCACATTATCCCATCTCTCAGTCCCCAGCTCCGGGTCCCCTTAGTTTGTATCCGCTCCATCTCCCCACTCTTCCCTTCTTCAGACCCTGAGACAAAACTCAACATAGTTACTAAAGCAACTTTTATTTTGACAGCTTTAGTATTTCATCATTAAGCCTTCATTTCAATGGAAAATGTCCTCCCACGCCCTTGACTGAAGATGCCTTTCTCATTAAGCCCAAGTTTTTGCCTCTTCTTACATAGCACATGCATACACAACCCACCTGCTTCGGGTTACTGTCCATCTGTTCTTTGAGACAAACCCTGTTGCATGTAAAAACAAGTTTTTTTTTCTTTTTATGGACACTATGTTTCTGTGCAAATGGAATTTGTAATCCAATTGGGTCATCATTTTAGACACACAAAAAAAGAAGTTTCAAGAACTTCGTGACAATCGATTTATGGAATATCCTGGTTATAAAAGGATAATAAGCTTATTTGTTTTTAAGGAAATATTTCTGATGGACAATAGACAGTTTTGATTTTTTGATATATAATCACTGGGACCGTAAGTTCAACAAAAAAGGGAGTTTCTTCCTTCATTGAAACTCTCAAGTGGAGCTGGAAGTCATGTAGCCTGTAGGCTTGCAGAACTATTGGGACTTTGGGAGCATCTGGCATGCTCCCAGGCTTAGGCCCCTTTGAGGATTCGAAAAGGAACACATGGACCCTCTTCCCAGCACATGCCTCCAGAATTCTTCATTCTGTATCAGCAGCTCTTGTGTCCTCTGAGGTCAGAGATCAAAGGTAAAGAACATTTGCTTTAGTCCAAGTCTTCATTTAAATATTTTTAAAATAAAAAATTGGAGTATAATTGCTTTACAGTGTTGTGTTAGTTTCTGCTGTATAACAGTATGAATCAGATGTATATATACATATCCCCCCTCTCTCTTGAGCCTCACTCTCACCCTTCTAGATCATCGTAGAGCTTCAAACTGAGCTTCCCGAGCTATGCAGCAGCTTCCCACTAGCTGTCTATGACAAAGAAAGTGAAGCTCATAGAAGCTCACTGACTTCTTTAGAGGTCTAGTTACTTAAGCCTGTGTCCTGAACACAATTGGAGCTTCCTGCCCAGGTTAAGTGTCCTATTCAGGTTTCAAGCCTAGGAATCATGTTATTAACACAACAACCATTTCCTTACTCTAGTAGATTGTGTTTTCTTATTTAAAGAATATGTTTGGCTATTACATCTGCTTATTTTTTATCAATGGATACATTTATAACACTAAATTTAATCACCTTTGCAGTAAAGGATACTGTATCCCCAGGGGTTAATTGGTCTTCTACAAGTCAGTTATCTATGGAGAAATATTCAGAATATTTTTCAAATGTTAGTTGCTCAGTCGTATCCGACTCTTTGTGACCCCATGAACTGTAGCCTGCCAGGCTCCTCTGTCCATGGAATTCTCTAGGCAAGAATACCAGAGTGGGTTGACATTTCCTTCTCCAGGGGATCTTCTGGGCCCAGGGATTGAACTCCGGTCACCGGCATTGCAGGCAAATTCTTTACCATCTGAGCCACCAGGGAATAGTCTCTTGCATTACCTTGTCCTTTGTGTTTTGATGATCTTGGAACTTAAGCAGGTGTTCATTACTAAAATTATTATTTTCATTTGTAATTTAATCTTATTTTTAAAATTTTATTTTTTAATTGAAGTGCAGGTGATGTACAATGTTGTATTAGATTCAGGCGTACAGTACAGTGATTCAGTTATTTCTATTCTTTTTCAGATTCTTTTCCCTTACAGGTGATTATAAAATATTGAGTATAGTATATTATTCAGCCATGAAAAAAAATAATGCCTTTTTCAGCAACATGAATGGACCTAGGGGCTATCATACTAAGTGAAGTAAGTCAGACAGAGAAAGACAAACATCATATGATATCACTTGTATGTGAAATCTAAAGAAATGTTACAAATGAACTTATTTACAAAACGGAAATAGACCCACAGATTTAGAGAACAAACTTACAGTTACCAAAAATGGAGAGGAGGGAGTACATAATTTTATTTTATAATAAAGAATTTAAAGAGACCATAAGGCCTGCAGATTGATTTTGCCAAAGGCAGCATTGATTTTAATCACCTCTGAGACTGTCGGCTCTGCTTTTCACTATTGGATCACATCAAGTATTAGAGGAAAAAAGTGTTTGGAAAAGTACTCTAAGAAAAATGAGGTGAAAATTAGAATTTCACAGCCTTTCTCTCTTCCGTTATGTACATAGTCTAATTCCTGTCTCGCTAACATGAGGTTGCACAGTGATTTAGGGCCACTTTAATCATTTTAATGTTCTCGCTCAGTTGCAGGGGAAAATGAAATAGCTGAGTTTATGCTAAAAATAAACCTCACAGCTTTGCTGGATTGCACAACCTCGAGTGTAAACAACTGTCCCCCCTCTTGGAAACTAATCCTGCCTGGCTTTTGACTTTCCCAAGAGATTGCTCTAATAGATTTTTTAAGCTGCATGTTGAATAATTGTTTCCACAACCAGCACAGATTGGTTTTCTCAAAAGAAAAAATGAAAATGAAAGTTTTATCCAATTAAAAAAGAGCTATTAATACTCTGCTGGTCTGGAAAGGAAAAGCCTGTGCTTCAGAAGCCTGTGCCGTTTATCACAGAAACAAATTTTCACAGCCACGGAAGAGTGGGGTGAGAAATTAGAAGTTTCATGAAGAACTAGAAAACAGACACTTCAGCTCTTTTTAGTTGGCCTGGGGGAGAATATTAACATCCCTGGCAGAGGGAAGCAGATGCCTTCACACCGGCCCCAGCAACTTTCCACCGCAGGGAAGACGGCTCAGCACAGAGTGGCCTGAGTTCACCCTGGGTTCTTGGTTATTAAACCACATACACACAGCTGGCCATGTCATAGGGCGTCTAGATTTAGAATATTTTTTATTTTATGATCTGATAGATGTTCCTTTCAATTAAATAACGTATTGCCTTGTGAACAAAATGTTTTGGAATTTTTGATTGTTAGAGAATCTAACCAGTTGGCATTTCTTTTAACACTTTGCAGTTTTAAAAATTTATTTATTTATTTATTTTTGGCTGCATCAGGGCTTATTTGCTGCACGCGGGATCTTTCGTTGTGGTGTGTGAATTGTTCGTTGAGGCATGTGGTCGTCTCTCTAGTTGTGGAGCAAGGGCTCAGTAGTTGCGGTGAATGGCTTAGTTGCTCTGAAGCATGTGGGATCTTAGTTCCCTGACCAGGGATTAAACTTGCATACCCTGCATTGGAAGGTGGACTCTTTAACCCCTGGACCACCAGGGAAGTCCCACCATTTAGTATTATTAAGCCCAAGTCAAGGAAAATGCCCGTGTGAATTTATATTCAAGCTTTAAGGATTGGGGTCCAGTCAAGTGGTTGTTAATGCTCCCATCAGTGCAGTTCTAGTCCACCAGCCCATTTCTTAACCCTTTGGTGCAAACAGACCCAGAGTCCAAGAAGGATAAACACAGCAGTATCAGGGTAAAAATCAGGGTGAGTGAGGACTTATGTTTCTCAACTGTGGTCCCCCAACCATCTACATTAGACTTTTTTCTTGGTTTTTGTTTGCTTTTAAAGTTAATTCCTGGACTATATCCAAAATCCAAAGAATCGGAATATATGAAAACAGGTACAAACAATACATAATTTTAACAAACACACTGTGGGAATCTCATAAAGAAAAGAAGGACTGCCACCCTCAGGTAAAAGGTAGGGGGACAAGCAATAAGGAAGCCCAGAAATGTGGACAGGCCTTTGTGTCCTGCCCTGAGATGATAGAGGTTTCTGGATCACAAAATGGGCCCTGCAGCTCCTGTGTCACAATTTTATCATTAGTAGAAACTTTGAATGCAGCAGAAAGTGAAATAAAAATATTTTACCCATTTAGGTCTTAATGAGTATTTTATTTTAAATTCGTTAAAAAGAATGGAGTGCCTTTCTGATAACTATATCCCTCAAGGAGCCTAAAATACACTTCAAATTTGAAGGTAGACCTACTTTTATTCCAATTTAGACATTATAAATGAAATCTTTATGATAAATACACTGTTGAAATGTAAATATTCATTGAATGTGCCAGCTAAGTAACTTCATTCGTATCCAACTCTTTGCGCCCCTGTGAACTCTAGCCCACCAAGTTCCTCTGTTATCGGAATTCTCCAGACAAGAATGCTGGAGTGAGTTGCTGTGCCCTCCTCCAGAGGATCTTCCTGACTCAGGGACTGAACCTGTGTCTCTTATGTCTCCTGAATTAGCAGGTGGGTTCTTGCCACCTGGGAAGCCCAAATATTCATTGTATCAATTTCAAAATCACCTGAGTATTCATCAAGATACAGCATAGTCTGGACCATGAAAAAAGTTGCAGCACATTTCAAATATCTGAACTCTTAGGAGTATATTCTAAATGGACAGATGCCTTCTCTACACTGCCTAAATATATATATATATTATTAATAATATATATGAAAAAAATGTAACTATAAAATCATCATCAGATACTCAGAAAAGGTGGATAAGAAACAGGATATTTACAGTCTTGACTTATCTCCTCAAATTACTTGTTAGTTATAAAGGGAAACTACAGAATTTAAACTGATGGATCATGGCAGATATTGCACTCATCTGTCACCAAAGTTAACATGTCCAACTAAAGGGCAAAACAGCACAATGCTCCTTTTGTTGTGAGGCAAAAAGGAGGACATAGTAAAAAGAAGAACTGGTCATACCATGAGTTGGTGAGGGTGTGAAGCAGGTGGAATTCTTTGCTGTTGGTATGAAAGTACATGGTTACAATGACTGTTTTGGAAAATTGCAATGTGCTCTCAAAGTTGAACATGGGAACACTGACACCCTAGCAGTTTCACTTCTCCGTAAATATCTGCCAGAAGATAGGTACATAGTAGATATCTTAATAATAACTCCAAACTGGAAATAACCCAAATAAACTAAATATTTGTTTAGTTTATATAAATACACTAAATGTTTAAACAACATTAAACTGTTATACCATGAAGCGTTTATACTATATTATACCATGAGGAGACTGGTGGGCTACAGTCCATGGGCTTGGGAAGAGTTGGACATGACTGAGCGACTAAGCACACAGCCTTAAACTTCCTTGCAGCTAATTTGGTAAAGAATCTGCTTGCAACACAGGAGACCAGGGTTCAGTCTCTGGGTTGGAATGATCCTCTGGAGAAGGGAATGGTAACCCACTCCAGTATTCTTGTCTGAAGAATCCTGTGGACAGAGGAGCCTGGTGGGCTACAGTCCATGGGCTCACAGAGTTGGACACAACTGAGTGACTAAACACACACCCAAACTGTTTATACCATGAAGCAGTTACTTACTGTTACATAAAACAGTATGAAAGCATCTCATCTACATAAATGGTAAGTGATAAAGTACACAAAAAAGTATGTTTTATACAGTTCCATTGTCATAAGATCTAAAAGTCAGCAAAGCTAAGATAGAACCTTAGAAATCAAATTGGCATCAACTTTTGGGGAGAGGGAAGTTCTCTTGGGGATGGGGAATGAGGGAAGTCTCTGGGGTTCTGATAGTATTCCTATTTTTTATTCAGATGGTGATTACATGGATATGATCTTGTTGTAATAATTTAATGAGCTATTCACACAAGATGTGCACATGTCTCAGTTGTATGTTACTACATATAATAAGCAAATAAGTAAGTAAATCCATGTTAAAAACTCTATCAAAAGACAAAAAGTCCAAAATATAGGTATAAACACTGTTTGTGGTGTGCATACTTTAACATGGTAAAGATAACATTCTTTTCAAACCAGGTTATAAATTCAGTATATTTCTTGGAATTATTTTGGAAGAACTTTTTGAAGAGTAGAACAAACTGGTTAAGAAATCATATGGATGAAAAAAGGGTCCATAAACAATAAAGATTATGAATAAGAGGAGCAAAGAGGGAAACTCACCCAAAGATGTATGAAGACATTTCCTAATGCCATTGCAATAAAATAAAACAAAATAGTATGGTTTTGGCATGGGAACAAAAAGATCAATGGAATGCAATATAGACATCAGAGTCTTGTTTGTTTAGGAAGTTGTATGGGCTCAACCGCTACATCATCATTAACAATAAAATCATATTTAGTAGATAACTTTATGGGATTTCCTTATATGGAGAAAAATAAAATCTCAGAACTTAAAACTAATCTCCAGATGGATTAAAGTCCTAAATCTGGCAGCTAAAATTAAAGAATACTAGAAGACACTAAAGGACAATAAATTTATGACATTACAGTTGAGAAATGTTTCATGGACAAAAAGAGGACTCTCAATGAAAAATGAGTGAATCCACTACACAGACGGTTGAAAGTGGACGGACGCTTGGAGGGGTAACCAGTATGTGGGATAAGACACCCAAACATCAAGAATCCGAACCAAATGAGACAAATGTGGAAGTTTCAATAGTGAAATTCGGCAGGGGCAAGATAAAAAGGGTGTCCTTGAGCACATTTGGTGGGAATTGTAACCTGGGTTTGGATGTTGTGGAGCTCAATCCCACTTTAGTTAGTGAAAACAATGGGATCTACCCAATAACAGGTTCTTCCAGAAAACCACCCCGCAACCCCATCTCTCCAGGTTGTGTCTATATCCTAGGACATTCACCAGCTCACTAGCAGCAAGATGGAAGTGATGGTGGGGAATGAAGAGGAAAATAAAAGACAGAGTCTACCTTACAGATGACTGTCTGAACAGTACAGATGACTGACTCCCTTTTGGTACCTGAGTTCCAGGTGGGGAAGGAGAAAACAGAAAGCATTGTTATTTACAAACATTCTTACTCATCATTTATCTTGCTGCAGAGACAACTTATGTTTAGAGAGAAATCAAAATAATGACCATTTTATTTAATTGTACGAATTCTGTGTTTCTCTGAGAAAAAATGAACTGTTAATATCCCTGTGAACTGGTAGCTTTCCCCACACACCCAAAGCTACAAACATTTAAAAAAAGTCAGTCACAGTCCTTTGGATCTGGCTCTGGACATCCTGTTGCCAGTTGGTCTTATAGAACAACGGTCCTCAACCTTTTTATTATCAGGGATTATTTTCATGGAAGAAAATTTTTCCACAGCCTGAAGAAGGGGATGGTTTTGGGATGATTCAAGAACATTACATTTATTGTGCACTTTATTTCTATTATTATTATGTCAGCTCTGCCTCAGATCATCAGGCATTAGATCCCAGAGGTTGGGAACCCCTGCTAGAGCCTTGGTTTCCTGAACTGTGGCTATGTAGGCAAATTATCTGGCAAAATACATGTAATACAGTTAGTAACATAGGTGGATTTATAAGTAAATATTTCAGCCATGAGCCTCCCACACCAAGCCAGTTTCTTAAAAGATTGTTAAGACTAGAGCATGGATCACTTAAGGCAGAAATCTGATTTTTCATATGGTTCATCAAATGTGTTACATTAAAGGATTCATCAGGTATGAAAACACAGCATTCGGTTTGAATGAAGCCCAGGTACTTCCCTGAGATGCTGTAAGGCGTCAAAGGCCTTGTGGTCTTTGTAGCACCACCTTTTTCATCATAGAAATACCAGAATTCAATAGGCTAATAGCCTGGTTGCCATCATTTAAAGCTTGGTGAGTGAGTTATTAAGGCTTCAATTAATAGCTATGAAATAATCACAATTAAAGCATCCAGTTTATAAAATTGGATGGAGGTTAAATCAAATAATTCATACACAAGACAACATATAGTAACCTTTCAATACATATCAGCTACTATTTGGGGATTTTGTTAAGAATATCCTGGATCTGGATTCTTCTTAGTATCCTACCTATATCTGAAATGGATTTATTTATAGTCACCTCTGTGAGTCATGAAGACTTACAAGCTTCTCCTGACACATTTCAGGATAACAATTTTTCCTAATCTACTCTCCAAAGTCTTTTCTTTTTTCATTCTATATCTCATAGTTATTGAAATTTATTTTTCCAAGGCAGATTTTTTGAAAAGCAAATATAGGGAAACTTTGAAATGTTTGGTTAATATTAAGGAAAAATACAGTTTTCTGATCATAGTCAGTGTATTTTTATTAGTAGTGAAAAAATATGCCAGAGGTTAAATAAATATGGCTTTTCCTAAGAACTGTAACAATTCCAATAAATGTTTTATTATAAAAGCTTCTGCGTAGACTCTTTAATCTGGAAAGTGGCCACATGAGACAGCTGACCAGATTCTTTCTGTCATCTTGTACAGTCACTTAATGTTCCAAAATTAAAATAGGAAGTGATAACTTAAGTAATAAGTAATCTGAATCAAAGAGAACTTATTCTATCAAGAGCTTTCCTTTATTCATGGATGTAAAACTTGATAGGTGTTATTGTGGGACAGGAGAATTGTACTGTTTGTAGAAACAGAATGAGTTAAGCAATTTTAAGAAGAATTTAATAGATTAAAGGGTGTGTGTATGTGCCTGCATGTTTTTTAACCTTTCAAAATGGGAATTAGAAGATTGATGGGTAAACGGCTTCAACAAACCATATGGGGTGACTTTGCCAAGACTATCCTTTGTGCAGAGCAATGTCACAGTGACTCTGAACTTCTTTGATGCTATTGAAATCTTTCTGTTTGCACTGTGTCATTCTTGTAAGCTTTGTCTTTCATGGGCATTGTGTTTGCTCATGGAAGAACACACTGGAAATACCTGTTCTGGGATAGGGTTTATGTTGAATTGTAGGTGTTTATGTTCACCTGTTTCCCTGAAAATGCCACCTGGATAAAGCGTCTGCTGGAAAAGCTATAACACTGCATTTTCAAAATAAACCAGCTCCTTGTTCTGAAAAACTTCTTTGCCTTTGTACATGTCAAGCCTACATCACTCAAAAATTCTTTATCCATTCTTCATCTTTATATCTCATTACTTTCTACAGTTGTGTGATCACCCCACTCTTACAAGCGTCATTCTTCCCTAAGAGCTCCACGTCATGGATTGAACTGTGTCCTCCAAGAAGATGTGTTGAAATCTTAAGCCCCAGCACCTCCATGTGTAAGCTCACTGCTGATGCAACTTGTTGAGAAGATTATCCTAGAGCAGCGTGGCCCTAACCCAACATGAGTGGCCTCCCTGTAAGGAGAGGATGTGAAGATGCAGACACAGAGGGGAAAGGGAGATGGAGGCAGGGAATGGGGCTGTACTGCCACAAGTCAAGGAGTGCCTGGGTCCCCAGAACCTTGTTGGGTGAAGAGCCTGTTTCACTTGGCTCTTCAAGGGGAGCAGGGCCCTGCCAACACCTTCTCCAGCCTCTGACTTCCAGATAGAGAGAGAACGAACACCTGCTATTGGGAGTCGTATAGGTCATGGTGCTTGGTTTCAGCAACCCCGGGAAATAAACACAGTCCACCGGGAGGGGGCCTGTTAGGACATCTGCCCTTGGACCCCCACTGCCCAGCCCAAAGATCAGAGTGGAATGATGCTCCACATTTACCTCTGTTTTGCTTCTACTAGATTGTAAGTCCCACGAGGCCAGAGACTACACACCTGATTCATTTCAGTCACCTCCCCAGATTGGCCTTGAATTTCTTGTTAAATGAGGATATAAAGAGTCTTAATTTTTATGTTCTTCATAATAGTGCATTTTATTGCCAAATAAAGTCATGGGTAGGTAATGGAAGCAGTCATACCCAGGAAATCCTGTTTAGCTCTGTTTACATAATTTCCTTAGTTCTGGTCCCAGATAGTGGAGAACTTCATCTTTATGACTATTCCCAGAATATTGAAAAAAACAGGACAGTTCACTCTGGGGCTGCTCGTATCTGTGAGGACAGGCAGGGTTCTCACAGTCCTCAGCTGGGTCATCGCTAGTCAGTGTCTAAACCTGGACAGAAATGTCCACATTTAGTTTATGTTAGCAAACCCGTTGCTTCCTGAGAGTGCTTCCCTTGCCCCCATCAGCCCTTTCTCAACAGGAAAGACAACAAACAGCCCTTTTATTGCCGTGGCTGCTAGCAGTCTCGGTGGCACAAGAAGCTCACTTGAGTTTATTACTCACTAGTAATAATAGCAAGAGGAACAAAGAAGATCCCCAAGGGTGAAGCCACACAGTATCAGTATTATCATTATTCAGAGACCAGAAGCCACAGCATTGCCATTACCATAAACATCTCTTTCTTATTGGCAGATGTTTCACTTAAATAAAAATAATCAGGATTTGGGAAGATTCACCTTGGCAGGAGCTAAAATGCTAATCTCCTTGTGTCCCAGTTGTTACTACAGCTGCTCTGAAAAATGCACTTGTGGAGGGGTGGTTGTAGGGGGAAGCTGGGCAAGCCTGATGAGCTGTTCACAGCTCCACACATGGGAGGAGGTTTGGGGTACTTTTAATTCCCTCATAATGTGCATAAGTATTTCTTTATTTCGTAGTCTTCTACAATCCCTCCAAAAAGTGCTGGTACTAAGAGGAAGTTAGTAGCAATTTTACAGTCCAATCACCTTATTTTGAGTTCTTTGTGCTTACATGATGAGTTTAAGGGGATATTATCCTTTCAGGTATAAAAAACTATTAATATCATAGAAATATTTGCAAGAAAGAGAAATTTGCTCATGCTTATTATGTGAAGAGTCAGTAGGGTGCATGCACCCCACCCCAATGCTCATTGCAGCACTGTTTACAGTAGCCAAGACATGGGAGCAAGTCAAATGTCCATCGACAGAGGAGTGGATAAAGAAGATGTGGTTCATATATACAATGGAATATTACTCAGCCAGAAAGGGAACAAAATAGTGCCTTTGCAGAGATGTGGATGGACCTAGAGATTATCATACAGCATGATATAAGTCAGAAAGAGAAAAACAAATACTGTATAATATTGCTTATAAATGGAATCTAGAAAGGTATAGTAGAGATGAACCTATTTTCAAAGCAGAAATAGAGACACAGATATAGAGAACAAACTTCAGGTTACTAAGTGGGGAAGGGGGAGTGGGATGGATTGGGAGATTGGAATTGACATATATGCACTACTGTAGACAAAATAGATAACTAATAAGGAATGAACTCTATAACACAGGAAGCTACTCAATGCTCTGTGGTGACCTAAATGGGAATGAAATCTGAGAAAGAGTGGATATAGGCAAATATATAGTTGATCAAACTGGACATCCCTGGTGTCTCAGTCGGTCAAGAATCTGCCTACAATGTGGCAGACCTGGGTTGGGAAGATCCCCTGGAGGAGGACATGGCAACCCACTCCAGTATTCTTGCCTGGAGAAGCCCCATGGACAGATGAACCTGGCGGACTATAGTCCATGGGGTCGTAAAGAGTTGGACACAACTGAGCGACTAAGCAGAACACACAACACCAACTGCATAGCAGAAACTAACACAGTGTTGTAAAGCAACTATACTGCAACAAAAATTAATTAAAGAAAGAGTCAGTGAGTTGTGGCTGGGCTGAGTGAAGCTTCTGACCTCAAGGGCAGGGTCTGGACATGATCGATAAGGAGCCTAAGCGCCTCCTCTCTCTGCCCCTCACCCCTGCCCACCCTGTTCTCTGTAGACCAGAATGCCCCTCTATGCTCTCTCAGCACGACAGCCCTGAATGACTCCCCTTATTCCCGAATCTCCATACTTCCTGTGTCCAAGTTCCACCACGAACTGAGGCTAAGCTTCTGTGCATCTTAGTCAGTTCCTGAGAGTCAATCCCAATAGCTCAGCTTATGGACCAGATGGCCATTTCATCCAAACAGCAAACAGGACAGCAGAGCCCCAAATTGTTCCCTGGCCTGTGGAGAGGAGGCCAGTGGAGAGCAAGTAGGCACCTGCAGTGGACTATGGAAAGTGCTCTAAAGATGTTTAGCAAATATAATCCTTTCTGATTGCAACGTGTAGTAGACAGAAGTTGCACACTGACCTGATGAAAGCATTGATTTATCCAGCAATTGCTTCAACATTCTAGTATAATGCTTTCTAAGACCTAGAAAAATTTACATTTTGTCATTATAAGAACAAAGTGTAAATTTATAAATCAGGGATAGAATCCTGTTTTCTTTAGTATTATTTCACTTGCTAATTAGCATTTATATTATTTCTGTAAAAACAGATTAAGCAATTCTCATGATGCTTGACTATTAAGATTCATCTGGTATAGAATTTTCCTTCTCTTGCTTCTATAAAAGTCATAAATTCACAAGTTACTTTACAGTTCCTGAGAAAATTGAAGTTATTCCCCTTAGGAAAGTAATTTCTTCTATATATTATGTCTTCACCTATTCATTTTTCTCTCTGCTGCCATTATCCAACTCAGTTCTGTGCCTGTAACATCAGGATTTATAACCACTGCTCTAGAAGAATGTTTTACTTGATTAAAGTCTGTTCTTCCTGAAATCATCTAAAGTAATCCACTCAGAACACAAAATAGTGATTCTCTTTGATTTATACGCTGCACACAGAAATAAGGGTGGATGTACAATACATTTTAAAAATTAATTTACAGAGATCCAGAGTATTTGAGTATGAATGTCTAAATGAAAGAGGTCACCTTTAAACATTATACCAACCAGAACGTAAAGCAACAAAGTACATAATGTTTATAAAAATAGGAAGTATAGACAAATTATGCTTCCTCCAGGGTTTATTAGTGTATGAAAGTGAAAGTGTTAGTTGCTCAGTTGTGTCCAACTCTTTGCAATCCCATGGACTGTAGCCGTCTAGGCTCCTCTGTCCATGGAATTCTCCAAGCAAGAATATTGGAGTGGGTGGCAAGTCCTTTTTCTAGGGGATCTTCCCGACCCAGGGATCTAACCCAGGTCTCTCACATTTCAGGCAGATTCTTTCCATCTGAGCCACCAGGGAAGCCCTTCAGTTCAGTTCAGTCACTTAGTTGTGTCTCACTCTGCGACTCCATGAATCGCAGCACGCCAGGCCTCTGTATCCCTCACTAACTCCCAGAGTTTACTCAAACTCATGTCCATCGAGTTGGTGATGCCATCCAGCCATCTCATCTTCTGTCATCCCCTTCTCCTCCTGCCCTTAATCTTTCCCCGCCTCAGGGTCTTTTCCAATGAGTCAACTCCACGCATGAGGTGGCCAAAGTATTGGAATTTCAGCCTCAGCATCAGTCCTTCCAATGAACACCCAGGACTGATCTCCTTTAGGATGGACTGGTTGGATCTCCTTGCAGTCCAAGGGACTCTCAAGAGTCTGCTCCAACACCACAGTTCAAAAGCATCAATTCTTCGGTGCTCAGCCTTCTTCACAGTCCAACTCTCACATCCATACATGATCACTGGAAAAACCATAGCCTTGACTAGATGGACCTTTGTTGGCAAAGTAATGTCTCTGCTTTTTAATATGCTGTCTAGGTTGGTCATAAGTTTCCTTCCAATGAGTAAGTGTCTTTTAATTTCATGGCAGCAATCACCATCTGCAGTGATTTTGGAGCCCCCCAAAATAAAGTCAGCCACTGTTTCCACTGTTTCACCATCTACTTCCCATGAAGTGATGGTACCAGATGCCATGATCTTAGTTTTCTGAATGTTGAGCTTTAAGCCAACTTACTAGTGTATAATTTGTACTAATAACTAGCAGAGAGAAAGAAAACCTGAACCATGGTTTCAGGTATGTAATGCATGGTTTGTTTGTTATTTTACCGAATAGGTACCTGGAATCTTGCTGGTACTTAGTGTTTATTGAAGGAGTATAGGTAGGTTCCCTTGTGGCTCAGTGGTAAAGAATTTGCCTGCCAACGCAGCAGATGCAGGTTTGATCCTTGGGTCAGGGAGGTCCCCTGGAGAAGGAAATGGCAATCCACTCCAGTATTCCTGCCTGGAGAATTCCAGGGACAAAGAAGCCTGGTAGACTCCATGGGGTCACAAATGAACTAGACACAACTTAGTGACTAAACAACAAAATAGATGGGTTATTTAGGAGCTTGATGGGAACAGCACAAACAGAAAAAGCCTAGGACAGACTTTTTATTAACATCCACCTGCATTGTCAAATAAGGTAACCAGGCAGACTATGCCATCAAAGTGGGACTGAAATTTAGAATAGGATCCTAGGGTTAATAGGGCCTGTGTCAGTGTAGGAAGTGGTGGGATAAAGACCCTCATCCCTGGGACCTGGATGATGGACTTGGGAATAAGGGCCCAGGTTGCAGAAAGTGCCATTAGATGTTCACATTCACAAGAGCCTGGAGAAGGCAGAACCAAAATAAATAAATAAAGGGGATGGTTCTGCCGACCCCCACCATGGAGCACACAGTCACTGCCCAGAGAGCAGCAGTGTTATCTGCTCACATTCAAAGGGCACCTGAGTCAAATCTCTCGTTCTGGGACAAGAAGTACAGGGAGCCAGCTCTTGAGTCAGGATTACTGAGACAAATGAGGAATGACGTCATCAAGCAGCTTTTCTACAGTGAATGGGAGGCAGCTGTGAGGTGACTGATGTGGTGCAGACCTCCCTGAACTGAGTCTGAAGTAAAAACACTTTGCCTGAAGAGTTTTGAAAATAAATCCATCTTCTAAACCTGAAGATGACTGAAAATCACACAGCAACAGAGAAATAATATGGAAACAGCATAAAGCTGGGTCAAGTTTTCTAAAGAGACACATGGAACAGTGGCTTGAGTCAGATCTTTGGGATGATATGAGTATTAAAAATAATATACAGCTAAATGAAATATGCTTGTTCTTTTAGGAATTATTATTAACAAGAGAACATCTTAGTAGTACTTAATACTTCATAATTCTGAAAGAGATGGGCATACCAGACCATCTGACCTGCCTCTTGAGAAGCCTATATGCAGGTCAGGAAGCAACAGTTAGAACTGGACATGGAACAACAGACTGGTTCCAAATAGGAAAAGGAGTACGTCAAGGCTGTATATTGTCACCCTGCGTATTTAACTTATATGTAGAGTACATCATGAGAAATGCTGGGTTAGATGAAGCACAAGCTGGAATCAAGATTGCTGGGAGAAATATCAATAATCTCAGATAAGCAGATGACACCACCCTTATGGCAGAAAGTGAAGAGGAACTAAAAAGCCTCTTGATGAAAGTGAAAGAGAAGAGTGAAAAAAGTGGTTTAAAGCTCAACATTCAGAAAACTAAGATCATGGCATCTGGTCCCGTCACTTCATGGCAAATAGATGGGGAAACAGTGTCAGGCTTTATTTTTTGGGCTCCAAAATCAGTGCAGATGGTGATTGCAGCCATGAAATTAAAAGACGCTTACTCCTTGGAAGGAAAGTTATGACCAACCTAGATAGCATCTAAAAAGCAGAGACATTACTTTGCCAACAAAGGTCCGTCTAGTCAAGGCTATGGTTTTTCCAGTGGTCATGTGTGGACATGAGAGTTGGACTGTGAAGAAAGCTGAGCGTTGAAGAATTGATGCTTTTGAACTGTGGTGTTGGAGAAGACTCTTGATATTCCCTTGGATTGCAAGGAGATTCAATCAGTCCCTCCTAAAGCAGATCAGTCCTGAATATTCATTGGAAGGACTGATGCTGAGGCTGAAACTCTAATACTTTGGCCACCTCATTCAAAGAGTAGACTCATTGGAAAGGACCCTGATGCTGGGAGGGATTGGGGGCAGGAGGAGAAGGGGACGACAGAGGATGAGATGGCTGGATGGCATCACCAACTCGATGGACAAGAATTTGAGTAAACTCCGGGAGTTGGTGATAGACAGGGAGGCCTGGCGTGCTGCGATTCATGGGGTTGCAAGCAGTCGGACACGACTGAGCAACTGAACTGAACTGAACTGAATACTTCATAAAGATACTTCAATGCTATCTTTAAAATTTATTTTATTGAAGTATTGTTGATTTATAACATTGTGGTAATTAATGCTCTACACAAAGTGATTCAATTATACATAAATATACATTCTTTTCCATATTCTTTTCCATTATGATTTATCACAAGAGATTGTATAGTTCCCTGTGCTATACAGTAGGAACTTCTTATTATCCATCTTATTTGTAATAGTTGGGAGCAGACTGATGTTGAAGCTGAAACTCCAATACCTTGGCCACTTGATGTGAAGAACTGACTTATTGGAAAATACCCTGATGCTGGAAAAGATTGAAGGCAGAAGGAGAAGGGGACGACAGAGGATGAGATGATTGGATGACATTAACGACTCAATGGACATGAGTTTAGGTAAACTCTGGGAGTTGGTGATGGACAGGGAGGCCTGGCATGCTGCAGTACAGGGGTTGCAGAGTCAGACACAACTGAGTGACTGAACTGAACTGGTGTAATAGTTTGCATTTGCTAAACCCAATTCATCCCTATCCCACCACCCACTTGGCAACAACAGGTCTGTTCTCTATGTCTGTGAGTCTTTTTCATGGATATGTTCATTTGTGTCATGTTTTAGATTCCACATATAAGTGATGTCATATTTGTCCTTCTCTGTCAGACTTATTTCACTTAGTATGACAATCTCTAAGTCCATCCATGTTGCTGCAAATGGTATGATTTCATTCTTTTTTTTAAGACTGAATAGTGTTCCATTGTATATGTGTACCACATCTTCTTTATCCATTCATCTGTCGATCATCCAACTAACAGATATTGTTCAGCTGCTGTGTATCACACTTAGTGATTTACAATCATTTATCATTCATACCTCGTTGACCTGCTCAGCTGGACCCTGAGCAGATAGAAAGTGCAAAACCTTTTCATATATTCCTATCCTTCCAATATATACTTAGGTAACCCTCAAGAAATACTGTTAAACCAACTTAACTAAAACATAACAGATTGCATATTTTCCTTGAACTATCCCTCCAGTTCTGACTGGAGAAGGCAAAGGTCTGTGCCCATAGGAGGAGCATTAGTGGTGGTGGGGGGTCATGGCTGGCTGGGTGTCCTTGGTGACTTCCAGCTCTTTGGGTCTCAGTCCACTGTTATGGCACACACAAGGTTTAGTCTGTATGGTCTCCAAGCTCCTAGTCTCTGAGATCTAGAAATTCACATTGGTAATAGGACACAGAACCTCACTAACTAATATTTTAAGTCAGTTGGGCCATTCAAGACCTATATTGTGTTGAACCAGAAAAAGATGTATTTCTCATGAAGATGTGGGTGGTGTAACTTCAGGTCTCCTTCCTCATCTAGACCCCTTGAGTTTCAGGAGTTGCTGGGAGGTGCAAAATTTTCTAGAGAGGGGGAGAAGTTAGGCTGCACCCGGGGAGCACAGCTAGGAAAAGCTTTTGGGTAAACTGACTAAACATATTTCAGAAAAAGGATGAATTGCTAACTCCAAAAATTAGCTGTCTTTTCTTTTGTCATTCTAAATTAGTACTTACATTTATACCTACTTTTGTATTTGTAATCTTGTATTTTTTCTCTTTGTCTCTTAAGAGAACTATCTCCCCCAAGTATATAAACTTCAGGCTGCCCACCACCTGAATGGGGCCCCATGAACACATGCTTGTAAATGTTGCCCTGACTTGTCTTTATTTTTGACCATGGATGGATGCTTTCTCATCTCCTACACCTGTAGATGCTCCCCATGCTTGTCCAGCTTCCATTTCACCATCCACTGAGATCTGAGAATCAAGGGCTGTCTGAACTTGTACGGCAGTGAGACATTTGGAGATTGAATGTCCTGACTGAGGCTTCCTAATCTGGGGGTCGTGACCCTCTTCTTGTGGTTCCCTGCATTTCCTCAGAGAATGTGCCTTGAGTTTGAGGACTAGTCTTCATATAAAATGGAGCACTTGGCATGTATTCTAAACTTCCCAGGAGGAGCAGTTGCATATTAACAGCCTTCCGCTGAGCGCCTGGTGTGTACCTGATGTGACGTTTGGTCTGACAACTCCATCCTGATCACGAGTGTGGTGCCCTCTTCACTGGTCATGTCCGGTCTTGTCTCACACCTGTATTGGCTCGTCATCGGTGGCATATAACTGCCGACATTCTGGCAATACATCAATCTCTTGCTTCCTCAGGACCTTCTTCCTACATTTTTCAGTAACTGACCCATCAATCTTATGTTTCAAAAGGTTGCATGGAACCAAATAAATCCTGGTGACAGTCATTTCAGGAGCAAGATGCAGAGAAATTGATTGGCATGTGATACTTAATGACGTTTTTACATATGAAATACATTTTTCCCATCACTCGATGTCGAAAAAATCTGAGATATTCTTTATTTTTCCTCTTTATACCTCTTTTTGCTATTTTGATGTCTATTGTTGAATAAGTTTGTTCTTTGTATCATTTTAAAGAAGTGTTTAAACTTAAAAGCAAGCCTTTTCCATTTGCCAAATGATTCCTTTTAGCTCGGAACACTAAATGTCAATTTTCAGGGTGATTTTCAGAATCACAAAAGAACACACACTGGGGAGAGATATATTTTACATTTCATTCACACAGTTTTATAAACCAGTATTATACATAGAAATGTTTATTATTTTAAGGAAAACAGAAAGTTCAAGAAATCTTGTTATATCAATCAGGAGAATACTATGGCCCCTACTTTTAACTAAATAGTTCTATTTTTTAAAATTTAGGGCATAGAACTTGTAAATTCAGAACATTGTATTCCTAGAATGTTCAGGTTAAGGTTTTTATCATATTCAAGAAACAAAGAGTGTTGTGGGAAATCAGTATCCCTTGGAATGGCCAGAAAGTACACCCACCAAGTAGTGCTGGACACCACAACCACTTTTGAGGTGAAGGTTTGAGAGTTCCTGAGTTTATGGAATAAAAGACTGTAGTGTCCCCTGGTAATGTTTACCTGGAATCCTAAGCAAACCCAGGAAAATCTGCTAAATGGGATTTGAGTTCATTGTTACTGTCCCTTAAATGGTTTGTCTTCTCCTGGGGGGTGGAAGAGCTTTACAGGTAGAACTAATGGTAAAGAACCCATCTGCCAATGCAGGGGACATAAGAGATGCGGGTTCAATCCCTGAGTCAGGAAGATCCCCTGGAGAAGGACATGGCAACCCACTCCAGTGTTGTTGCCTGGAGAATCCCATGGACAGAGGACCCTGGCGGTCTATAGTCTATGGGGTTTCAAAAAGTCAGACATGACTGAAGTGACTTAGCATGCACGCATGCACGGGGGAGTGGATAGGTCAAATATATTAGGTTGCATTTTGTCCCCCATTCAAATTCATACATTGAAGTCTTAACTCCTAATACCTCAGAATGTGACCTTGTTGGGAAACAGAACTGTGGCAGAGGTAATTAGCTTAAATAAGGTTCTAGTGGAGTGGGGTGGGCCCCTGACCCAATGGGAGTGGTTTCCTTATAAAAAGAGGAAGTTAGAACACAGACATGCACATAGAGAGAACACCCTGTGAAGATGAAAGCAGAGATGAGGGAATGCAACCGAGGGAAAGAAGATCAAAAATTGTCAGCAAGCCCACAGGTGCCAGGAGACAGGCCCCAGACTGACTTCCTCGCAGGTGTCCAAGGGACCGAAACCTCGAGGACTGTGACACAGTTCATTTCTCTTGAAAAAGCCCCCAAGTCTGAGGTCTTCTTTTATGGCAGCCCTACAAGCTAATACGATTAGGATCACTGTTCTTAAGAAAACTCTGTCAAAGTCGTTACGAGCTTTTCTGAAGAATAAAATGCATACTTGCCTTTGGAACAAACTGAGTGCCACCCAAGTCTGTCCCACCTAATATCTCTTTCTCCAGATCCTCTGGTTTCTAACCTGTTCATGTTAGCATTGCTTTTTATATTAGTATGAGAAACATATTTGCTTGTATCATCAAAAAAAGAATTTGGAATTGAATTTCACCACAAGCCAATAATTTCTTAATTGGACAAATTAGGACTGATCTCCTTCAGGATGGACTGGTTGGATCTTCTTGCAGTCAAGAGTCCAAGGGATTCTCAAGAGTCTTCTCCAATACCACACATCTGTCACTTTAAAGAGCTTCAAATAGTAGTACAGCCTCAGTCAAGGTCACGTAAAGATGTCTACAGCAGGGAGTCAGACGGCAAGGCAAACCTGTGCTTCTCAAGCAGGGGCCACGCTGGTCCAGGGATGTTTCCAAGGAAAGCGTGCAGACAAGTAGGGCATGGCAGTGCATCTGGGAGGAGAGAGACCATGGTGTTAAGTGGGCAGGATCTGCTGTTTCCTATAGCAGGTAAGACAGTTTTGGTGACAACACAAGCTTAGGCTAATGCCTCTCCAGTTGCACATGGGTTGGTGTTCTTCCTACACTGAACCTCCCCCAGGACCAGAGCTAGGAGATGTTGATGGATCTCCTTTAGGTCTTTCCAAGTCATGACAAACATGGAAAGCAAATGGTGCAGGGTAGCAGGAATGGAATTCATAGTTCTGCCATATGAATTAGAAATGGAGGGACTTTCCTAGTGATCCAGTGGTCAAGAATCCACCTGCCAATGCACAGGACATGGGTTCAATCCCTGGTCCAGGAAGATTCCCCATGCAGCAGAGTAACTAAGCCCCTGTTCTACATCAAGAGAAGTTACTGCAGTAAGAAGCCTGAGCATCACAACTAGAGAGTTGCCCTAACTTGTCACAACTAGAGAAAGTCTGCAAGCAGTAATAAAGACCCAGCACAGACAAAAGAAAAAATAAAATAAATTAGGAATGGAAGAACACTGATGCTATCAAAGTATTATTTTTCAACAAACTATGTGCAGTTACACTGACACTTGAAAAACACGTATTCCCTAGCATTTTTTTTTCAGCATGAGTTTTAAGGTAGATTCAATGAGATCTGAGATGAAAATGACTGCTAAAAATCATGTTTGCTACATTTCAACCACTTAAAAAAATCTGTTTTTCAAATTTTTCTTGTTCACCCCCTGTGCATGGCCCTTGGATTTTGGACAGTAGGAGGCAGACATAAAGCTCTAGAAGAGGTTCTCCAAGCCCAGCATAAAGATGCCAGAATGCGTCTTACTGTGAGAGAGGTTGGGCTTCCCAGATGGCTCAGACAGTAAAGAATCCGCCTGCAAAACAGGAGACCTGGGTTCAATCCTGGGTTGGGAAGACCCCCCTGGAGAAGGGCATGGAAACCCACTCCAGCATTCTTGCCTGGAGAATTCCATGGACAGAGGAGCCTGGCGGGCTATAGTCCATGGAGTTGCAAAAAAGTCAGACACAACCGAGCGACTAACACTTCCACGACAGAAGTTGGGTATTTATGTATGGGAGGTGAACATCTTGTGGACACACAGTGTACAGTGTCAGTATGAACCAGGGACAGTCCCCTGCAGGAAATAAAATGTACCCTTTCTGTGTGATTGTCATGAATAGTAATGTTTCAAGTGAGGTCTTGGACAGTCTCCTGAAGAGACATACAGTAGGAAACCCTCAGATCTGGATGCCAATTAAAGAATTACTTTGGTGAAGACTCAGTTATCAGACAGAAATGTCTTCCAGCCCCTGCTCCAGGCAGGACTTCCATCCAGGTCTCTAGGACTACCTGCCTTTGATTGAGTCTCAGTTCCAGCATCTGTATGCTGCTCCCAGTTGGATGATCCTGAACTGGATGATCTCTGTGTTCCCGAGAAGAGAACTTCTCAGAGTGTCCTCTTTCCTCTGTCCCCTGAAACTCTGCTATCATGGGTGGACCCAGCACTTCGGACTGACTGCACAAGAGTTGGCAGAAGAGATGCACTCAAGTAAAGCAATGCTTCCAGCCTGGCCTGCCCTCAGCTTCTGAGTCTGTCTCTGTTGTTATAGGATGTGATTTTTTGACAGAGTCATGAATTTCGAGTCCCTCCCCAGAGAAAAGGTCTAAGTTGCATAGGTGGCCTTGACAATGAGATGCTCTCGCTGAAAAATGGGGCTGTTGAGCTCAGCTGGAATGAACTTGCTAAAGAAGTAGATGCTGTTTGCGCCACATCACTCACTCAACGCAGCCACGGAGAGGGGACAGGTCCCTGTGACCCTGTGGTCCCTGTGAGCAGGCGCAGTTCCTGCAAAGGAGAAAGCACCACATGGGAGCCACCAGCCTCGGGATTTTATTTTGGTCTTTGGTGGAGAGCAGGGGAGAATAGAAGCTGAGAACAGTGGCTGGATGTCTGGGACTTCAGCACAGACTTCAGGGTCTCCATCTGCAAACATAGAGCCCAGGAACCCAGAAACGGAGGGCCCCAGCCTGCAGAGGCTGTGCATCTGGGATGTCTTATTTCTAGCAGCTGCAGCTGAGTAACACAGGTCAGAGGACGACAAGCTGCAGGGCTGGGGGTCCACATCAGGGCTTGGAAGTGATAGGAGCCCCAGGTCTGTCTCATCCCTGGGACAGAACCAGCCAAAGGCTGGTGAGCAAAGCTGGCGGCCAGGCCCCGCAGGCAGAAGCAGGCCCTCCCTTGGGATTTAAGGCCCTCCCATTGCATTCCTCAAATTCTTAGCAGTTTATCTTTGAATTTGTGTTTTGAAAGTGACAACTGATGGGAAGCATTTGTCAAGGGCTTCAGACCTCAGCTCAGGCCTTCACTGCTGCCCTTGGCCCAGTGAGGATCTGAGTCCAGGCACAGCAAAGGTGAAGGTCAGATGTGCAAGGGCCCAGGAATAGAACAGTCTGCAAGACCCAGGGAGTGTCTCCGGGCCCAAGTGAGTATAAGAAGAAAGGTAGAGAGACTTGGGGACCACAGAAGAAAGAAAAAGAGCTTCCTTCCTGGTTTTTGAGCAAAGGGTCCCACATTTCGATAATCTCAAGTCCTGTAACATGTCACTGACAGGCACCATCACTGTGATCAAGCAGTTGTCTGCATTCCCAGATGAGGTGAATGGTGGGGCCAGCCCACCCCCCCCACCCCCCCTACCCCCCGTGCACAGGGCTCTTATTACTGACGTTCATCATGGAATTAGGAATATTAACAATGATTATGCAGCAATCAGTTGGGGTCTACAGAGGGTTCACATCTCAGGGAAGAAAAAGAGCTGGCTTTAATTATATCTAGTTCCCAACCTGGCAAACTCTGCTATTGTTTCAAAGGCAATTATAACTAAATAGAACATTGCAGGTTGGGGATTTTATAAAAAAATTTCAGGAGAATACACATTCTAAACAGAGCTGCTCATTTTCATTATTGAGTCTGAGTCTAATTTCTCAATATGTTTTTCTTAATAGGTATTGTTTTTCCATTATATTTATAAAATGATGTAATATATGGATTTCTGTACTTGAGCTTTGTATGTTATGTGTATTTATTTTTATAGATTTGTACATATCTTCACAAGGCCCCTATAAAAACTGCCAGGTATGAATAATATCTAAGTCCATATCTTTATTCCTCCAATTAAAAAAAACCACTTATGAATACAATTATTCACATTTTCTTAGGAAGTTGATTTCTAAGGCTTTTCAATAATTTTTTCTCTCTCTTGAGTATTGCCATTTCTGTCAGTATCTGTGCGTATTTAAATTTTAAAACTTCCAAGCCCATTGTGAAGTCTGACCACACTGCCCATGCAAGATTCTTTCCTGTTCTGCTTCATATTTATTTTTTATTGACATTTAGTTGATTACAGTGTTGTGTTAGTTTCAAGAATACAGCAAAGTGACTCAGCTATACATATACACAAAACATGTGTATATATATTTGAATATATATTCTTTTCTAGGTTCTTTTCCCTTATAGGTTATTGCAAAATATTAGGTATATTACTTTATGTTTAAATTACATTAAAAAAAATCAACTATCAAGTACTATTATCCTCAGGACACTCTTAGGTCTTGTTCAAGTAGTTGTCAGATACTCAGTATTTCCTTTATGAAGCCCCTGCTTCCTTCAAGGAGTGTAAGCTATTTCCTGGCTCTGTGACTGGCCATGTGAGCATTTTCTTGCCAATCGAATATGGCAGCAGTGACACTATTGCAGTTCAGAGACTAGAACTCAGGAGGCTTCCCCTCTCTGAAGGCTGCTGCCTGCCCATGCTGTCCTGCTGGTGGAGGACAGCCCACACGAAGTGGGATGAGTCATTTAACCCAGGCCCTCCTGGACTAGCCAGCTGACCACAGATGGAGACACGAGCATGGCCTCCGGGATCAGCCAAGCCCAGTTCCGGTCAGCAGGAGGGCCCAGTTCACTCACACGACTAGCAGCTAACAGTGGCTCATTGTTTTAAGTCATTGTGTTTGGGGTAGGTAATTACAAGCAACTGCTAACTGATAGTCTCCTATCTGATTGATCATTACTCTATGTCACCCCTGTACTCTCAAGTCAGTTCAGTCGCTCAGTCGTGTCCGACTTTTTGTAACCCCATTAACCGTAGCACGCCAGGCCTCCCTGTCCATCACCAACTCCCGGAGTTTACCCATACTCATGTCTATTGAGACCGTGATGCCATCCAACCATCTCATCCTCTGTTGTCCCCTTCTCCTCTGGCCTTCAATCTTTCCCAGCATCAGGGTCTTTTCAACAAGAAAAGACCCTGTACTCTAGTCAACAAGAAATAAAGATGAAGAAAAAATCAGATTGATTTATAGTCACAATCCGTTCACAATTTAACTGGCTTGTGGACATCTACCTATTGCAGCAGCTATGCTCTAAATATGCTCAGGTAGTCTAATACAAAATTATCAGGTGGATTCCCAAAGTACATGCTTGCCTGTGAGGACAGCATTGTTCTTGGGAGAGAAAGAGATGGAAACAGAGATAGAGACAGAACAGACAGAACAACAGAACAACACAAACCGGTAATTGTACTCAGGGACCTGGAGACAGGTCTACATGGCTGGACTCAGACACGGAAGAATAGTGGGAGCTCATCGAAAAGCAGCCTGGAGAATGTGAGTCACTGAGGCCTTCTTATGTTCCTTACAATGCATCACCTGTGGCACCTAGGGGTGTACAGAGATGCTTCAAAGCATTGGGTATGTTAAAGGATGTGGAGCTGGTAACAGTAGACATCCCAGTTACACTGTTCTACATTTGCCTATAACTCCAAGCCACAGACATCCCCCATTCAAAGTCACTTTCTCCTATTTCAAATATGGTGGTAAATATTTGGGGGTGGAGTGGGGAAGAAGGATATCTCACCATCTCCCTTGAGTTATCTCTGTGGCTCCTCTTGCCTCTTCCAATTTGTTTAAAGCTGCTCTCAGTACCACCCTCTAAATGGGTTTTGATCCCTTGTTCACACATCACTGGATTGTTGAATGTCTGTCGGGCCACACTGACCTTCTTGACATCTGTTTTTCTACACAATCACAAGAGGCTCTATGTGTATCTACTTTTCTTGAAAAGATGAGGTAGAAGGAATTCCAAGGAAGAGCTCCTATAGTTTGTCTGGAGTACTGGATCCTGTTTGATCACATTTGCTCTTCTTTTATCCATCCTTTATTTTAGAGGAAAATCAGGTTTCTCAAAATGAATATCATATCATGTCACTTTCCTATTTAAATTTTTTTCCATGACCTTTTGTTATGCTTAGAAAAAAGTCTTCATTAGTTTTCTGGATCATATAGCAATCTCCTCTTAAAAGCTCACAGCTGCCTCTCCTACTTAACTTGTTCAAAGTATATCACCACATTTTGTGATTCACCACAGCTGTTTGTTTTCTTGTTGAGACTTACCATTTCAAATTATTTTGTTTCCATTTCCTTTTGGTTTAATCTCACACCTCCAGATAATACAGGTACCATGACAGTACATATTGGTATACCTGTCTTCTTTGTTACTGTACCCTTAGAACCTATCATCAGTATAGCATAGAATAGGTGCTTAATAAATATTTGTTTAATGAATGAATGGAGAAATTAACAACAAAGTCTTTGAAGGAGGTAATTGTCTTCATTAGCTACTCCTATTGTCATGCTGCATAACAAACGACCCCCAACTCAATAGTATAAAAGAAGCATTCATTTTAAAGATCTGTAGATTGTTGGGTGCAGCTTAGCTCCATGTTGCAGTGGTTGGGGCTCTACTTACACTGAGCAGCATCAGATTGGGGGCTCCTGGGGCCCATCCTATCTATGATGGTGACAGAGGCCCCTGACATCAAGCCCACCACAATGGCACTTGGCTAATTATGTTATATCATGTCCAAGAAATGAGTCACACCATACAACCAAAAGTCAAGGGGTGAAGAATCACACCTCATCTGCTCTCCAACATACCATCAAAGTTAAGAAAAAAGGCCATGTCATTCTCATTTTGAAGTCCTGTTCTTTTTTACTATATTATGTTTTGTTCTGATTCATCCAATGTTTTGAGGTAACATTGCCTTCACCATAATGATAACTGTTAATATCATTATCATTGGTGTAGTTATTAAACTCAAGACATTAATAATAAAGAAATAATAAAGACTTCCACCAAAACTTGCATCACTGTTGATATGAAAGTTCCATTTGATCTAATAAAATAAGGAAAATAAGACAATGCTTAAAATCAAAGGTGAAGAAAAATCTTTCAAATCTTAGAGAAAAGACACTCACAGAAGAAGAAAGGTAAGAATGACAGGATATTTTCTGTTAGAAATAATGCAGCCTATAAAACAAAGGAGCTGCATGTAAAGTACTGGAAGATAATGAAAAAACAAAATTGCCAATTTGGAATTCTATGCACAGAAGGGAAAAAAAAAAAAACCTCTCAATAATTTAAGTTGAAATAAAGGCTTTTTAGGCCATAAAAATGCTGAAAAAATTTTAATCAGTAGATTTATCAGATATTTTAAGGGAATCCTTCAACAGAAAAGAAAGAATAGCACTAGATGGAAATTTGGATCTGTACTAAGTAATGAAGAGCTATGGAAATGGTGAGTATGCGTGTAAATTTAAAAAAATATATACTTTAGATCTCTTTAAAAAGTAATTGTTTAAATAAAAAATAGTAACAATATACTGTGAGGTTGTTTTATAACATACATAGAAGAAAATACATGACAACAGAGGGCAAAAGGTGGTGGGAATCAACAGAAGTGTCCTAATATAAGGTTCCTTTATTGGTGATGTGGTGGAAAAGCATTACATGAATCAAGCAAGAAGACATGCTTCATCAGAGATTCAGATATATAATCAATATAAACATTTTACTAATAGTACAGCAATGGTAAAATATTAGATTAAATAAACGGTATAAAAGTGGAAAGAAACAGATCAAGTACCTACAAGAGTTTCTTATATAATAAATAGTTCTTGTAAATTAATGGGAAAAGAATTTTAGCCAACAAATGTGTTTATACCAAGATAACAATTTTGGAATAAAATGATAATTCTGCTTTTTTCTAAGGTTGCTATTTCAGATAAGGGATAATGACTAAAGATTTAAAAAATTAAATGATGCATAGGTTAAAGAAAAATATGAGCAAGATTTATATAATTCTATTATGGGCAATATTCTAACTAAAGAAAAAATTTGTAAAGGAAAAATATATATATATTTTTTTGGTAACAGAATTTATTCTGAAGACATGAAGTTTTGGTCAATAGTTTCTTTGAAGCCAATAATTTCCTTGGTTCAACAATGTATTGATGTGTCATTTTAGTTTTACTTTCATTAAAGACCAGATATTGCAGTCAGAATTCTACCACTTAGCTATAATCACTCTGTCCTTCATAACAGCAGATACAATAAATCAGTGAGTATCTACTAAGCTCCAGGCATATGTTCAACACTGAGATTGTTATAATTAATACAAAAAAGTCGAAGTCTAGGTTCCTGTCTCAAAAAGTCTTAATAAGAAATTGTATTAGTATTTTTCAAATAAGGAACATTTCTGGCACTGGGCTAACCACTATATATTAAAAAAAAAATTCATGAGACATAAAAGACCAGATACAGTCCTTGCCTTCCTGGAGTTTATACATTTGAAACTATTAGAAAATAATTCAAGAGATACTAAAACGATTCTTTGGTACACAATCCCTCTCCTTGCTCGGTTACCTTACTTCCATCAGTGTCAACATCAGCTTCAAAAAAGCATATTCAGTATACCCTAAAAAATGTCAAAAATCATATTTTTATAAAATAACAGATTCAATATTTTAAATGAATGAGTCTGTATATTTGTTTTCTATCACCAACCACAAATGACCACAAACTTAGTTAAAACAATAAAAATACATTATCTCACAGTTCTGTCAGTCAGAAGTCTAAAGTGGATTTCACGCGGGAGGAGCCAAGATGGCGGAGGAGTAGGACGGGGAGACCACTTTCTCTCCTAGAAATTCATCAAAAGAATAACTGAACACAGAGAAAACTTCACAAAACAACTTCTGATCGCTAGCTGAGGTCACCAGGCGCCCAGAAAAGCAGCCCATTGTCTTCGAAAAGAGGTAGGACAAAATATAAAAGATAAAAAGTGAGACAAAAGAGCTAAGGACGGAGATCTGTCCCGGGAAGGGTCTTAATAGAGGACGTTCCCAGACACCAGGAAACCCTCGCACTGGCGGGCCTGGGGGAAGTGTTTGAGTCTCAGAGGACAACCTGACTGGGAGAGAAACAATAAATAAAACCCACAGAATACGAGCCTAAAAGCAACTCCCAGCAGAAAAGTACCCCAGACACCCGCATCCGCCACCAGCAAGTGGGGGCGGAACGGAGAGGAGCGGGCGGCATTGCTTGGGGTAGGGTCTGGACCTGAGTGCCCTGCGGACAATCGGAGGGAGCTTTTGTGAGTTCCCAGCTTGAACTGTGGGAGAGCAAAAGAGAGAGAAAATTAACTGGCCCGAACACACTGCCGGCTGTTCGCAGAACAAAGGGACCGAGATTCTGGATGGTCGACATCCGCCTGGAGGGTCGCGGCGAGACACAGGGCGCAGGCACCCGACCGGCGCGGGCAGGGACTGGGGCTGGGGACGCGGAGGGCAGAAGGCGCACGCTCCGGACTGGCGCCCGCGGAAACTGAGACTGGGACCGCGGAAGGGAGTGGGCGCGCGCACCCGGGGAGAGTGCGCCCGTCAAGCGTCAAGCCCCTGGCTGCCTGGACCGCTCTGACGGGGAAGGCACAAAGAGCCGGCACAGCTTTCTGTTCCGACCTTTGGCGGAACACCTGAGGGCTGAAACCGCGCGCAGCGCGGGGCACACTCCATATAGAGCAGCCGGAGCCTGAGCAGCGCCGGCCCCGCCCTGCAGCTCCAGCCCCTCCCTGCAGCTCCAGCCCCTCCCTGCAGCGCGACAGAACTAGCTACCTGAATAAGAGTCCACCTCCGCTTGCCTGGGTCAGGGCGGAAATGAGGCCCTGAAGAGACCGGCAAACAGAAGCCAAATAAACAAAGGGAACCGCTTCAGAAGGAACTGGTGCAACAGATTAAAATCCCTGTAGGAAACATTGACCACACTGCAAGGGGCCTGTAGATATCGAGAAGTGTAAGCTGGAATGAGGAGCTATCTGAAACTGAGCCGAACCCACATTGACCGCAACAGCTCCAGAGAAATTCCTAGATATATTTTTACTTTTTTTTTTAAGTAAGAAAAAAAAATTTTTTTTTATTTTGTTTTTTCTTTTTTCTCTTTTATTTTCCTTTAAAATTCCATATTACTCCCCCATTACTCCTTAACTTTAATTTTCATAAATTCTTATGATTTTTTTAGTTAGGGAAAATTTTTTTTCCTCTTTTTTTTCTTTTTTTTTTCCTTCTTCTCTTCTATTTTCTATTTTTCTTTTTCTCTTATTTCTTTTAAAGTCCTCTAGTACTCCTCTACTACTCCTTAATTGTTCATTTTCAATACACTATAACCTTACAAAGAAGAAAGGAAAAAAAAGAAGAGAAGCCCCATTTTTAAACCGAACCTCATATATATTTCTAAAATTTTTTGGGGGGTGTTTTTGTTTTTGTTTTTAATATAGTATTTTTAAGAGTCTAACCTCTACTCTAGATTTTTAATTTTTGTTCTTCAGTATATGATATAAACTGTGAACATTTAAGAATCCAATATTCAGTTTCCATTTTTATTCAGGAGTGTGTTGATTATTCTCTCCCAATCTTGACTCTCTGTTTTCTACCTCAGAACACCTCTATTTCCTCCTTTCCCCTTCTCTTCCCAATCCAATTCTGTGAATCTTTGTGGGTGTCTGGGCTACGGAGAACACTCTAGGAACAGACGACTGCATAGATCTGTCTCTCTCCTCTTGAGTCCCCCTTTTTCTCCTCCTGCTCATCTCTATTTCCCTCCTCCCTGTCCTCTTCTTCATGTAACTCTGTGAACCTCTCTGGGAGTCCCTAACGGGGGAGAATCTTTTCGCCATTAACCTAGAAGTTTTATTATCAGTGCTGTATAGTTGGAGAAGTCCTGAGACTACTGGAAGAATAAAACTGAAATCCAGAGGCAGGAGAATTAAGCCCAAAACCTGAGAACACCAGAAAACTCCTGACTACATGGAACTTTAAGTAATAAGAGACCGTCCAAAAGCCTCCATACCTACACTGAAACCAACCACCACCCAAGAGCCAACAAGTTTTAGAGCAAGACATACCACGCAAATTCCCCAGCAACGTAGGAACATAGCCCTGAAAGTCAACATACAGACTGCCCAAAGTCACACCTAACACATAGACCCATCTCAAAACTCATTACTGGGCACTCCATTGCTCTTCAAAGAGAAGAAATCAAGTTCCACGCTCCAGAACACTGACACAAGCTTCCCTAACCAGGAAACCTTGACAAGCCAACCGTCCAACCCCACCCACTGGGTAAAAACTCCACAATAAAAAGGAACCACAGACCTCCAGAATACAGAAAGCCCATTCCAGACACAGTAATCTAAACAAGATGAAAAGGCAGAGAAATACCCAACAGGTAAAGGAACATGACAAGTGTCCACCAAGTCAAAAGAGGAGGAGATAGGGAATCTATGTGAAAAAGAATTTAGAATAATGATAATAAAAATGATCCAAAATCTTGAAAACAAAATGGAGTTACAGATAAATAGCCTGGAGACAAAGATTGAAAAGATGCAAGAAATGTTTAATAAAGACCTAGAAGAAATAAAAGAGAGTCAATTAAAAATGAATAATGCAATGAATGAGATCAAAAACACTTTGGAGGGAACCAAGAGTAGAATAACGGAGACAGAAGATAGGATAAATGAGGTAGAAGATAGAATGGTGGAAATAAATGAAGCAGAGAGGAAAAAAGAAAAAAGGATCAAAAGAAATGAGGACAACCTCAGGGACCTCTGGGACAATGTGAAACGCCCCAACATTCGAATCATAGGAGTCCCAGAAGAAGAAGACAAAAAGAAAGGCCATGAGAAAATACTCGAGGAGATAATAGCTGAAAACTTCCCTAAAATGGGGAAGGAAATAGCCACCCAAGTCCAAGAAACCCAGAGAGTCCCAAACAGGATAAACCCAAGGCGAAACACTCCAAGACACATATTAATCAAATTAACAAAGATCAAACACAAAGAACAAATACTAAAAGCAGCAAGGGAGAAACAACAAATAACACACAAAGGGATTCCCATAAGGATAACAGCTGATCTATCAATAGAAACCCTCCAGGCCAGAAGGGAATGGCAGGACATAATGAAAGTAATGAAAGAGAATAATCTACAACCTAGATTACTGTACCCAGCAAGGATCTCATTCAGATATGAAGGAGAATTCAAAAGCTTTACAGACAAGCAAAAGCTGAGAGAATTCAGCACCACCAAACCAGCTCTTCAACAAATGCTAAAGGATCTTCTCTAGACAGGAAATGCAGAAAGGTTGTATAAACGTGAACCCAAAACAACAAAGTAAATGGCAACGGGACCACACCTATCAATAATTACCTTAAATGTAAATGGGTTGAATGCCCCAGCCAAAAAACAAAGATTGGCTGAATGGATACAAAAACAAGACCCCTATATATGCTGTCTACAAGAGACCCACCTCAAAACCAGAGACACATACAGATTAAAAGTGAAGGGCTGGAAAAAAATATTTCATGCAAATGGAGACCAAAAGAAAGCAGGAGTCGCAATACTCATATCAGATAAAATAGACTTTCAAATAAAGGATGTGAAAAGAGACAAAGAAGGACACTACATAATGATCAAAGGATCAATCCAAGAAGAAGATATAACAATTATAAATATATATGCACCCAAAATAGGAGCACCGCAATATGTACGGCAAACACTAATGAGTATGAAAGAGGAAATTAATAGTAACACAATAATAGTGGGAGACTTTAATACCCCACTCACAACTATTGATAGATCAACTAAACAGAAAATCAACAAGGAAACACAAACCTTAAATGATACAATGGACCAGCTAGACCTAATTGATATCTAGGACATTTCACCCCAAAACAATCAATTTCACCTTTTTCTCAAGTGCACACGGAAACTTCTCCAGAATAGATCACATCCTGGGCCATATATCTGGTCTTGGAAAATTCAGAAAAATTGAAATCATCCCAGTCATCTTTTCTGACCACAGTGCAGTAAGATTAGATCTCAATTACAGGAAAAAAATTGTTAAAAATTCAAACATATGGAGGCTAAATAACACGCTTCTGAATAACCAACAAATCATAGAAGAAATCAAAAAAGAAATCAAAATATGTATAGAAATGAATGAAAATGAAAACACAACAACCCAAAACCTATGGGACACTGTAAAAGCAGTGCTAAGGGGAAGGTTCATAGCATTACAGGCTTACATCAAGAAACAAGAAAAAAGCCAAATAAATAACCTAACTCTACACCTAAAGCAATTAGAGAAGGAAGAAATGAAGAACCCCAGGGTTAGCAGAAGAAAAGAAATCTTAAAAATTAGGGCAGAAATAAATGCAAAAGAAACTAAAGAGACCATAGCAAAAATCAACAAAGCTAAAAGCTGGTTTTTTGAAAAAATAAACAAAATTGACAAACCATTAGCAAGACTCATTAAGAAACAAAGAGAGAAGAACCAAATTAACAAAATAAGAAATGAAAAGGGTGAGATCACAACAGACAACACTGAAATACAAAGGATCATAAAAGACTACTACCAGCAGCTCTATGCCAATAAAATGGACAACTTGGATGAAATGGACAAATTCTTAGAAAAGTATAATTTCCCAAAACTGAACCAGGAAGAAACAGAAGATCTTAACAGAACCATCACAAGCAAGGAAATCGAAACTGTAATCAAAAATCTTCCAGGAAACAAAAGCCCAGGACCAGATGGCTTCACAGCTGAATTCTACCAAAAATTTAGAGAAGAGCTAACACCTATCTTACTCAAACTCTTCCAGAAAATTGCAGAAGAAGGTAAACTTCCAAACTCATTCTATGAGGCCACCATCACCCTAATTCCAAAACCAGACAAAGATGCCACAAAAAAAGAAAGCTACAGGCCAATATCACTGATGAACATAGATGCAAAAATCCTTAACAAAATTCTAGCAAACAGAATCCAACAACATATTAAAAAAATCATACACCATGACCAAGTGGGCTTTATCCCAGGAATGCAAGGATTCTTTAATATCCGCAAGTCAGTCAATGTAATACACCACATTAACAAATTGAAAGATAAAAACCATATGATTATCTCAATAGATGCAGAGAAAGCCTTTGACAAAATTCAACACTCATTTATGATTAAAACTCTCCAGAAAGCAGGAATAGAGGGAACATACCTCAACATAATAAAAGCTATATATGACAAACCCACAGGAAGCATCACCCTCAATGGTGAAAAATTGAAAGCATTTCCCCCGAAATCAGGAACAAGACAAGGGTGCCCACTCTCACCACTACTATTCAACATAGTGTTGGAAGTTTTGGCCACAACAATCAGAGCAGAAAAAGAAGTAAAAGGAATCCAGATAGGAAAAGAAGAAGTGAAACTCTCGCTGTTTGCAGATGACATGATCCTCTACATAGAAAACCCTAAAGACTCTTCCAGAAAATTACTAGAGCTAATCAATGAATATAGTAAAGTTGCAGGATATAAAATTAACACACAGAAATCCCTTGCATTCCTATATACTAACAATGAAAAAACAGAAAGAGAAATTAAGGAAACAATACCATTCACCATTGCAACAAAAAGAATAAAAGACTTAGGAGTATATCTACCTAAAGAAACAAAAGACCTATACATAGAAAACTATAAAACACTGATGAAAGAAATCAAAGAGGACACAAACAGATGGAGAAACATACCGTGTTCATGGATTGGAAGAATCAATATTGTCAAAATGGCTATTGTACCCAAAGCAATCTATAGATTCAATGCAATCCCTATCAAGCTACCAACGGTATTTTTCACAGAACTAGAACAAATAATTTCACAATTTGTATGGAAATACAGAAAACCACGAATAGCCAAAGTAATCTTGAGAAAGAAGAATGGAACTGGAGGAATCAACCTGCCTGACTTCAGACTCTACTACAAAGCCACAGTCATCAAGACAGTATGGTACTGGCACAAAGACAGAAATATAGATCAATGGAACAGAATAGAAAGCCCAGAGATAAATCCACGAACCTATGGACACCTTATCTTTGACAAAGGAGGCAAGGATATACAATGGAAAAAAGACAACCTCTTTAACAAGTGGTGCTGGGAAAACTGATCAACCACTTGTAAAAGAATGAAACTAGAACACTTTCTAACATCATACACAAAAATGAACTCAAAATGGATTAAAGATCTAAATGTAAGACCAGAAACTATAAAACTCCTAGAGGAGAACATAGGGAAAACACTCTCTGAAATAAATCTCAGCAGGGTCCTCTGTGACCCACCTCCCAGAATATTGGAAATAAAAGCAAAAATAAACAAATGGGACCTAATGAAACTTAAAAGCTTCTGCACTACAAAGGAAACTATAAGTAAGGTGAAAAGACAGCCCTCAGATTGGGAGAAAATAATAGCAAATGAAGAAACAGACAAAGGATTAATCTCAAAAATGTACAAGCAACTCCTGAAGCTCAATTCCAGAAAAATAAATGACCCAATCAAAAAATGGGCCAAAGAACTAAACAGACATTTCTCTAAAGAAGACATACAGATGGCTAACAAACACATGAAAAGGTGCTCCACATCACTCATTATTAGAGAAATGCAAATCAAAACCACAATGAGGTACCATTACACGCCAGTCAGGATGGCTGCTATCCAAAAGTCTACAAGCAATAAATGCTGGAGAGGGTGTGGAGAAAAGGGAACCCTCTTACACTGTTGGTGGGAATGTAAACTAGTACAGCCACTATGGAAAACAGTGTGGAGATTTCTTAAAAAACTGGAAATAGAACTGCCATATGACCCAGCAATCCCACTTCTGGGCATACACACCGAGGAAACCAGATCTGAAAGAGACACGTGCACCCCAATGTTCATCGCAGCACTGTTTACAATAGCCAGGACATGGAAGCAGCCTAGATGCCCATCAGCAGATGAATGGATAAGGAAGCTGTGGTCCATATACACCATGGAATATTACTCAGCCGTTAAAAAGAATTCATTTGAATCAGTTCTAATGAGATGGATGAAACTGGAGCCCATTATACAGAGTGAAGTAAGCCAGAAAGATAAAGAACATTACAGCATACTAACACATATATATAGAATTTAAAAAGATGGTAATGATAACCCTATATGCAAAACAGAAAAAGAGACACAGAAGTACAGAACAGACTTTTGAACTCTGTGGGAGAAGGTGAGGGTGGGATGTTTCAAAAGAACAGCATGTATATTATCTATGGTGAAACAGATCACTAGCCCAGGTGAGATGCATGAGACGAGTGCTCGGGCCTGGTGCACTGGGAGGACCCAGAGGAGTCGGGTGGAGTGGGAGGTGGGAGGGGGGATCGGGATGGGGAATACATGTAACTCTATGGCTGATTCGTGTCAATGTATGACAAAACCCACTGAAATGTTGTGAAGTAATTGGCCTCCAACTAATAAAATAAAATTAAAAAAAAATAAAGTGGATTTCACGAGGCTAAAATCAAGGTGTCGGCAGGGCTGCATTCCTTTGGCAGGCTTTTGGGGTGAAAGCTTTTCCAGCTTCTAGAGAGAGGCTGCCAGCATTCCTTGGCTTGCAGCCCCTTCTTCCATCTTCAGAGCCAGCAGCATTAAGCTGAACCCCACCTCAGCTGCCACCTCTCTGGTTCACTCCCTCTTCCATCAGAGACTCTTGTAATGAACAAACTTGAAAAGCAAATTTTAAGCTGAGAATTGAGTCATGAATGTCTGACAGTTAAATTCCTAATATATTGATTCCTTAGAAAATAATAAGAAAAAGAAACAAACCAGTGAGATGATAGGAAAATAATACAAATAATTTTCAACCACCCCATACACACACACACACACCCGCACACAGATCTTCCTAACTTATTAGGATTACATCTCAATAAACCCACTGTAACATGAAAATTCTATAAGCAAAAAATGTATTTAGCCCCTAATATGTAAACAATGTAGAAGTCCATAACTGGAGAATGGGTAAGTAAATGATGATGTATCCATAAAATGGAGTCTTACTCAGCAATTAAAAAAAAAAAAAAACTGATATATGCCACATGAGTAAATCTCACAAATATTAAGTTGTGTGAATGAAGAGACATTTTAAAAAGCACATAGTAAAAAAAACACAGTTAATACACTTAACCTACAGAACATCATACCTTATCTCAGCTTACGTTGGGGACTGGCTGTGT
The DNA here is from genome assembly GCF_963930625.1 of Muntiacus reevesi. NCBI lineage: Eukaryota > Metazoa > Chordata > Mammalia > Artiodactyla > Cervidae > Muntiacus > Muntiacus reevesi. The sequence goes on from NC_089261.1 coordinate 29,242,927, forward strand.
GCATGCATGTTTGTGTGCTTTATATTGCATTTGTGTATTTATGTATGTAAAACAGATGAAATACTTATACAAATAACTTACTGGCATGTTTATTGAAATACACCCTGGAAATAAAGTGAATTTTGTAAATAAATATTTAATGGTGTGACAATATGTTTAAAGTGGATTAGTAAATGAAAAAACCAGATTACAAAGCAATACATATCTTATTTTGTTAACAAATACATGTACATTTATGTGTGAGGAAAAAATATATAGAGTGACATTTTAAGAGTTATTTGTGAATGGTGGAATTGTGATTTTTTTTCTTCTTTCTGTGTACTCAATAAAGTTCTATCATTAATGTAATTTTATTTTATATTTATAAAAATAAAATAATGCAAAATAAGTAATTTTTTCTGATTAGCCCTGGAACAGAAGAACAGAGGTTTTGGTAGCAAGAAGAATTTGCTATAACTCACATGGTGGGGATGTTTGCATTTTCAATGTGACAGGTCAAACAGACGTCACTATTTACAAGATTTCTTCTCATGACACTAAGCAGATTGGTTTTAACATAACTGCTCTCCCAACGTGATTTTCCCCTAAGAAAACTATAACCACAGCTGTATACACTACTGTGCCCTTCATTGAACAAAATATTAAACTCACTTGGGCATTTAAAAATTATTCAATACTAAACTCACCAAAGAAATTATGTAAAAAGGTTGGTTCATTACATATAAAAATAAAATGACAACATTATTATTGATAAAGCATTTAACATCAAAAAATGAGCTCACTGGCTATTTAGTATTATATTATTTGCTGACTTAGATTCTCTTCTAAAGATGTTTTTAAATTAATACCAGGTTTGCATGTCTAAATAAGTTCATATTGGTTATTTATGAGGCAGTAAAGGGAGAGTTCTTTTTTCTTTTAATTTTATTGAAGTAGAGTTGATTTACAATGCTGTGTTAATTTCTGCTTACAGCAAAGTGATTCAGTTATATATATATATATTCAGTTATATATATATATATTCTTTTAAAAAATATTCTTTTCCATTATGGTTTATCACAGGCTATTGAATCCAGTTTTCTGTTCTGTACAGTAAGACCTGGATATTAAGGGAGAGTTCTTCAGATTCTCCCTCCCCCTTTCCTTAGTGATATACAGACTCCAGAATATTCAGATGAGTGTGAAGACATAAGCTATGAACTTGACTCCTACTTGTCAGGATGAGAGGACAGTGGAGAAAGAAATGCGTGGCTCTGTCTTGCTTTCAGGACAGCTCATGATGTACCAGCTCCACAGCTTCTGTCTTTCAATTTGCACAGTGGCAGCCCCATAGCTGCTTCAGGATGAATTTCATCCCCAAATGTTTAGAAATGTCATGAAGAAATGGAGACTCCACTTGCAACAGCATAGATGAGCCTGGAAAACCTTATGCAAAGTGAAACAAGCCAGACACAGAGAGACAAATAGTTGGTGATCTCACTGATACGTGGAATTTAAAAAGTCAAACTCTGTAGAGTCAGACAGCTACAGTGGTGTTTGTCAGAGACGGGGGTGGGTGATGGGCAAATGTTGGTTCCAGGGCATATGCTTTGTGTTACAAGATGAATAATTTCTGGGCAGTGAACAGCATGGTGACTAGAGTAAACAATACTGAACTGTACACTTGAAGCTGGTGAAGAGAGTAGATCTTAAGGATTCTCACCACACACATACACAAAGATAAGTATGTGAGGTGACAGACGCATTAATTAACTTGACAGATGTAATCATTTCATAGTGCATATAAACACTGCATCATCACAACATACACCTAAAAAGAATCACATTGTACAACCTAAATATATGCAATTTCTATTTGCCAATTAACTGCAATAAAGCTGGAAGAAATAATAAAAAACTGAAGAATCACTTCACTGAGTGTAATGAAGACCCTTGTGGGGGGAGGGGAGCTACATCTGGCCTGCAGTGACCAGAAGGTTCTGGAATATCAGGGCAACAGCTGTTAATTCTGCTTCTTTGTTCAGATATCACTTACATAGGTGTGTTAGTTTATAAAAATTCAGCAAGCGGTACACTTCTGATTTGTGCTGCAAGTTTTATACAGTGATAGTCACATTAACATTTCAGGTTCTATGAAAACTATTTGATCTGTATGCAGCCTAATGTTTTCTTAAGGATGACTTCTATTGTTAAAAACAATAGAAATAAATGCATTCATTTTATATGTTGAGTCCAGTTCAGTTCAGTCGCTCAATCATGTCCGACTCTTTGTGACCTCATAGACTGCAGCCTGCTAGGCTTCCCTGTCCATTTTTATCATTGTAAAGCCAAAGTTTTTTGTTTTTTTTTTCAAAGTTTTTTGAGTTATATTGATACGACTTTCTTAGATACAAGCCTTATTTATTTGTGAAAAAATCCTATGAACACTAAAAGAATGCCTAGATTATGTTGCAATTAATTAGAATGGATTTCCAAAAATCTTACTTAAATGTCTCTGAAATTGGCTTTGTTCATCTGACTAGGTTTGTCATAATCTTGGGGCTCATAGTTCTCCCTTTCCAGTGTGAAATTACTAAATTCGAGTGAAACAAATCATACCTCGGAATATAAAAATGACAGCCAAATATCTGCAAAATGGCTTGAGCTGTGTTAAATTAGTATGCCCAAACTGCTTTAGATGAGGCTGAAACAAACCTGAATCAGAGCCACACTCTGAGAGGCACAGGGAAGGCAGAAGGAACGGCCCCAGAGGCGTGGAGATACCCTCGGCTCAGTGAGCAGCTTGAACACAGCCGGAGTCGTCACGGGTCTTTGGCATCAGCAGGAAAGATGCCTCATGACTACAGTCTTGAACTGACTGATGCTCCAAATATTAGCAATGCTCCAAATATTCCCTGAGCCTCAGTCTTCTTGTCTGTTGAATGGTAATCCTAATACTAACCTTCTGGTTTGTCTGGGTTTAGAGAAAGTATATATCATGCATTTGGGTATAAACCTACAGCCCAGCCACAAGAACACTGTGGACGAAAGAACAGTTCTTTACAAAGTATAACTGCTGATCAAAGTTTATTTATTATTCTCATTTTATTTAAATGGATAAGAAATCATTCTAAGCAGATTGATTATTTTAACATGTATTTATGAATTATTTCCTACCATGAAATTTCTTAATAGCATCCTAATTTATGTGATCAATTAGAAATGTGGACATTGTTTCTAATCACTAGTCTAACTATGCAAATTATTTATACCATGTATCATTATGATGTAGCCCCATTTCCTTGTCTTCAAATGAGCACAGTTCCTTTCAAAGTAAATATTGCCCGCCATGCATGTAGTTTGACCTTTCATGCCATTGTTTATCATTCATTCATTCAACAAACATTTTTGGAGTAATAACTGTGTGTCAGATTATTCTAGGTGCCCAGAATATAATAGTGACCAACTCAGAGAGTTGTCGCTGTCCCTCATAAAGCGTATGACAGAGAGACAGGCAAAAATAGCTGTAATAAACAAATAGTTTAGTATAGTAGTTGGTGATGTGTTAGAAGGGAAAGAAAAGGAACAGGGTAAGCGAGGATTGAGGGCGATGGGTAGTTCTCATTGAGACAATGACAGCTGACACTGAAGGTGTCAGGGACACTGAAGCAGGTTAGGGATTTAGGCTGGCTGTCATCTAGGGGAAGAGCATTCCAGGCAGAGGGAAGGGCCAGTGCAAAGCCCAGGGCTGCAGGGGGCTGGGTGGAGCTGGAGTGGAATGAGCCAGACTGGCTTCTGGGAGGACCTCAGCTTCTCTGTGCAATGCAGTGTTTAAGCCCAGAAACTTACTGCATTTTTTAAAAAATGCATTTTAGATTTTAAAAGGATCAGCTGAGAAGGCACTTGGAGAGGACCAGGGTAAAAGCAGAGACCAGTTGGGAGGTGATGATCCAAATGAGAGGTCCTGGAGACTCCAGTGAGGCTGTGACAGTGGGGATGGCTGAAACGGGCTGGATTTGGGATGTATTCTGAAGGAAGAATCAGGAAGAGTTTCTGACAGATTTGCATGGGATGTAACAGGACATAAACACATGCTTCTGTTTTCCCAGAAAATTATGGTGAAGGAAAACATTACATTTTAAAATTTGAAATCTTGTATAGTTTTGTTTGTTCAAAATGAATGCTTTCTATAGGTTGTATGCAGTGAAACTACATGTGAAACAAATGAAGGCTTTTACACTGATTTTTCAGAATGATATACTGTCTCGGCAGGAGAGGTTTCTGCAAGGGAGTCATGGATGCCTGGTGGTCCTGCCTGCCGTGTCCCCTCTGCTCGGGCTTTTAGAGGGTACCACGTGGTTGATGCTGTCTATCTATTTCATTTCCATCAACCAGAGTCAAAATATCATTTAATGATTTAATTAATTGAGCTCTGCTGGCTCTTGACCTTGGGATTTCCAAACCTGGGACTCAATCTGTCTTCCTAACAATCTTTGCCAGGCTGTCTTAAGAAGAATTTCATGTGACTGTCAAGGGAAAACTCCCTTCAGTGCTTTCATCTGTCAGAATCCTGTCATCGCTGCAGATGTTGCTCATTGTGACTCAGGCTGTGAGGTGAGGCTTTGATTTTATTGTCACTTTCTTTTCTTTTAGTGATCTGAGAGCACGCCTCCCTCCTGTGTTGTGCACGTGTGTGTCACACTGGATATTGTTACATAATTGCTTTAATGCAGAATGTGAGCTGTTTCATCCTTTCACTAAAAAGATAATTCTGCAAAAAAACTTTTTCAATCCCCAAAGGTTTTATCTAACATTCTCATGGATGATGGAATATTTGAAATACTTATTAAAAAAATAAATGTTAAGTGATTGATTGATTGATTGATTGATTAGTGAGAAGCTGGATCTCTTTTTCTCAGGGACTCCCAGGACTGTTAAAACAAAAAAAACATAACAGCAATTGGTTAGGGGAAATTTATGACTCTTCCAGACTTCAGGGAATATAAGGTTAACTCTTACTCTTTTTTAGTGTCTATTTTTAATGCTTTTTACTTTATTCTTCATAAAGGCAATGCATTTTGTCTCCTTTGAGAATCATGGAAATCGTTCTTAAATACTTCAGGGAATAATTGATGTGTTAACCTGTGTTAGTCATTTAATTCACTTTACATGTGTTAACATTTCATTTGGGTTTGGAAAAATGTATAATGATATGTATCTATCATAATAATTATCATACAGGCTATTTTCACTGCCCTAAACCACCTCTGGGCTCTGTCCTATTTATCTCTTCCTTCCACCACCCCTGTAACCACTAATCTTTTTACTGTCTCCATAATTCTACCTTTTCCAGAATGTCATATAATTAGAATGATTAATAATTATGTAGCCTTTACAGATAGCCTTCCTTACTTTATAATATGTGTTTAGAATTCCTCCCTTTCCCCCCATGGCTCTGTCTAGATATGCAAATTTATTCACCTACTGAAGGACCTGGTGGCTCAGTGGAAATAATCTGCCTACGATGTAGGATACATGATGGGAGTTGCGAGTTTGATCTGTTAGTTGGAAAGATCCCCTTTAGAAGGAAGTGGCAACCCATTCCAGTGTTCTTGCCTGGGAAATCCCATGGACAGAGGAGCCTGGTAGGCAGCAGTCCATGGGGTCTCAATAGAGTCAAACACTACTTAGCAACTAAACAAAACAACTGAAGGACATGTTGGTTGCTCTAAGTTTGGGCAGTTATAAATAAATGCTTATTCTATAAATATTTGAAATGTTTACACTATGAACATCTGTGTGCAGGTTTAAGTGTGGACACCAGTTTTCAACTGTCTTGGGTGTATACCAAGAAGTTTAATTGTTAAGGTCATATGTTAAAGAATATCTAGTTTTGTAAAAAACTGCCAAACTGTCTTCCAAAGTGGCTGCTCCAGTTTTACATCCCACCAGCAGTGAATGAGAGTTCCTGCTGTCCCACATCTCATCAGCATTTTGTGCTGTCAGTGTTCCAGATTGTGGCCATTCTAATAGATGTGTCATGGTGTCCTGTTGTTTCAATTTGCATTCCCCTAATGACATATGATGTGGAACATCTTTCCATATGCATTTTTGCCATTTGTGTATCTTTTTTGGTGAGGTGTCTTCTAAAATTTTTGGCCCATTTAGAAATTGCATTGTTTTCAATAAATGAAGTGTTTGTAAATAAACACTTATTTATCCAATGTGTCTTTTGCAAGCATTTTATCACATTTCTGATTCTCTTGATGTTGTCATTCACAGAGCAGAGTTTTTAATTTTAATGAAGTCTGGCTTATGGACTATTTCTTTCATGGATCGTGTCTTTAGTGTTGTATGGTATTGACATATTTTGATTTTACCTCCTAGTTTGGAATGACTGTTCAGAGTTTGTGTCTCCTTTTTGCTGCCAAGACGCACAGGTGTGACTGGGATGTTCTATGAGCACGTGCATCACGATGTCACAGTGACCAAACTCACTGGATGTTCAAGACACACACTGCACAAGAATAACAATCTTATATTCAGAAAAGATAACTTCAACCAAATTAGATTTCCTGACTCCCTTTATACTCAAAAGTCAAATAAAAAGTTATTCCCAGCAAAATAATTACATTCTTCAGAAAAATAAGTCAATGTGATGGCGACTGCGACAGCTGTATCCTTGTTAAAAAAACAAAAAGTAGAAAAGAAATTGCCAACTAAAGTAAAGACAAGGAAAGCAAAGTTCATTATTACCAGAATATCAAGGAGGATATTCCCTGGAGGAGGGAGGGAGGATGTTATACAACTGGGATTTTCCTGGATAATTTGTTGAAACTATGGAGGGATAAAACTTCAAATTATTGTTCTGAGAGATTCTCTAGTTTCAGGGTAGAAAGACAACAAATGTGGTTTTGGTTCTGACTATTTCTTTCTACAAAGCAAATCTTGCTAGAGTTTTTTCTGGGCAAGATAAGAAAAGTCATTTTTCCTTCTGAGTATTGTGCCCCCTGACCTAGTATTGTACTAGAGATGGACTACGCTGATTCAAGGTGGTCACCGAAGCTCATACACTACAAACTTACTCTTCAGTTCCAGCATGGTGGTGGCTTAAGATCAGTCAAGGTAGGGAGATATTTACACAACAGAAATTGGCAAACACTTAAACCAGTCCTGCCTACCAATGTCCACTATTAATGAGTCACCAGCATACCATCAGCCTGATCCTGTGAACTCTGATAAGCAGGTACCACTGCTATTTCCATCTCCACATAGAGATGGCATCTCCTTAGCGATGCTGCATGCATAGTAAATAAGCCACTAACCATTTATAGGGTGAGAATTATAAGATCTTTTCTACAGTACAAGTATGTTTCCTCTGTAGAGTGAACTAGTTTGCATATTCTTTTACAGTTTATAAAATACACGAACTTTTACAGACTCATTCCCATTTTCCCCCACAACATTCCTGGTACAGTAATTATTATTCCATTTAACTTATGAAGAAAGTATAGAAGAGAGAGACTGTCAGTTACTCAGAATCACAGAGCTTATTTAATTGGTGTCTTCTTTTTTTCCTGCACTGTCACTGTGTAGAAGGACAGAAATATTATTCATATATGGATATTTTTGTTTTAATGTGTTATCATCTTCATCCTTATAACAATCTATCTTGATAATGTTTTGAAATGCAAGCTATTTGTAATTATTGCTTATAGCATTAGAAAAATTTTTGACATAATGATAACAGTAATTACCTTTAGATGCTTATTATGTGTGGATGTTGTGCTAAGCATTTACCTACACAATCTCATTCAACACTCCCAGGATACTATAAATACCCACGTTTATATAAAGGAATGGATATAACAGTAGAGAATTGCCCCAGATGGCACAGTGGAGGTGGGGATCTGCAGGATACCTCCGATGCTCCACTCTGTGGGTTTCATCACTGTGTAAACATCGCTGCAGCCACCGCTTGGTGATTGCCCTTCTCCATGTTCATTTAAAGAGTTTTTTCTTACACAGATTAGCTTAAATGCATTGTAATTTGTGACCCAATATCTTTAAACAATCTATATGTTATTGTTTTAACTTTAATAATCTTCCTTCCTTCATGGATCTTGTCATTTATATAGCAGTTCAATACCTATGCAGTGAAAAGAAGGCAATGTCCAGTTTTTAAGTGCCCTGCCTCTGAAGTCAGAGTTTATAAAATGGGATTACTCATATTTAATTCAAAAGATTCTTCTCAACCTTTCACAAGTCAGGACAAGTGCACAGAACAATCACATCTGAGCAGCCACCTGGGTGCAGAGGTAAGCCTGCCTCAAGCTCAGAGCTGGCTGGATCTTAGTATCTGAAACCACCTATTCCCACCCTTGCCCCCCAGGGAGATGTGTGGCCCTGGGATCATGGGCAGCGTCTATGGGATCCAGGGAGCCTGGTTCACAGATGACACTGTGTTAATTCCACTTGACTAGCTCTAGTTAGAGACTTCCCTGCATCTGATGCAAACTCAAGACTGTTCAGTTCAGTTCAGTCGCTCAGTCATTTCTGACTGTGACCCCATGGACTGCAGCACACCAGGCTTCCCTGTCCATCACCAACTCCCGGGGTTCCTCAAACTCATGTCCATTGAGTCAGTGATGCCATCCAACCATCTCATTCCCTGTCGTCCTCTTCTCCTCCTGCCTTCAATCTTTCCCAGTAAGAAGGTCTTTTCTAATGAGTCAGTTCTTCACATCAAGTGGCCAAAGTATTGGAGCTTCAGCTTCAGCATCAATCCATGAATGTTAGAGAGCCAAAATGTATCTGCTGTGTGGCATTTGTCACCGTTTCGTCCTAACATCCCTCCCCTCCCCTCCACGTTTTATTGCCGTGGGGCAGGAAATTCAATTATCAAGTGTTTGAAATGATGTCAAAAATCCTAGTCAAACGGTGTGGCGCCCTCCCAGTAGGAAAATGCAGGAAACCAGTGGTGTCAAGAAGCGGGAATCACAGGAAACAAAGGAAGCCGCTGCGTCACTTCCTGTCCATGTGCTGACGCCCCTCCAGGCTCGCCCTTCTCTCAGGCACTTCAAGATGGCTTCCACCCTCTTCTCGATAGTCTCGTAGGGAAAAGACCTGCAGCCTTGTTGCTCCCCAAAGTTGATTCTGTAATTAAAAATTAAAAGTTCTGTGTGACGTGTGACGACCTCAACTGGAGCGTTGACACACAGTTAAAGGTCTCTCAGCTTGGCACTACTCCAGCCGGACGCCTGCTGTGGGAAGGGGCTGTGGGTGCCTTCCGTCCCTGGACTTAGCCAGACACTGGACCGTTATCTTGCAGCCCTTATAGACATCCTGTGCCTCCCGTGGCTGAGAACTCCAGTTGCCAGCTGGCCATCTAGGACTCCTTTCTCAGGCACCGGCCATATGTTCTGAACATCCCTGGCATCCTTCTTAGGGGGTTTTCCTGTCCCTTCAGGGGACCCTTGAACCCAAGCTACCAGACATCCCCTCCCATCCTTCTCCAGCACAGCCTGTCGGCCCACAGCAGACACACAGCTTAGAACTGGCTTCACGCCAGTGCTACTCCTTTCCAAAACATAAGACTCTGCTCTAAAAGGACACTTCCGGCAGCTTCTGACAACTGAGGTTTCTCAGTTGCAAGTCATTAGCTTCCTCTGTCCTTCAAATGCATGGAGCCCATAGTGAGTTCTGTGGGCGGTCGGTGGAAGCCCCTTACTCTGCCGGTAGTGAACAAACTGCTCTCATCCCCTTCTTGGGGCTTCAGGATGTATCTTTGCTTTTCGTAGCCACTTCAGTTTCAAACCTTGTGTACTTTCGGTGAGCGCCTTTAGGGTCACACCATAGGTCCTGAAACCCCCTCTATAGGTTCTGCAGGTTTAGCTTGTGACCTTCCTTGGGAATATCAGGTTGGTTTAATTGTTATGTTGCAGAGAGAAGACCAATTTTGATTCCATGATGGAAACTGTTTCTTTGGATTTTCATTGCTTTTGTTATTATAATCATACTTAATAGCTTGTCTCAGAGGACCCTGTCCCATTGCCTGACTGTTCAGCTCAGAGAGAGATAATTTGACCTTGCCCACCTGTGAATTGGGTTTCCCTGGTGGCTCAGATAGTAAAGAATGTGCCTGTGATACGGGACCCGGGTTGATCCCTGGATTGGGAAGATCTCATGGAGGAGGGCATGGCAATCCACTGCAGTATTCTTGCTGAAGAATTTCATGGACAGAGGAGCCTGGTGGGCTACAATCCATGGAGTCACAGAGTTGGACACAACTGAGTGACTAACACATACACATCTGTGAATAGATTAACAAACCCCTTCTAAAGTCTGGCCATTCAGTTGGAGATGTTTTGTAAGACTGAAAATGGTTTCACTTCACTTTCCCACTGCCTCTCCCTCTCTATTCTGCCTTTTGACTTTAATTCCTCATTGCTTCTTTTTCTTCACTCTACAAAAGAACCTGGCATCCAGACCCAGACAAGATGGGCATTTTGAGATGGTAACCTGTTATCGTCTCAGTCAGCTGGCTCCCCGAATAAAGTCCCTTCCCAGTTATAATGGTAACACCACTACTAAACCAAATCAGAATTACTACCTATATTTAGATAATTTAATTGTCTAGGTATGTGACTTCACACAGGTGAAATAAAACTGTCTTAAAACCAGGAACACTTAGCTTTTAAAAGTCATGGTTCTTGTAGAAACTCTCTGAGGGTGCTATGATAATTGAGGGTAAATTCATCAGTAGATTAAATCAGTAGCATGGAGTTTTAAATTATCCCAAAGGACATAATTATGGTTTAGATGATGTGAAATTGGAAATAATGTTTATGATTTTAGCATGTGAGGCTGGAACTCAAGGCAAACCTGATAGGAAATTAGAGGACAGAAAAATAATTATTCCTGCTACTCTAATCCTGGGAAACTTGCCAGATTCCAGTCGATCATGCTGCAATCAGGACATCCTGGTGCCGTGGTTGCCTGGCAACCATTCTCCTCCCATTTTTTTCTCTTCCAGGGGTGCAGGACACCATGTCATTTGGGACTGAAGTCTGCAGATAAGAAATTCAATCTCATGACATCAGCCAGGGCTTATTTGGTGTGGATACAGCCTGGGATTTAATGTCAGACAAACCCAAATTCAAATATTGACCTTGGAGAAGATAATTAACCTTTTTGGAATTTGCATTAAAGCTGAATTCAGGTTCCCTTTACTATCCTAAAGTAGATTATGTCCATGAAACCTTTGCAAGCTGAAATGATGTAGAGTGAAGAGGCGGTTACCTTAGGACACCTCTTGCCAATGGAGGCACAAAATTAGGATAAAGCACAGATGCTCACAGCCACATTTCAGTGTTCTGGAGGCGGGATGGAGGTGCTGAGTGTGGTTTGGGGGAAGCACCATGGCTTGGCCACTCTCACTGCTTGGCTGTGCACTGCCTCTAACTGCTCAGCTACCTGCAAGACAAATGCTATTTTCACTTCCTGCCTTTTGTTCCATAAAAGTGAATTTTTTTCCATGTGAAAACAGGAAGTAATGCAGATCTTTCCTAAAAGCAAAGTGGCATAAAGGGAGGAGGGGTGGGAGGGGGTTATCCACAGTTAAACAAGCAATTGGTTTTTTTTTTTCCATTCAAAAAATAGTTGCAGAGTGCTGGGAAGCAGGGATTTAACAGTGAGGGGGAACGTGGTTGCTGTCCTCCTGTAGACTACAGTCTAAAGGATGTGATGACTAGACATGAGTAGCTAGGAATAAACAAACATGCAGGCTGTGGTTGTGGCTGGGAGGGAAGCTCAGTGGAATGGAGGTGGTTAGGCAGAAAATACAAGGGGAGACCTGCCTTAAGGAATGAAATCAGAGAGGCTCCCTTAAAGAAGGGACATTTAAGAAGAGACCCTAAAGGAGCCTGCTAAGAAGTGGCTCTGAGTTGGAGAAGAAGTCAGAATGGATTATAGCTATTACAGCACGAGGCAGGACTGGGCTGTGCATGAAGGGATTTGTGTACTGGACAGAGTGTGGAACACACAGGGAGACACAGCACTCCGAGTCCCAAAGAGTCCCCTCTGGGAGTGCCAGCTCAGGTCTCCAAAGCCCTGGCTGCAGAGGCCATGGTGGGCAGTGCCAACCTGGGGAAACTCTGCCCCATTCTAGTTCTTCCAAAGCCATCTCTGTAAAACCCTGTAGTGTGCTAGGAACCAAGGGGGTTAGCTTACAGTGAAAAACATTTTAATGCAAATTGAAATCCATAATTCCTTAACCTGTGTGAGTGTGAGTGCTCACTCATGTCTGACTCTGTGTGACTCCATGGACTGTAACCCACCAGGTCCCTCTGTCCATGGGATTCTCCAGGCAAGTATACTGGAGTGGGCTGACATTTTCTCCTCTAGGGGATCTTCCCGACCCAGGGAACAAATCCGTGTCTCTTATGTCTCTTGCATTGGCAGGTGGGTTCTTTACCACTAGCGCCATCTGGGAAGTTAATTGGTCACTGTGGATCATTGAAAAAGCAAGAGAGTTTCAGAAAAACATCTACTTTTGCTTTATTGACTACATCAAAGCCTTTGACTGTGTGGATCACCACAAACTGTGGAAAATTCTTAAAGTGATGGGAATAACAGACCACCTGACCAGCCTCTTGAGAATCTGTATGCAAGTCAGGAAACAATAGTTAGAACTGGACATGGAACAACAGACTGGTTCCAAATAGGGAAAGGAGTATGTCAAATATTGTCACCCTACTTCTTAAACATATATGCAGAGTACATCACGCAAAATGCCAGGCTGGATGAAGCACAAGCTGGAATCAAGATTGCCAGGAGAAATATCAATAACCTCAGATATGCAGGTGACACCACCCTTATGGCAGAAAGTGAAGAACTAAAGAGCCTCTTGATGAAAGTGAAAGAGGAGAGTGAAAAAGTTGGCTTAAAGCACAATATTTAGAAAACTAAGATCATGGCATCTAGTCCCATCACTTCATGGCAAATAGATGGGGAAACAGTGACAGACTTTATTTCTTTGGGCTCCAAAATCACTGCAGATGGTTACTGCAGCCATGAAATTAAAAGACACTTTCTTCTTGGAAGAAAAACTATGACCAACCTAGATAGCATATTAAAAAGCAGGGACATTACTTTGCCAACAAAGGTCCGTCTTGTCAAAGCTATGGTTTTTCCAGTAGTCATGTATGGATGTGAGAGTTGGACTATAAAGAAAGCTGAGTGCTGAAGAATTGATGCTTTTGAATTGTGGTTTTGGAGAAGACTCTTGAGAGTCCCTTGGACTTCAAGGAGATCCAACCAGTCCATCCTCAAGGAAATCAGCCCTGAATATTCATTGGAAGGACTGATGCTGAAGCTGAAACTCAAATACTTTGGCCACCTGGTGCGAAGAACTGACTCATTGGAAAAGATGCTGGGAAAGATTGAAGGCAGGAGGAGAAGGGGACAACAGAGGATGGGATGGTTGGATGGCATCAGCAATGTGATGGTATGAGTTTAAGTAGGCTCTAGCAGTCGGTGATGGACAGGGAAGCCTGGTGTGCTGCAGTCCATGGGGTTGCAAATAGTTGGACACAACTGAACCAAACTGAACTGTGAACCTCAGCACAGCATTGGGAACAATGAGCAGCTCAATAAATACGTGTAAAAATCTGTAGGACAGGAACAAATGAATGATCCAGGCACTACAGAACATCATAAGACTAAGCTGTTTATTATATCCACTGCAAATCTTAATTAATTCTTGTTTAAAAGGATTTCATGAAGCCAGGATAAAAGATCTTATGATGAAAATAACTATTGTTGTTATACAGTTTGCAGCCTCTGTAAACACTTATTCAGTCTCCTCCTCTGATTGCCTTAATTTTCCTTGTTAAAATATTTATTTTTTCATGGTTATTTCAAACTTGTTTATAGTAAGCAAAATATGACAGTTTATCATTTTTTGAAAAAGGAAGAAAACTGCCTGTAAGCCATGCCTCCATCATTAACTCTGTGACCTCTAGAGCATAGAAGGGAATTTTCGTGACAAATTTGGATGTGTTGCATTTGGAGGGGGAAAATAAAATTGTGCAGCCTGTTGTGGAGATTACTGCACATAGAGTCTATCAGCTTCTAGGAAAGGAAGGACTTTTCCCGGTGGACACAAGCAGAGATCATTTTTCAAATGTTGGTACCTTTTTCTTCCTTTTAACTTAAAGCCCATTTGCCACTAAAGTCTGTCAGCCTCATCTTGTGTTTCCCCGACAGCCCCAGAATCAACTGAGCCTTCAGAACCAACCGTCATTCAATTTATTGACTGTATAGATCTTTTTCAAATTCTCTTGATAATAACATATTGTAATATTTATGTTTTAAATTTATTTCCAAAACAATCCAAGCTGACCAAAATAAATATAGGATAATATAATGGAATAAAAGAAAAACAATCAGCCCCTCTCACAGAGATAAGTACAGCATTTATTGGGTAAATGTTTTAGACAAACTTCCTACATTTTGCTTATTTATGTGTTTTTAAATGTGATATACCATCCGTGGTTTTTTCCAGCCATTTTTAGCAAAACTTATCCATACATAGATAAAATTATTTTTTCTTTATTTTGGTAACCGCATATGTTTATACAAAATACATGTAATATGTACATCAGAATTTAATTTTATCAATTGTTATTTCTTGACATAGAACTAGTTTCTATGAACTAGTTTCAACTTTTAATTCTTATAAACAGTGTCAAGATAATACCCTTAAATAAATTTTGCATGTACTTCTGACTGTCTTTAATATGTAGAAATGGAACTTATTAACCAAGATTTTATATATTTTGTATATATATATTTGCATATATTTGTATATATTTTATACATTTTTCAGCATGTGATACCATTGCAAGTTGCCCTCAAAAAGTGTAAAAAATTATGCTCTCACTTACACAATGTCACATAACCATATTTTGAAACTAAACCAATGTGAAAATATAATGTGATGTTCAAAGCTGAATTTAGATTAAAATCATGTGCTAGTTTTAATTAATGTGCTAATAGTAATGATAATTGAAGTACATGGTAATTTTGAATAAGGATAATGTCTCAGAATTGCCTTGGAAAATTAGCCATCCGTCTCTTCCTGGCAACAGGAGGCGTGGAGGCAGGCGTTTAACTCTAGAGGATGTCAGATTCAATGCAGCTGGATTCAGAGGCGTGAATTGCTGTGAAGGGCACCCAGTGGCCATTAGAGAGCAGAGCGCAGGCAGGAAATGACCCAGCGCGGGAGGCTCCTGTTTACTGATCACAGTCAGAGACGGATGGGGTGCTGTGAACTGCCCAGATCATGGCTGTTCTAGGCGTGAGAGCGAGTAGGAAAAGTGTGGGTGTGCTTCTCAGCCTCCGCAGGCGTATTCATTTAAGGGAAAAGATGTGGACAATGGAAGAATTCCACAGCTATACAAGGCAGTATTTGAAAAATAACAATTAGGTTGCACAAGTCAGTATAATACGGGGAAAAAGGCGAAATTTGAACTGAATATTGCAGGGTGGGCCGAGCTGGGGTAGGAAGAAAAGCAACACAATCCAAACAATCAGAAATGAACCGGAATGTGGCATAACGAATTCTCATCAGACCCTTCGGTTGGAAAGGGAGGAGGCTGTTGCCAAGTGTAGAACGTGATGTGGAAAGATTTGTTAGAGCACATGTGAAAGAGTTGGCTTCTAGGCTAAGAAAATTCCATTTTAACCTAGGAATTAAAGTGAGTCACTTAAGGGTCCCTGTGTAGGGACATAAAATGGAGGTCACGATTCATCTTTTGGTGCAGGAAAGCGTAACAAATATTATTGAAGACCTGCTATGAGCTGCACATTAGGAAAGAAAATTAGATTAAAAAAATATATATTTATATTTATTTTTGGCTGTGTCAGGTCTTAGTTGTGGCATATGGGATCTCAGACATCCAGCCAGAGATCGAACCCATGTCCCCTGCACTGTAACATGAATTCTCAACCACTGGACCACCTGGCATGTTTCTCAGATTCTTTTTGAAAGTTGCTGGAAGAATAAAGCCTACAGTTTGCGCAGAACTATTCATGAAAATATAACGTTACTTTGGCTTTGCTGCCATAGACAAATCAAATCATAGAGAACAAGAGTGCATGCTGGGAAGATATTTGTCCCTTGTCGCATGATCATATTCAGGGACCTGGGCTGTAGAAAAGCTCTGGTCCCCTCCCTACCACGTGGCCTGAAGCTCACTGGGAGAGAAGTCATGTGTCTGCAGGGTGGGATCGAGCCCCTCCCAGGCTCTGTCTTGTGGAAATAGCCTGTCGCTCCTCCCATGGTTCACACTGTGACCTTTCTGAGTATGCTCTACCCCTGCTGAAGGGACCCAGAGTTGCCCAGCTCCATCAGTAATTAAGTGGGTAACTGATTCCCAGGAGGTAAAAGTATTTGTAAGCCAACTTGGCCACATCTGAAAACACTCTCTCCACCAGTTTTGCCAGGAGTGAAACTGGCCCTTTGATCTCTTGGTGACTTCTGAGAGCTGTCAAGTGTCCTGAAACAATGCAGGGAAGAAACTATTTGCCCCTCCCCACCACCGAGCTGAAGCTCCAACACTTTGGCCACTTGGTGTGAATTGAGAACAGTTGACTCTTTGGAAAAGACCCTGATACTGGGAGAGATTGAAGGCAGAAGGATAAGAGGATGGCAGAGGATGAGATGCTTGGATGGCATTACTGATTCAAGGGACATGAACTTAATTGAACTCTGGGAGATGGTGAAGGACAGGGAGGCCTGGTGTGCTGCAGTCCATGGAGTCACAAAGAGTTGGACATGACGTTGTGAGTAAACAACAACAACCATGGGGGTAAATTGTGATATGGGGCACCTAAAGTATGTTTTCTTTCAGGCTTTTGTTTTCTGAAAGACTGAATTCTGGAGGATGTTTTGTAAGTAAGGTTGAAAGAATCCCGTGCTTTGAAGAGAGTGGCTCTCAGGTTCAGTGGGTAATGATGAGGGTCCCTAAGGCTGAGACAGAGACAGGGTCCCTAGGAGCTTTGGTTTTGCAGATCTGTGTCCAGAACCCTGGTAGATGAGCACAACCAAGGGCTGCATCTCACAAATCTGGACTCTCTGCCCTGAGTTCCCAGCTTCAGGGGACTCCAGTGCCTAGGGCTGGTGAATGTGGGGCTGAATTACTGCATGTAAAGTTAGATGACCATGTGTGTCAGCCTTTCTGGAACAGCCCTGGCTTATTCTGTGTTATCCTGGAGTAATTTTAAGGCCTCCCTTTTCACACTTCAGTGGGCCCCATTTGGGATGATAAATTGTAAAGTCACCCTTAACATATTTCAGAGACCAGGCAGGACTGTGCAGTAAGGATTTTAGTGGTGAGAAGTGTGGACAATAGTGAAGTGAAGTGAAAGTGTTAGTTCCTCAGTTGTGTCTGACTCTTTGTAACCCCACAGACTGTAGCCCACCAGGCTCCTCTGTCCATGGGATTCTCCAGGCAAGAAATACTGGAGTGGGTAGCCATTTCCTTCTCTAGGGAATCTTCCCCACCCAGGGATCAAACCCAGGTCTCCTGCATTGCAGGCAGATCCTTTACCATCTGAGCCACCAGGGAAGGCTGTGGACAACAGTAAATTAGTAAGAAATCCTCAACCAAATCTCAGTAGATGGAAATTCCTCACGTGTAACTTCACATAGCCCTTCCCAGGGGCTGGGGTTGGATCCCATCTTCTGCCTTTTCTGGCTTCCAAATCTTTACCTTTCAGTCTGTGATATAGGACATGCTTCAGATTCTTCTAAAACATCACGGATAAATTTCTCACCAGGGCCCACGCATTCAATAAAACATAGAAATGCCTGGTGTTATGGACTGAATGTGTGTCTCTGCCAAGATCATATGTAGAAATCCTAGGTCCAAAGTGGTGGTTTTAGGAGATGAGGGCTTTGAGGAATGCTTAGGTTGTGAGGGCAGAGCCCTCATATGGGATCAATATGCTTATACAAAGAGACACTGACATGTGGCCTCTCTCTGCTCTCTGCTGGGTGAGGAAGTGGCTGTTTATAAACCAGAAGGGCCTCCCAGAGTCCAACTGCATGGGGTATATTGACCAGCCAACAGTGAGAAATGTCTGCTGCTGAAGCCACCCAGTCTGTGGTATTTTGTAATAGCAGCCAGACTGATTAAGGTGCTCAGGAACTTATATTTGGTTAATAACACATGGCTCAAGTGGTAAACAATCCACCTGTCAGTGCAGGAACCACAGGAGACACAGGTTCGATCCCTGGGTTGGGAAGATCCCCTGGAGTAGGAAATAGTTACCCACTCCAGTATTCTTGCCTGGAGAATCCCATGGACAGAGGAGCCCGGCGGGCTGCAGTCCATGGGGTCAGACACGACTGAGAACACGCATGCACTATAAACATGTAGGTCCTTTATCACAGGGCATCCTCCACTGCTGCTTTCCTGGCCACCTCCTTATAGCCACATGGGACTCCCCCAATGATCCTTCAACTTTTCAGCCAGGTCCCCAGCTCAGGGCTTCAGCCTTTGATGTCTCTTCCTCTGGCGATGCTCTTGTAGATTTTTATGCACATCCTGCTCCCTCACCTGAAATCAGGTCTCTGCTTGCATGTCCTTTCCTCACTGGCCCTCCCACAGCAGACCACAGCAGACCTAGCTAAGGGCATTCATACAGCCCCTTCCTGTTCCTCTGGACTGTCTATTCTCTTGCTGGGCTTTATTTCTCCCTTTAGTTTTTTCTTTTTCATTCGTTCTTCTTCTTTTTTAAAAAATGTGAATGTCATGATATCTTAACTCTGGGGAAAAGTTTCTTTTTTTCTAGTGGATATGGGTTTTCCCATAGTTCATTTTTTTAAGATTAATTTTTATTGGAATATAGTTGCTTTACAACATCATGTTAGTTTCCACTGTACAGTAAAGTGAATCAGCTATGCATATACATATATCCCCTCTGTTTTGGATTTCCTTCCTGTTTAGGTCACCACAGAGCCCTGAGTAGAGTTCCCTTTGCTATACAGCAGGTTCTCATTAGTTTATTTTATACACAGTGTAAATAGTATATATGTGTCAATCCCAGTCTCCCAATTCATCCCACTCCCACTTCCCTCCTTGCTGTCTGTATGTTTATTCTGTATGTCTGTGTCTCTATTTCTGTTTTGCAGATAAAAGCATCTATACCATTTTTCTAGATTCCACATTTATACCCTAATTTAATATACAATATCCCATAGTTCTTAATATTTTTTGACATGCAACATCCTTACTTGCATATCTGATTACTAACCCTCTTCTCCTCATAAGGTAGGCTATAAGGGGTCAGGGATTTGTTTTCCTGCCTGAATTCCTGGTTCCTTGAACAGTGTTTGGCACACACTTGGCACTCAGTAAATACACACTCCAAGGGGAAAAAAAAGACTCATACAGTCATGGAAACGATCACTGAATAGAATGACAGAGATATTAGTCTCATTCATAACATCATCTTTCTAAAGGAAGAAAGAAATCACATATCAAGAAAGAAATCACATATCAATTTTTACCTGATTCCATAGGCCCCAGTCATTTGGGACATGGTTTGGCCAGATCTTGAATAAATATTAGGCAGAGAGATATTAGTCTCATTCATAACATCATCTTTCTAAAGGAAGAAAGAAATCACATATCAAGAAAGAAATCACATATCAATTTTTACCTGACTCCATAGGCCCCAGTCATTTGGGACATGGTTTGGCCAGATCTTGAATAAATATTAGGCCACCTTAGAGGCTTCTAGATGGAAGTGAGCTCTTGAGTGACTATTAAAAATCAGTCCTCCAGATACAATAGCAGAAGGGAGTCCTGGGTAATTTCAAGTCATGTAAGAGTGCATCAAGATTTCTTCACCGAAACCAGGCTCTGTGGTTTAGCTTGAGTCTAGAGAGGCACACAGCCTTCAATCCTATTGACATACTGTGTACAAAATAGAGCTCCTAACTCCTTGTGGGGGCTACCAGATAATTAATTTTGCTTTTCTCTTGCTGCCTTTTGAATCCTCTAATTTTGCCACTTTTATTATAGTATGTCTTGGTGTGGGTCTGTTTGGATTCATCTTGTTTGGGACCCTCTCTTCTTCCTGTACCTGGATATGTTTCCTTCTTTAGGTTTGGGAAGTTTTCAGTGATAATTTCTTCAAATACCATTTTGATCCCCTACACACCTCATGATCCTACCACATTGGACTCCATGGCTGATGGCCTGGTGGTGTGCCTGTAGTTACACAATTTTGCAACATCCACCAGCATGACCATTGATGCCATAGCAGATAAACCAGCAGCACTCATGTTTTTCAGCAACCATTTTCTGACACTGGTGGTGCTGAATAAATACTTGTTGTGACTCAAATGTGCATGCACATCCTTTAATATTCTAATGACATGAAGAATGGTATTTAAGGTGATAGTACAACAATGCTTCTAGGTTTAATTCCCCCCCCCCCCGCCCCAAGTATGTTTTCTTTAGTCTACATTTATAGAGTTCCAAATGAAGTAGTCAATTGTTTGGTTGGATGTTTCAAATAAAAAGTTTAGCTGAATAATTCAGGTCTAATCTGAAAACTGTAATGTCACTTACTCATTTTGGCTATTTCCATGCATTCTACTAATAAGAATTTTCTAAGACTCCTTTCAATTTGGATATCCATGGTGAGAAAGAAAAGGATGTGCAGGAAGAGGACAATAATATTTGTTGGATACCTTCTATAGGCCAGCCTCCAGGCAAACCCTACCTGTGAAAGTGAAAGATGTGTCTGACTCCTTGCAACCCTGTGGACTACACAGTCCATGGAATTCTCCAGGCCAGAATACTGGAGTGGGTAGCCTATCCCTTCTCCAGTGGATCTTCCTGACCCAGAAATCAAACCAGGGTCTCCCACATTGCAGGTAGATTCTTTACCAGTTGAGCCACAAGGGAAGCCCCTTCTTACCTGTCTATCTAATTATCTGTCTATCCATCCATCTAATCTTCTGGCATCTATCTAATTATTTACCTGTCGTCTATCTAATTATCTATCCATCCACCCATCCATTCATCATCTACCTATCCATCCTTATAATCATCTATTATATATTTATCTAATTACCTATCCATTTATCTAATTATCTATCTATCCATCTAATCATCTATCTTAACCAGACATTCACACATCACATATGTAAAATATCATCTGAAATATCTAGAAATTAAAGAAAGATAATATTGCTCTTGAATTATCCAGAGACTTGCTTCAGGTTGGCTCTAATTTCTGCTAAGAGATCTTTGAATATATTCCATTAAGTGTTGTTTAAAATAGCACCTAAATGCGTCCCTTTAAAAGTACTAGCATCCTATGTTTTGTGAAGCATAATGATAAATCTGTCATTTTAATCAGCTTTTCTCTATCATTAGTTATAATGCAGCTATTAGGTTAACAATACTGCTGCTATATAAGGTGCACTAATTTTACATTAGGATTAAATGTTAAGGAAAATTATATCTTCCTTCAAGAAAGTTATTGAAGTATAAATATAGTATAATAGTGTCTGAATACCTTTCAGAGAACATCTAGGCAACTGCTTTTTAAACAGAAAGAGGTCACTGAGGACACAGGATCTAAATAATCCAGGTTATTATAATATCTAAAAGATGACCAATAATAGAATGGAAAATAGACTATTCTGAGTAATAAAATAATCCAGATGGGACTTCAAGGGGTCGTTTGCTTTAGAATTCTGCTAGATTTCAATTTCAGTTGAAGTCCACAGATCACTGGAGAACTGAGATACTTAAGGTATGTCAGAGAGACGGATGGACAGGCAGCTGCAGTGCAGAGGCAAGAATGCTTCAGTCTCTCAGCCTTAGATTCCTTCTACACTCCTGACACATAAGTGAAAATATCTATTTAGATAACTGCTGGAAATTATGCCTGCAACTTTGATCTAAATCAGTGTCAGCAAAGTAAAGGCCAGGCAATAATTTAGGCTTTTCTTGCCAGAAGCTCTGTCCCAAACACTTAACTCTGCTCTTGCAGATGAGAAACTGCCTTGGACAAGGTAAGTGAATAGCGGGGGCTGGGTTCCAATAACACTCTGATTTAAAACAAAACAAAACAAAACAAAACAAAACATGACTAGCCCCACTTGGCCCAGGCCACGGTTTGCTGATCACTACTCTGAATAGCAAATAGTACATTTTAAAATCTTATGGCAAATTCTTTAAGTGCTACTATTTCCTAGTAGAATTCATGTCTGAGATATATTTCTAGGTTTCAGATTTTTAACACATTTTGAATGAGTTGTTTTTGTTTTCATATGCAGTTATCGAAATTAGACAAATATTTATCTGCCCCTCACTACAAGTTAGCTGCTTGTCTAGGTGCTAATGATGCCCTAGTGAATAAAAGGATCAAAGACCTTTGCCTCATGATACTTATATCCCAGTGGGAGAGAGATGGATGATAATATATGAATAAATCACGTAGTATTTTTGAAGGTGACACATGCCTTGGAAGCAGAATAAGTGTGGGACAGGGCAAAGAGGATGAAGACAGTGACGTGGGGGATGATGGCAGTTTGCTTCATCAGACTGAGTGGTCAGGGCGGAGGTCATGCAAATGAATGTAAGCCAACTGGAAGATGCAGTGCAGATGTCTGGAAGAGCTTCTTGAGGAGGAGAGGCCAGAGCTAAGGTTGTAAACAGACAGGGGCCAGTGTGGCAGGAGGTGAGTGCTGAGCAAGGAGTTGGGGGGAGGGGCAGGCAGAGATGCAGAACTAAACCAGAGGCAAGAATGGGGCAGGGCCAGGCCCACTGGGAGGGTTTCACTTCTGCTGTGAAAGAAACACCGGACCTCTGAGAGACTTTAAACAGAAGAGTGACGTAAGATGTTTACATCATCAGGGGGAGTTTATGATGTTAGACCCCTAGCTAGTAGTAAAATACAATGAAGGCTAACAGTAGAGAGTGAGGCTCTAGTAACTCCAGGTATCATACCATGCCCATATTCTTGAATTTGAGAAATTGAGTATTTCCTGCCATGTCAGTAAACAGGAATGTAACAGTCATCAGCAATTGCAGCCACAATGGATAGTGAGTTGGTGAGCCCTGAGAAAACTTAGGAAGGAATGAATTGCCATCCAGCAGTAATCAGACTGCAGCCACCAGACTGCAGCCACTCCCCATTGTGAGCTCTGAGGAAACTCAGAAGGTGAAAACACAGGATTCTGGCCCCAGAGAACTGAGGTACATGTCAGAGAAATAATTTCAGTGGGCCCAGACTCTTGCATCTTCCCACACACAGAAAAGTACTAAATTCCTTAACTTGAGATATCTGGTTTTCTTCTTCATTTACAATAATCTTTTGATGTTCAGAATTTGTTGCAAAACCACATATCCTCGCTCCCCTCTCGCCTCCTCAGAGTAGTTCTGTCAGGGTTACTTGAGTTTTTGCCTTCTGGATTTGAAGTCCTAAACATTCTCACCAAATAAAACATAACTCTCAACTTTTAGGTTGTGAATATTTTTAAGTCTATAGATTGAAGAAGCTTATACTAGCCTCTTCCCAGAAACATAGCTATCCAGCACTCAGAAACCTCTGAGAAAGAACTCGCCATCATTTTGTGGGAATATACTTTTGCTGTAGATATATAAAATGTTTTCTCCTTATCTTTTCATGGCAGGCATGTAAGTGTGACTTACCACATCCAGGCTGAGTAATCCCAGGCAGACATGCATAAATCATACATAGAGCTGCCTCTGTGACATGTGTTCACCAGCAGATCCCAGCTTCACAGCCTTCGTTTACATAGGTCACTTTATTTAGATGGTGCTTACTGGTAATATTAAGTCATCAGAGTTCATATTCTTGTGAAAATTCTCCCTGGAAGCCAACTCATTCATAATGAAAACCACATTTTGAGCAGTGAAATAGTTCAGCTGGTTACCCTGGTAGGACATATTCATCTTCTTGAGCTCCCTTCAGCTTTCTAAGTATTTTGTGTTTACGTGAGACATTGTCTTCTGAATTCAAGCTGAATGATACATAAAGTCGGTGACAGGCAAACAGCTCTTTTCTCTGCTACCCGAGAAGCTGTTGTCAAGAAAATGCTCTGTTCATTGGAGAAGTGATCAAAGACTCTGCTTAGCTATTACTATGTCTGTGATCAGATGAAGTTGCTCAACTGGAAGAAGATTGCAAAACTAACAGATTAGAAGAACTCAACCAGAGAAATATTGCTCCAGAAGTAAATCCCCCTAAGATACAACAAGTTGACTTCAAGTCAACCCAGTGCCATGGTTGTTGTTAGCCTTCATCCCACCAAAGCACCCACTTGTGGGGTTTAGGTCATTTGATGTTGCCACATGAGAACCTTCACTTTGTGAGTCCCCGATACACATGGTCTTCATGTTTTGTTGAAAATATACAGTTTTATTATTTCTGTTTATCCCTTTAGTAACTGAAAACTGAGACAGAGTTAAGTTGATTCCTATATAAACTCTTCAAAAAGGCATTTTGTTAAGGCTTTGTTTTTGGTAGAAGTTGTGCCAAATCATCTTCATTAAGAGAGCTATAGCAATTACAACTTCACAACTAATTCAATTTTAACCTTTCCCCCCCCAGGCTCCTCTTCTTTTCTACCAGTTCAGTTCAGTTGCTCAGTCATGCCACTGGGCAAAGAGTCGCCCAACTCTTTGCAACCCCATGGACTGTAGCACATCAGGCTACCTGTACATCACTAACTCCCGGAGCTTGCCTAAATTCATGTTCATTGAGTCGGTGATGCTGTCCAACCATCTCACCCTCTGTCGTCCCCTTCCCCTTCTGTCTTCAATCTTTCCCAGCATCAGGGTCTTTTCCAATGAGTCAGTTCTTTGCATCAGGTGGCCAAAGTATTGGAGCTTCAGCTTCAGCATCAGTCCTTCCAATGAATATTCAGGACCGATTTCCTTTAGGAGTGACTTGTTCTTTTCCATATTTACCCACATTCTCACTATCTTCTTTGGTAATTCTTTGTCTGTTATTAAATTAGATAATAAGCATGAAAAAGAATTTTAAACTAAAATTTAGTTTAAATCTTTGACTAAAGATTTAATTTTAAGTTAAGAATGTTTTTAAGTTTCATTAAGACTATCTTAGTAATCAACTTAAGCTGTACTTCACTGCGTGATTTTAGAATGCTATCCATTAAAATTTAGCTAAAATTTCAAAGAGTTATTAGGACCCTTTTGAGGCAGTTTTTCTTTTTGGTACTGTGTGCCCTCAACTGCACATACTTTTGTGTGCTGCATCTCAGATTCCTCAGGGCAATGCAGAAAATGGCTTGTCCACAGCATCAGGCCTTATCTCTCCTTGCTCATGGACCAAATACCCTCACTCTGCACATGTATAAGTCAGACTCCTAGCAGGAAATAGATGGCAACCTCAGGCTCATTAATTGAGCAACAAGCATTTAATAAGGACTATTTTAAAAGAGGTGGGCAGCTCTTGAGGAAAGCAATAAGGATGATGACTACACCAGGATGGTAACAATGAAACCATGATTATTCTTATTTTCTGAGGGGCCATCACTGGAGTCCAGAGAATGAGAGAGTTGTGTAGAGAAGGAAAGTCCCCTGAGGGGAGCTTTGTCTTTGGTTGAAGGAAGGTCCCTTGAGGGGAGCTGTGTCCTTGGTTGAAGGAAGGTCCTCTTAAAGGAGTTGTGTCTTTGGTTGAGAACTGTGACCCACTCATGGTAACCCTTATAAGAGGATCCAAAGAAACATATTTCAGGACTTCATGCTTCTCCATCCTCGAATCTCTTTTCAGTATTCCTTCATTGGATGAATCCAACCAGAAACCAGAGAGCAAGGGAGACTTTTGGCTCATTTCTCACAGGCCAGACTCCCAGGACACAATGCAAAGTGCAGATGGTAGAGAGTGGATCTCAAGAGGCCAATAGAAGCTTTTCCAGCACAGCTTCCACACAAGTTCACTGTCCACCTGGACAGAGTTCTTTCAGAAGGGCCTCTTGAGAGGCTTATGTAAGAATCATGGCCTGTGTAATAAACTTCTGTAGTCAGCCCTTCCAATATATCTGTGATCAGCATGCTGTCATCAGAATTTTTTAAAATTTTAAGTGGTTAATTGGCACCTGCCCTTAGTTTAGTGGAACTACTTAGGCATTGACAGGGGTTTAAAACACAAGCCTGAAGGGAATCAATACAAACAAAGAAGATTTGGATGATGACTGGTGGCACCTATTCAAACTATCTTTTTCAATAATGGAATAGACTTCAGAATGTCATTAAATGTTAAAATCACTTTGAAGTATTTTATTCATTCTCTTTGGACCAAAATGCCATTCATGTCTTTAGAGATACAGCTGTTCAAGGAAGCTCCAACATGTTGGGTGGTTCCCCAGCTGGAAGCTGACTGTCCACACCAAATATCCCCCTTATGCCTTTCTGAGCCAGGCACAGCTGTAGGCATGGAGGTGCCCACTGTTTGAAGGGTAGGTAGGTGTTCAGTTTGATTGCACAATATTTTTGGCTTGTTTTTTGTCTGTTTTTTAATTAGTGTTTTCAGATGTGTTATATCTTCTCAAATTCAATGTAGTCTGTTAGTTAACTAATATCCCCTAGAATTTGAGTTTATGACCCTTAGTCTATGCTCAGAAACAAAACTCTGACCTGTGTACAAATAAAGATGAAAAGGAAAGCATCCTTAGTCAGTCAGGGCTTCCCTGGTGGCTCAGATGGTGCATAATCTGCCTGCAGTGTAGGAGACTAGGTTTGATCCTTGGGTCAGGAAGATCCCTTGGAGAAGGAAATGGCAACCCACTCCAGTATTCTTGCCTGGAGTGTTCCATGAGCAGAGGAACCAGGCAAGCTACAGTCCATGGGGTTGCAAAGAGTCAGACATGACAGAGATGAACACTTTCACTTTCAGAGCGATCTAATCTGTGTCCCACTCATAACTGTCTCAGTCATAATAACTAGTGTAGTTCAATTTATTGATTAGTTTTGCTGTATTGACATTTTAGAATTTTTTTCATTTTAATATGTGATACAACTTAGCAGACTATATGTTAATGATCACTGTATGAGTTCTTCTAAGTGGTATACCAGATACCCACTTCTTAACTGAATTGCTTGAGTTGGATTTAGTGCATCTCATCTAACCAAATCTCCTGAGGCTTCAAAGGAAATATTGATTCTTATTTTGACTCATAAAACAGCATAAAGACTTTAGGGCAAAACACAGTTCTCATTAGAATTGGTTTCCTTTCTAACAGGGTTAAATTGTCAGAATTTTCTTGGCTTTTTCTTGCCAAGACTGTATATGATATTCTGATTGTATTCTCAGAATATTTTCTTGTTTCATGTTTGATGCCATTTTCAATACCTTAGAGCTCTACTATGAATCTCTTCTCTACTCTTGGCTTACTTTTGCATTTTCCAGGGAAAAGGTATCTAGGATTTCTCTTTCCATATTACAACAGGTCCATTTTGAAGATCTACAGGTTGCCCTTACTTGAATAAAATCAATAAAGATTCTTTTCCATTGTAGTCTTCTAGCAAACCGAATAAAAGAAAATTGATTGCATATTTGCTGCTATGATGAAATACCTGTTTCCAGTAAGTTCTAGATAGAGATCTTTTTCTTTCTTCCAGAATTGACTCAGTTTGGGGTAGGAACATCATTCTACTGAGCATTGTCCCTTCTATTATTCTTCCAGAGAGGAGGGGAGGCTACTTTTGAATATAAGGTGATGGGTCTGCATTTCTGCAGTGAGGGGTTGGGGAGGGAGAGGGCTGCTTCTGTTGGAGCCTCCTGTACAACATTAAGATTGAACCAAGATGGAATGATTTTCTCTCTCTGAGGAGCTTTTTAATTTGCAATGAAAAAAGCCAAAATTTCTTTCTAAAAATTTAGGCTTAGACTGGTAAGTATTAAGAATCTGTTGTTTGGCATTGCAACCCAGATAACAGGCATCCAGGCCGTATGGAAGAGCAACTCACTTGTACTGAATGGAAGATTTCCATGGAAGAATATTCAGGTTCCATGGAAAAAGATATGGAACATTTAAAACTAGCCTTACATTTAGGTTTCTTCCACGTTCTAAGCTATTGTAAACTGCGCTGACATGAACACTGTGGTGCACACTCCAAACTAATACAACATTGTAAATCAATTATACTCCAATAAAATAAAACACATAAACAAAAAAACAGAATTTAAAACTAACCTTACAGCTAATCAATAAAATGAAGGGAAAAGTTCAATGACATTTTCTGCATAGAGATTCCTGTACCTTATTTATGGATATTTCCCCCCCTCACAATATTGTCACTGTTGTTATTCAGTGACTCAGTCATGTCTGACTGTTTGCAGCCCAATGAACTGCAGCATGCCAGGCTTCTCTCTCCTTCACCATCTCCTGGACTTTGCTCAAACTCATATCCATTGAGTCGGTGATGCCATCCAACCATCTCATGCTCTGTCATCCTCTTCTCCTCCTACCTTCTATGTTTCCCAGTATCAGGGTCTTTTCCAGTGAGTTGGCTCACAATATAGAAACAAATAATTGCTTGTGAACCAGGGACTTAATTTTTTTCTCACAAAAAAAGTCCATGTAAAAAAATAGTATCATTTCCCCTCTTACAATGGTATTTCCAATAGTAGTCTCAATTATAGAAACCAAGTTCAGGTTTAAGATTCACGATTTTCTGAGTCCCTATTGTAAGGTTTGTTCTATTAAAATGAATGCTTTTGTGAATTTATGTAGTTCACAAAATGTGAACCAAGGATATCTAGTCCAACTGTGACCTATAGTGGAAAATATCTTGTGGCAAAGGGTAATCCATTCTTGCCTGGAAAATCTTGTGTGGACAGAGAAGCCTGGCAGGCTGTAGTCCATGGGGTCACACAGAGTCAGACACGACTGGGTGACTAAGCGCACAGCACGTGCAGAGTCCCCTGCAACCACTGAAGGAGAGACTTCTAATGCCATTTCCACTGAGGCGTAAATTGAATCACAGAGATACTTACACTTTATGTTCCACTGTGATCTGCTAAGAGCCTAACAGTTAAATGTAAATTTGTTATTTAACAAATAAGTATTTAGTCTGTACTGTGTGGTGAGCATTTTTCAATAGTAAATGAAAAACCTATGAAGGCAGGAAATTGGAGTGGGAGGTGAGCTGCAGAAATACAATAGCCATGCAAAACAATACTAAATGATTAATTCTTGAATATATCCCTAAAGGGAAAAATGCAGGACTTCCCATTTAAATGTAGAAGTGATGCTATCTAAAAGACAGGA
The DNA here is from genome assembly GCF_963930625.1 of Muntiacus reevesi. Classification (NCBI taxonomy): domain Eukaryota; kingdom Metazoa; phylum Chordata; class Mammalia; order Artiodactyla; family Cervidae; genus Muntiacus; species Muntiacus reevesi. Next base: position 29,272,259 of record NC_089261.1, read on the forward strand.
GGAATTTGGAAGCATCCAGGACACAGTATCATTGTTGATGCTTTTTAAATTTTAGGCTTATATGCACTCTAATAATGATCTGGTGGCTGGATTTGCCCAAGCAGGGTTGGAATACCTTATCATATGTTTAGACCAATGCCTGGCACTTCCTACAGTGATTGAGAACCAGAGAAACTAGAGCAAGGAAAGTCATAATTTTCTGAAATTCAGTTTTTTAAAGGAGAAATTAAATTAACTAATAGAAATATTATAAAATATGAATGTCTCAAAAACCTGCATTCAGGATTAAGATTTATGCTTCTTCACAATATTTACAGTTAATTTATTTCATTTGATTACAGGTTAGAAAGTTATTCTGTGTTATGTCATTGATACCCAGAATATATGCATTTGGATATGAGCCTTAAAGAATTGATGATTTTTGAACCATAGTATCTTAAAGTTTTTGAACACCAGCACTTTCAATATTTTAGTCTGGGTAAATATGTAGGATTAAGCAAGAAAGAAAAGGGACTATTTGGAGAGGTCTGACAGAATGTGGTCCACTGGAGAAAGGAATGGCAAACCACTTCCATATTCTTGCCCTGAGAACCCCATGAACAGTATGAGATGGCAAAAAGATAGGACACTGAAAGATGAATTCCTCAGGTCAGAGGGGCCCAATAAGTTACTGGAGATCAGTGGAGAAATAACTCCGGAAAGAATGAAAGGATGGAGCCAAAGCAAAAACAACACTCAGCTGTGGATGTGACTGGTGATAGAAGCAAGGTCTGATGCTGTAAAGAGCAATATTGCATAGGAACCTGGAATGTTAGGTCCATGAATCAAGGCAAATCAGATGTGGTCAAACAGGAGATGGCAAGAGTGAACGTCGACATTTTAGGAATCAGCGAACTAAAACGGATTGGAATGGGTAAATTTAGCTCAGAAGACCATTATATCTACTACTGTGGGTAAGAATCCCTTAGAAGTAGAGTAGCCATCATAGTCAACAAAAGAGTATGAAATGCAATACTTGGATACAGTCTTAAAAATGACAGAATGATCTCTGTTCACTTCCAAGGCAAACCATTCAATATCACAGTAATCCAAGTCTAAGCCCCGACCAGTAACATTGAAGAAGCTGAAGCTGAATGGTTCTATGAAGACCTACAAGATCCTTTAGAACTAACACCCAAAAAAGATGTCCTTTTCATTACAGGAGACTGGAATGCAAAAGTAGGAAGTCAAGAAACACCTGGACTAACAAGCACATTTGGCCTAAGAATACAGAATGAAGGAGGGCAAAGGCTAATAGAGTTTTGCCAAGAGAATGCACTGGTCATAGCAAACACCCTCCTCCAACAACACAAGAGTAGGCTCTACACATGGACATCACCAGATGGTCAACTTCGAAATCAAATTGATTATATTCTTTGCACCAAAGATGGAGAAGCTCTATACAGTCAGCAAAAACAAGACTTGGAGCTGACTGTGGCTCAGATCATGAACTCCTTATTACCAAATTCAGACTTAAATGGAAGAAAGTGGGGATAACCACTAGACCATTCAGGTATGACTTAAATCAAATCCCTTATGATTATACAGTGATAGTGAGAAATAGATTTAAGGGACTAGATCTGATAGACAGAGTGTCTGATGAACTATGGACAGAGGTTTGTGACACTGTACAGGAGACAGGGGTCAAGACCATCCCCAAGAAAAAGAAATGCAAAAAAGCAAAATGGTTGTCTGAGGAGGTCTTACAAATAGCTGTGAAAAGAAGAGAAGTGAAAGGCAAAGGAGAAAAGGAAAGATGTACCTATTTAATGCAGAGTTCCAAAGAATTGCATCAATGCAAAGAAATAGAGGAAAACAATAGAATGGGAAAGACTAGAAATCTCTTCAAGAAAGTCAGACATACCAAGGGAACATTTCATGCAAAGATGGGCTCAATAAAGGACAGAAATGGTATGGACCTAACAGAAGCAAAAGATATTAAGAATATATTAAGAATACATAGAAGAACTGTATAAAGAAGATCTTCATGACCCAGATAATCACGATGGTATAATCACTCACCTAGAGTCAGATATCCTGGAATGTGAAGTCAAGTGGGCCTTAGGGAGCCTCACCGCAAACAAAGCTAGAAGTGATGGATTTCCAGTTGAGGTATTTCAAATCCTAAAAGATTATCCTGTGAAAGTGCTGCACTCAATATGTCAGCAAATTTGGAAAACTTGGTAGTGGCCACAGGGCTGGAAAAGGTCAGTTTTCATTCCAATCCCAAAGAAAGGCAATGCCAAAGAATGCTCAAACTACTGCACAATTGCACTCATCTCACATGTTAGTAAAGTAATGCTCAAAATTCTCCAAGCCAAGCTTCAGCAATACGTGAACCATGAACTTCCAGATGTTCAAGCTGGTTTTAGAAAAGGCAGACAAACCAGATATCAAATTTCCAATATCTGCTGGATCATTGAAAAAGCAACAGGTTTCCAGAAAAACATCTATTTCTGCCTTATTGATTATGCCAAGGCCTTTGACTGTGTGGATCACAATAAACTGTGGAAAATTCTGAAAGAGATGGGAATACCAGACCACCTGACCTGCCTCTTGAGAAACCTGTATGCAGGTCAGGAAGCAACAGTTAGAACTGAACACGGAGCAAGAGACTGGTTCCAAATAGGAAAAGGAGTATGTCAAGATTGTTTATTGTCACCCTGCTTTTTTAACTTATATGCAGAGTACATCATGAGAAACGCTGGGCTGGAAGAAGCACAAGCTGGAATCAAGATTGCCAGGAGAAATATCAATAACCTCAGATATGCAGATGACACCACCCTTATGGCAGAAAGCGAAGAACTACTAAAGAGCCTCTTGATGAAAGTGAAAAAAGAGAGTGAAGAAGTTGGTTTAAAGCTCAACATTCAGGAGATAAGATCATGGCATCTGGTCCCATCATTTCATGGCAAAGAGAAGGGGAAACAGTGGAAACAGTGTCAGACTTTATTTTTTTGGGCTCCAAAATCACTGCAGATGGTTACTGCAGTCATGAAATTAAAAGATGCTTACTCCTTGGAAGAAAAGTTGTGACCAACCTAGACAGCATATTAAAAAGCAGAGCCATTACTTTGTCAACAGTGGTCAATCTAGTCAAGGTTATGGTTTTTCCAGTAGTCATGTATGGATGTGAGAGTTGGACTATAAAGAAAGCTGAGCACCAAAGAATTGATGCTTTTGAACTGTGGTGTTGGAGAAGACTCTTGATATTCCCTTGAACTGCAAGGAGATCCAACGAGTTCATTCTAAAGGAGATCATTCCTGGGTATTCATTGGAAGGACTGATGTTGAAGCTGAAACTCCAATACTTTGGCTGCCTGATGTGAAGAGCTGACTCATTTGATAAGACCCTGATTCTGGGAAAGATTGAGGGCAGGAGGAGAAGGGTATGACAGAGGATGAGATGGTTGGATGGCCTCATGGACTCAATGGACATGAGTTTGGGTAAACTCTGGGAGTTGGTGATGGACAGGGAGGCCTGGCATACTGTGGTTCATGGGGTCACAAAGAGTTGGACATGACGGAGCAACTGAACTGAACTGAAAAGGGCCTACGGGTCACAGATATACAAGTTTGCGTCTCCTTTTTAAAAAAGCATTGCTTGTTATTCATGTCCCTTACCCAAGGTTCCTCCTTGTAAATGCTATTTAGAGCCTGGCAAATCCATTTTTTTTGTAGCTTGAAAGGGAGATAAGCAACAAAAATTAAATCATACAATGTGTTTCCATTTTCCCTTGAGTTAAGACTGAGTTAAGTGATTTGTTATGTCCAGGGCAGTCTTGGTTACCATTGGAAAATCTTCACCTACTCTTGAGGAGCCTGCTGATAATTTAGTCTGCTGATGTTTGCATCTGCAAGAACCTGGCACCTGTGAGATTCATCCCAGAGTGACTTCTGGTACAGAATTGTGTTTAGATTAATTTCCCCCTTTATTCTGGATTCACCTCCTGCTTCCCAATTTTTGGTTCCTGTCCTTTTTGGCATCATGAAGGAATGGTATTTCAAGATCATCATCTATTTTGTTCCTCCTTGTACAACTTCCTTTTTGGTCCTTGGCATGGGATTTACTCCAACACTAGTTTTGCCCCTGCTAAGAGGTCTCCTCTGAGGCCTGGCTCAGAGAGCTGGCCTGAAGGGCCCAGTTTTGTGGGGTCTACTGCCCCTCTCCTGAGTCTGGGCTGTGCAGGCAATAAGCCAGATGAATGCCTCTCGTATTTTAGCATAGATTTCAACATCGTATTTTTCTGAGTCATCATATCTGTATTTTAGTTATCTCTTTAATTATATGTCCATTTGTATGAGCTCTCCCAAATCCCTTATTAAAAAGCATGGGTTTTATGAATTAAAATAATGATTATGATGCAAAGAGTTTATTTAATAAAATTTAATTCTATAATTTCTTAGAGAATTCTAAATTGGTTATTGTAAGACCTATAAACATAACTATGAAAATCCAGCTTTTCTGCTAAGACCACTAAACTGTGCTTTTGAAGATATATTTGTATCGATGTGTATGTGTGCATTTCTTAAGACTTTAATTTTTAGAGACACTTTAGATTCACAGCAAAATTTTGTGAAGTACAGAGATTTCCCATCTACTCCTCCCCCACATGTGCACAGCCCCCCACATTGTCAACATCCCACCAGATAGTACATTTGTTATAATTGATGCATCTACACAGACACATCACTATTACCCAAAGTCCATAGTTTACATTAGGGTCACTTTCGCTGTTGTACATTCTATGAGTTCGAACACATGTCAAATGACATCTATTCATCATCTTTTTCCTCACTTTTCTCAAGCTCATTTCAGTTACTTTAGTCCTTTGCATATCTGTCTGCATCTATGCCTGCCTCTCAATCTACACATATATTTTGAAAACAATTCTCAGAGTTTACAAATTGCTCAAGCTTACCAAAGTGGAGAAACCAGTCACTCTAATGACCCCTTTTGTCATTAAGAAACTCATATAATAAAGAGACTTGGTCTGTCTGGTTACATGGCAAAAATGTATTTGCTTTAACAGGAGCAATAAAAATGTGGGCAGAATTAAGAGACAGCAAAATGAATAAGATAATGTGGATACAGTCTTGTTGGTATTGGGTTCAAATCTCAAGTGTGCTTTATAATAACTTTATTATTTAAAGCAAGTCATTTAAAAAATTTATTTTCAATCCTTCAGTGATATAACTATTTCACCTACCCCTTGTAAGTATAAACCAGTTTATATGTTGATACTTTTATGCAGATCACAAAATACGTAATGATAGTTCATATCTTTGTATGTACAGTAGGAGTCCATTCTGTGGGTGAGCTACTGCTTGTCTATTCACTACTTGAGAGACTTGTGAGTTGGTTCTTTTGGGGGGCTATTCCAAACAAAGACATAAAAATCTTTGTGAGAAATGTGCTCATTTCTAGGAGTTGAGTGATATTTTGCTTTTTACAAAATGCCTAAATTATATACATAAATAATCATATCATTTTGTGTTACCACCAGCAATTTATGACAGTTCCAATTACCCCACATACTCACTAGTACTTGGTATAGTAAGCCTTTTTACTTTTAGATATTGTATTTTACATGCAGTGATCTAATCAATGTGATTTTAATTTGTATTTACTAACGACTGAAGTGACTTAGCAGCAGCAGCAATGACTTTGAGAATATTTTTCTTTTGGGTGTTTTTAAAGAAATCATTGTAAACCCCAGACCCAAAGTTTTCTCCCCATGTATTATTATTCTAGAAATGTTATAGTTGTAAACTCTTACATTTAGTTCTTTTTTGAAAATTTTATTGAAGTATTGTTAGTTTATAATGTATTAGTTTCAGGTATACAGCAAAGTGATTTATATATGATAAAGTCATATATATGATATATATGAATAATGTATATATCCTTTTTTATGTCTTTTCCATTATAGGTTATTGCAAGATATTGAGCATAGTTCCCTGTAATATACGGTAGGCCCTTGTTGATTATCTATTTTATATATAGTAGTATGTATATTTTGATCCCAAACTCCCAATTTATCTCTCCCCCTTCCCCTTTGGTAACCACAATTCAAAAAGATATGTGCACCTCAGTGTTTGCAGCAGCACTGTTTACAACAGGCAAGACAAGGCAGCAATCTGTGTCCATCAACAGGTGAATGGATAAAGAAGATATGGTACATATATATATCAATACAATGGAATATTATTCAGCCATAAAAGAGTGAAATAATGCCATTTGCAGCAACATGGATGGACCTGGATATTATCATACTAAGTGAGTTCAGGCAGAGAAAGACTAATGTCATATGGTATCGCTTATATGTGGAATCTAAAAAAATGATACAAATGAGCTCATTTAGGTCTATTTCTTGTCTCTCTTCTGTTCCACTGATCTACTTATTTCTTCTTACACCAACATCACACTGTCTTGATCCTTGTTTGCTTATAAGCCTTGAAATCACAGAGTATGTTCAATAGTTTGTTCTTTATTTAAAGGTTGTTTCATATATTCTAGACTTGCATATTTGTATAAATTTTAGAATTGGATTATCAAATTTTAATTAAAAATCTGTTATAATTTCAACTGGGACCCTGATGTACTTAAAAAGTGTGGGGAAAATTAACATCTTAACAATATTGATTCTTTTGTTTCATGTACACAGTATATCTCTCCATTAGTTTTTTCTTCTCTCTTTTTATTTATTTAAAAAAATTTTATTAAAATACTGTTGATTTAAAATGTTGTGTTAATTTCTTCTGTGCAGCAAAGTGACTCAGTTGTGTATACATACATACATACATACATATATCTTTATATATATGCATATTCTTTCCCATTAAAGTTTATCACAGAATATTGAGCATAGCTCTCTGTGCTATAAGAGTAGGACCTTGTTGTTTATCCATCCAATGTGTAATAGTTTGCATCTGTTAATCCCAAACTCCCAATCCAGCCCTCCTTCATCCCTCCTTCCCCTTGGCAACAAGTCTGTTCTTAACTAGTCTGTAGGTCTAGTTTTGTTTCCTAGATGTCTCTCCATTAGTGTAGACCTTTAATTTTATTCAGCAATGCTTTTTGCTTCTTCAGCAATACTTTTTAGTTCCGTTTGCCAAGTGCTTTTTCCTGAAAGACTTCTTTTAATGATTTAATTTACTGTAGTTTATATCTACTTGTGACAAATTTCTTCACTTTTTATGCATCCAGAAAAGTGAGTTTGGGGACACTCATTTTCTAAAGATATTTTTTTACTAAATATAAAGTTCTAGTTTAACTGTTTTTTTGTTTCCAGAATTGTAATGACTATGTGCTACTGATTCTGACTTACATTGTTTCCAATGGAAAGTGCTGCCACTCTTTGCTCTTCTTTACCTATTTTTCTGTTTTCACTGAAGGCTTTTAAGTTTTTCTTTTAATCACAATTTTAGGCTATTTAGTTATGATGTTCCCTGAGATAGTTTTTTTTTTCATGTTTCTTCTATTTAGTATTTGGAACTTCTTAGACTCATGTTTTTATAATTTTTATTAAATTTGGACGGTGATCTGTTCTTATTTCTGCCCCCCATTCATCTCTCTCCTCTCCTCTGGGAACTCCAACTACAAATATTTGAGAACAAGTCTATTTTCATCTCTCATATTGTTCTTTTCCTCTCTAGAAGTTTTATATAGGTGTTTTTTGTGGATTTTTACATTTTTGAGGAGGTTCTCTTGAACATGTTTCCTCTACCTTCTTGAATGTGTGAAATAGAATTACAGGTTCACAATCACTAATTCCATCATCTGGGGATTTCACAGTTTGTTTCTACTGATTAATTTTTGTCTTGACTATGGCCCTTATTTTCTGTTACTTTGTATGTTTTTACATTTTTGATGCCAAAAATTATTCATGATATGATTTCTATGCTAAATGTTTCTGTGTTTCTACCACGATGATGTGATCACTTACCTAGAGCCAGACATCTTGGAGTGTGAAGTCAAGTGGGCCTTAGGAAGCATCACTATGAACAAAACTAGTGAAGGTGATGGAATTCCAGTTGAGCTATTTGAAATCATAAAAGATGATGCTGTGAAAGTGTTGCACTCAGTATGCCAGCAAATTTGGAAAACTCAGCAGTGGCCACAGGACTGGATCAAATTTGATTCCAATCCCAAAGAAAGGCAGTGCCAAAGAATGTTCAAACTACTGCACAATTGCACTCACTTCACATGCTAGCAAAGTAATGCTGAAAATTTTCCAAGCTACGCTTCAACTGTATGTGAACCATGAACTTCCAGATGTTCAAGCTGGATTTAAAAGGCAGAGGAACCAGAGATCAAATTGTCAATGTCTGTTGGGTCATAGGCAAAGCAAGAGAATTGCATAAGAACATCTACTTCTACTTCATTGACTATGCTAAAACCTTTGACTGTGTGGATCACAATAAACTGGAGAAAATTCTTCAAGAGATGGGAATACCAGACCACCTGACCTGCCTCCTGAGAAACCTGTATATAGGTCAAGAAGCAACAGTTAGAACCGGACATGGAACAACCGACTGGTTCCAAACTGGGAAAGGAGTATGTCAAGGCTGTATATTGTCACCCTGCTTATTTAAATTCCATGCAGAGTACATCACGTGAAATGTCAGGCTGGATAAAGCACAAGCTGGAATCAAGATTGCCAGGAGAAATATCAATAACCTCAGATATGCAGATGACACCACCCTTATGGCAGAAAGTGAAGAGGAACTAAAAAGTTTTTTGATGAAGATTAAAGAGGAGAGTGAAAAACCTGTCTTCAAACTCAACATTCAAAAAACTAAGATCATGGCATCCAGTCCCATCACTTCATGGCAAATAGATGGGTAAGCAATGGAAACAGTGACAGATTTGATTTTCTTGGGCTCCAAAATCACTGCAGATGGTGATTGTAGCCCTGAAATTAAAAGACACTTGCTCCTTGGAAGAAAAGCTATGACAAACCCAGACAGCATATTAAAAATCAGACGTTACTTTTCCAACAAAGGTCCATATAGTCAAAACTATGGTTTTTCCCATAGTCATGTATGGAGGTGAGAGTTGGACTATAAAGAAGGCTGAGTGTGAAAGAATGGGTGCTTTTGAACTGTGTTCTTGAAGAAGACTCTTGAGAGTCCCTTGGACTGCAAGGAGATTAAACCAGTCAATCCTAAAGGAAGTCAATCCTGAATATTCATTGGAAGAACGGATGCTGAAGTTCTAATACTTTGAATACCTGATGTGAAGAGCTGATGCATTAGGAAAGACCCTGATGCTGGGAAAGATTGAAGGTAGGAGGAGAAAGGGATGACAGAAGACGAGATGGTTGGATGTCATCACCGACTCAGTGGATATGAGTTTGAGCAAACTCCCTGAGATGGTGAAGGATAGGGAAGCCTGGCATGCTGCAGTTCATAGCTTGGAAGAAAAGCTATGACAAACCTAGACAACATATTAAAAATCAGACATTAGTCTTGGAGTCCCAAGACTCTGGGTTCACAAAGAGTCAGACAAGACTGAGCAACTGAACAACAATGACATTGACATTTTGAAAATGCGTTCTGCAGTGCAGGACAAAAACAATTTTAAACTTTTTTTGTTTAAATTTTTTAAAAACAATTTTGAACTTAAACGATCAAAAACAATTCTTAAACTTTCAATTCTCTTAGGTGGTCCTGGCGTAGCCTATAGTCTATGGCTAATTTATCTTAGTATTGAAGCAGAGTCTCCTAAGTAACACACTCTGTGGATGAAGAAGCCTGTTCACTCTGCCTGCTGAGAACATAAGCTCTCCTTAGCTGGTTGGGAGCTTGAGAGTCAGAAGTGATTATTTCCCTGCATTCAGTGATGTCCTCGTGTGCATGACCCGCTGAGGACTCTGCCTCCTCTGGCTTCTGTAATTCTCTCTCCTGCCAGATCCTCTAAGGAAACACAGACTCCCTTGGTCCCCAGGTGCCTACCTGTCTCAGCTCCAGGAGACCACAGGACCTTCTCACATCTCTTTCTGGAGCAGTCACAGGGTGACTGCATTTGGTACCCTTCCTCCAGAGATCAGTCCCCGTGCTACCTGACCTCAGCCTCTGAGAACCAGTATTTCATATACTCTCTTCTAAGTTTTAGTTGTTTATGGTGGAAGAGTAAATCTGGACAATCTTACTTCAATTTGGCCTGACCATGTATGGTTTTCAGAGTGTGTTTTTAGCATGTCAAAGGAATCTCTCTATATTTCACTTTATATGACCTCTATGAGGTGTTTAAAGGGAGCATAATTAAATTCACAGGTAACTTTTGAGGAAATCCATAAATAACTATGGTCAGCCCACCCCTCTGGTGGAAATTCCTGCCATGGAACCCAGTGCCTTGTGTTAGACCACACGTTTTCACTAGACAACTAACTTGAAAAATAGTACTTTTACTTTGAAAATGAATAGCTTTGGATTTTAAAAAATCACTTATATGTGAGGTGATTTAATGCATAACCTTTCTCCCTAATGCTTTTGTTAAATTATTTCTTCCAAATACTGTTCCCATTTTCTTTTCACATCAAAGATTGAATCGTATTCATCTGGAGCTAAAAATTTCCAAGTGAGTTGGAAGATATATGAATATAGAATTGACAGTATATTATTAATGTCATCTAATCAAACATGTCTTTCACTCTGAACTTTCTGAAGCTGATTTTTGGGTTTTTGGTGTATAAATTTATTGGTAACATTGATGTACAAGTATCAGACAAAATTTACAAGGTTAATTTAAAGAAGGAATTAAAAAGTAAGCTTGCAAAAATACTATCCTTAGTAATGTTTCAGGAAAAGCAAGTGAAGTTTTTAAACAAAATTTTTAAAATTATTGTAAATATAACACTATCACATTAAAAAGATTTAAAATGCAAAATAAAAAGGAGAAAAGACTAAAATTACCCATAATTTCAGAATCAGAAACCTATCACTTACATTTTAGTATATTTTCTTCTACTCTTTATTTTTCTATGTCATATAGGACTTTATATGTTTACTTTTATTATAAAATAATGTAATTGAATTGTACATATTTTGTAAACTTGCAGTTTCTTGTTTTAATTGTTCATAGGCTTCTAATAGCTTTGATTCTCCCCTTTTGTTGTTTAATATTAATGTTATTCTAGCATAAGAATCTCTTTTATTTAAAACCCAGATATTTATCACTGGCAAATATTGCTAAAAGGGGTAAGTTGAAATTTTAATAAATAGAAAAGTTATTTTTATTTGTAAAGATAAAAAGACAGACTTATGCTCAATATCTAAAATTTTAGTCTGTGTTACAAACAAAACATTCAGGTTGAACATCTACTGTTGGTTAATTATTTACCTTTGGTTAGTTATTTCTGGAACCTCTTTGGAGTGGACAATTTTTCTAAAGCTTTGTTTCTACAATTGTCCTTTTGTATTTTTCACAAGGGACTGGTAAATGTGTCAGGGCTGCCAGGACCCGAAGAGGTGTTACTCACAATGATATACCTCTGGCTCCTGGCTCTCACTGTGGGTGTGAAGTTTTATGAGGACTGAGGCAGAATCAGGGTGGCAGCACAGCCTGTCAGAACCCACAAATGTTCTGACTTTCAAGAGTGAAAGTCAATACTCAATAATACGTGAAAGAAGATAATATTAATGATTTGCTACCCAGCCTAGATGGAGGACAGACTGAAAATCACAGTAACAGAAAGCCAACCAATCTAATCACATGGACCACAGCGTTCTCTGACTCAATGAAACTATGAGCCATACCATGTGGGGCCACCCAAGAAGGACGGGTCATGGTGGAGAGTTGAGACAAAATGTGACCCACTGAAGAAGGGAATGTCAAACCACTTCAGTATTCTTGCCTTGAGAACCCCATGAACAGTATGAAAAGGGAAAAAGATAGGACACTGAAAGATGAACTCCCCAGGTCGGTAGGTCCCCAATATGCTACTGGAGATCAGTGGAGAAATAACTCCAGAAAGAATGAAGGGATGGAGCCAAAGCAAAAATAACACCCAGTTGTGGATGTGACTGGTAATAGAAGCAAGGTCTGATGCTGTAAAGAGCAATATTGCATAGGAATCTGGAATGTTAGGTCCATGAATCAAGGCAAATTGGAAGTGGTCAAATGAGATGGCAAGAGTGAACGTCGACATTTTAGGAATCAGCGAACTAAAATGGACTGAAATGGGTGAATTTAACTCAGATGACCATTATATCTACTACTGTGGGCAGGAATCCCTTAGAAGAAGTAGAGTAGCCATCATAGTCAACAAAAGAGTATGAAATGCAGCACTTGGATGCAATCTCAAAAATGAAAGAATGATCTCTGTTCACTTCCAAGGCAAACCATTCAATATCATGGTAATCCAAGTTTACGCCCTGACCAGTAACACTGAAGAATCTGAAGCTGAATGGTTCTATGAAAACCTACAAGACCTTTTAGAACTAACACCCAAAAAAGATATCCTTCTCATTATAGGGGACTGGAATGCAAAAGTAGGAAATCAAGAAACACCTGGAGTAACAGGCAAATTTGACCTAGGAATACAGAATGAAGCAGGGCAAATGCTAGCAGAGTTCTGCCAAGAGAATGCACTGGTCATAGCAAACACCCTCCTCCAACAACACAAGAGAAGACTCTACACATGGACATCACCAGATGGTCAACACCGAAATCAGATTGATTATATTCTTTGCACCAAAGATGGAGAAGCTCTATACAGTCAGCAAAAACAAGACTGGGAGCTGACTGTGGCTCAGATCATGAACTCCTTATTGCCAAATTCAGACTTAAATGGAAGAAAGTGTGGAAAACCACTAGATCATTCAGGTATGACCTAAATCAAATCCCTTATGATTATACAGTGGAAGTGAGAAATAGATTCAAGGGACTAGATCTGAGAGCGTGCCTGATGAACTATGGACAGAGGTTTATGACATTGTACAGGAGACAGGGATCAAGACCATTTCTCCAAAAAAGAAATGAAAAAAAGCAAAGTGGTTGTCTGAGGAGGCCTTACAAATAGCTGTGAAAAGAAGAGAAATGAAAAGCAAAGGAGAAAAGGAAAGATGTACCCGTTTGAATGCAGAGTTCCAAAGAATCGCAAGGAGAGATAAGAAAGTCTTCCTCAGCAATCAATGCAAAGAAATAGAGGAAAATAAGAGAATGGGAAAGACTAGAGATCTCTTCAAGAAAATTAGAGATAGCAAGGGAACATTTCATGCAAAGATGGGCTCAATAAAGGACAGAAATGATATGGACCTAACAGAAACAGAAGATATTAAGAAGAGGTTGCAAGAATACACAGAAGAACTATACAAAAAAGATATTCATTACACAGATAATCATGGTGATCTGATCACTCACATAGAGCCAGATATTCTGGAATGTGAAGTCAAGTGGGCCTTAGGAGGCATCACTACGAACAAAGCTAGTGGAATTGATAGAATTCCAGTTGAGCTATCGGAGAAGGCAATGGCAACCCACTCCAGTACTCTTGCCTGGAAAATCCCATGGACAGAGGAGCCTGGTGGGCTGCAGTCCAAGGGGTTGCACAGAGTCGGACATGACAGAAGTGACTTAGCAGCAGCAGCAGCAGCAGTTGAGCTATTTCAAATCCTAGAAGATGATGCTGTGAAAGTGCTGCATTCAATATACCAACACATTTGGAAAACTCAGCAGTGGCCACAGGACTGGAAAAAGTCAGTTTTCATTCCAATCCCTAAGAAAAGCAAGGCCAAAGAATGCTCAAACTACCATACAATTGCACTCATCTCACATGCTAGTAAAATAATGCTTAAAATTCTCCAAGCCAGGCTTCAACAATATGTGTACCATGAAATTCTAGATGTTCAAGCTGGTTTTAGAAAAGGCAGAGGAACCAGAGATCAAATTGCCAACATCTGCTGGATCATCGAAAAAGCAAGAGAGTTCCAGAAAAATATCCACTTCTGCTTTATTGACTATGCCAAAGCCTTTGACTATGTGGATCACAATAAATTGTGGAAAATTCTTCAAGAGATGGGAATACCAGACCACCTGACCTGCCTCCTGAGAAATCTGTATGCAGGTCAGGAAGCAACAGTTAGAACTGGACATGGAACAACAGACTGGTTCCAAATAGGAAAAGGAGTACATCAAGGCTGTGTATGTTGTCACTGTGCTTATTTAACTTATATGCAGAGTACATCATGAGATGCTGGACTGGATGGAGCACAAGCTGGAATCAAGATTGCTGGGAGAAATATCAATAAGCTCAGATATGCAGATGACACTCAGAAAGTGAAGGAGAACTAAAGAGCCTCTTGATGAAAGTGAAAGAGAGTGAGAAAGTTGGCTTAAAGCTCAACATTCAGAAAACAAAGATCATGGCATCTGGTCCCATCACTTCATGGCAAATAGATGGGGAAACTGTGGAAACAGTGGCTGACTTTATTTTTTGGGGCTCCAAAATTATTGCAGATGGTGACTGCAGCCATGACATGAAAAGATGCTTATTCCTTGGAAAAAAAGTTATGACCAACCTAGACAGCATATTAAAAAGCAGAGACATTACTTTGCCAATAAAGGTCCATCTGGTCAAGGCTATGGTTTTTCCGGTGGTCATGTATGGGTGTGAGAGTTGGACTATAAAGAAAGCTGAGCGCCAAAGAATTGATGCTTTTGAACTGTGGTGTTGGAGAAGACGCTTGAGAGTCCCTTGGACTGCAAGGACATCCAACCAGTCCATCTTAAAGGAAATGAGTCCTGAATATTCATTGGAAGGACTGATGTTGAAGCTGAAACTCAAATACTTTGGCCACCTGATGCGACAGCTGACTCATTTGAAAAGACCCTGATGCTGGGAAAGATTGAAAGCGAGAGGAGAAGGGGACGACAGAGGATGAGATGGTTGGATGGTTCAACGACTCAATGGACATGAGTTTGAGTGAACTCTGGGAGTTGGTGATGGACAGAGAGGCCTGGCATGCTGCAGTTCAAGGGGTTGCAAAGAGTTGGACACAACTGAGTGACTGAACTGGACTGACAGATGGAGGATGAGTTATCTTAATAAACAGAAATATACATTTTTGTTTGTTTCTGTGTTTTCCAATCAATCTGACATAAGCAATCAGCTAGGGTCCTTGTTAAAAATCCAGATCCCTCTGTCTACTCCAGACTGAATCAAAGTCTCCACAGAAGAGTATACGCTTAGCAAATGCTTCCCCATGCAATTCTAAAGACGTGGCAAGTTTGGGGGAGGAGGGAAACAATATGTATATACTTTTTCTAAGAGTATTAAGCTTCAGCAAATAATGTCCTAGGGTTGTGTTGAATGCATTCATCTCTGCTGATCCAGAAAAAGCATTTCACAATCTTGCTGGACCCTAAGAGTAGCATTAAGAACAGACACTACAAAACTGTTTCAAGAATGCATTTTATGTTATGTGTCTTTAAAGAATTTTTAAAAATGTATTTGTTTTTAATTGGAAGATAATTGCTTTACAATATTGTGTTGTTTCTGTCATACATCAACATGAATCAGCCATAGGTATGCATATGTCCCCTCCCTCTTGAATATCCCTCGCTCCTCCCACCACATCCCACTGCTCTAGGTTGTTACAGAGCACTGGATTTGAGTTTCCAGTGTATCATACAGCCAATTTCCACTGGCTACCTAATTTTACACATGGCTCTTTATATGTTTCGTGCTACTCTCTCTATTTGTCCCACCCTCTCCTTTCCCTGCGGTGTCCACAATTCTGTTCTCTGACTCTGCATCTCCATTGCTGCCCTGCAGATGGGTTCATCAGTACTATCTTTGTAGATTCCATATATATGCATTATCATATACTATTTGCTTTTCTCTTTCTGACTTACCTCGCTCTGTATAATAATGGCTGTAGCTTAATCCACCTTATTAGAACTGGGTCAAATGTGTTTCCTTTTATGGCTGAGTAATATTCCATTGTTTATATGTACCACAAATTCTTTTTTTTTTTTTTTTTTTTTGAAATGGCAGTCAACAGTACTTTAATTGGCTCTTGAAGCTACATTGTAAGTTCTTATGATCAGTATTTGGTAGACTCCTAAAATTTGATGTGGTCTTGACCTAGATGTTTTTTTTTTTTTAATATTATTTTATTAGTTGGAGGCCAATCACTTTACAACATTTCAGTGGGTTTTGTCATACATTGACATGAATCAGCCATATAGTTACATGTATTCCCCATCCCGATCCCCCCTCCCACCTCCCTCCCCACCCGACTCCTCAGGGTCCTCCCAGTGCACCAGGCCCGAGCACCTGACTCATGTATCCCACCTGGGCTGGTGGTCCGTTTCACCATAGATAATATACATGCTGTTCTTTCAAAACATCCCACCCTCACGTTCTCCCCCAGAGTTCAAAGGTCTGTTCTGTATTTCTGTGTCTCTTTTTCTGTTTTGCATATAGGGTTATCGCCACCATCTATCTAAATTCCGTATATATGTGTTAGTATACTGTAATGTTCTTTATCTTTCTGGCTTACTTCACTCTGTATAATGGGCTCCAGTTTCATCCATCTCATTAGAACTGATTCAAATGAATTCTTTTTAACGGCTGAGTAATATTCCATGGTGTATATGTACCACAGCTTCCTTATCCATTCGTCTGCTGATGGGCATCTAGGTTGCTTCCATGTCCTGGCTATTATAAACAGTGCTGCGATGAACATTGGGGTGCACGTGTCTCTTTCAGATCTGGATTCCTCAGTGTGTATGCCCAGAAGTGGTATTGCTGGGTCATATGGCAGTTCTATTTCCAGTTTTTTAAGAAATCTCCACACTGTTTTCCATAGTGGCTGTACTAGTTTGCATTCCCACCAACAGTGTAAGAGGGTTCCCTTTTCTCCACACCCTCTCCAGCATTTATTGCTTGTAGACTTTTGGATAGCAGCCATCCTGACTGGCGTGTAATGGTACCTCATTATATGTACCACAAATTCTTTAACCATTCATCTGCCGATGAACATCTAGCTTGCTTCCACGTCCTAGCAACTGTAAATAGTGCTGCAATGAACATTGGGGTTTATGTGCTTTTTTCAATTTTGGTTTTCTCAGGGTATATTCCCAGTAGTGGGATTGTTAGGTCTTGTGGTAGTTTTATTCCTAGTATTTTAAGGAAATTCCATACTTCTCTCCACAGTGGCCACATCAATTTGTATCCCCACAACAGTGCAAGAGGGTTCCCTTTATCCACTCCCTCCCAAGCATTTATTGTTTGTAGATCTTTGGATGGTGGCCATTCTGACTGGTGTGAGACGATACCCTCATTGTAGTTTTGATCCACATTTCTCTAATAATGAGTGATGCTGAGCATCTTTCATGTATTTATTAGCCAGCTGTATTTCTTCTTTGGAGATATGTCTGTTTAGGTCATCTGCCCACTTTTTGATTGGGTGGTTTATTATTCTGGTATTGAGCTGAATGAGCTGCTTGTGTATTTTGGAGATTAATCCTTTCAGTTGTTTTGCTTGCAGTTATTTTCTCCCATTCCGAGGGTTGTCTTTTCACCTTGTTTAGAGTTTCCTTTGCTGTGCAAAAGCTTTTAAGTTTAGTTAGGTCTCATTTGTTTATTTTTGTTTTTATTTCCATTACTCTAGCAAGTGGGCCATAAAGGATCTCGCTGTGATTTATGTCCAAGAGTGTTCTGCCTATATTTTCCTCTAAAAGTTTGATAGACTCTGGTCTTACATTTAGATCTTTAATCCATCTTTAGTTTATTTTTATGTATGGTGTTAGGAAGTGTTCTAATTTCGTTCTTTTATATGGAGCTGTCCAGTTTTCCCAGCACCACTTATAGAAGAGGCTGTCTTTTCTTCATTGTATATTCTTGTCTCTTTTTTCAAAGATAAGGTGCCCATAGGTGCATGGGTTTATCTCTGGGCTTTCTATCTTGTTCTATTAGTTTATATTTCTGTTTTTGTGCTGGTACCATAGTATCTTGATGACTAAATCTTTGTAGTACAATGTTACATGTCTTTTTGCCACAGTAGTAAATCGCATACATTATGATGGAATTGTGTAGGCTATAAGAACTAGAGCTTCCTGTTCAACAGATAATTTTTAATAGAAATCCTGTTTTTAATAATTGCTGTTCAGGTGATCTCAGGGTGTCCTGTGGCAGTCACACTTGACTTGATGATAAGCAGAGCAGTTATTATCAACTCTAAGTTAGCTTGTGTAAATTTATTTTACACAATAAACAATGTGAATCATGCATTTTGTTTTGCAATCTCAATTATTCTTGCCATTTTTTATGAAATAACTCATTACTTTCCTGCTGACTGGAAAGTAATCAAAACTCTTTAAGGGAAAAACCAGTTTCTCTATCAAATAAGGAAGCCCTTGAAGACAGTACCATAATCAACTTTACCAAGGGGTGAGGACAGTAAGAGGCAAAAGTAAAAAGGATTTACCCATAAATGTCCAGAAATACCTGCTGTGAGATAAACACCTCACAATAGTGAATATGTACAATAGGAATTCATACAAAAGTTGTCTCTTAGGAGAGATTTGTCTTCTAGACTCCCAAGTGGTGGCCTGGGAATATTGTGTAATGGCAGCCAGGAATCTGGACCAGTTTGTTGCCATTTGCCTGGTTACTAACAATTCAGGCACATCCAGTAATTACTAATTGGAATTCACTACCTTTCCTGTTTGATGACTTTTTTTTTTGACACTTTGATAACCTTAGCTATTCGTATGTTTTCATCCTTACATAAGATTTTTCCATTCCAGTCCTTTTAATAGGTAGATATCTGATATACTAATAACTAATTGGTGATAAGTGATTGGTACTATTTTTGTAAAAATTTTCTTCTATTTATCTTTTAAAATGCATCACACTTCATAGTACGAGAAGAGAAGAGCATAGCTGACTTTTCTTCCAGCAAGGAAGCAGCAGTGTTGATAACAGCATTGGGGCAGAGCAGGGCAGAGTCTGATCTGTGTAATGCAAAATGAGTTTCCAAATTTGGGGACACACACTTTGAACATTTGTAACTTTGGCTTTCCTTCCTTTAATCAGTAGGTTGACTAAAAGCAGCTGCATATATTGTCTTTGAGATAAGGCTTTGAAACACTGCAAAAGAACAAGGAAGACAAGTTCATTATATGTCATTTCTTTCAGTCTGGCAGGCAGATGATAAGAGTCCTGTTTTCATGAATTATAGAATATCCATCCTGCTCTTGGTTTTGGGAGCCTTAAATTGTCAAAGCATAAAACTTCATCCTTATCCTTAAATAGTTATTTTCATTACCTTTCATTACTTTCATTAATTCTTTCAGTATAATAGCATCAAATGACCTCAGTAGCTATTTTATACATATGCTACATCAGTACTCGTTACATTGTTACATTGGTACTTAGTATATATATTAGTAAATGGGGCATTCTCTCCAATTACTTTAGGGGTATCTATTTGTGATATTGTGACTTATAATAACAAGTATATATTTGGTATTTTGGCACAAAACCTTTGGAATTTCCTGTGATAAAAACAACAAAGGTGCCATTGCCTTCTCCGTTTTATTTGTTAATGAGGTGGATTTTGGACTGACCTTAGGTAACCTAAGTGTGGTGGCTGGTTGCCAAGAGAATCAACTTTGTGTTTAGAAGCCTGGAATGTTCAGTCCCATGCCCTGACCTCCAGGGAGGAGAGAGGGCTTGGAGGTGGAGGTCACCAGTGGCCAAAGATGTAATCAGTCATATCTATCTGACAAAGCCTCTGTACAAACAAAGAAGGATGAAGTAGCAAGAGCTTCCCGGTCAGGGAACATGTGAAGATTCTGGGAGAGCTTGTGTCTGGAGAGGGCCTGGAAGCCCCAAGCCCTTTGCCCAAACCTCACCCTGTGCACATCTTCTGTTGGTTGTCCCTGGGTTGTATCCTTTTAAAACAAACTGGTAATCTAATGTCAACTAAGAAATAAATGCACAACCTAAATGTGGAGAGGTATATTTTATTCAGTGGACATACTGAGGATTTTAAGCCTGGGAGGCAACATGTCAAATAATCCTAAGAGAACTGTTCCCAGGAGGTGAGGGGAGGAGCCAGGTTATATAGGAGTATTTGCAACAAAGGGCAGGTAGTTGGAACAAAGTGAAAGTGAAGTCACTCAGTCGTGTCCGACTCTCTGTGACCCCGTGGTCTATAGCCTACCAGGCTTCCCCATCCATAGGATTTTCCAGGCAAGAGTACTGGAGTGGGTTGCCATTACCTTTCTCCAGGGGATCTTCCTGATGCAAGGATCGAATCTGGGTCTCCTGCATTGCAGGCAGAGGCTTTACCCTCTGAGCCACTATAAGCACTCAAGAAAATCAGACATCTCAAGTTAAGGAGTTTAGTGCTTTTCTATGTATGAGAAGATGCAAGAGTCTGGACTCACTGAAGTCATTCCTTTGATGTGCACCTCAGCTCCCTGGGGCCAGGATCCTGTGTTTTCTTTCACAACCTGAGTTCCACAGGGCTTACTGTGGGGAGTGGCTGCAGTCTGATGGCTGCTGGACGGCAGGTGTTCTTTCCTTCCTGAGTCCCCGCAGGGCTCACTATCTATGATGGCTGCAACTGCTAAGGATTGTGACATTCTCTGTTCACTGACATGGCAGGAAATATTCCATTTCTCTATTTCCATTCTATGGATAAATTTACTGAGGTTAAGCAAAGTCAGAAGACATGGTAGTGCAGGTAACTGTTCTGTGAGAGGGAGGGGTTAGAACACGGAACAGTCTGCCTCACACTTATTCCTTTACCAGATCACACTTAGGACATTAAGAAACATTGCTTTCTCATCAAGCCACTGTTACTAGTGTCTAATACTGTCCCTCAGATATATTGCGAAATACGGTCAGTACCATTTAACTCTCAAGATGTAGACTCATTGATTTCCTTAATTAAGAAAGTAACTCATTCTGTAATATTATGAATTATGAAACCATAAACTGGAGCTGGATTTGACATCCCCAGTAGCAAAAGTTGATATGGCCTGCCCTGTTTTAAAAATGAAATTTAGAATAATATTATATTCAGTACTCTATATGAAACCAGTATTGTTAACTAGCAGACATTCATATTCAGTGGCATGGTAGAATTACATTATATTTTGAGTTTTGTAGCTTCTTAGTGTTATTGCCAAAATCCTGGCTCCCTCTCCACTGATGTAAAATGAAAATATGGAGACAAGAGTTTGGAGGAAATAGAAAGATGGGTGAGAGAAGAACACCAGAGGCTAGCATCTCAAGAACTGTGCCCCACTTTGGGGAATCTGAAGGAATCATATAGGTGGGGCTTGCAGTTTGGGATATGTGATAAGGAACAAAGTAGTGAGAATCTTGAATTCTTCTTCCTGCATTACTTCCAAACAGTCAGAGCTGGCATCAAGTAGTCCAGTAACTGGGTCCTTTGTCTCTATGTTAATCACCCTGCAACATTTTTTCTGAAATACAAAAAACTATAAGGAGTGGTCTGCAAAGGGCATGTGGGGAAGGTAAGCACCATGTAAAGGATAGTGCAGAGTCAGGGAGTGGTAGGTTAGCTTTGCATAGTGTCAGGGAGTGGTAGGTTAGCTTCATGAAATACTAATCTTGTTACAGACTCTGCAGAGTCGTAACAGTTAAAGCAAAGCTAGGAGTGATTAACTTCTTCAGGTTCTTCTCTAGTCTTTTCACTGCTCCCCTTTCCTTCCCTTGTTCTCAGGAGAGGAAAAACTTCATTTCTATTTTTGCTGCAACATTAGCTTTAAGTCTGTAATTCATTTCTCCTGGAAAGTTTTAGGCAGTAGCCTTTGACCAAAAGCATTCGATTAAAAAAAAAAAAAGACTAACTTGAATATAACTCTTATTTTCTTTACATGAACCATCTTTGAGTAAAAGACATTGAGGCAGGAGGTAGATGGGTGCCCGTGCAGGGTAAAGCAATTGGAGATTCGTTCCCTGTGGACCAACACTCCAAGACAAGGATGGTGCAACAACTGAAAGAGGAGGGTTCTCAGAGTCAGAGACCTTCCTGACTACACATGTGCAGAAAGACTCCTTGCAGGCCAAAAGAGGAATGATGCTAAGAGATACTACTTACAGGCCTCTTTAGTGGAATCCATCTTGGCTGAGAGATGCATGGACACACGTGGGAGGATCCTGAGACACACCAAATATGGACTCTGAACCAGGCAAATGAAAATGACTGGTCAAAGGAAACCCAGAAGAAATGCCCCGTGAAAGTAAACTGTCAATGAGCACGTGACTCAGCAACTCTCTCTGAGCCTGCCTGTGTGTCTATCCACACATACTGTACGCTTTTTACTCCTATAAAATAATTTGCTTGTTTCACCACTTTCCATCTTTGTGGGAGTTCTTTTTCTGCAAAGTCAAAGAGACAGGGTCATCACTGACTGACCGCTGGTCTAGTGGTTAGGATTCAGTGCTCTCACGGCCATGACCCGACCTCAATCTCTGGCTGGGAACTGAACCCTGCTTCAAATTGCTGCAGGCTGAGGCCACTAACATCATGGCATCTGGTCCCATCACTTCATGGCAAATAGATAGGGAAACAATGGAAACAGTGAGAGACTTTAATTTTGGGGGCTCCAAAATCACTGCAGATGGTGACTGCAGCCATGAAATTAAAAGACACTTACTCCTTGGAAGGAAAGTTATGTCCAACCTAGACAGCATGTTAAAAAGCAGAGACATTACTTTACCAACAAAGATCTGCCTAGTCAAAGCTATGGTTTTTCTAGTAGTCATGTATGGATGTGAGAGTTGAACTATAAAGAAGGCTAAGTGCCGAAGAATTGATGGTTTTGAACTGTGGTGTTGGAAAAAACGCTTGAGAGTCCCTTGGACTGCGAGGAGATCCAACCAGTCTGTCCTAAAGGAAATGAGTCCTAAATATTCACTGGAAGGACTGATGCTGAAGCTGAAACTTCAATACTTTGGCCACCTGATGTAAAGAACTGATGCACTGGAAAAGACCCTGATGCTGGGAAAGATTGAAGGCAAAAGGAGAAGGGGATGACAGAGGATGAGATGGTTGGATGGCATCACCAGTGTGATGGACATGAATTTGAGTAAGCTCCAAGAGCTGGTGATGGACAGGGAAGACTGGTGTGCTGCAGTCCATGGGGTTGCAAAGAGATGGACGTGACTGAGGCCACCTGAGACCAGCACTAGGGTGAATTTTGGATGTAAGTCTTTTGAAAAATCAACCTAGCAGTGTATCACAGTGCTGGAATACTAGGACCATTTTTGAAGGTCTCCCTCTTGAATTTTTCTCCAGATTTAAAGAAGAAATTGCTACCTTTGGCTGGACTGACAGCTCCTGGAGAAGACAGTCAATCACACCTGCCCTGATGCATCGTAATGGTGGGTCCCTCGAGTGCTTTACAATGTGCTGCTGGTTATTCTAGATGCTCCACAGTTTTCTCTCACTTATCAACACAATAAATCTGAGAAATGGAAAGCTCAAACTCAGAGGGCTTCAGTCACCTGTTTGAAATCCCTTAGCTTGAAAATGATGGAGCTGGTGTGCCAAACTTGTGTTATGCTTCTCTATTCAACACTGTCTCTCAAGAACAAAATAAAGGACAGGGCTTGGAATTTCATGTTTCTCAATGCTGGTTCCAACATGGTCTCAGTAAGCAGTTATCAGAGGATGAGGAAGGACAGAGAAAGGAAGTAAGGAAGGAAGGAGAGAGGGAGAGACAAGGATGTGCAGTGAGGAGAATTTGGGAGAGATTGGGAAAATGATGAGGACTGCACAGCAAAAGGCAGATCCACACTCAGGACCCATGAGGTCACACGGGCTTTCTCATGATGAGGACTTCTTCTCTGGGCCTTAGCTTGGCAGATATTTGTTGTTTGTTGCATCATATTTCACTAAAAGTCTGAAATTTGTGATTTTTTAATTATCTCATTTCTTTCACAATTATTAGTTGAAAAAACAAAACAGAGAAAACTCCCACAACTGGTACTATTTAGTTACTCTGAAACCCTTTGAAAGGAAAAAGCAGAAAAAACTTAGAACTTCATGCTTTCAAGGTGATTGGTCTTGAGGAATTTCATGTTTTCCAGATCCTTTGACTAAGCAGACCCTTACAAATACCACCTCTTCAAGGAAGCCAATCACCGTCCACCCAGCAGCCCTAGGAATCCACATCTCTGACTCTAAAATCTTTGTGCTCTTAGAACAAAAACCACAGAAAACTGGATGTATCCCTGAATACATTTCAGATTTTGAGGCATGGCTAGATGCACTGTTATTTTATGTAAATAAGACAGAGTATATAATTATGGCTTTGGCAGAGGCTCATAGAAGAGATGAGTAAAGAGAGGGTTTCAAATGTACTCACTTACTCATGAGCTGTCCCACATTCTGTGACATATCCATTAAAGGAGCCCCACCCCGAGGTTGCCTCTTGGGAGGACACATCCATCTAATCCTGAAAGCCAAACTGGACATGGTGATTTTGGTCGGTATGATTTTACCTTCTCCCAAATCTCCACGCAGACAGAGGTGGGAAGTGGAGGTGTCTCCTGTCTGCAGAAATACATTTTCATGTCTTAGCCCCAAGTGTCAGAAAAAGCAAGACTTTATGTCTGATTAGGACCCAGTCTCTCCTTCTGATGCAGTCTCTCTCATTCCTAAACACTGATTCACGTGGACCTGGAACATTGCTGCTGAGATGATAGCATTTTTTTCCTTAGTAGTGCTTCTGACAGGAGAGAATGTAAAGCTAGCATCTCATCACGAACATTAGACTCCTTAAGCCATGTTCTGTTCCTCTCACCCTTTCTTTTTGCCCACCACTGACCACAGTGAAATAATGAATTTAATAGTATGGCAAAAACCACTACCATATTGTAAAGTAATTAGCCTCCAACTAATAAAAATAAATGAAAAAAAAGATAATGAATTTAATACAGTGGGTCTATTGTCAAGAGTGACACTTCTGGCCAGACATGATTTTGAACATAGCTCTGCTTCATTGTGGGCTTTTCTGGTGGTTCAGCAGTAAAGAATCCATCTGCCAATGTAGGAGTTGTGGGTTTGATCCCTGGGTTGGGAAGATCCCCTGGAGAAGGGAATGGCAACCTACTCCAATATCTTGCCTGGAGGATCCCATGGACAGAGGAACCTGGTGGGCTACAGTCCATGTGGTTGCAAGAGAGTCAGATAAAACTTAGTGACTAAACAACAACAACTACTTCTTTATATTATAAAAATAAGCAATTCACTTATTAAATATCATCTTAGGCTTTTAATTTTAACATAAATTTCAGATGTGAAATCTTATTAATAATCAAAAGAATGTACAGGCATATATTTTTGGTAAACAGTCTATTTGAATGTTTAGCATCATATCCAATTTGAGGACCTAATCCAAAATCATGGAGGAGTTCATAGAATTAAGTTAGTTCTCATTTTCTTCATTTCTAAGATAAAGAAAGATAATCCATATTATTCAATGTAACTATGACTCTGTGATCTATCTAGTCTTATGAAAAGCTTATCAGAAGCTGCATTTTGTATCCAGGCTTAAATGACTACTGGGAAGGAAATGTGAGGTGTCTATTTATGGGGTCTGTTCTCAAAATTAATGGGAAAGACTGAAAGGGCTCGCATCATTAGTTGGAAAGCAAAGGGCACTTTGTCTCACTTTTCTGTGCCTGCAAGTCCAGCCAGGAAAGCATGCTGATGCTCACAGGAGATCATGTGCAGAAAGGACAGGGAAGCAGATCAACACTTGTCAGGAAGATGATTTGCAGGGAAACGATTTTTAGAATATTTCTAACTCAGTAAATATCAAATCACTTAGGAGACACAAACAAAACTCAACTCAAAATGATATGAGTTGTCCATGCAATCCAGACAGCTGTGCTTAGGGAAGTGAATAGCTTTGTCTCACTGAAGTTTGAACAGGGGCACAGATCAAGTTCAACAGCTGCTACATACTTGTTACTTTTCTCTTTTTTTAATTTCATTTTTTATTGAAGTGTACTTGATTTGCAATGTTGTGTTAGTTTCAGGTGTTCAATAACATGACTCAGTTATATATCTCATTTCAGATTCTTTAAAAATGCACTTTAATTTTTCAACATATTATTTACTTAAGATTTATTAATTTTAAAAAGGCCCCATGTGATGACTATCATTTAATGTCATTTAAAAAATTCTTGTCCTGATAAGACCTAATTAGTGTGAGAAACTTTTGTTAATGCTTATCAGTAAATCAGATAGAAGAGAATGTCATTTTTTTGCCAGCGCCAAAGTTCCGGATCACAGATATATGACAACTGTTATGTTCTCATGCCAGAGCTTGAAAATATTCTGTTTATTTTTTTCTCTAAGACTGATCAAGGTCAAGTTTTTCATACAAGAATAAAGGCAACTTGCCGATGATGAGTTTTGGATCTAATGTGAGTATTTTCCTAAATTTGGAAAACCTTTCATGGACACTGCAATGCCTACAGCGTAGAAGTAGAGACTGGATGTTCATAACTGCCTTTAGTTCTTTACTGTTAAATCCTTTTAATATGATTATGGATATTACTCCAAAGCACAGTAAAAATGAGATACCCGTGCTGCCCACTTGCAATAGGTGTCTCCTCTTTTTCTCAGAAGAAGACATCTGATGTGAGAGGGCAAGTCTGAGGTCTGGCATCTCTGCTCATTCCCTTCTTGGCAGCGGGAGAGGTTCCTTCTCAGTCCAGCAAGGTTCCTGTTGATGCAGCGCAATCTTTCAGTTGCATAATTTGGTTTAAAACATTCCTGTGAGGAAGGTGTCCAGACCCCAGGACCCAGGACAGAAGGGTCCTCAGGAGCTTCCTGGGCACAGACCCCCAGAGAAGGGTGAGAAATGCCCCCTATGTCAATCACAGGAAAGGTGCAGCCCCGGGGGAAAGGGCACAGTTTCCATCCACACACAGATAACACTCCCATCTAATCACTGCCACTTTAACCTTCTTTCTACCTTTCCTCCTTTCTCTGCATTTCCTGCTTTTGTTCTCCTTCCTCTTTTCTCACCAACAGCTAGGTCCCTATCTTCAGTGTGTTCTTCCTTTTCCTCCTTCATATCTTCCGAGTTCATTTCCTTTTTCTCTACTCCTGCTCCAGCTTAACTTCCTTCCTCACCACGACCCTTCCTTTTCTTTTTTCATCATTTCTGACTTCAACCACTGGAGAGGAGCATATGCCCTTCCATAGAACTATGGTTCTTCCCGGCAGGCACAGTTCAGTTCAGTTCAGTCACCCGGTCCTGTCCAACTCTTTGAATCACAGCATGAATCACAGCATGACAGGCCTCCCTGTCCATCACCAACTCCCGGAGTTTACTCAAACTCATGTCCATCGAGTCGGTGATGCCATCCAGCCATCTCATCCTCTGTCATCCCCTTCTCCTCCTTCCCCCAATCCCTCCCAGCAGCAGGGTCTTTTCCAATGAGTCAGCTCTTCACATCAAGTGGCCAAAGTATTGGAGTTTCAACTTCAGCATCAGTCCTTCCAATAAACACCCAGGACTGATCTCCTTCAGGATGGACTGGTTGGATCTCCTTGCAGTCCAAGGGACTCTCAAGCATCTTCTCCAAAACCACAGATCAAAAGCATCAATTCTTCAGCGCCCAGCTTTCTTCACAGTCCAACTCTCACATCCACACATGACCACTGGAAAAACCATAACCTTGACTAGACGGCCCTTGTTGGAAAAGTAATGTCTCTGCTTTTTAATATGCTGTTTAGGTTGGTCATAACTTTCCTTCCAAAGTGTAAGCGTCTTTTAATTTCATGGCTGCAATCACCATCTGCAGTGATTTTGGAGCCCCCCAAAATAAGTCTGACACTGTTTCCACTGTTTCCCCATCTATTTGCCATGAAGTGATGGGACCAGATGCCATGATCTTTGTTTTCTGAATGTTGAGCTTTAAGCCGACTTTTCCACTCTCCTCTTTCACTTTCATCAACAGGCTCTTTAGTTCCTCTTCATTTTCTGCCATAAGAGTGGTGTCATCTGCATATCTGAGGTTATTGATATTTCTTCTGGCAATCTTGATTCCAGCTTGTGCTTCTTCCAGCCCAGCGTTTCTCATGATGTATTCTGCATGTAAGTTAAAGAATCAGGGTGGCAATATATAGCTTTGAACTCCTTTTCCTATTTGGAACCAGTCTGTTGTTCCATGTCCAGTTCTAACTGTTGCTTCCTGACCTGCATACAGGTTTCTCAAGAGGCAGGTCAGGTGGTCAGGTATTCCCATCTCTTTCAGAATTTTTCACAGTTTATTGTGATCCACACATTAAAAAGCTTTGGCATAGTCAATAAAGCAGAAATAGATGTCCTTCTGGGACTCTCTTGCTTTTTCGATGATCCAGCAGATGTTGGCAATTTGATTTCTGGTTCCCCTTCCTTTACTAAAACCAGCTTGTGGATGTGATGGAATTCCAGTTGAGCTATTTCAAATCCTGAAAGATGATGCTGTGAAAGTGCTACACTCAATATGCCAGCAAATTTGGAAAACTCAGCAGTGGCCACAGGACTGGAAAAGGTCAGTTTTCATTCCAATCCCAAAGAAAGGCAATCCCAAAGAATTCTCAAACTACCGCACAGTTGTACTCATCTCACATGCTACAAAAGCAATGCTCAAAATTCTCCAAGCCAGACTTCAGCAATATGTGAACTGTGAACGTCCAGATGTTCAAGCTGGTTTTAGAAAAGAGGAACCAGAGATCAAATTGCCAACATCCACTGGATCATCGAAAAAGCAAGAGAGTTCCAGAAAAACATCTATTTCTGCTTTATTGACTATGCACAGAAATGCCCAAAAGATATATTTGGAGTGATCTAACTTTGGCTACCTCATACGAAGAGTTGACTCATTGGAAATGACCCCAATTCTGGGAGGGATTGGGGGCAGGAGGAGAAGGGGACGACAGAGGTTGAGATGGCTGGATGACATCATCAACTCGATGGGCATGAGTTTGAGTAAACTCTGGGAGCTGGTGATGGACAGGGAGGCCTGGTATGCTGCGATTCATTGGGTCACAAAGAGTCGGACACGACTAAGCGACTGAAATGAACTGAACTGAATGTTTCAATGCGGTTACTAAAAACTAAAGCTATGTCAGAGGATGTGAAGGGTTGGGTGGTAACTGCTATGTTTCATAGTAAGTTCCCTACAAATGAATGAGTTCTGTTCCTAGCGTAGGTCCAATTTGTTTCTAAGTCCAACAAAGTTAGCCCAGGTACCCAACTAACATGATCGGCTCTATAGTACTGCACTGCAAATGGTTTATACTTTTCACACAAATAATACATAGAAAACATACACGCAATAAAGAAAACATTTTTAATCTTATAGTGCAGTACCTTGAAAAGTACAGTAGTACAGTACAACACTGGCATACAGGGGCATATTTGCATCTTTGGAAGTTCACAACTCGAAAGTTTGTATGTAAGTACTTACTGTACTAGAAATTTGCTTATTCCTTCTTACTCCACTAAGGCAGTTGAAGTTTTCTCCACTTGCTATGGAACCTTAACCTTAGAAGCAAACCTCAAGAACATGGGCCATGACTGTTTCTGATGAACTTGAGGCTTTCCACCAAGAGGCAAGTTCTACAGCCCATCTGTCAGAAGAAGAGGTGATGTAGCTTGTTAACGTTAAACCACACATTGTTTTCCCTACCTTGGCTTAATAAGCTAGGTATCTGCAACAATGATTCACCGGAAAATTAAACTACAACTCACCCTTGAACAACATGGGCTTGAACTGCAGGAGTCCACTTATTTGTGAATTTTTTCATAGATACAGTGGCTATATTTTCATTGCACAAAAATTAAGATTTACAGAGTGTAGGGGGAAGTTTGTTTTTGATTAGAGATCACAGAATGTGATTTCAAAAGCATTCAAGTCCTGATTTCAACCAAACTACTTTATTAGCTTCCTGCCCTGGTATGAGGGCATTTTTTTGAGGCAGAGATGGCAGCCTGTACTTTTTTCACTGTGAAAGGTCAGAGCACCTGATCCCTCGTGTGTCTAAGCGGCAACTGTATGGTAGCTCTACCTTCCACTGACATTGAAAGAGGATCGGCAAAGCTATTAAGCGAATAATTTCTTTTATCTGCTTCTGAGTATTTAAGAAGGACAAACTAGTAGATTCATGCTGGTCTAAAATTTTCCATTTAAGGAATTTTCTGTTTTAGCATCGTCCCCACCTCAATATAACAACTACTTTGTGCTGTTATAAAGTTTTTTTTTTAGTTCTGTACATAGTGTTTATTTTCTAACAAAATGTTTTCCAGCACAGTGTGACACATTTTGTCTTTGAAGCCTAGGCAGTCTTTTTATCCTCATACACTTTTTTCCCCCATTTATTTTTTAGTAGTTGGAGGCTAATTACTTTACAATATTGTAATTTTTTAAATTAAAATTAGTGTTTCTTAAGTTTTCTTCTTGGCCAAGATTTTAATGAAGAATAGATATTACTCAGGTGGCAGAGTAGCGTGCCATTTCCTTCTAAAGAAGTGATATTTTTCATGAGAACAAAGAAAGATTGCAAACCATATAAACTAATTTAATTTTCTTTGTCATTCAAAGTACACTTTGCCTTCTGAGGTTTAAATTCCTATACTGACTGAAGATTATTATTTTTTCTATCTTTGCAAAATTAACAAATTAAGAAGTCAATTATCTTTTAAGTTCTATGTATGAGGTGTATATAAATGAATTGTACAAAATCAACACACAAAAAGAAATTTCCTGTCGGATTCCCTTGTGAGTTTCATACCTGTCAAAAGAAGGAGCATTCTCCTTTAGAATGAAAACAGGCCCTCCTTTGCTAATTCTCTACTTGATAAGAGAAAAAGTAATTCTAGACAGCAAGCCATAGAATTCACCACTTATTAATTTTCTACTCTCTGTCTGACTAAATTTTTCTTCCATTTCTCTTAACTGAAGTTACTAATTTTACCTAAAAACATCTTTATACGAGTCAATGAGTCAAGCCTGAAGTCGTGTTAATTCAATGAAGTCAATGCATATTATAAAAGACCCGATCTTTTTGCACCTTTTCCAGAGCAGCAACACGTGAAGCCAAAGTAAAATATATTGAAGGAAGATTTTTAGTAAGAAAGTGTGTGGCCTGTTCACTCATTATATTGTTGACTTAGGGTTGGATCACAATTCCATGCACACTGACCTTTCTGTTCGCTTGCTCCTGGGGACAAATAGCACTTGCTTAGCAAGGAAACAAAACTTATCCAGTCCTTTCCAGAAACATCCTGAACTTCCTCAAGGAGGCTGAATGGACTATGGGGAAATTTTATTTGCTCTTGGTCAAAGGAACAATTAATTTAAAACAGATTTAAATTGGGGCAGCTGTAAGGCATGGGGTTGGAAAGAGGAAAAGGAAAAGAAAAAATTGTTCTGTGTTTCAAGAGGGTTTAGGAGATTTCTTTCAAGTCTAAAAATTGCAACCCAAAGAACACAAAGCTTAACCAAAAATAACAGCATTATGACTCTTGGAAAAGAATCAAGACTTTTTTCAATAAAATAATCAGTACATCTGAGCGATCTACTATACCAACAATCCTATAATATTTATACTTGTATTGATGTTACAACATGGAACAGTGTATATATTGGACCAAAGTTGTGCTAAAATAAGGCAATACAGCAAATGTTTGACTACAGAAGAGTTATTTTATAGTGTAAGCCTCCATGAGTAAAAATATACATGCTTATCATCAAACTGACACTAGATGTAGGATGGAACAATAATTCCCACAGTTTGGTTTCAATAATTTATATATTAAGTGCTTCCATTTTGAGTCAATTTCCTAATACATGTGAATATAAAGTTAATTTCATATTTCAACTAGAGAACATACTACATAATTTTATATGGTCTATTCCATTAAGAATGGTCTCTAAAGATTTGATGAGACCATGATATTGTACATGTATAAAATGCCTTGGGAGTTCTTTGCAAAACAGATAGTTTACATTTCATCTGCAAAATATGTCTATAAAACCATACAATTGTATGCAAAAGTGTAATAATATTAACTTTGTATTTACTTTGTAAGTATCTAAACCATTTGTAAGAAAGAATAAACTACTTTTTGTGTTTTGTTAATAATCTATATCAGAATTTCCAGATGAACAAAATAGAAAAAAAGTACTTGAAGCCATAAGTTATATTTAGGTATTTGTCAAGAAGCCAGATTCCATGGGTTTTGAATATCTGACCCTTTGGCATCTTCCCACATAATCAGCCCTTTAACCCAGACTTGGAGTAAAGGGAATAACAGTATTTTTTTCCTTCTCTGTTTAACTTGGCTTAGCTTTCTGTAGAAACTCCTCTTTCCCACAGCCTAATTCCAAACAAATTGTAATGTTAACAATACCCTTACCATGGTTAATTCAACCATTTTGCCTATAAACCTGATGAAAGGCCAGCATTAGATTATTTCCTTTTTAGGTGAGAAAGTAATTAGGAATTTCAACCTATGATTAACTTGTATTCTTATTACTGAATTTCCCTTTTTTTTTTTTTTTTTGCTTTTGAGCAAAAATTTCCTCTTTCATTGCTTTTGAGCAAAAATTTCCAGACATGGAGAGATCTTAACAACAACAACAAAAAACCTGAGGGGGATGATATCAAATGATTTAGAAAAATATATGTTTTCCCTTCCTCAGTAACCAGTAAGTAACAGAATGCTGGAAAATGGGCCACAGACAAACCTTTGATATGATCATTTTTCCAGAGTAAATTTGAGAAGTTCAAATGACTTGTTGGTTTTTTGTAGTCTTCAGAGAGAAAATACATGGATTTGAAAAATAATTGCATTCTAAGTCAGGAGAGAAAAAATATCTGTCATGCTTTTGGTGGAAATTAAATAGCTAGGGGCTGGAGAGCAAGATGATTTAACCCTATGTGAGGGGCTGAATGTGACTATCAGGACAGAGTATTATTTCGGCTTTGCTCATTTGACAGAAAAGCAGAAACCAGGAAATATGTCAAAAGTCTCCATTCATGAGGCAAAAGTGGGGTCCAAGGGCTGCAAAACTGCTGCCCACAGCACCGGGCAAGGAGCTGGCTGGTCTGCCCCTGTGTTTTCCAGGGGGTCAATGGGGGCGCTCCTGCAAAGCGTTTAAATGATGTCCACAGTGGTGGGGGCAGGAGGTTGGGGCAACAGCCTTAGTGATAACACATGATTTAGAAATGCTATTAATGTACTCATGGTTTGAATATTTAGTGTTAAACAGATGTCTGACTTTACTTATCCAGTGGTGCCCAGATTTATTTCAGCAAAGAATTTCCCTCTCTGTTCCTTGCCGCACGCACACACACACATGCACATACACATCATTTTTCACAAACCAGAGAACATAGGTGTCCTAAAAAAATTGCATCTTGGTCAATGATGGTCTTCATTGTTGTCAGTTGTCTGAAAGTAGGATTGGATGTATTGGTACAAAAGTTGGAAAATATTAAGGACTTTGGAACTCTCAGGATACACATTTGGCTCTTCTTATCCACAGGTTCCTTATCCACAGAGTCAACCAACAATAAATTAGAAGTGTTTGAAAAAAAAATTTCAGAAAGTTTCAAAGAAGCAAAACTTGAATTTGCCTTGCACCTGGTGAATACTGCGACTTCCCCAGTGGCTCAGTGGTAAAGAATCCATCTGCAATGCAGGAGATGCAGGAGATGCGGGTTCAATCCCTGGTTCAGGAAGATACCATGGAGGAAGAAATGACAACCTATCCCAATATTTTTGCCAGGAAAATCCCATGGTCAGAGGAGCTTGGCAGGCTATAGTCCATGGGGTTGCAAAGAGTCAGACATGACTGAGCATGCATGCCTTTGCAACTATTAATTAATACATTTGCATTGCATTTGATATAATCTGTAGATGATTTAAATTATAGAGGGAATGTGCAAAGCTCCCATGCAAATACAACACCGTTCTGTAGGAGGGACTTGAGCATCCATGGATTTGGGTATTTGAAGGGGGTCCTGGAGTCAGTTCCCTGTGGATACTGAGGGAACACTGTATTTAGTGGTCTAACACTACCCATGAAGGCTAAGCTCAAAGGATCTAAAAATGAATCACATAAGAGCTTAATTTTCAGCTACTTAGAGAAGTCTATGTTGTTTTGCCTGGGAAATCCCATGGACAGAGGAGCCTGGTGGGTTATAGTCCATGGTGTTGCAAAGAGTCTGATATGACTTAGGGACTAAACAACAACAACACCAATGCTGATCTATAGAAGCATGGACCCTTTCCCTTTGGTCTGTGTATCCAAAGCAGCGATCTAACATTGTTACTCAAGGCTGCATAGACATGGGAACCAGTATTTAAAGACATCCTTCTTTCCTTGCTTTTTATTGTTAATTGAAATTAAGATCTCCTCTAGGGCATTAGATATTTTCTAGAACCGTAGTGCTTCTTCTTTCCCATAGAAAATTAACTTTTCCTGTTTAGATAGGACCATAAGAGCAAAACTTGGCCCTTATTTCAGTCATGAATATTCTTGAATGCAATGAGTGTAAGTGGTATTTTTTGTTTAATATAGTACATAAAAATGAAAACCAGGCCATAGAAGATATGTTGGATAAGCCTTGTCTCATCCTTCACACTGTAGGAGGAATACATGTCTAAAGAGGGGAGAATTTGAAAGATATTGAAGATATTATGATGTAGGAAAAGTGTAACCCATGAAATCTGTTGGAGGACTCCTCTGATTTGGAATTTAAGTATTTTATTGCTCAATCCTATAGCTACCAATAGTTATAAAATAACACACTTATGAGTGATTGTTTGGGATCATTATATTTTTACGTGACTCCCATACTCTGAAGATTCACAGTGTGTCTGAAAAATAGACAATCCTGTTACTAGTAACAAAAGTATCTACTCTCTATTGCTGTTGGAGGAAACCAGGGAAATATTTAAATGTTTTTCAATATGTAATATCATGACCTGTATACAGTAGTCACTTA
Organism: Muntiacus reevesi; assembly: GCF_963930625.1. Taxonomy (NCBI): domain Eukaryota; kingdom Metazoa; phylum Chordata; class Mammalia; order Artiodactyla; family Cervidae; genus Muntiacus; species Muntiacus reevesi. Next base: position 29,307,320 of record NC_089261.1, read on the forward strand.
ATAATGCTGCTACAGTTGTGTTCATGTCAAACATAGGAGAGCCCTCACTCCCATTGCTGGAAGTTACTAGGAGGCTACACAGCATAAAAGAAGAAAATAAGGTGCATATAACAAATATTCTTTTAGCAAGAGTCTTAGGTATTTGCCACAAATTTGTTCATATGCTCTGCAAATATGATATGAGGTCAATTGATCTTTCTGACATTCTGATATTTTTCTTCTGGACTGGAGATAATATCACTCATTTCTGGGCATGTGGTTTTGTGGGAATTTCATCGTGATAAACCATATTTTGAAAAGTGCCCACTTATTTATTTATTTTTGCCTGTGCTAGGTTTTCACTGCTGCGCAAGTGCTTTCTCTAGGTGTGGTGAGCGAGGCCTCCTCCAGTTGTGGTATGAGGCTTCTCACTGCAGTGGCTTCTTTTACTGTGGAGCAGGCTCTAGGCATGTGGGCTCAGTAGTTGAGGTACACAGCCTCAGTTGCCCCAAGGATTGTGGAGTCTTCCCAGACCAGGGATTGAACCCATGTCCCCTGCATTGACAGGCAGATTCGCAACAATTAGACCAACAGGGAAATCCTCTCTCTCTCTCTCTCTCTCTCTATATATATATATATATATATATATATATATATATACACACATTTTTCATTTATTTTTATTAGTTGGAGGCTAATTACTTTACAATATTGTAGTGGGTTTTGTCATACATTGGCATGAATCAGCCATGGATTTATATGTATTGCCCATCCCGATCCCCCCTCCCGCCTCCCTCCCCATCCCATCCCTCTGGGTCTTCCCAGTGCACCAGGCCCAAGCACTTGTCTCATGCATCCAACCTGGGCTGGTGATCTGTTTCACCCTAGATAATATACATGTTTCGATGCTGTTCTCTCGAAACATCCCACCCTTGCCTTCTCCCACAGAGTCCAAAAATCAGTTCCGTACATCTGTGTCTCTTTTTCTGTTTTGCATATGGGGTTATCATTACCATCTTTCTAAATTCCATATATATGTGTTAGTCCTCTATATTTTTGAGAGTGTTAAATCATAGCTAATTACTAGCTTGGAATCATACAAAATGGCAAATTTTGCTTTTTCTCCACATTTTACTTCCTTGACTTAATTTGGTCAAATAATAGCACAATTTTAAAAATATCCAGTTCTCAGAAAATAAAAGCTCCTGAAGGATGTTAAAAAAAATTGTGTTCAGGCATGAAACAGGCCACTCAAAACTGGTACACTGGGACAACCCAGAGGGATGGGATGGGGAGGGAGGTGAGAGAGGGGTTCGGGACAGATGGGACACATGTACACCCATGCCTGATTCATGTCAGTGTATGGCAAAAACTACCACAATATTGTAAAATAATTAGCCTCCAATTAAAATAAATAAATCAATTAAAAAACTATGTTCAATCTCAAAATTCTTCAAAATCACATCAGTTCAGTTCAGTACAGTTCAGTCCCTCAAAGTGTCCGACTCTTTGCGACCCCATGAATCGCAGCACGCTAGTCCTCCCTGTCCATCACCAACTCCCCGAGTTTACTCAAACCCATGTCCATCGAGTCGGTGATGCCATCCAACCATCTTATCCTCTGTCGTCCCCTTCTCCTCCTGCTTTCTATGTTTTCCAGCATCAGGGTCTTTCCCAAGCAGTCAGTTCTTCACATCAATGGCCAAAGTATTGGAGTTTCAGCTTCAGCATCAGTCCTTCCAATGAATATTCAGGACTGATTTCATTCAGGATGCACTGGTTGAACTCCTTGCAGTCCAAGGGACTCTCAAGCGTCTTCTCCAACACCACAGTTCAAAAGTATCAATTCTGCAGCACTCAGCTTTCTTTATAGTCCAACTTTCACATCCATACATGACTATTGGGAAAACCATAGCTTTGACTAGATGGGCCTTTATTAGCAAAGTAATGTCTCTGCTTTTTAATATGCTCTCTGTGTTGGATATAGCTTTTCTTCTAAGGAGTAAGTGTCTTTTAATTTCAAGGCTGGAGTCACCATCTGCAGTGATTTTGGAGCCCCCCAAAATAAAATCTCTCACTGTTTCCACTGTTTCCCCATCTATTTGCCAGATGCCATGATCTTAGTTTTCTGAATGTTGAGCTTTAAGCCAACTTTCTCACTCTCTTCTTTCACTTTCATCAAGAGGCTCTTTACTTCTTCTTCGCTTTCTGCCATAAGAGTGTCCTCCTCATATCTGAGTTTATTGATATCTCTCCTGGCAATCTTGATTCCAGCTTGTGCTTCACCCAGCGCAGTGAGTCTCACGATGTACTCCACATAAAAGTTAAATAAGCAGGGCGACAATATACATCCTTGATGTACTCCTTTCCCTATTTGTCTGCTGTTCCATGTCCACTTCTAACTGTTGCTTCTTGATTTCTCATGAAGTAGGTCAGGTGGTCTGGCATTCCCATCTTTTGAAGAATTTTCCACAGCTTGTGAACCAGAGTCAAAGGCTTTGGCATAGTCAATAAAGAAGAAGTAGATGTTTTTCCAATATTCTCTTGCTTTTTCAAAGATCCAACAGATGTTGGCAATTTGATCTCTGATTCCTCTGGCTTTTCTAAATCCAGCTTGAACATCTGAAGTTCACGGTTCACATACTGTTAAAGCCTGGCTTGGAGATTTTGGGCATTACTTTGCTAGTGTGTGAGAGGAGTGCAGTTGTGCAGTAGTTTGAGCATTCTTTGGCATTGCCTTTCTTTGGGATTGTAATGTAAACTGACCTTCTCCAGTCCTGTGGCCACTGCTGAGTTTTCCAAATTTTGTAGCATACTGAGTGAAACACTTTAACAGCATCTTCTTTTAGGATTTGAAATAGCTCAACTGGAGTTCCATCACCTCCACTAGCTTTGTTCATAGTGATGCTTCCTAAGGCCCACTTGACTTTACATCCCAGGATGTCTGGTTCTAGGTGATCACACCATCATGGTTTTCTGGGTCATGAAGATCTTTTTTGTATAGTTCTTCTGTGTATTCTTGTCACCTCTTCTTAATATCTTTTGCTTCTGTTATGTCCATACCATTTCTGTCCTTTATTGTGCCAATATTTGCATGAAATAGTCCCTTGGTATCTCTAATTTTCTTGAAGATATCTCTAGTCTTTCCCATTCTATTGTTTTCCTCTATTTCTTTGCACTGATCACTGAAGAAGGTTTTCTTCTTCTTTTCGGTGAAAAGGACATCTATTTTGGGTATTAGTTCTAGAAGTTCTTGTAGGTCTTCATAGAATGGTTCAACTTCAGCTTCTTCAACAGTACTGGTCAGGGCAGAGTTGGATTACTGTGATATTGAATGGTTTGCCTTGGAAATGCACAGAGATTATTCTGTCATTTTTGAGATTGCATCCAAGTACTGCATTTTGGTCTTGATCTCTGTCTCCTGTACAATGTTACAAACCTCCGTCCACAATTCATCAGGCACTCTATCAGATCTAGTCTCTTAAATCTATTTCTCACTTCCACTGTATAGTCATAAGGGATTTGATTTAGGTCATACCTGAATGATCTAGTGGTTTTCCCCACTTTCTTCTATTTAAGTCTGAATTTGGCAATAAGGAGTTCATGATCTGAGCCACAGTCAGCTCCCAGTCTTGTTTTTGCTGACTGTATAGAGCTTCTCCATCTTTGGCTGCAAAGAATATAATCAATCTGATTTTGGTATTGACCATCTGGTGATGTCTATGTGTAGAGTCTTCTCTTGTGTTGTTGGAAGAGGGTGTTTGCTAGTGAATCATTGGAAAAGACCCTGATGCTGGGAAGGATTGGGGGCAGGAGGAGAAGGGGATGATAGAGGATGAGATGGCTGGATGACATCACCGCCTCGATGGACATGAGTTTGAGTAAACTCCGGGAGTTGGTGATGGACAGGGAAGCCTGGCGTGCTGCAATTCATGGGGTTGCAAAGAGTTGGACACGACTGAGCGACTGAACTGAACTGCATTTTGGACTCTTTTGTTGACTATGATGGCTACTCCATTTCTTCTAAAGGTTTCTAGCCCACAGTAGTAGATACAATGTCATCTGAGTTAAATTCAGCCATTCCAGTCCATTTTAGTTTGCTGATCCCTAAAATGTCAATATTCACTCTTGACACCTCCTGTTTGACCACTTCCAATTTGCCTTGATTCATGGACCAACATTCCAGGTTCCTATGCAGTATTGCTCTTTACAGCGTCGGGCTTTACTTCCATCACCAGTCACATCCACAATGGGGAGTTGTTTTTGCCTTGGCTCCATCTCTTTATTCTCCACTGATTTCCAGTAGCATATTGGGGACCTACCAACCTGGGGAGTTCATCTTTCAGTGTCCTATCTTTTTGCCTTTTCATTCTGTTCATGGGGTTCTCAAGGAAGAATCCTGTAGTGGCTTGCCATTCCCTTCTCCAGTGGACCACGTTTTGTCAGAAGTCTCCACCATGACCCATCGTCTTGGGTGGCCCTACATGGCATGGCTCACAGTTTCTTTGAGTTAGACAAGGCTGTGGTCCATGTGGTCAGATTGGTTAGTTTTCTGTGACTGTATTCCATGATAGTATTTATATATATGCTAATTTAGTGCAAAAAGCATCCTACTAAACTGAGCATTTCATGCTAGATGCAAAGATTTTTAATGTTAGTTGGTTTAGTAAACAAAGTTCACAGTTTTATAGAGATAAAGAGATAACTACTGATTTCATCCCTGGAATTTTTTTGTAGTTAGTTGAAATTATAGAAACTAGTTACATATAAGTCATATAATGAAGCTATTTTCTAAGATACCATTATCCATTCATTTATTACCTTGTTCATCAGTATTTGTTGAGTAGCTGACATATACTAAGGATAGGATGGTGAGACCATCAGACAGACTATTGAATATAGGAGCTCCATAAAGCCATTGAATATAGAAACTCCATAAAGCCATGGAGTCCACTCTGTGTACATGTCCATGTATGTTGACCTATTTGTTAAGAAATTAACTGAAAAAAATAATGTCTCCTTTTAGGGTTTGCTTTATTTTAGATTCTAAAATTTGATCACTTTCTTTTTCATATTCCTTGGACTTTAGAGTTTCATTACTTCAAATTAATTCAAAATATAATTGAAACATAAAAGCAAACAAGTCTTTTTATGGAAATGCTAAAAGCAATGTTTTGTAAATTTGTTGAGAACTGTGAAATTTGCTTACCATCTCTCATGTGATATGGCTAATTTATCTATGGTAACAGCGATGGAAAAAAATTAAAGCTATTCTATATTTAACCATATTGCCTCCAATGCTATATGTGACCAAATTATGATTTCTGATGGAAATGTAACTGAGGTCTGCTAAAATATGTCAAGAGATCTAATCAGTACATTAAATAATACTTTTCATACACTAGGTGGGAAAATTTTCCTCACGCAAGGTAAGGAGTTTTTAGATGTCAAATATGTTTCACCATTTAGAAAGAACTGATAAAAATTACCCTCTTAAACAATAATTATCTTGCTTTCATTGATGTTTGGGTAATTTCAACAGTAAGTTAGTGGCAGAAATTTCTTTATTTTTTCCTGATGAAATATAATTTATTAATATCTCAGCTGTGGTGTTGGTACAAATGAGGAAGATGATAGGAAGATAGTAGTAAAAACCCATTACATTATAACTTAACATTTGTAAGTTATTCTACTTGTCTCAGTGGCTGTAATGCTTCCCTTTTCAGTCACCCATTCCACCAACACTTTCTTACATGTTTGTTGATCTAACCCAATGATTTTCTCATGGTGATGTTTGAACCCCACCACTCACATAGGCACACCCTCTCCATACCACATTTGAAGATCATAATGCTTGGAAATTTCTCAAACTTGTCTGTATTATGCCCCTCTTTAATTCACTAGCTACTCATTCCTTGACCTCTACAATGAAACAACAACCCTTCCACAGACCATTGAATCTGACCCTTACAAGATCATCAAAGACTCTTCATCTTTAAACATACCCCTCCTCTATCCTTGCCACCCCCAGTGCTACTGGTAGAAACCATTTCTCTCTAGGCTCCCAGAAATAATATGAAGTCACCCTGTGTGTCTGGAGAAGGCAATGGCACCCCACTCCAGTACTCTTGCCTGGAAAATCCCATGGACGGAGGAGCTTGGTAGGCTGCAGTCCATGGGGTTGTGAAGAGTCAAACACGACTGAGCGACTTCACTTTCCCTGTTCACTTTCATGCATTGGAGAAGGAAATGGCAACCCACTCCAGTGTTCTTGCCTGGAGAATCTCAGGGACGACGGAGCCTCGTGGGCTGCTGTCTATGGGGTCACACAGAATTGGACATGACTGAAGCGACTTAGCAGCAGCAGCAGCACCCTGTGTGTCAGACAAGGGGTTTTGTTGCAATAGAAACTGGTGTTGGCCGTCTGTATCCAGCAGGATAGAGAGGTGGTGTGCCATGATCAAGTGGGATTCATCCCAGAAATGCAGCAGTGGATGGATCTGCAAAGCAGTCATGTGATGCACCAAGTTAACAAGAGAAAAAAAGTCATGATCATTACAAGAGATGCAGAAAAAGCATTGAACAAAATTGAGCATACACTGATGATAAAGACTCTTAATAAAGCAGGTGTAGAGAGTGGTACCTCCACATCATAAAGTCATTGGATGGCCAGCCCACCCAAGAGGACTGCTCTCTTGATTTCTGTGCATCTCCTGCCTGACCAGTCCATGCATAACCTTCACCCACTCATATGATTGACCTTCGCTTTTAATGATGGAGCCCCAATCAGTAACTGTCTATTGTGTTTGCCCCCAACCTGTGGTCCTCAGCTAGTTATCTATCCACTATGATAGTGGATTAGTGAGAAACATCCCCCCCTCCGCCCCCCGCGTTGGTCCTTAACATGAGGGACTGTGAGGGGCATTTCGCTCTGTGGTTTCCCTGGAAACCCCTCAGCCACCCTGAGGTCAATTTCCCCTGTAACCGGGTACTTGCTTCTCCCCCAGTAGCAAAGACTGGCCATTTTCTGTCCTGCCCAATGTCGGCAGCACACTGTGGGGTGTTGCTCCAGGGTCTTGCTTCAGACATGAAAGATTCCCTATCCATTAAACCACTGATGTCTCTGTCACTGACTCCAGATTCTTTCTTTGGTCTCAAGGCTAGGCTTGCAGGCCTGTGGCATATGGTCCAACCTTCATATATGATGAGCCACTGTTAAGCTATGATTTTTCCAGTAGTCATGTATGGATGTGAGAGTTGGACCATAAACATGGCTCAGCACTGAAGAATTGATGCCTTTGAACTGTGGTGTTGGAGAAGACTCTTGAGAGTCCCTTGGACAGCAAGGAGATCAAATCAGTCAATCCTAAAGGAAATCAACCCTGAATATTCATTGGAAGGACTGATGCTGAAGTTGAAGCTCCAATACTTTGGCCACCAAAGTATTGATGCAAAGAGCTAACTCATTGGAAAAGACCCTGAAGCTGGAAAAAATTGAAGGCAGGAGAAGGGGATGACAGAGGAAAAGATGGTTGGATGGCATCACTGACTCAATGGATACGAATTTGAGCAAGCTCTGGGAGATGGTGAAGTAGAGGGAAACCTGGTGTGTTGCAGTTCATGGAATCGTAAAGAGTTGGAAACAACTTGAGCAACTGAACAACAAAAAGAGAAAAACAGTAAAACATTCCTCTTTACAATTACATCCACAAAAACAAAGCAAAATACCTAGGAATAAATTTAACCAGGAAGTGAAAGACATTTATATTGAAAACTACAAGACATTAATGAAGGAAATTGAAGAACACACAAACAGAAAGAAATTTTGGGTTCATGGGTTGAAAGAATTAATATTGTTGAAGTGTCCATACTAACCAAAGCAATCTACAGACTCAACACAATTGTTATCAAAATTCCAAAAGCATTTTTCATAGAAATAGAACAAATAATTGTAAAATTAGGATGAAACCAAAATACCCGCCAAATATCCAAATATTTAGTAATTAACATAGCATGTTACTGGCATTAAAAAATGACACATAGATCAATAGAGCAGAAAGAGACCTTGGAAATAAACCCACTCATAACTGGTCAATTAATTTACGATAAAGAAGAATATACAATAGAGAAAGGACAGTTTCTTCAATAAATGTTATTGGGAAAACTGGACAACCACATGTAAAAGAATGAAACTCAAACCACTATCTTATACAATACACAAAAATTAACTCAAAATGGATTAAAGACCTGAACAGAAGCCCCCAAATCATGAAACTCCTAGAAGAAAACATAGGAGGAAAGCTTCTTGATATAAGCCTTACAATAATTTTTTGAATCTGGCATCAAAATCAAAAGAAACAAGAGCAAAAATAAACAAGTGGTGTTGCAGAGGAAACAACAGAATGAAAAGGCAACTGACTTCAAGGCAGAAAATGTTTGCAAACCATATTTCTGATTAGGGCCTAATAGCCAAAAGACATAAAGAACTCATACAACTCAATAGCAACAATCAATTTGATCTTAAAATGGACAGGAGATCTGAACAGACCTTTTTCCAAAGGCCAACAGAGAGATGGCCAACAGGTACATGAAAAGATGTTCTATATCATTAATCATCAGGAAAATGCAAATGAAAACTACAATGAAATATCACTTCACACATGTTAGAATGGTTATTATCAAAAAGACAAAAAATAAAAAGTGTTGGCCAGGATGTGGAGAAAATGTAATTCTCATGCACTGTTGGTGGAAATGTAAATTGGTGGAGCCACTATGGAAAACAGTATGGAGGTTCCTCAAACAATTACAAATGGAACTGCCATGTGATTCAGCAATTCAGATTCTGGGTATTTATCTGAAGACAATGAAAACTCTAACTCAAAAAGATACGTGTATCCCCATGTTCACTGCAGTACTATTTACAATATCCAAGACATGGAAACAACCCAAGTGTCCATCAATGGAGAAATGGATAAAGAAGATGTGGTACATTCATACATACACATATGTACATACAATGGAATATTATTCAGATATAAAAAAGAATGAAATCTTGCCATTGGTGACAACATTGAGGTCCTTATGTTAAGTGAAATAAGTCAGTCAGACAGAGAGAGACAAGCGCCAGTATCATAAGATCTGTCTTATATGTGGAATTTAAAAACAAACAAACCAAAATCAACACCAAACCCAAGGTCCTAGATACAGAGAACAGATTGGTGGTCGCCAGAGGCAGGGGTGGGGTAAGAGAAAAAGGTGAAGGGGATCAAAGGATAAAAAGAAATAAGAAGATAAGATAAAAAATAGATAAATCATTCACATACATTATTTGTAATCCACCTTAGAAGTTGCAGAAACACACTAAAATATTAAGTACCACAGAAAAGTAAATAAAGAACTAATGAGTTAAAACTCAGATTATTAATTAGTCTTTTCCTAAGAAAAATAGTCAGTTTCCAGCTGGTGGGGGCCTCGTGGGCCATGGGAAGCTGATGAGAACATGTCCTTGTGGCTGGAGCTGTTGTGCCTACCCAGCAGACAACTTGCACAGCTCAGACTCCAAGCTTCTCCAGGACGATGCCAGTCTCATCTCTTCACATAAAAGCGAACTTCTCCCAGCCTGCATCTTTTATCAACCCTCATGATTCTTCTCATCTCTTTTTAAAAAATCTCCACTGCCTGACAGATATTTCCACTTGGATGAATTACTGTCATCCCAAATTCAATATGTTTAAACCTAAATGCATACTCTTCCCTCTCCTCTTTCCAAAGAAAGCTAAATGCCACATTATTCCAAGGACATCTGTACAGCTAGCCTTTTACCAGGCTGAAAACCATTAGTTATTTTTAATTCTCAGTACACTCCTGTTTTGGTTCCTATGTTCTCTTCCAACGTGTCCATCTGAGATATCAGTTTATTTAATTTACTATCCATTAGTGACCTTGTGTGCAGAGAGCCTTGGCTTTGCAACAGGTCCCCTGCTAAGTTTCACTTAAAATGTTAACAATAGTAAGTCCAATGAGGTTAAGAAACTATTTGAGAAATAGTCACTGTTAATAGAAAAAAAGGAAAGGAGGGAGGGAAGGAAGGAAGTAGAGAGGGAGAGAAAGAAGGAAGGAAGGGAGGGAGGAGGAAAGGAAGGAAGGAGGAAAGCAAGGGAAGAAAAGGAAAGATAAGATATGTAAATAAAAGAGCACTCAATAAAACTTGGGAGAACTGGTTCTCCTCGTACTAGTTAGCTCCAGTAAATCATTAAGCACCATTGGTTTTCAGTAACTTCATCTATGAGATGGGGGTATTAGTCTGTGTGGCATGAGATCTTTCCAGTCCTGACACTTTATGACCTTTCTTCAGAAATCCCTGTTTTCTAGGTTGCAATCCTCAAGCTAGGTTATGAGAGAGCCCTGGAGTCAAGTAGAGACCTCAGCAGGCCTCAAGAGGTGCTCAGGTTACTAGAGGGGTGCCAGAGAGCATGCAATTCCCCAGTGTCCCCATCCTAAGAAATCAGGACCCGCGATTCTGAGCCGGGGTCAGGTGCAGAACCTGAGAGGCTTTGTCAAAGGTAAGATAGGGCTTGTCCATGGCTGCTAGGTGTGATGCAGAGAGTGGGGTAACCCAGGACAGCATCTTAGGAAGTCTGAGTCAAAGCCAACCAGACCACCAAACAAACCTAAACCACCTAAAGAACTGGGCCATCCATCCAAGACACGGAAACAACTGAAGTGCCCATTGGCAGATAAATGAATAAAGATGTGCTGCATATATACAATGGGATATTAGTCAGACATAGAAAAGAAGGAAATAACGCCATTTTGCAGAAACATGGACGCAACTGGAGATTATCATACTAAGTAAGTCAGACAGAGAAAGGTAAGTACCATATGATATCACTTGTAGGTGGAGTGTAAAATATGACACAAATGAACTTGTCTATGAAACAGAAACAGACTTGCAAATGTAGAGAACAGACTTGTGGTTGCCAAGGGGGAGGAGGTCAGTGAGGAATGGAGTGGGAGTTTGGGCTTAACAGTTGTGAACTATTTAATATTGCATAGAGAGTGGATAAGCAACAAGGTCCTACTGTATGTAGCATAAGGAACTATACTCAATATGATAGATCATAATGGAAAAGAATATTAAGAAGTTTATTTATATAGCTGAATCACTGTACTGTACAGCAGAAATTGACACAACATAGTAAATCAACTGTACTATAATTAAAAAAACAAAGGACTTAGGCAGACAGGAGAAAAACATATTGAGTTGGTCAAAAATTCGAAAATTTGTTCCGGTTTTTCTTTTTTTTTAATTTATTTTTACTAGTTGAAAGCTAATTACTTTACAATATTGTAGTGGTTTTTGCCATACATTGACATGAATCAGCCATGGATTTACATGTGTTCCCTATCCTGATCCCCCCTCCCGCCTCCCTCCCCATCCCATCCCTCTGGGTCTTCCCAGTGCACCAGCCCTGAGCACTTGTCTCATGCATCCAACCTGGGCTGGTGATCTGTTTCACTCTTGATAGTATACTTGTTCCATTGCTATTCTCTCAGAACATCCCACCCTCGCCTTCTCCCAGAGTCCAAAAGTCTGTTCTGTACATCTGTGTCTCTTTTTCTGTTTTGCATAAAGGGTTATCATTACCATCTTTTAAAATTCCATATATATGCGTTAGTATACTGCATTGGTTTTTATCTTTCTGGCTTACTTCACTCTGTATAATGGGCTCCAGTTTCATCCATCTCATTAGAACTGATTCAAACGAATTCTTTTTAATGGCTGAGTAATATTCCATTGTGTATATATACCAGAGCTTCCTTATCTATTCGTCTGCTGATGGGCATCTAGGTTTTCCTGTAAGATGTTGTGGGGGAACCCAAATGAATTTTTTGGCCAGCCTAATATACGAAGCAGAGAAAAATTCTAGAAATTTTCTCTCAGGAGAATTTTGTCAAAGGATGATCATGTCCTCTGGCTAAAATTCTGGCCTGGCTCTGTCTCTGTGTGTGTGTATATGTGTATGAGTTTGCCTGTGTTTCTCTGTCTCTTTGTGTCTGTGTGTGAATGCTAGTTTGAAAGGAGTATGAAAGGTTAAAGATAAAAAAGCAATGGGCTAAAATATGAATGAGATATTATATAATGAATGTGAATATATGTAAATTATTCTGTTAATGCTTTCAAGACATTGGATAGTGAAGGAAAAATATAAGTAACAGTTAGAAGAGGGTATAGATTGAAAATAAATGCTTGTTGAGAACCTGCTGATGTCTATATGTCGCTTCTAAAGAGTCAGCAACATATTACACAAACCTGGACCTCAAACCGTGCCATGATTTTAATGTAAAACTAAAATTACCACAATGCTAGACTGAAATTACCCTGCTTAGCATCTTCGCTGAAAACCACACAGACGAAAGAAGAAAGCATGCACAGCAGAGAGTTAGGAAAGACTGTGAGTTGCCAAGCCTTCTGTGAAGCTCCTGCGGGTTCGCCTGAAACTTGGTGACACCCCCCACGCACACCTCACGTTTGTGGAGGAGGATGAACCTGCCCTTTCAGGATGTGGAGTGGTCACTGGGTATGACCACACTGACCACAAACACATTCAGGGGACTCTTGGGACAAATATGTAGTTGAGGCTATAATCTACCAATAAAACGTTCCTCTCAGCTCTGTTCTTTGCAAATGTGTGAGGACAGAAAGTGAGGCTAGTATAGGTTGGAGGTCAAAGGTGACAGGTTTTCTTCTTAGCTTTCCATCTGTCACTGCAGCAAAAATCCCCAAGTACCACTGTGCTCAGGCAGCTCTGAAGCTGAAAACCTTCCATAGGATTTGCAGGTGAGAACAGGTTTACTCTTTTCTGCTATTTTTTTTTTTAAATTTTAAATTGAACTATAGTTGGTTTACATTGTAGTGTTAGTTTTAGGTATACAGCAAAGTGACTTGGCTATACATACATATGTATCTATTTTTTCCAGATTCTAGTATTGAGTAGAGTTCCCTGTGTTACACAGTAGGTCCTTGTTGCTTCTCTGTTTTATATTTAGTAGTGTGTATGTGTTAATCCCAAGGTCCTAATTTTTCCTTTCCCCTTTTACTCTTTGGCAATCATAATGATACAAATAAACTTATATACAAAACAGAAATAGACCCACAGATCTAGTTTACTCTTGACTACTTTTCCTTCATTTATTATTTCTCATTCATCCATACAACCTAGCTATTGTGTAAAATTTATGCTCTAGGTCCTAAGAAATAGAAATAAAGTGGTGAAAAAAAAGAAAGGGGCCCTGGACTCACAGAGCCTACCATCCAGGAGGGGATACAATGACCAAATCACTGCAATGCAGTGAATGCTACTATTACGGGAAGTGCTATAGAAACACAAAAGGTGCACCCAGTCGAGGAGTGAGAAATGACACTTGAAGAGAATGACACTTCAGATGAGACAATGAGTTAGCTGAGGCAAGAAGAAGACTCTTGCAGAAACGTGTGTCAGTGAAAGCAGGCTAAATCATGTGGAAAAAACAAAAGAGAGCTGCAAGTCTCTGTGGTTGATGTGTCCCTCATGGGTTGGCTGCAACTCTGAGACAGGCTGGGACCTGGGACCCTTTGCTGCAGTGTTTGCACCTGGACAAACATCTCCTCAAGCCACAAAATACAAAGAAACTATAAGGGACTAAAAATAACTGTCATGGGCAGTTGGGGCAAATTATGGACAGCAAGGTACAAAAAAGACCAAAAAAATCCAACAGCTGCTTCTGAAGAGCCTGGAGCAAAAGCAGGGGGTTGGGAACAAAAGCAGGGTACTACACAAGCTGTCTGCATAAGCCATCCCTCCCACCGGAACCCTGGACACATCCCTACCCTCACCCCATGTAAGGAACCAGCTTGCCCCCTCTTGGGGTGTGAGCAAGGGAACCATTTACTTGTTCTTGCTCTCCCGAATGCAGCAGAGACCTCAATAAAACCTTGCCTAAATTTCTTGTCTGGCCTCTCATCAATTTCTACTGATTTGGGAAGGGCAAGTACCTCCATTTGATATCAGCTCTGTTCTGCTCTCTACCTTCTTTCTCCAAGACATGAGTTGACAAGTCCTTCTTCATCTGGGCCATCACTTGTCTTATGGCAGAAGGCAGACATCCTATTGAAGCACAGAGCTATTATCCCCAAGTGACACGTGCCACTCTGCTTACATTTCACCGGGCAAAGCAAATCATGTGGCCAAGTCCACGAGGCCAGGGTGTGTAATTCCCAAAGGGCGTGGCAGGAAACCACACTATGAACTGGACTTGGTAGCAGAAGGTTGAGACCATCCACCAATGTTGTAAACAAAGGGACAGACCAGTCATTGAAGTGGTGCAGTCTCAGACTTCAACGGTTGTCATGCTCCGTGATCTTAGATGGCGAAGTGGAAAGTGACAAGGCAAGAGCTGGGGCAGGCTGCCTTAGAGAGAGGATTTCATGACGAATGCTCTGGGAGCCTTTGCTGGCTGATTGGACTGTGGAAACTGGATTGGAGAGAAGTCAGATTGACGGAAGTGTGGACATTAAGCCAGGTGAAAATTTACAAAACTTGAATAAAGGCAGTAGGAAAAAGATAATAGAATTTAAGAGGTGTTTGGAAAATTGAATCAACACTGGTTGGAGAACTCTTGTATATGAGGGATAAACAGCAGAACATGAAAGGAGGCAGCCAAGTTTTGTTCAATTCCCAGGAGAGCGGTCTCAAGCCTGACATAGAAACACAGAGCGGGGTCAGGCTAGAGAACAAGATGGTAAATCCCATCTGGGGACTTTTGATTCTGGCTCTTGGAAGACATTCCAGGAACGGTATCAGTGAGTCAGGACACATTTAGGTCTAAGGTTATGGAAGAAGGGAAATCTGAACTAGAGGTGTACAGAGTTCATCAGGATATAGGCATGAACTGAGCTGAATGGCTGGTGTCACCCAGATGCTGTGTGAAAGAGGGGAAAGGATGGAAGAAGACAGCACAACACAGACATCTTTCCAGCTGAGATTTTCTAGCCCTTTATTAAACACACACTTTCCAGACTTCTGTTTGTCTTAGAGGAAGTGCTCTCATTCCCAAAGAAAAGTTTGAGACAGGTTTTCCCACAATTCTCAACATAGCCTGATCAGAAGGACAATTAAACCACACATGAGGCAACTTGGGTTCCAATTTTCAGCTTTGCTCATAGCAACCATGTGTCTGTGTTGTTATCCTGTTGATAAGTTATGTCTGACTCTTTGAGACCCCATGAACGGCAGCACATCAGGCTTCCCTGCCCTTCTCTAACTCCCAGAGTTTGCTCAAAGTCAGGTCGATTGAGTTAGTGATGCCATCCAACCATCTCATACTCTGTAGTCCCCTTCTCGTGACCTCAATCTTTCCCAACATCAGGATCTTTTCCAATGAGTCGGCTCTTTGCATCAGGTGGCCAAATTATTGGAGCTTCAGCTTCAGCATCAGTCCTTCCAATGAGCATTCAGGGTTGATGTTCTTGAGGAGTGACTTGGGAAATACCTTAATCAGCAGTGTCTGAACTTTCTCATCCTGAAACAGGGGTGTTAACACCTCAGCTCCCTCCTGAAGGAGCTTATCAGGGCTGGGAAAGTTACATAGTACAGGTGAAAACTCCTTGAAACTTGAAGTGCCTTTTAAATACAAGTTGGTGTTATACCACTCACCCAAGGAGGGGAAATTCCAAGATCTATTTTGAGATCTCATAAAATATGAAGGAAATAGAAAGTCCTTTGCCAAATCTCATAAAAGCAAAACTGACAACATTTTTGACATGACTCATTCTTCTCTTGAAAACCGACTATCAGATAAGGGTTGGCTCCTTTCAAACAGAAATTTACGGAAAATAACACTTTTAAGAAATCTTGTTGGACTGAGACTGTTATTTTTTCACATTGCTCATTTTTGAGGTGTCTGTTATTATTTACACATGATTTAGCCTGTGGCCCTGGCCCTAACCCTAATATTTATATTTTCCCCTTCAGGCAGATACATTTAAATGGTGGTAAATTTCCAATTATGTCACCAAATTTTCAGTGATCTTTTTTATGGAGCCCTCAGTATTGACCAAAAGCTTTGAATATCCACATACTTAAAAGAAGATTAATTCTAGAAGATTTCTCTAGAGATGTGAATTAGAGTGTTTCCACTGCCAACAGTCCAGTGAATGTGTTTTCTATAACTGACATTTTCAGACAGTAATTATGATCCCCTTTCCAACACTTTTTATTTATTTAGATTAGAGTAACCTTCATTGTCATTGCTTACGTGTTTTGTTCTTGTAAACTCCCATTTAGATCACTGCAGTGCCCTCTATCCAAGCAGGTTATGGGAAATTTTGGACTCTTGGCTGTAGGTCAAGTGTTATTTTAAAGACCCTGTCAAGAGTCGTACTTGTGCTTTCAGCTTACTATAGTTTTTTTTTAATTTTCACAACCAAAAAATGTTTCTAACGTGAAAACATGATAAAATTCATCATATTCCACAAGAACTATCAACTACAATTTAGAGAGAAAAAGAACTTCACTACACATTTAATTAAATTTCTTTAAGCTTTGTTAAAAACATGCTTGGTGCATATACATAAAAGAATTTGCTTTGTCCTTGAGTTAATTTCTCAGCTATAATACACAAGCTGGAGGGATAATAAATGCTAGGTATACAGACCATTAATCACCACACTCACCCCAAACATCACTATCATTTTATATGTTCTCAGTCAGTCCTTAGAATCTTCCTTAACACAATGCTCTGGGAAGCCACGTCCAGTCACTTACCTGTTTGCCACCCTGAGGCCAGCAGTCTTCACAGGTGATAAATACCAATAGTCAAACGTATTTCATCCTACTTTATCTATAGTAGATGTATCTTGTATGTAAATTTTATCTTTGAATATAAAAAATCTTCCATAGAACTTAACCTATGCTATAAGCACTAAAGCTATAGGCAACTACCTATTTTTTTAATAGGTATTAACACTACTTATGGAATAATAAATTATGACTCTCCTACTACTACTATCTGTGTCACACTTTGCTACCATCCCAAAATGATGAAGTATTTGCTAACTTTTAATCACTAATGACTATTTAGCAATCATCCCTACACTCATTTCAAATAAACTGTGAATTTAGGAAGGAAAGAGTAAGTTGATTTTAAATCTTACGCAAACTTTTGTTTTATCACTTCCATGACTACAGTCTATTTTCTCAAATCTCAGCTAATATTTTCATTACTGTTTGTAAAGCAGTAATAAAATGGACATTTATTGTGCACTAATGTGGAAAGTTATCATTATTCTTCCAGAGCACATCCTATGCCTCTTATTGAGAGGCATTTTCCTTTTTCACATTCCATTGAACTCTTCCAAATGAACGTCCACTAACTGCATTGTAAAATTGCACCATGTAGCTCTTGAGATCATGCAGATGTGTGTTGACAAAATAGCTACTTCAAACTTTGTGCATGGCCTTAAAAAAAGTGTTTTAATGACTACGAAAGGAGATTTGTTCAAGAAAACAAGTTGACGGTAAGCAGCTGTTCTTGTTTTATACATTCCATCTGTTGTACCACATTTTCTATCTGTCCCCTTTTCAAGTCAAATCTTCAACAGATTCATCTTAGTCACTCATCTAATAGTGAATGTCTTGTCTGGTACAGTTGTGAGCCTTGTAACAAACTAGTCGGTGAGTTTTACCCTGTATCCCTGGTGGGGAGCCTTTGGCAACCTTACTGTAGTGCACGGTTCTCACCTGACGGCATGAATCAATTTCCAAGTGCTAGGGATGCAATAATATATCATTGTCTATAGCACAACAAAGAGATCTTAAAAATACAGTTTGAGTAAAAACACATCCAAAATTATTGGCTTCAGAAGTGTGTCTGGTAACAACACACAATATGTCTCTTTGTAGATAGCCCACACTTAAAACTCACTTTGAATCAACTTAATAAGTCTTTGATGGCTAATTAGAAAAGGCTCTTTATGTAAAAAAAAAACTAACATAAATTGCTATTTGTTGATTTTTATTGTATATTTGCTGGTTTTTATTGTATATTTCTATTGTGTATTTTTGCTGGGGTATAGTTGTGATTGTATACTCATTATAGTAGACTGCATAAATCACTAGTCATACTACTTACATTGGATAATCTTATAGTTTCTACTATAGAAAGTACTCTGTTGCTTCAGAAAGGCTCATAATTCATGGGTTACATCACAGCATTGTCAGTTTCTCCTGAATAACCACGTCTCAAATGAGAAATAAAATGACTGATGCTGTGATTGTGTGGCCTTGATTGTGTGACCAGAGAGCCTAAGAGGTCTAATTTCCATGACTGAAGCATATTGATGGGGAGGCGGGGGGAATGAGTGTTTCTGCTCTTTGAACCAAAAATCAATAATTAGAGGTTTTCTAAATTAATTATATGGCATGTTGTTAAGATTTTATTAGATAACAATAGAACTAGTGAAATGTCAGTCCACTTAAACAAAGAGCAATGTAAAACGTAAAAGTTTTAATATGTTCACAGATATAGATGAGTAGACCACAGTTGACAATTGGAGTTCCTCTCAAGAATATTTTCATCAGAGGCTTCCCTGGTGGCTCAGTGGTAAAGAATCTGTCTGCCACTGCAGGAGACACAGGTTCAGTCCTGATCCGGAAAGATCCCACGTGCCACAGATCAAGTAAGCCTGTGCACCACAACTACTGAGGCTGTGCTCTAGAACCCAGAAGCTGCAACTACCGAGCCCGTGTGCCCTAGAACCCAAGAGAAGCCTCTGCAAGGGGAAGCCCGCACACTGAAACTAGGGAGTAATCCCTGCTCCCCACAACTAGAGAAAAACCTGTGTAGTACAGCCAGAAATAAATGCATAAAATTTCAGAAAGGAATATTGCTATCAAAAATAATAGAAAACCAATTTGCTGAATGAGCTTAGAACCATCTGGAATCCAATATTGGCTAAGCAGTGATCAGTAACTTGGTATTGACATGTCACATAATACCCCCACAAGGTCACAGATGCTCTGTGACCTTGAGTTAAAATGTACATGTGAAGGGCACACATGACTGAGAGTCTGGGGGTCTTGCAACTTGACAGTACTTAGCAGCTCTGAGCACCTGTAAAAGGCTTGATATCAATGCTTTTGATCAATAGTTTTGATGATAGAAAATGAGACAGTATAACCATGATATGACTCTTGACTTTATGTCAAGATTGTCCCTCAGTTTGTTAAGATTTACTCAGTCTTATTCAGAGAACTTCTAAGCCATGATCTGTCAAGATCTGATTTAAAAAAATTTTTAATTAAATTATTTTATTGATGTATAGTTGATTTACAGTGCTGTGTTGATTTCTACTGTATAGCAAGGTGATTCAGTTATATATATATATATATATATATATATATATATATATATATACATTCTTTTTTACATTCTTTTCCATTATGGTTTATTACAGGGTATTGAATAGAGTTCCCTGTGCTATACAATAGTTCCTTGTTGTTTATACATTCTATATGTAATAGTTTGCAAGTCAAGATCAGTTTTGAAGTGTTTTCAAAATTTTACTTTTCAGCAGAGCAATCAAGTATGTGTGATTTGCTTGAAAAATAAGTGACAGTAGACCCTAGAGTCAAATTTCTCCCTATAGCATTGCAGCGTTTCCTTGAGAAGGAGGTGAGGAAAGACACCAGAGTGAGCATCTTAAGGCCCTGTGAGCTGGCACCCTCTCTGGTCTGAACCTCCTTCCTACTAGACTCATGACAATGAGTGGCTTGGGGCACATCATTCTCTGTGTGGGGCAGACAAGGAAAGCCATCTTTACTTTGAAGAATTAACTGGACCCTCAATTTCAGACCAGTCAAAGAACTTGTAGTCAAGGAGCACGCGCATGCTAAGCCAGTTAGTTGTGTCCTACTGTTTCTGATCCCATGAACTGTAGGCCCCCCAGGCTCTTCTGTCCATGGGATTCTCCAGGCAAGAATACTGAAGTGGGTAGCCATTCCCTTCTCCAGGGAATCTCCCGACCCAGGGATTGAACCTGGGTTTCCTGCATTGCAGGCAGATTCTTTTACCTTCTGAGCCACCAGGGAAGCCTAAGAAGTAGACAGGTGTACACAAAATGCTACAATAAAGCATCTAAGTCCTAAAAATTCATATGAACAGAACAGAAAAAACTCAAATTGCATTCAGAGTTTGGGCATGGGAAAGGAAGACCTCACACATGAGAGGAAGTGAAAGCAGGCAAGGGGAGGGGGTGGGATCCAGGACTGTGCCAACACCACTCTTGGCTTCTCTAATCTCAAGAGTAACAAAAAACCTCCATGGAAGGGTCTGCAAGGTGCTGAGGCTGGAGCTTGCTCACAACAGAGCCTACTTTACCTGCATCCCGGAGCTGGAGATGCCTCCTGGGGAGAATAGATGTATAGGAGAGTCCAGTGCAGCAGGAGTCCCGAATGGATACAAAGACAAAAGAATGTGAACTCTGATCTCTCCCTGGACCACAGAGACAGAGGAATTTGTTCTTGTGCATTGCCAAGGCCACCATTTTTCCACTTGGTCTTTTTAATCTGTTCTTTACTTCATTATAATCTCTTCTTTATTCCTTTCAGTCTCCACATCAGCTACACTCATCTGCTTTCAGTCCTTCCGACTTGCTGTTTCCTGTCCTCAGGGATCTCGTGTATATTGTTCCTTCTGTGGGAAACCCTCTTCCTTCCCTCACACTCCATCCAATTCCCATGCACCGTCTGTATCTCACCTCCAGCTTCACTCCCTCTGACCACATCTCCACCTCTCACCTGCACCTGCAAAAATCAGGTTCTCATATTTCTCTGTAATTTCCTTTTATAGCACTTGGCTTGTTTCTAGCTCTGGGGCTGTGGGCAAAATCCTAAACTGTTTTGCTCACCACGGTATTTTGTTGATATGTAGCTAACTCTATTTAATAAATAAAAGTATCATTAAATCCATCTAAAAAGGTCCTCTTTGAGAACACTCCCCTATCCTCTTGTGTTTACTTCTGTGCTATCCCCCATATCTGAAACTCAGTATGAAATTCTCAACCAGATGTTTTATTCATTTTCCATTGCACCTTCTCTTCTATCCAAAGAAAAATAATCTTAGCTTTTTTAAGAGTAAGACTTAAGGGAAAAACCCTTAGTGTCCACTTTTCATCTTTGCTATTCTTTTGATATATCTAACTTGACAGTTATAAAAATTTTCTTCTGAGGAAGAAAAGTGCTCTGAACTGCTGGCTCTTCTAATGTGGGGCATAGGAAATTTCTGTTATAAACAGAGGAAGTCAGATGTTTCCTTTTCTACAACTTCTAAGAAAATTATTATTGTTAACATCTATTCCCACCTAGGAATAAAAGGAATATAATATAAATTCAAGAAAATTCCTCATCACAGAAATTGATTTGCTTCACCTAGAGAAACAGAGGTCAAACCACATTCTCATCAACTTGATGGGAATATTTGCAATTTGTACACAAGACAGAGAAGCATAATTTAATTATTGATAAGAAATACCATTTGCTAGTAATGTAAGAACACGATTTTATGTTTATAAAATATTTGAATCTTGTAATGATAATAATGAGTCTCTATAGATGAAATGATGGCCTTGAAGTCAAACACTTGTCCAGGGCTTTGTAGCTGTAGCTGCCTGAGTCTTCCCATGTAACTTATAGTCTAAACCAGAATTTCTGAGAGTACAGAGGATAATACAAGTAACTGAAATTATGAGACTTTTGACATGTTTATTTTTTCTAATAAGACAGCATTAGTATATTATGGAGATATGTATTTTTAAAAAAATGTCTATTTTCTTTTCTTAAGTAACTAATTAATTAATTTTTCCTGTGTATGAGCTTTGTTGGACATTTTGTATTGACTAGTAGAAATGGGAGGAAATAGGCCTTTAGTCTGAGAAGTTTTGTTATGGGAAGCATTGGAGTTTCTTGATGTTTACTTGAGTTGTAGGTGCAAGAGGCTTCAAATTCCTTCAGTGTTCTTGTTGCTGCATATGAGCTTTCTCTAGTTGTGGCAAGCAGAAACTATCAGTGCAAGGGCTTCTCATTGCAGTGGCTTCTCTTGTTGCAAAGCATAGGCTATAGGTCGCACAGGCTTCAGTAATTCTGGTGTGCAGGCTCAGTAGTTACAGCACATGGGTTTAGCTGTTTCACAACATGTGGGATCTTCCTGGACTTGAGTCCATTGAGCACTCCTCCTCTCCATGTTACCACAAAACCAACACGGTTCTTGTATAGCTGAAATTTGCTGCAAAATGCAAACTCTCTCTGAAACCCAGAATCAAGAGATACAAACAAGAACACTGAAGGGATTTGAAGCCTCTTGCACCTACAGCTCAAGTAAACATCAAGAAACCCCAATGCTTCCCATAACAAAACTTCTCAGACTAAAGGCCTATTTCCTTCCATTTCTACTAGTCAATACAAAATGTCCATCTTTCTCCAGAAAATCACAAGGCATACCAAAGGCAAGAAAAGACATGATCTGAAGGAACAAATAAAGCATCAGAAGCAGACTCAGATATGACACAGATGTTGGAATAATCAGACCAGGAATTTAAAGTAAGTAAAATTAGTAAGTTTAGGTCTCTAATGAAGAGAGGACAATGTGTAAGAACACATGGGTAATGTAAGCAGAGAGCTGGGAACTCTAAGACAGAGTAAAAAAGGGATACAAAGTAACTTATCTACAAAACAGAAATAGAGTCAAGGATGTAGAAAACATCTGTGGTTACCAAGGGTAAGCAGGGGTAGGCAGGGGGAGGGATAAATTGGGAGACTGGGGTTGATGTGTACAAACGTGTACATGCTCAGTCAAGTCTGGCTCTTGGCGACCCCATGGACTGTAGCCCTCCAGGCTCCTTTGTCCATGAGATTTTTCAAGCAAGAACACTGGAGTGGGTTGCCATCTCCTCCTCCGTCAATCTTCCTGACCCAGGGATCTAAACCACGTCTCCTGTGTTTCCCACATTGGCAGGTGAATTCCTTACCAATGAGCCACCTGGGAAGCCCTGATATATGCATACTACTATATATAAAATAGATAACTAATGAGGACCTGCTGTATAGTGCAGGAAACTCAGCTCAATGCTCTGTAATGACCTATATGGGAAAAGAATTAGAAAAAGAGTTGATATAATTGATTCACTTTGCTATACACCTGAAAGTATACTAGCATATACTAGTATATTGTATATAGCACAACGTTGCAAATCAACCATACTCCAATAAAGATTTTTTAAAAAAGAAATTGTAGAAGTCAAAAAAAGCACAACAGAAATGAATGCTTTTGACTGATTCGTTTTTTTTTAGTAGAATATGACTCAGTCAGGTAAAGAATCAGGAACTATGAAGATACATCAGTGGGATCTTTAAAGCCAAAATGCAAAGACAAAGAAAGAACAAACAAAAAGAATAGAACACTTAAGAACTATGGGGAAATTTAAGAATGCAAAACATAAATATAATTGAAATACCAGAAGGAGAAAAAAAGAGAACAGAGCAGAAGAAATATATAAGTAATAATAGTGGAGAACTTCCTAAAATTAATGACAGACACTAAAGCACTGATATAGAAAATTTTGAGAACACCAAGCAGAAGAAATTCCAAAAAAGTGCCACTTAGACACATAATACTCAAGCTTCAAAAATACAAAGAAAAAGAAAAAAATCTTTAAAGACATTGGAGGAAGGGAGGGAATGCTATCTAAAAAAGAATAAGGGTAAGAATCACATTGCACTTCTCATGAGAAGCTGCAAGAAGAAACAGGAGTAAGATAACATGTTAAAAGAGAAAAAAAATCCTCTAAGCTAGAATTATACATCCAGCAAAGTTAACTTTTGTAAGTGAAGGAAACATAAAGACTTTCTCAGACAAACAAAAACTGAAAACATCCACTGCCAACAGACCTGGCCAGTAAAAAATGTGAAAAGAAATTTTTCAGAAAGAAAGGAATTTCTAAGGTCAGAAACGTAGATCTATTTAAATAAAGGAAGTGCTGGAGAAAGAATAAAGGTATTTTTTTCTTTTTCTTATTTTAATTTATTTAAAATACCACTGCTTTTTAAAGGAATAACAGTAGGATATATTGAGTGTTTATAACTTATGTATAATGTAAGTGACATGAATGACATAATGTCATAGGGAGGGGAAGGCGAATTGGAGATATTTTGTTATAAGTTACCTACATCACATATGAATCAGTGTAGTAGTATTTGAAGGACAACAGATTGGTTAAAAAGTAGCAAAACAAACAAACAAAAAAACCTATAGGACAGCACTCATTTTTGTAAAGACAAGTAACTGATACACTAAGATAAGAGATAAAATGAAGTCATGTAAAATGTTCATTAAGCCAGAGAAGACAGAAAACAGGAGAAGGAAAGAAACAATGAATGCATGCAATGAATAGAAAACAGTTACAAATTTGGTGGATATTAATCCAACTATATCAATAAACACCTTAAGTATAAATTGTATAGATATAATAAGACACACAGATTGTATACTGGATTAAAAAAGACTCAATTATACATTATCTACGAGAAACCCACTTTAAATATAAAAAACTGATGCTAAAAACAAAGCAATGGGGAAAGAGATACCATGGTAACACCAATCAAAAGAAAACTGTAGCAGCTGAATTAATCTAAGAGCAAGCTGACTTCAGCACAAGGAAAACTATCAAGCATCTAGGGTGGATTTTGACAAGCATAAGAAAATGAGTATCAAAAAGTAGTGCATATTGCAATGAACTTGAAAGGAGGGAAAGTAGAGAAAATGAAATCAAAAGCTGGTCATTTAAAAATATAAATAAAATTGATAAATCTCTCAGTCTAATAAATAAAAAATAGAGAAGACACATATTATACATATCAGAAATGACAGAAGGGCTATCATTATTGCTTTCATGGACCTTAAAGAGTGATAAAAGAATGTTATGAACAACTCTATGCCGATAAATTTGGTAACTTAGATGAAATTCCTTGAAAGATATAAATTACCAAAATTCACACAAGGAAAAATAGATGAGTTGAACAGACTTATAGGTATCAAAGAAATCAAATGAAAAAATGAATAACTTTCCAGAAAATAAATCACCAGGTCCTGATGGTCTCACTGGTGATTTGTACCAAACATTTAAGGAATAAGTGATAATATTCTACATAACTTTTTCAGAAAATAGGAGCAGAAGGAACATCTCCTATTTCATCCTATGAAACCAATATTAAAATAATATTAAAACAAAGTAGACATTACAAAAAAGGAAAACTACAGGCTAAAGTGTATAGTATGGAAAGGAAGAGGCTGAATGATGGGATTCTGGGGGAAAAACAAGATATCTTATAAAAACTAAGGGAATATGAATACACTATGACATTACATAATAATTTATCAATATTGACTTACCATTGTTGTTGTTCAGTCACATCCCACTCTTTGTGACCCTGAGGACTATAGCTTGCCAGCCTTCCCTGTCCTTCACTATCTCCCAAAGTTTGTTCAAACTCATGTCCACTGAGTTGGTGATGCCATCCAACCATCTCACCCTCTGCCATCCCTTTATCCTCCTGCCTTCAATCTTTCCCAGCATCAGGGTCTTTTCCAGTGAATCAGCTCTTTGCATCAGGTGGCCAAAGTATTGGAGCTTCAGCATCAATCCTTCCAGTAAACATTCAAGCTTGATTTCCTTTGGGGTTTTTGACTGCTTTGATCTCTTTGCTGTCCAAGGGACTCTCAAGAGTCTTCTCCAGCACCACAGTTTGAAAGTGTTAAATTTTTAGCCTTTTTTATGGTCCAACTCTCACATCCATACATGACTACTGAAAAAACCATAGCTTTGACTAGATGAACCTTTGTCGGCAAAGTGATGTCTCTGATTTTCAATATGCTGTCTAGGTTTGTCATAGCTTTTCTTCCAAGGAGAGTCTTTTTAAATTTCATTGCTGCAATCATGGTCCACAGTGATTCTAGAGCCTAAGAAAATAAAGTTTGTCACTGATTCCATAACTGGCTTATTAATTATATCAAATGTATGAAATTAATGTAAGATGTAAAATCATAAGAGAAACTGAATGTGGGGTATATAGAAACTCTATGTACTAATTTGAATTTTTCTATAAATATAAAACTATTTTTAAAAATAAAAGTATTTAAAAATAAAGTTTTAGTCTATAAAAGAGTATTAAGTATATTTACTTCTTATGACAAACATGGTTTATAACTATAAGTGAGCAAGTAAATTTTTCTAAAAAATTACATTCAACACAGACAGTGAAGGAAAATGAAGAAACAGAGGAATATATTTCAAATGAAAGAACAGATTAAAACCTCAGAAAAAGACATTACTGAAGTGGAGATAAGTGATTTACCTGATAAATTGTTCAAAGGGTGCAAACATCTAGTATTTACAAAATAAATGTCACAATGTATTGTAGAGTTACTACAGTTAGTAATTCTGTCTTTTGTATTTGAAAGGTACCAAGAGAGTAAGATTTAAAAGTTCTCATCACAAGAAAAAATGTGTAACTGTGAGGTGATTTATGTTAACTAGAGTTCTTGTGGTGATAGTCTCATAATATATACAAATATCAAATATTTGTTATTATACAAATATTATGTTGTATAAATTGATACAGCCACTATAGAGAACAATATGGAGGTTCCTTAAAAAACTAAAAATAGAGCTACCATATGACCCTGCAATTTCACTCCTGGGTATCTATCCAGAGAAAAATATGATCTGAAAGCTTACATGCATCCCAGTGTTCATTGCAGCACTGTTTACAATAGCCAAGACATGCAAGTAACCTAAATGTCCATCAACAGAAGACTGGATAAAGAAGATGTGGTACATATATACAACAGAATATTACTTACTCGTTAAAAAGAATGAAATAGTACAATTTGCAGCAACATGGATGGACCTAGAGAGGGGCAGTACTGAGAGAAATAAGTCAGCTAGAGAAGGAGACGTATTGTATGACATCTCTTATACATGGAATCTAAGAAGAAATGTTACAAATGATCTTACTTACAAAACAGAAAGAGACTCACAGACTTAGAAAGTGAACTTACAGTTGCCTGAGGGGAAGGGATAGTTAGGGAATTTGGGAAAGTCATGTACACACTGGTATATTCAAAATGGAAAATCAACAAGGACCTATTATATAGCACGTGGAACTCTACTCAATGTTATGTGCCAGCTTGGATGGGAGAGGGGGTTGTGGGAAAATGGATACATGAATATGTATGACTGAGTTTCTTCACCTGAAACTACCACAACATTTTTAATTGAGTATACACCAATACAAAATAAAAAGTTTAAAGTTTGAGAAAAAACAAAAACATTATGTTGTATACCTGAAATCAATACACTGCTACTTGTCAATTATGTCTCAAATGAAAAATAAAAGAGTACAATATAAATGTTATAAAGATTCTCACCAAGTTCAGGAGAACAATGGGTGACCAAAGTGTGAACTTCAACGAAGAGGTAGAAAAGAAAGGAAAATACCAACTTTAAGTCCCAGAGTTGGAGAATACAATATCTGAACTGGAAAACACAGTAGAGGGCTCAACAGCAAACCAGATAAAACAGAAGGAAGGGCCAGTGAACTGGAAGACAGGGCAATGAAACTCATTCAATCAGAATGGCAGAGCATAAAAGAATGAAAGAGTGAAGATAGCGTAAAGGACTTAAGTGGTGTAGCTCAAAGTCCTTGAAAATACTGAAAAAAATTCACATAATAGGAATGTTCCTTGCCTCTTTTAGGAAACAGGATTAAAATAGAATAGGTTATTGACATAAAATATGGAATAAGTATAAATTAAACTTGCTTGATGCACACAGATATAGAAATATTTTCTAGCCTAAACAAAAGGCGATGTTTACCCAGTTCTTTCTTTACTTGTGCTCAGACAACTAGCACAAGTGCTAAAAGTGTCTGTTTCTGGGGTTTTACCCTCTTTTCTCAACCTAACTTTAATCAGGGTTAAGTTATACAAAATTAAGTATTTGAATTTAGAATTTTAATTTCTACTTAGTAGATGACCCCATCCTTAATTTATGGAAGCATATTTGTAGCACATATGAGAGAAGTGAAAAATTCTGACCTCCCTACAACATTAATATGATCTCAGGTTATAACAGCAAGAATGAAAGAGGTAAGCTAGCCTCACCCGCACCCCATATGGAAGGGAAGCTTAGGCGAGATGTTAGAAGGCTTATAATCTGCAAACAGAATCTCCTCAACAAATGGTGTGACTGCTGCATGTCAAGCTGATAACCATAAAATAGGTTTAAATAAGAGTTTTAATTTAAAACTCTTTTAAATTAAGAGTTTTTTGAAAAATCACTTCAAGCACAAATTATTTATTGGAAGCAAAGGAAATGGCAACCCACTGCAGTGTTCTTGCCTGGAGAATCCCAGGGACGGCGGAGCCTGGTGGGCTGACGTCTATGGGGTTGCACAGAGTCAGACATGACTGAAGCGACTTAGCAGCAGCAGCAATGAGCTTCTGAGAAAGGTAATAGCCTGCAGCATTCCAAATTAGAGCAGTCTTACTACTGAAGCTTCCCTGGTGGCTCAGAGGTAAAGAATCCGCTTGCCAATATATGAGACATGGTCTCGATCCCTGAGTCAGGAAGATCCCCTGGAGGAGGCAATGGTAACCTACTCCAGTATTCCAGTATTCTTGCCTGGGAAATCCTGTGGACAGAGGAGCCTGTCAGGCTACAATCCATGGGGTCACAAAAGAGTTGGACACAACTTAGAAAATAAACAACAACAAATACTGCTGAAGCAACAAAAGGAAAAATTACAATCAAGTAAAATATGTGAACTAGAAACAATGATCATATGTTAACTGTTAATTTGCTGCGTATGCGTCTGTTCCAGTTACTCAACCACACGGCCGTGTTAGGTGTTCATGTTCTTTGTTATTGCTTCCCTGATATCTATAGAAATGACTGGTATTGATAACTTCCCTTCCTTAATATTAGGGAAAAGTCCAATATCCTCTCAGTGTCTCTCTCTCCTTTCACTGACCCACAGTTATGGCTCCAAATGCACAATAGTCCGTTCTCCAGAGACCACTGTTCCTACTGTGCATCATGACCTTGTAAAGAGGAATAGAGGCCCCTCACGATAAAACTTGAGGGAAAAGACATTGAGAAAAGATGTGCAGCAACTGACAGTGCTGAAGAGCCAATGAGTGAGGTGAGCAGAGGCTCTGTGCTCAGTAACGTGTGTCCTCTGTACTGAGAACACATGTGTGTGTGCAGGAGGGTGGAGGGTGCAGGAGGAGCAGTCTTAATGGAGAAGGAAACAGTCAGAGACAATTTGCCAGGAGGAATTCTTGTTCCATGCCTGCTCTCCCAATATCATTATTATAGCACACTCTCCATTCTCATAAATGATGCACTTTAGACAATAGATCATTCTGTCAGCCTAGGATCAGTCACCAATTCTCAGTTTTTGAGTAACTTAATGAAGCCAAGATTTTTCATCTACTAATGATGCCTGCCTTATTTTACTACTTTCCCATACTTAAGTTTATATCGAATATGTTAAATTATTTTTCACTGTAAATTATTCCCATGTTTCAGCTGATAATTCCTAATGTCCTTAAAATTATCCCAATCTATGCACCAGTCTCACCTTGCATGAAGAAAGGAAAATTGATACATAGCAACTTTACCACTATGATTCTGTTTTCCCATCTAGCAACAATATTCTAATATACCACATTTCTAGTTCACTTTGATTTACTCATTTTAACTCCCCAAAGAATACAATCATAATGTGCAGAAAGAAAGAGAGAAAGAGAGAAAGCACATAGGTAAATCTAACAAGGTTCCTGCTGCTCCACTATGATGAAAATAATTAACTTGACTTGATAACTAACTTATTAAAAGTGCCTGGACCTGGCTTCTAGGCTAAAATGATTGCTATGCAAAAGCCATCAGTCTCAGAAGGTTCTTATATCTTTTGATCTTAGATTACAAGCGCACAACAAAAGCAGATACAAAGTACTTGGGTATTCTTTATAGCGTTTGTCGAATTAGTAAAGATAATATAAAACTATTACTGAAGAGTATGAATATAGTTGTGAACTTTCTTATAAGCTTTTTTTCTTGCCTTCCTGATTCCCTTTGTTACAGTTATCTAATGATTATGTGTGATCCTTTAAGCAGTTTCTGTGTGTGTGAGTGTGTGTGTTTTCACTGTCAGTATTGTTTGGTAGATTGTTATTACAATAAAAATTTACTTCTTTTTCTTTCAAAGTACATCATGAGTCAAAAAAGGAATTGGAATCGAGCACTAAGCTCTTTATTTTCTGAAATTTGAGAATATATACCTTAGAAAACACCAGGGCATGCAATAACATCTTCATTTTCATTTCTCTCAACACCAAGTCACCTCTCATCCATCCGCCTGCTCAGCAAACATCTGGGAGCCCTGCTCTGTGTCAGGCACCGTGCTGGGTGCCACACAGATTTACAAGGTTATCCAACCTCTCTGAGCTGCAATTTCCTAGTCCATAAAATTGGAATAATAATTTAACTTCCACAGAAAATTATTAGACAACCTGGAAATCCCAAATTAAGCTCATCAACTCTCTGAAATGACTCATGATCCTCTGTGGGTTTCTACACACCCTCCAAGTATTTCTATTGCACTCTGTGTATCTATTTTGCAATTATTTTTCAATGTCCTTTCTGCCCATAGACTATGAACTCCAGGAGGGACTATAATTAGATAACACCTCTTAAAATTCACAGCGGTTAGGTTACTAGGCAACTAAAATATTATTGAATCAAGTGAAATAATTAACTAATTAATTGAAGCATTACCTTTAAATGGCATTTGTTGTCTCATGAAATGGTAGACTGTATGTTTAAATGTGTGAACCTAATTAATAAATATGAAATGTAATTGATGAACTAATGTTTCAATCACTCTTGATATCTTGAGCTTTCTCAGTCTACCAACCAGCCCAATAGGGGAACCCCCCCTAAGTTGTCTTTCCTCTCACTCACCTTCCCACAGTGTTCCTCTGCAACCTGCTCTTTTTCTAATGCCATCTCTCTGTGGTCAAACTCAGAACTGGTGGATTTATTTACAACTTAGATGAGCAAAGTCAATATCCTATAAAATATATTGTATGCGGGAATAGGCCAAAAACATACTGGCGTGGTGTTTGCAATGATGTTTTCAAGGTATGTTGTTATGCCAGATGGTTTGTCATCAGTTCTGCCCTTTGCCACGGTCTCTTTAGCACCACGTGCAGGCAGCTGGCATCACCAACACCTTCCTCTGATCCCCACACTCCTCACCAAGGTCTTCATACAGCTCTGTCTAAAATGCATCAAGTGATTTCTGTTTCCCTGAAAAGAAACAATCTGACATAATGTTCATAATAAAACATGTATTTTATGCCTGAGATATGAAAATGATGACACTGGTTAGACAGTGACTTCTCTTTCCTCCCACCTCTCCACCCTGTGTCCATCGTCTTTCTCTGCTTTTTTTTTTCTCACACCACACACCACCATCTGATGACCTACATTTTTTGTTAATATTTTTAATTGTCCCTCATAGTGAAAGCGCCATGGAAACAAAGGTCTTTGTTTTACACATTGTTAAGTCTCCACTTTCTAGAACAGTGCCTGCTGTGTGACTGTTTTTTCTCCCAAAATATTTTAATGAATGGGTGACTCTGAGGGAACACTTTTTATTCTGGAGAGAATTTGTGTTTGCTTCTGCCAGACTCCTGCAGTCTTCCCAACACAGGATCACTTTTAAATTCAAGGTTCCACCTGCGGGAGTTTCAAGCCACTGAATATGTATGAATTTCTGAGCTGAAACCGTGGACATGCAGGCTTCAAATCAGGAAAACTCAGGAGAGACTGTCTTCTCTAGGTTCTGAGCCAACACTGAGGAGAAAATGCACCCCCACCGTGCAATACTTCTATTGTGGCATCACTTCCTATCTGCGCTCGTTCTGTCTTGTCCCCTGAGCGAGCTCCCAGGCCCTCGCCTACAGCTTCAGGTGATGAGCTCCCAGGAACTCCTGCTACTGTGCTTGCTACCAGTGAGGCCCTTTTTCCCCTCTCTATTCTTCGCTTCAGCCTGTTACCCTTTCTAAACATCCAGCCCACTTAAACCCTAAAATCCCGTTTTAATTTTACCCAGCGTCATCAGCGGGTCTCTACCGGGGAGGGCTTCTCTGCATGTCTGCCCCCGTCTTGGAAAGGGGAGGCCCTTTTACTTGCTTGCATTATTTCTATAACCAGACCAAAATAGATCCTCTGGAAAGGAAGAAGAATCTGGTAAGACACTACTTCCCATAGGTAATATTGTCAACTGTTTAAACACTGTATTTTATAAATATAAGAGCAGCAACCATAACTGTCATTTTCATAAAGTGAGATTTCAACAAGTCTGCCTCTGCATAATCCGCCTTTTCTTTATGTCAAAACAGAGTTCTTTTTACTCTGAAATTCAGATCATTTTCTTGTTTTGAACCAGGGCTCAAGATAGGGCTTTGAGCCCCATCCAGCGAGATGATCCCTTAAGAACATCTTAGTCTCCCTGGACGCCTTTTGTAGCTTTGAGATCTATGTCTTTCGTGTTTCCCAGAAGAAGAAGGGAACACTTATGAGCAAGAGTCAAAGGAAACATCTTGTCTTTGCAAGTAAAGTGAAAACCAAAAGAAATAGTGATATCCTTTCCTTAGGTATTTCTGGCATAAACTCATCAGCTCACTGGTTCAATACATCCTCAGGGTGAGGATCCTGTGTTGGAATAATGATCCAGGCGTACTCCCATGAGACTGCTCAGGGAGAGGCATATTATTTTTGTCATGCCATACTTTGTGGTTTTAAATTATAAAATAAAATATAGAAAGCAGAAAACGTTTTTAAAATTTTTTAATTAAATTTATTTTTAATTGAAGGATAATTGCTTTAAAGTATCATGTTGGTTTCTGCCAAACATCAACATGAATCAGCTGTAGGTATACATATGTCCCCTCCCTCTTTAACCTCCCTCCCACCTTCCTCCCCATCCCACCCCTCTAGGTTGTCACCGAGTCCTGGTTAGAGTTCCCTGAGCCATACAGCAAATTCCCACTGGCTGTCTGTTTTACATATGGTAGTGTATATGTTTTCATGTTATTCTCTCCATTTGCCCCACCCTCTCATTTCTTCCCTTAACCCATATCCATAAGTCTGTTCTCTATGTCTGTCTGCATTGCTGCTCTGCAAATGGGTTCATCAGTACCGTCTTTCTAGATGCCATATATATGTGTTAGTATATGATATTTTTCTCTTTCTGACTTACTTCACTCTGTATAATAGGCTCTAGGTTCATTCACCTCGTTAGAACTGACTCAAATGTGGTCCTTTTTATGGCTGAGTAATACTCCATTGTGTATATGTACCACCGCTTCTTTATCCATTCATTTGCTGATGGACTTCCAGGGAGTTTCCATGTCCTAGCTATTGTAAATAGTGCTGCAATGAATGTTGGAGTACATGTGTCTTTTTCAGTTTTGTTTTCCTCAGGGTATATGCCTAGGAGTGGGATTGCTGGGTAATATGGT
This sequence comes from Muntiacus reevesi, assembly GCF_963930625.1. Taxonomy (NCBI): domain Eukaryota; kingdom Metazoa; phylum Chordata; class Mammalia; order Artiodactyla; family Cervidae; genus Muntiacus; species Muntiacus reevesi. The sequence continues at coordinate 29,340,983 of NC_089261.1, forward strand.
AGTTTTAGTCCTAGTTTTTAAAGGAATCTCCATACTGTGAGAGCAGAGAAAATTTTATCTGTTATAATATTTGAAAGGAGACAGGGCATGTTACTGACTAGAATATTCTTTTCATTCCTTTTACCAGAAAAACGATGTTGAAAACATGTTTTTCTACATAGATGGCTCTCTTTCCTATAGGTGAGTATGTCATATTGGTTTGGAATGTTCCTCTTAATACTTAAGGGCTCAAATGGAGATGCGGACTTAGAGAACAGACTTGTGGATATGGGGAGAGGTGGGAGGAGAGGCTGGGATGAATGGAGAGAGTAGCATGGAAACATATACGCTACCATATGTAAAATAGACAGCCAATGGGAATTTGGTGTTTGACTCAGGGAACTCAGACCAGGGCTCCGTGACAACCTAGAGGGGTGGGATGGAGAGGGAAGTGGGAGGGACTTGTAAGAAGGAGGGGACATATGTATACCTATGGCTGATTCATGTTGATGTTTGGCAGAAACCAATACAATACTCTAAAGCAATTATCCTTCAATTAAAAATAAATAAAAAAACTGAAGGACTCAAAGATTTTCCTGTATTCGTATTTACATAAAAACCTCTTCTCATTTGGATTAAATGAATTCCTCTAAAAGTGTTATTCTTTTAAGGCTGTGATTTTTTAAGCTCTATTTCATTTCAGCTTTGCAGGACCCCCTGAAATCGGGAGATGCTCAGCCTGGTAAGGAAGATGCTTCATCTGTAGGAGTTCTGGGGTTTTTTCCAAACACCACTGACCAGACATAGCAGATGCTAAGGAATTTTCAACTTTTTGTCAAAGGCTTATTTTCTAATATCCTTTGCCATGAAAGGAAGGTGTGACAAGTCAAGTTTTGGTAACATTTGAATAATTGGGATAAGGTTACCTGAGTGTGATTGCCTTATTTTCTTTAATAAGCAGCTTTATTAATATGCTTCCAATGCTTTGTCTACTTATTTCAGGAATCTTCCTTTCTCTCCTTCTTTCCTCCCTCTCTCCCTCCCTTCCTTTCTTTCTTCCCTCTATCTCTGAATCAGTGTCTCCTCTCTTTCTTTCTATAAGTGCATAAATAAATGGAAACTCATTATTACACCAGTTTAGTTAACTATTCCATAATGACATAAAGCTATTGAAACTCATTTTCTTCACTGCTCACATGCAGCTTAAACTAGCGTCAAACAAGGAAATTAAGGGAGTATATAAACAGTTTGAAGTGCCAATGTTGAAAATCCTATTGCATAACAGTGTCGGGAATGTGTACCCACCCAGGGACTTCTTCACTAAGACATCTTTACTACCATGAAATATTCAGTGTTTCTGATTATGACCCTCAACATCAGAATGATCTGTAGGTGCTTGTTAAAATGTAGGTTCCTGGGACCTGCAAGTACCCAGAGAATCAGATTTCATCAGCCTTAGCTGGGCTTCTTTGTCTTGCACAATTAGCCAGCTCTTTGCAAGATGGCCAGAGGGATTCACACTCTAGTTTTAGAACTAAGCCACCTGAGTCTGAGCTCTGCTTTTGCTACTTGCTACCTGTGGATTTAGGGGAAATTGGTTAATTTCCCTATACTTCAATTTTCTTGTATGTAAAGCAGATATAATAATAGTACTCACCTCAAAGGACTCCTGGAAGGAAAGAATGACCTAACACATAGAGTGCTTGGAACAGTGTCTAATATATAATTACATCTTACAGTGCAATCTACTATGATTCTTTCCTGACGATTAACATTTCCAACCTCAGAAAATAATCCATTCATCCTTCTTTATATAACTTTGAAAGTTGTTTTCAGCTCTCATTTTAAAGCCAGCTTTATTGAAATAAGTGTTTGTGTGTGCTAAGTCACTTCAGTCATGTGCAATCATTTGTGACCCTGTGGACTGTAGCCATCCATGCTCCTCTGTCCATGGGATTCTCCAGGCACGAATACTGGAGTGGGTTGCTGTGTCCTCCTCCAGGGGAATCTTCCAGACTCAGAGACTGAACCCACATCTCTTACATCTCCTGCATTGGCAGGTAGTTTCTTTACTACTAGCACCACCTGTACATACAATAAAACACCCACTTTAAGTGCAAAATTCGATGAATTTTGATAAATACATACACCCTCATCATCCCCACCACAATCATGATGTGGAACATTTCCACCAGCCAGAAAGTATTTTCTGCCCCTTTATTGGCAATTCCCAACCCTGGGTCTAGGCAACCAGGGTCTGCCCGTCACTATAGATTTGGTTTTACCTTTCCTAGAATTTCATATAAATGGAAACAAGACACATGTACTCTTTTTTGCCTGTTTTTCTTTTTCCCTCAGCATCGTTTCTGCGATTCATCTGTGCTGCTGTCTAGGTTAGTAGCTTCTTTTCTGCTACTGAGCTGTGTTTCATTTTACGGATGTACTATAAGTTGTTCATCCACCCATTTGTTACTGGACATTTGAGTTGTTTCCTATTTGGGGTTACTATAAGTAACTCAAGTAACTTTTTTTTTTGTTGGCAGCTAGTTTCATTTTCTATTTAAAAAAGACTAAAGTCAAGGACTCAGAAAATAGTCTGTCTTCATATGATCAATTTTGGAAAACCTCGAAGACTTGTAAGAACAGGGTGTGGTGTTGAGGGACTAAACTGGGGGAGAAAGAGCAATATTGAAAACTAAGTGTATTAAATTTTTTTTTTTTATTTATGTGGATACATCATGCAGCATGGGGGATCTTAGTTCTCCAACCAGGGATCGAACCCAGTCTCTTGGCAGTGAAAGGGTAGAGTCCTAACCACTGGAATTTCCCTAAGTGTATTTTGTAACTAAGTTAGAATAAACGCTTTACCTTAGTTGTGGACTCTTTTTTCCTTTTCGGACAACATATCTTCGTGTGACTGGACTGTTCTTTTTAAACCTGCCAAGTTTTGCTCATATGAAATATCTTTTGCATATTTTTTACAAATATCTTTACATAATATGTGCTGTGCTTAGTCGCTTAGTCTTGTCTGACTCTTTGCAATCCAACATAGGTACACTCAATAAATACCTTTGAACTAGTCTGCCAAAGCTTTATTTTGCAGTATCCATTAGTCCATTTATTTCAGGACCTTTTTCTGTCACTGTTTCTATCTTATGTTTTCCTCTCAATTTCCTGAAGTCAGTGCAGGGGTAAGTTATTCCTGTGAGGGAAGCATTTTAAAAGCAGCATTAAATATGTTGAGATCCATAAAAGAACATTTTGGCTTCCTTTTGGAGCACAAACAATTTATGAATAGCAGTGTTATATAATGATAGCAGGGCTAAAAGAGTCAATATAATTAATACTCTGGGACATAAAATTAAAATACAGGGATCTGTTGTATTAATACGTTTAGCAGATTTTTCAAATATGAGAATTAACAAAACCTCTCAGGCTTGCCAAAGCAAGAGGACATCATCTAGAAGAGAATGGCGTGGCAGCCAGATAAGCTGAGAATTTCTCAAATCACCAAGTCCTGGTTTCTTTCTGCTTAATGGTTCTTCCTTCAAGTTGTCTCTTTCCTTTCACATTTTCCAACAAGCAGCAAGAAGAAGCCAGCCTGTTCCTTCAACACATTGCTTAGAAATTGCCTCTGGTGAATATCCAAATTCGTCGTTGCTACATAAGCTGCAGACGACAAGGCTGCCGATGTCTGCCACTGTGTAAGGATCTCCTTTCCTCCATTTTCTGATAAGGGGTTCATTTCCATCTGTGCCTTCCCTGGCAGTACTTTTGCCAGCAGATTATTCATGATGTGTTAGGAGTTCTCTCAGATTATGGAGGCTTTCTCTGCCCTGCTTCTGACTCCTCACTAGAAGAGTTAACAGTTGTATGTTTACTAACAGTACTGTAAGCTTAAAAATACTCACTGTCTAGGACAGAGTTATACTGCATTCAACAGAAATTTTTAGGACTTGAGCATCTCAAGAAACCCTGAGAGAACTTCTCTGAGGAGGCGAGGGGAGGAACCAGGTTATAAGGAGGTTTGGCAGCAAAGGGCAGGTAGTTTGAACATCAAGATGTTATTGTTAACAAAAGAGAATCAGATATCCCAAGTTAAGGGATTTAATGCTTTTCTATGTACGGGAAGATGCAAGAGTCTGGGTTCACTGAAATCATTCAGTGAGCTGTCTGGGGCACCTCAGCTGTCTGGGGCCTGCGTCCTGTGTTTTCCTCTGGGCTCACCAGCTCTGGTGGCTGCAATCACTGAGGACTGTGACATCCTTTGTTTACTGACATTCCAGGTAATATTCCACTTCTCAAGACATTCCAAGTAACCTAGGCTTTTAAAAAAATCATGCTCCACAAAATTCTTCCAGTCTTGCCCCACTCCAAAGCTACTTTACATTTTTAGGGATTTGTTACAGCAGGATCCCAAATCCTGGGGCCAAAATCGGTATTAGTTTCCCATTGCTACTATAATGAAAAGCCACAAATCTAGTTATTTAAAAGAATGGGCACGCACTACCTCACATTTCTGGAAGTCAGAAGTCTGAAATGGGTCTCACTGGGCTAGAATCAAAGTGCGTATGTGGCTGCTGCTTCTCTGGAGGCTCTTGGGGAGAAAGGGTTTTCCAGCCTTATCCTTGTCCAGAGGCTGGACACATCTCTTGGGTACTCACTCCTCTCCATCTGCAAAGCCAGTCATTCTGGTCAAGACTTTCTCACGCTGCCTCCCTCTGACTCTTTCTGATAAGGACACTGACACATTTGCCTCCATCTTTCATTTGTAAGGACCCTTGTGATTACATTAGGCACACACAGATCATCTGGGATGATCTTCCCATCTCAAGGTCAGTTGGTTACAATCCTAATTCCATGTGCAACCTTAAGGAGAAGGGGGTGGCAGAGGATGATATGGTTAGATAGCATCTCCTACATAATGGACATGAATCTGAGCAAATTGGGAAACTAGTGAAGGATAGGGGAGCCTGGCAGGCTGCAGTCCATGGGTTCACAACAGTTGGACAAGACTTAGCAGCTGAATAACAGCAACAAAACTCCCCCTTGCCACATGCCATAACCTATTCACAGGGTTCAGGGATCAGGACGTGGCATTTTGGGGTCAAGACCAGAGTGGCGGGTATGGGGGGCATTATTCTGCTGACCAGATCACTCTAATGCTAACAAACACCATTATTTTGAGAAAGTAGAATGAACTATATGAACCCTTGAAAGAATGAACCTTTGAAGATCCCCTGGAATAGGAAATAGCAACCCACTCCAGTATCCTAGCCTGGAGAATTCCATGGACAGAATTCTACAGACCATGGGGTCACAAAGAGTCGGACGCAATTGACAGATTAACACTTTCATTTTTAAACTTTTGGAATCCCCAAACCCATGTTCCTTCATGAATGTCTATAACGGGGCCAGAAATTTAGGGACTCTGACCTCATGCTGTTCCACTTTCCTTAATTAAAATCACATTGCAAAACTGACGTGGATGCTCTCATGGTCCCAACCATCACAAGTTACCTGGTATCTAACCAGGTGCATTTCAAACAAACTGAAAGTAAAGGATCTTAAGGAGGAAAAAAGAATAATAGAGAGGAAAAAATATAATGAAGCTTGACAATTTACCTTGGTAAACAGTACAGCCAGTGCTTTGCTTGCTAAAAAATAAAGAGAAGCTCTGCTTCTGAAATATTTTTTAAAAGTACATGTGCACTAGTTCCCAGTTTCCTCACATTTCTCCCTCCTGCCCCCACCTGCTTTTCTCTAAATCCCCCTTGGTTTGTGAACTTGTGGTTCTGGTTTATGAGCTAGACCAAGGATCCAGAGATGAATTCTTCAGTCTCAATACTGTTAATTTGAACTGAATGGTAATAATATCCCAGATAAAAAGGAAAGACACTGGTTATAAAAACTCCCAGGTTTAAACAGATTCATAAAACCCATTTCCAGGTCGAGCACACATAATGAGCTGACTGTAGACCAGTGCTTCCAAAGCTGTAATATGCATATGAGTTAACTAGGATTTGTTCAATAAAAGTTCTGATTCAGATCTGGGGTGAGGCCTGAGGACTATATTTCTTTTTTTTTTAAGTCAAGTTTTATTTTATCTATTTTTGAATTTTTATTTATTCATTTATTTATTTGGCTGCACTGAGTCTTAGTTGAGGCATATGGGATCTAGTTCCCTGGCCAGGGATTGAACCTAGGCCCCTTCATTGACAGCATGGACTCTTAGCCTCTGGACCACCAGGGAAATCCCTGGAGCCTGTATTTCTGACAAGATCACAGGTCATGGTGTGGCTGCTGATTCACAGACCACACTCTGAGTAGCAAGGAGTTAGACGGCATCTCTGACTGTCATTGTCATTTGCAAGTGTGAAAAGAATACACAGTTGAATGCTTGTGTGCTGCTGCCAATTGTGCAAACAGGGGAAACAAAGCATCCTGAGAAGAAAATGTTGATCTTTTCTGCCTGAGAGACAAAGTTACTGGGAAGTTGTTTAAATCGAATACTTGTCCTTATTAACATTTTGATGAAGTTGTCATGATGACTTTCCTGTGCTCAATAAAGTGAAGACAAGTAGGTTTTAAAATACACATCATCTACAAGAAAGAGCTGATCTCAAAGATGATGAAATATTCAGGTGTTCATTTATCCACTCAAGGATCATTTTACTGAATCCCTACTTCAATTCATGTTCATTTCTGGGCACTTAGCTGGAAAGATGTCTTCCCTAACATCAAGGAATTCTTGGTAAGTTTTCAGGGCACATCAATCATTCAGATCAGAGAATGTCTTTCATCACCCTTCAGTGATTACTGTACCTTTTGCTTTTTCACACAACCCACAGAGAATAGGGCCCCAAAGAGAATAGGGACCACAGGCAGACTTCCTTTTATTATACTTCTCTTTATTGCATTTCTTTCTACAACTTGAAGGTTTGTGACAACTCTGCATCGAGCAAGTCCATCTGAGCCATTTCCTCAACAGTATTCACTCATTTCGTGTCTGTGTTACATTTCGGTAATTTCAAAGATTTTCCTGATTATTTTATTTGCTATGGTGATTTTTTAAAAGATATATTTTATGTGAACCATTTTGAAAATCTTTATTGAATTTGTTACAATATTTCTTCTGATTTATGTTTTGGTTTTTTGGCCCTAAAACATGGGGGATTTTAGCACCAAAGCTCCTGACTAAGGATGGAACACCCACCCCCTGCACTGGAAGAAGTCTTAACTGCTGGACTGCCAGGGAAGTCCCTCAGTGATCTTTGATTTTACTACTAAGACTTGCAGAAGACTGACTGACGGTTGGCATTTTTAAGCGACAAAGCATTTATTTAGTCAAGGCAGATATGTTGTGTTTATAGACACATTGCTATTGCACACTTCACAGACTACTGAGTAGTGTGCACCTAGCTTTTATACGCACTGTTGTTCACTCAGTCGTGTCCAACTCTTTGTAACCCCGTGAACTGCAGCACGCCAGGCTTCCCTGTTCTTCACCATCTCCCTGAGTTTGCTCAAACTCATGTCCACTGAGTCGGTGATAGCATCCAACCATCTTATCCTTTGACGCCCCCTTCTCCTCTTGCCCTCAGTCTTCTCCAGAATCAGGATCTTTCCAGTAAGTCGGCTTTTTGCATCAGGTGGCCAAAGTATTGGAGCTTCAGCTTCAGCATCAGTCCTTCCCATGAATATTCAGGATTGACTTCCTTTAGGATTGATTGGTTTGATCTCCTTGCAGCCCAAGGGACTCTCAAGAGTGTTCTCTAGCACCACAATTCAAAAGCATCAATTCTTCACTGCTCAGCCTTCTTTATGGTCCAACTCTCACATCCCTACATGACTACTGGAAAAACCATAGCTTTGACTACAAGAATTTTTGTTGGCAAAGTGATGTCTCTGCTTTTTAATACACTGTCTAAATTTGTCATAGCTTTTCTTCCAAGAAGCAAGCGTCTTTTAATTTTCATGTCTGTGGTCACTATCTGCAGTGATTTTGGAGACCAAGAAAATAAAGTCTGCACTGTTTCCATTGTTTCCGTATCCATTTGCCATAAAGTGATGGAACTGGATGACATGATCTTTGTTTTTTGAATGTTGAGTTTTAGGACAGCTTTTTCACTCTCCTCTTTCAATTTCATCAAGAGGCTCTTCAATTCCTCTTCACTTTCTGCTGTTAAAATGGTATCATCTGCATATCTGAGGTTGTTGCTATTTCTCCAGGCAACCTTGATTCCAGCTTGTGCTTCATCCAACCCAGTATTTCACATGTTGTACTCTGCATATAAGTTAAATAAGCAGGGTGACAACATACAGCCTTGACATACTCCTTTCCCAATTTGGAACCGGCCAGTTTTTCCGTGTCTGGTTCTAACTGTTGCTTCTTAATCCGATACAGGTTTATCAGGAGGCAGGAAAAGTGAAAGTGAAAGTCACTCAGTCATGTTCAACTCTTTGCGACCCCATGGATTATACAGTCCATAGAACTCACCAGGCCAGAATACTGGAGAGGGTAGCCTATCCCTTCTCCAGCGGATCTTCCCAACCCAGGAATCAAACAGGAGTCTCCATGGCAAGCAGATTCTTTACCAACTGAGCTATTAGGGAAGGTGGTCGGGCAGTCCCATCTCTTTAAGAATATTTCACAGTTTGTTGTGATCTACACTGTCAAAGGCTTTAGCATAGTCAATGAAGCAGAAGTAGATTTTTAAAAAAAATTATTTTGCTTTTTCTATGATCCAGCAGATATTGTAATTTGATCTCTGGTTCCTCTGCTTTTTCTAAATCCAGCTTGTATATTTGGAATTTCTTGGTTCATGTACTGCTGAAGCATAGCTTGAAGGATTTTGAGCATAATTTTGCTAGCATGTGAAATGAGTGCAATTGTACAGTAATTTGAACATTCTTTGGCATTACCTTTCTTTGGGATTGGAATGAAAACGGACATTTTTCAGTCCTGTGGCCACTGCTGAGTTTTTCAAATTTGCTGGGATACTGAGTGCAGCACTTTAGCGGCATCATATTTTATATGCATTAGAAAAAAATTCATGTGACTCACTTTATTGTGATATTTGCTTTAGTTTGGTGGCCTGGAACTGAATCTAGAATGTCTGAGGAACTGCCTGCACAGGACACTCTCTAGCTGAGAGCTAACCTTGGTGAAACTGAGTAGGTCCTGGTAGAAAGGACTGAGGTAAACGTAGTCCTTCCTAAAGAGTTTGTGTCTTAGGGTGGTAAACGCATGAGTGAATGAGTTAAGCAAGTCATAATCCAAGATGCAGAGACATTACTTTGCAAATAAAAGTCTGTCTAGTCAAAGCTATGGATTTTCCAGTGGTCATGTATGGATGTGAGAGTTGGACTATAAAGAAAGCTGAGCACTGAAGAATTGATGCTTTTGAACTGTGGTGTTGGAGAAGACTCTTGAGAGTCCCTTGGACTGCAAGGAGATCCAACCAGTCCATCCTAAGGAAGATCAGTCCTGGGTGTTCATTGGAAGGACTGATGCTAAAGCTGAAACTCCAGTCTTTGGCCACCTGATGCAAAGAACTGATTCATTGGAAAAGACCCTGATGCTGGGAAAGACTGAAGGCAGGAAGAGAAGGGTATGACAGAGGATGAGACGGTTGGATGGCATCACCGACCCGATGGACTGTGAGCAAGCTCGGGAGTTGGTGATGGACAGGGAAGCCTGGCGTGCTGCAGTCCATGGGGTTGCAAAGAGTCGGACATGACTGAGCGACTGAACCAAGCTGAATCCAAGATGAAGGCATGTTGAGAAAAGTAATGCCAGTAGAGGAAAACAAACAATAACAAAAAAACAGGTTTCATACAAGTCTGCAACGTATGACAACTGGAGGTGGACAAATGAGATCATCTGGAGAAGGCAATGGCACCCCACTCCAGTACTCTTGCCTGGAAAATCCCCTGGATGGAGGAGCCTGGAGGGCTGCGGTCCATGGGGTTGCTAAGAGTCGGACACGACTGAGCGACTTCACTTTCACTTTTCACTTTCACACATTGGAAAAGGAAATGGCAACCCACTCCAGTGTTCTTGCCTGGAGAATCCCAGGGACGGGGGAGCCTGGTGGGCTGCCATCTATGGGATCACACAGAGTCAGACATGACTGAAGCGACTTAGCAGCAGCAGCAGGACTCAACTTATTCTTCCACCTCATTTGCCTGTAGTTTTTTTTTTTGTTTGTTTGTTTTGGTGTACTCTGGAAATGGCACATTCCCTTCTTATTTAAAATCTTTTTAATTGAAGTTGGTTTACAGTGTTGTGTTAATTTCTGCTATACAGCAAAGTGATTCAGTTTTATATGTACATAGTGGCTCAGATGGTAAAGAATCTGCCTGCAATGTGGGAGACCTGGAGAAGATCCCCTGGAGAAGGGAATGGCAACCCACTCTGGTGTTGCCTAGAGAATTCCACGGACAGAGGAGCCTGGCCGGTTAGAGTCCATAGAGTCACAAAATGTTGGACACAACTGAGCAACTAACACTTTGACTTTTTTCATATATATATATATATATATAATATTATATTTTTCATATTCTTTTCCATGATGGTTTATCACAGGATATTGAATATAGTTCCCTGTGCTAAAGAGTTGGCCCTTGTTGTTTATCCATTCTACATGTAATAGTTCGTACATACTTGCTAATCCCCAACTCCCAATCCATCCTTTCCCTCCCCGCACACCACCCCTCCCCCACCTCTGGCAATCACAAGTCTGTTTTCTATGTCCATGAGTCTGTTCCTGTTTCACAGATAAGTTCATTTGTGTCATATTTTAGATTCCACATATAAGTGATATCATACGGTATTTATCTTTCTCTGTTTGACTTATTTCACTTAGTATGATAATCTCTAGTTGCATCCATGTTGCTGCCAATGGCATTATTTCATTCTTTTCTATGGCTGAGTAATATCCTGTTGTATATATGTACCACATCTTCTTTATCTGCTCATCTAGAACATATACGTTGTTTCTCTGTCTTGGCTATTGTAAACAGTGCTGCAATGAACACTGGGGTGCACGTATCTTTTTGAATTATAGTTTTGTTTGGATATATGCCCAGGAATGGAATAGCTGGATCATATAGTAGTTCTATTTTTAGTTTTTTAGGGAAACTCCATATGGAGTTTGTTCTTCAAAGTGGCTCCACCAATTTACATTCCCACCAACAGTGTAGGAGGATTCCCTTTTCTCTACACCCTCTCCAGCATTTATTATTTATAGACTTTTTAAATGATGGCCGTTCTGGCCAGTGTGTTCATCATTCTCTTTTGGAACATCAGGGTCCTGTCTTCCCACCTCCAGGCCTTCACTCACAAGTTTGCCTCTGCCTGAAAAACACAAAAGACAAAAACTTTCTCTATTTTATCTTTTTTCAAATATGACCTACCCTGTAGGACCTCTCTCTAATAGTGTTCTGTTGCACAGTATTTCTCCTGTCAGAAGATCTCTCTTCTTCCTCTGAGTTTTCAAATCATTAACTTTATCTTTCCTAAAATAGCGTGAGATCCCCTTTCAACTAAGTGTTATTGGGTATTTCTTCTTATGTTTTCTCCTAGGTCTTAAATTCTAAGTACTCTGAGGACAAAAGCTATTTTGACCCAAGAGATTATCAAATGTTGCAAGTAGAGAAATAGAAGGTTCCAGAGACAGCAGAACCAAAAAACACAAACTTACAGGCCTGGACTTTCCCCCAATACTAAGACAAATTTTAGCTAAATGCATTTTTTCTAATTTAAATGTCTTCTGAGTCTGACTGATGTTTGCCATGAGAACAGCGTAGCTGTCAAGGTTGGGAGATGAGCCTAAAATGGACAGACTAGGTGGGCAAGTTTGGGGAGAAATATTAATATAAGAGCTGGAGATAACCATAAACAATCTATCTCAGAGTTCCTGGGCTTGAAGAAAGATCGCATAATAATCATGATTAATTACGAATTCAAAATGAAACAGCATAATGATTTTTTTTTTTTTTTAAGTCAGAAAGGTGACTAAAAACATTTATATAAGAACCTATTTTTCTGAGCTGGAATACATACACACACACACACCCTGCACACCCACCAAACAGAACTAAACGTACCAAACCAAGCAGAATCAGGACCTTACTGGAAAGATGTAAACACTCTGCAACCGTAGAACTGCATTTACAAAGGAGTAGATTGGTGTTAACCTGAGAACCAGGGCACGAAAACCATCCACGCAGACATCATTTTCCAGCAGAAATGCTGGAGTCTTCCATCCACGCAGACATCAATTTCCAGCAGAAACGCTGGAGTTTCTAACTACGGAGAACTACAGTTTTTCCTGCCCAGTGCACAACAGAAAATATATATTTTTAAGTGGGCCACATTTTCCTCGCGTTCCCTCCCTCTTTTTCCTTTCTCCTCGTTTGTCCCCGTCTCCTGGTGTCTGTCACCACACAGGAACTGCTGGAAAAGCGATTGGGCGGCTGGAGGACTCAGTTCCCCGGCCCTAGTCGGGTCGTCGTGGTGGGTGGGACTCAGTACCGAGCTGATTTGCCACGAGCTGGTTTCACTGCAGTTTTTCTCCACTCTGGCTGCTAGACTCCGGGCAAAAAGCAGGGAGTCGCCTCGGGAACCCTCCCACCCCACCCCCCCAAGGCGACCGACCGACTCCTGCGAGGAGGGCGCGCCGCGAGCGGACAGAGGCCCCGAGTGACCTCACCATGGTGCGTTTCAGCCTCTACTTTCTTTTTCAGTCTTTCGTTGCAGGGAAGGGGAGGGGTTCCAAAAAGAAGTCAAAGGCAGCAGGGAGAGGCTGTAAGGGTTCCTTGGGGCGGGGGGAGAGAGAGGGAGAGCGCGCGAGATGGAGACGCTGGGAGAGACCCAGGCTGGAGCTGGCTGAGCGTGGGCGCAGCGCGGGAACCGGGTCTGCAGCGCTTTGCGCCCGCCCCGCCTGTTGAGCAGGAGCCGAGGAGGCGCTGGCTGTGGGGAATCCGGTGCAGGGACCCGCAGGTGCCGCCGCCGGGTCTCCTCTCCCGCCCCCCGCCCCCTCACCCCCCACCCCTGCCGCCCACTCTCCTTCTGCGTTGGCAGCGCGGATCTGCTAGGTGCGCCCGGGAGCTACCGGCGATCCCAGAACGCAGCCCCGAGGTCTGGGACGCAGCCGAGTAAGTGGTCGCCGTTTGCCCGCGCGGGTCAGGGCTGTCAGGGGAGCGGCCCTCTCCGCGGCCCCCGGCCCAGGCCTGTCCCCCTCCCCTCTGGGAAGACTTCCTCAGCTCCCAGCTGTCCAGCCCCGGGGCCGGCCGGGTTCCCACGCCCGGGAGGAGCGAGGGCGCAAAGGAGACGGCGCCCGGGGCAGCTCAGGGCCCGGGGGACCCGCGGCGGCCGAGGGCGGAAGGCCAGCCGTGGGTGGGCGCCGGGCCGCGCCGAACTGGCGGCTGCGCTCCAGGGGCCCTGGCGTGAGAACGCGGGGAGCCGGGCGCTGCTCTCCCACGGCCCGGGCGCCGGGGAATCGGAGCCCGCAGAGAGAGGCCGCGCTGCGCCGGTGCGCGGCTCGCGCTCCTACGGGGCGGGCGGCTGCGATCCCGTATAGCTTAGCGGGGCCGCCCTCAAACTTCCCGGGGGGCTGCCGGGGCTCCACCGAGGAGTGAATGTGCGCGCGCGCGTGTGTGTCTGTGCGTGTGTGTCGGGGTGTGTGTTCGCGTGTGTTTGTGAGCGCGCGTGTCTGTGTCGGGGTGCCTGCTCGCGCCTGTGTTAATTGCTGCTTGGGGGGTGTGAGTCCCACTGTGATTCGGGGGAGCGGTGAGCAGGGGTCTGCGTCTCCGTGCCCGGAGCCCGTCTTGGATGGGCTGAGCAGCCTCGCAGGGGCACTTGTGTGGAGGCTGCTTTGCACTGCGGTCACGTGGTTTCAGGCTATGGATTCCCTGCGTCTTCTTTTGCTCCCTCACTTCACAGGTTGTGTCTTCCTTTTACACTTGGTGAACAGTGTGTATCTTCCGAAGTAAACCAGAAGGGTGAACGTGTCGCTTAACTGTGACTAGTGCATCTTGGTTTCCAACAAACTGAACCCCTTCGGAATTTTAAGAACAGGTCATAAAACATAGCTCTAAATTAGAGCTTCATTTATAACGTCTGTTGTATGATGGTGATTTTATTAAATGTTTACCTCTTCACTAGAATTGCTCTTAGGAGGAACATCTTTGATCTTTTGATGACACATGGGTAAGCGTTGGAGTCTTCAAGTGATGGATGTAGATTTTTATACCTTGGTTCATAGTGTAATACTAATCTGTTGCTTTTCCTAAAACGGCTGTTTTTGTTTTGTTTCTTCAGGAGTTGTCATTTCCGGTACTATATTATGAAGATGGCAACAATATAACAAAAATATGAATGTCAAAAATTTCAAAGCAAATCTTAATTTGTCAAAAAGCCATGCAAACTTTATTAGGCATTTGGTGAGGTTGCTGGTGTAGTCTGCACTCTGTTATTACACAGCTTGGTTTGTGGTTTGCTTCCAGGGGTCTAGAAATTTTACTTAAACATTTGGGTCGCTGCATTTTAAGGGAGATAATCCGGGGTTCTCAGATAATTTAAAGTGGTTTTTCAACCCAATAGAAAAATAAAAACCACAGAGTTAAAATAAATAAGCTATTTTTTTCATGTCAAAACAGCAGGCTTTTTGCATAAAGCCTGTGTGGGAAAATTCTAGAATAATTAAATATTGTTGCAGTAATGAAGCATCTCACATAAAACAGACCCACTTGTATGTTTTAAAATGTATCTGTTAGGAAACTTAAGTAGCTTAAGTTTATTTAATAGAAATTTGTAATTAATAGATGCCTACCTTCTGTTGCTTCTTATGCTGTAAGATTTTTTTTCAGTGCATGACAGAGAAAAAAGGAATTTTATTTTTCTCTCTTTGAAACCCAACACAAATATAATAGAAAGTACTTATGCATGGTATGGTGTTTTATAATGTATGAATACAAAAAGCACCTTATAGGTCTGCTACAAGGTACCTGGGTATAAAATAACATGTCCAAGGTACTTTTTTGTCATTCTGGAGAACGTAGAAGGAGATGCAGCTTTACAAGACTTGTTCCTTATATCTCTTGTAACTATGGTTTATTAAATGATCTTAAGACATTATTTTGAAAAACTTTAAATCAATCAATATTGGATTAAAATTGAATTAATTAATTGGAATTAATTGTATTTAATTCAATATTGGATTAAAAAGTAAAGAAGTAAGTGAATTCAAAGTGTTATTTCCATTATGAATGTCAGATTTGCCAGGAAGTTGCTTAGCTTCCTTTTATTTGCTAGGAAATAAAACTTTTATGTCATTGATTTTTATACCACTTAATTATAAATATTTACCCAAGCAACTTTTGTTAAATATTACTATTTATTACTTTTTTGCATATTTGTGGAAACATATTTTTCTTTCTAAAATACCAGTAATTTCACTGGGATTTCATCGCTAGCCTTCTAGATGTTTTCAGTAAGCATTTGTTAGGTGGCTGGGTGGTAGTTTTAGTTGGGTCTCTCCCTCTTGATACAAGAAGAGTTTTTTGGAAATTTTAGGTCTTTAGATGAATAAATTCAGCCACTCATAGACTAGTTGACTCATTTGACACTAGAGTAATTTTTTTGCTATCCTGACTTATATATGCTTCTTATGCTTTTCTCAAACAGTTTGGAAGTGTCTGATCTAGTTTATTTCTCTGTCCCCTGAGTGTAGGCCAACAGACTTGTGCTTCCTATAGCCTTGAGGCTTATAGAGTATGAACAGAATTATTTGCTAAGGAGTGAGGGAGTTTAGACCAGTCACCACCAGTAGCAGTAGGTTATAAAACTGGACGGACTCTGGGCACCCCCCGCCGTACCCCCCCAAACACACAAATGTGATTATCAACTGCTTGTAGTTGTTTTCCTGGAATTCTTTCTGTTAATAATCTTTTCTTTTTTTAAAAAATTATTATTATTAAAATAAACCCTCCATTGCAGAAAATCAAAAGCAGCTCAAGTTAATTCACTCACCACCTCCTTCTCACCACAGTAGGAATTAGTAAAAAGCCCAAAGAAGACAGTGGCTTTGGGAGTGAGCACTCCGGAAAAGGGATCTGGGCAGACCAGGGAAATTCAGACTTCTTCATTCTGAATTTTTTCCAGGTCTGACGTAATTGTATTTGCCCTTTCGCTGTGCTGCCTTACATCAAAAATACCCATTCAGACAGGTAACCCAGACAGAGAAAGACAGTTATCAGGTGATGTCATGTATATATGGAATCTAAAAAACTGGTACAAAGGAACTTATTTACAAACCAGAAATAGGCCCAGAGACACAGGAAACAAACTTATGGTTACCAAAGCAGAGAAGGGAAAGGATAAATTAGGAGTTTAGGATTAACATACAAAACTACTATATATAAAGTAAGTAAACAACGGGGACCTACCGTATAGCACAGGGAATTATACTCAATGTTTTGTAATAAATTATAAGGGGAAAAGAGCCTGAAAAAGAATAGACCTATGTGTGTGTGTGTGTGTGTGTGTATAACTGAATCACAGTACTGTGCATCTGAAACTGAGACAGCTTTGCAAATAAACTATACTGCAATTAAAAAAATACCTGTTTGTATATCTGTATCATTACCAAACTAAAATCACCCTCAGGCTATTCATCCTTGGATTCAAGATGCCTGGCACATGGTGGGTGCCTAATAAGCTTTAATTGTGTTATCTTCATAATTATTTTTTTTCTTCTTCATAGTTATCGATTCAATTTATGTTTGGTTTTAGATAGATTCATCTATTTTTGGTGCTGTGGGTATTTGGTTTGGGAATACTGTCTCTGGACTAGCATCTGTCTTGTGAGGAGCCTGCAGGAAAGAAGACTGCTGTGCTTTTTTCTCATGGGGCTTGCAGCTGGCTCAGAGCTGTTTGTAACTGCTCATTCACCACTGCCTAACTACCTTTTGTCTTTCTAAGTTTACACCTTTTACCCTCTCCCCATGACCTGTGCTTATTGACTTCCTGAACATTCCACTTTCCTTGGGAATCTTCACTAACAGAGGATTTGTTTTCTACACTTTGACTAACTGTAATTGCCTATAACTTAATTCAACATCTAAGCATTGGATCCGCAGGACTGCAGCCCACCTCCCTGGGCCTTTCTGCCCAGCTGAAAAAGCTGAGCATTTCATATTCTTTTTCTGACCTCAACCCCTTGTCCTTCCGATAAGCCCCTTTATTCGAAACCACTTACACCCTCCTCTCTGGTGATTACTCCTTAGCCATTTCCAATTTTCTCAGGTTTTCCTGTCTTTACTCGGTGCATTGATTTTGGCAAGAAATGTCAGCTGTGCTCCATCCCTCTGCTGTCTTGCTGCTAGACCTTTTAACTCCTGATTCCCTCCAATTTCAGCTTCAGGGGTGGTTAATAGCTCTAGGCAGTTATTTTATTCTTTCTTGGATAATTCCTATCAATTTCTTCATGAGACATGTGGCAGAGTTTTCCAGTCCAAATTATCTTTAGGTTTTTCATTTTTAGCAGGTGACCTTATTTCCAAATTCAAAGTGAATATTAAGATTGATTTAGCAAGCTACTTACTAAGATTCATCTTGAGTGTGGGAGGCATTCCTTTATTTGACCTGTTCTGAGCATAATTCTTTTCTTATATTGAGCTATACTTTTTGCCTTTATAATGTTCATATCCCAATTTTTACTTTTTAGAGTACTTATACAGAAAGCTTTTATATGTAATATTTGAGACATGTATGGCTTCCCTGGTAGCTCAGTTGGTAAAGAATCCGCCTGCAATGCAGAAGACCCTGGTCGATTCCTGGGCCAGGAAGATCTGCTGGAGAAGGGATAGGCTACCCACTCCAGTATTCTGGGGCTTCCCTGGTGGCTCAGATGGCAAAGAATCCACCTGCAATGTGGGAGACCTGGGTTTGATCCCGGGGTTGGGAAGATCCACTGGAGAAGGGAACAGTGATCTGGCCTGGAGCATTCCATGGATTGTATAGTCCATGGGGTCATAAAGAGTCGGACATGAGATCTCTATGGTAATGTTCATTTTCTTCAACTCACCCTTAATTGGCATAATTTGAGTATCTCATTATCATCAGGGAATGTCTCCTTTGAGTGTATTCCTGTTTTTCTGAAAGTATGGTCCTGAGAGCTGAAGCTAGAGGATAGGACTAGCATAATTAATCTCCTTTGGGTCCCATATGTTAAATCATCCTAAAATCAAATCTTCCCTCTCTTCCACTGTAGTTTTTGCATCCATACTACACTGTTTAATTAGACATCTTTTTGCATTCCCTTCTGCAAGTATACTACTTTTCCTCAGTTTGCACATTTGGCCACTAAATGTGGGGCTTTAAAAAATACTGCAACTAAATATAATCTTTATCTTTAGTTAGCCTGTTGTTCTAGAGGATCAGGATATTTTCAGATTTTAATTCAATGAGACAGGCTAGCTATTCTTCTTCATTTAGAGGCATGAGCAGGTTTAATCAGGATACAATTAATACCTTCATCCAATACCTGTACAGAATGGAGAATGGGCAGAACATTTAGCCCCAGACGCCTCCCCTCACGAGCCCATGAATTAATTAGCCATCTTTAGAAGGCTGTTCATGTTGTGTTATGGTCAAGTAACTCGTTCCTCAGAGTTTACATTCCTTTGTGTGGCCTGAGTGGGTGTATTCTGTGACAGACTTGATCAGATTCCTTGCTGGTATGCATTTCCACTTTCTGCAGACTAGCTATCAAGTAAACCTGTAAAAACAGAAGGAAATAACCCTAGGCTCCTCTGTAATGACGGGTTCCTTGTGATGGGTTACTTGTTTCTCCCTAGCTGGTAGGTAACAATGCTTCACATTTTGGGTGCATACAGACCATAATGTTGAGAATTGGGAGTAGAGCCTGGAATCAGTGTCAAGTGCTCTTGGCTATAAAGTTGGTGGAATCCACCTTCTGTATTTTGAGAACTGAGACCATGGCCAGATTTCTTGCTCTCTATCAACCCTTCCTTCATCATTATATTTTAAAAGATGATTTTAACTATTCCCTTATCAAATCCACACATGCTTTCAGTACTTTGTGGTGAAATTTTTCCAAATTAATGGATTTAAATGCTTTTGGAATATTTAACTTCATACTCTTGCTTGGGCCTTAAATTTGTTACTTTGATTTTTGTCTTGCTTTTGCCAGGATAATGATACTTTCTTGAAGATGAAACCAGGCCAGCATCCGGTAGTTCTGCCTGTCCAGTCAGGTGGCATCGTTTGAGTATCTTTGCCGCCAGCAATCCGTGTGCTCTTCCTAAAGCTAAAGAACACGGTGGCACTTCTGTATCTGGCAATAAGAATGAGAATTGAAAGAACATGCTTTGAATTTGTGATTTTTCAAAACACGTGATTTTTCAAAAGCTTCAGCTTGCTTTATGTTTTAGGACACACTTTTCAGAGGTTAGTCACTCTTCCGTACCCCGTGATGAAATGTATTATGGATTATGGATGTCACTGAGGAAGATGCAAAATTTATGACAGTCCTGCCTGCCGGAAGTTAAAGTCCATGTGTGGAAGATACCAGCACCAGAAACAGTCTCAGAATTACATGTCAGCACTCGAGCGGGAGACTGATATTTGTGCTGCAGTTTTATAAGTCCTCGAGAACCTCAGAAGTCACAGTCCATAGGAGGGAGGTGCTGAAGAAGGCTTTCTGGGGAAGGTCTGGTGCTTAGTGGAGGTTTTGGAGCAGGATGAGGTTGCTGGATGTTGCAGGACCTGTGGGGTATAAATATATGGGAGGGCGGAGGGTGTCAGAGGCAGACGAAAGGAAGGGGCTGTGCAGGAGGCAGCTGGGTGTGTAGGTGTGAGAGGTGTGCAAGTGTGTGTGAGCGTGTGAGGGTATGTGTGGACGAGAGTGTGTGAAGATGTGTGTGTGTGAGGGTATATGAGGGTGAGAGTGTGGGAGAGCGTGAGGGTATGTTAGGGTGAGTGTGTGTGTGTGAGAGGGTGTGTGGCAGTGTAGGTGTGTGAGTGTGAAAGGGTGTGTGTGAGGCTATGAATGTGAGTGTGTGAAACCATTTATGGACGGAGAACTGCATCAGCAGTTCTTCACACCCCCTGGCTCTGTAGTGCCTCTTTGCAGGAAGTAGGATGACATCCCATCCTTTTCTAGATTTCCTGCCCCTCTCTGGGTTTCAGAGGGGCTGGTACCTACTCAGCCTTTGCATCTCTATCTGGGCTCTGCTTCCCAGAACCTTCGTTGCTCTTCCACATCTGCAAGAGCTTGTTATGTTTCTCTGCACCTCCCTGTTCATCCCCCATCCTATTATTATCCTCTGCTCTAATTTATTTATTGGACTATAGTTGATTTATATGTTGTGTTAATTTCCAGTATACAGCAAAGTGAATCAGTTATACATATACATGTATCTATTCTTTTCAGATTCTTCACCCTTACACAATATTACAGAACATTGGGTATAGTTCCCTGTGCTATACAGTAGGTCCTTGTTTATCTATTTTATATATAACAGTGTGTACATGTTCATCCCAAACTCCTGATTTATCTCTCCCTCCCTTTCCCCTTTGGTAGCCATGTTTGTTTTCTATGTTTGTGGGTCTGTTTCTGTTTTGTAAACAAGTTCATTTGTACCATTTTTAGATTCCACGTATAAACAATATCATACGGTATTTGTGTTTCTCTGTCTTATCCTCTGCTTCCTGAATTGTCTACAGTGAGAGGAGGTACCGTCTCAGGTTAGTTCCCATTCTGTTCACAGACATGTAATATAAGTGCGCCAGAGATCATGAGCATTTGATTGAAATCGTATGATGTGAAATGGGCAGCTGGGAGCGGTGAGTGTTGGAGAATATTGGTAAAAAGATTTACAGTAAAATGGAGTTAGGTTACAAGATTGAGATGGTCACTGAACCTTTCTTTATTAGGTTATGTGAAACCATTTTGTTTTTTTTGAGTTTTGGGGAAGGGCTGTGTGGCTTAGGCACCACTTTTAATTAGACTTTCATTCATCAGTTTGAGCACTTCAGAGTTTGGGATGCATCTGTAGATAACAAGGAAATTGTGTGACTTCTCACCTTGCATCAGGTGTTTCCATCCATGAGGTTGACAAAGCTTAGAACTTTAATATTCTGTCTTTTAAAAAGATTTGTTTACTTACTTGGCTGCATCGGATCTTTGTTGCAGCACACAGACTCTCTAACTGTGGCGCATGGGCGTAGTTGCTTCACAGCATGGGGGTTCCTCATTTCCCAACAAGGGATCAAACCTGTGTGCCCTGCCTTGCAAGGCGGATTCTTAACCCCTGGACCACCAGCGAAGTTCCAGTGCTGTGTATTTTTATTAGTTATGTTGTGTTACTGGTCTAACTTTATATGTATGCACTGGAATTGTTAGCTCCTTATTCTCAATTTTCAAACATTTTGCAACTTCAGATATGCTCGATTATAAGTAGTTAAATGATATGTGGCTCATATGATTAAGTTAAGTAAACATGGGACACAACTTCACTGTTTCATTACTACAATATGAACTTTTAAGTTGTGTATTTGTGAATATAAAGCTTAACATAGGTTAATTCTTCACCATGGATGAAGAATTTAGAGGATTACAAATGTAATGTGGAAGACACTTGGATAAACATACTAACATTATTAAGACTTGATGTGTCAAGATTTGAAGCAACAGATTTTTATGCTGGATTAGCATTGTATGTTTCCAAGTGTGATCAGCAAAAGGCAGTCCTCCCCATGAAAACTCTGGGTAAAAATTCATTTTTTTCAATGTCTTAAAATATTTGCAGTCACTAATGATAATTAACATTCTTCTTTGTTCATCTCCACAGCAAATAACAGTTTAATATGCCACAGCCTCTATTTCTGGGTCTTTTTTGTGGGGACTGTTTAGAATAATGTTCTTAAGCTCTTACTGTGTCATCTTATGCTAAAGAATTTTCCCAGTGGAGCAAGATGTGATAGTTCTGGATAGAGTCTGAGGGCAGCAGATCATCCTAGCTGAAGTCACTCTCTCTCCCTGCCTCTGTCCCAGTTTATCTTACCTAGGCTGAATTATCCCTGCAACTCACCTGATGGCTTGGCCAGGAGCAAGAAGGCCAGGTGTCACGGGTGTCATAAGGTCACACTCTACAAAAGTTTCTCTTCCATTGGTCCTGCCCCACGGCCAACTCTTTTGGATTGATCCATTCCTTTGGAGTGGACATGGGGTAACTGTTCTGTATTTTTCTTCCCTATTAGTTTTCTTCTTTGCTGATGAAGGAATGTCTTAACTGGAGGTGGCTAGAACATTTTTGCTCACCTGCTTTGATTACCTGTGTAAATCAAACCAAGTAAAATCTGTCTAGTTCTTCTTGTCTTAATATTGACTCTGTTTCAGTGCATAATGGATGTTGGGAGCTGGGGTGCAGTCAATCTGTTTTACACACAGTAAAATGGTATTTGGCTATTTTTTTTTTTTTTTTGCAGTAGCTGTCCTTGATAAAAAAAACATTGGTCATTGTAAGAGTACCAATAATTTTTTTTAGTTTTTTATTTTTATTTTTTGAGTACTAAGAATTTTTGCTGCATGCTAGGTGTCACACACCCTTTTAAGTGGTGTAGAAACCCCGTGATGCTCACAACATCAGGTGGATAATCTGACAGCATACTTTACGACTAACCCTGGTCCCATGTTCCAATCATGCTCCTACTTGAATACTGTGCTATAGCTCTATTGTCTTGTCTGTGATTCATCACCAGACTCTTTCTTGTTTTGTCTTTTTCCTTTGCACACATTTTTCTGCTCCTTGGAATCCTTTTTCTTGTTTCCTATGCTTTGTTGTTCTTACTTAACTCAACAAGGCTCATCTTCAGTCATTTATTTGAGGAAGCACTTACCAAAGTACTGTGTCAGTGTTAAAACAGGCTTCCTGTGTCCCCATGACACAGAACACCTCATAATAGAGCACACTTCACTAAATTTGTATGTTTTTATTATGTCCATACACTGACTCCTACATGAGACTCTCCTTTATTGTCTAGTGTTGGCTTGTTTTTGTTTGGTTTTGTTTTTAATTCCTGAAACCGCATCCCTTAGAATGCAGTAATAGGTGCTTAATAAATAACTTGCAGGATGTATGAACAAATGAATAAATGAATGGTTGGATGGATGGATAAGTCCAGGAGTTCAGAGAGACAGAAAGATTAAATATTTTACGTAGGTAGAATATTTATAAAGAAAGGTCTTAAAGAAGGCATGGGCTTCCCAAGGGGCTCAGTAGTAAAGAATTTACCTGCCAATGCAGGAGATGCAAGAGACGCAGGTTTGTTCCCTGGGTCTGGAAGATCCCCTAGAGTAGGAAAAGGCAACCCACTCCAGTATTTTTGCCTGGTAAATCCTATGGACAGGGGAGCCTGGCGGGCTATGGTCCATGGGGCCTCAAAGAGTTGGAGACAACTGAATGACTGAACACAAAGGAAGCACTTGTAGTGAATTCCAGGGCAGAATAGGAGCTTTTAAGAGGAAAGTTATAGTCTTGTCCAGGATCGGAGAGAAGCATGCATCCTTGGTCGATGGAGAGTGAGTGTGAGATGAAGGTAAAGCGGTGGTATAGCCACACAGTTAGTGAGACTTAAAGTTTTTCATCTGTGAGCAGTAACTATGCATTTGGTAAAAGAACTCACAATCAGTATATAGTTGTTTGAAATAAAAAGGAATATATTTTCAATATTTAACACATTCAGGTTGTTACAATTGAAGTGTATGCAAAAATTCAGCCTTACCCTGAAGCATAATTGAAAAGAGAGGAGTGGTTTCATGTATCTTAATACAGCTATAGATATTCTTTTTGTATAAAAGTTTTGAAATTTGAGGAGTGATCGTTTCATAAAGGTTCCTTGCCATATAGGATCTGAAACCATTAAAATCCATCCTTCTGTGAATGGAGCCTTTATTCCTGCATGAGTTTAGAACATCATGGTCACTGGAAAATTCAGGTCCCCTTGTTTTGCAGATCTTCCAGATGTTGACAAACTACACTTTATTATAGAATCGCAGAATAATCACATTAATTAATATCACCATGATCTCATCAAGAAAACTTTAAGTATTGGGAAGCTGTCCAATTACTATGGTAGATGTACACAGTGCAGCTGTGGGTTGAGGAAGTTTTCCAGTTCCCTCTTTTCAAGCCAAAAATCTGTCCTTAAATAGAAGAAAACTATAAGTAAATTATTCTTTAAATTAGAATAAATATTATTAAATTTTAAAATAACAGTTATGTTGAAAATTTCAAATTAAGAAAAGTTATTATAATTTAACATCACTGCAAAACAAAACCCACAAGAGTGGTTACTTCTTGTGTTTACATGTAGGTATAAGAACAAATTGGGAATTTCGGAATAATGATTTATCGGCCAATAATGAAGTTAACAGAGATCAGAGCAAGTACAATCAATGATAGGGAGAAGGAGCACAGTAGAAGTTCTGAGAACAAACTGAGTTTACTACCCCCCCCCCAAAAAATACATGCATTTATCACATTCATACCCTAAAGCTCCTACCCTAGAAAAGTCTACACAGGCAGCATTTCTTTAGTTGTAGAATGATGACATTGCAACTGTCGTGTGACTCCCAGGAAGCTGCACAGTGCACTTGGGAGAGAATGAGAGTGGGAAGGACACAGGGTATCTGAGTGCTGGCATGAAAGCAGCTCTGGCCTTGCACGTCCTGTGAGTGACTCTTGAGACATCCCGCAGGGTGTGCAGAACTTTGCACACTTTGACAACTACTGCTTTGGTAACCAAGCCTTGAACAAAGAAACATCAAGGGGCTAGAAAGATAGAAACCTAATTTCAGGCAATAATAGTCACCATTCATTAAGTACATACTATATTCCAAGCACTGGTAAAACCGAATTACCCTTCTTGAACGCCCTAGTTATTTTTCTACCCTCATCATTTAATTTAAGATGCGGAAGCAAAGTCAAGAGCAGAAAAGTAATTTGCCTAAATATCATACATCAAATTAGTGGTGGAACCAGTCTTTTTAGCCAAGCATCTTCTAAAAATCTATGTTTACCACCTTGACTACTTACATATAAGTGTTTCTGATGGTTTGCATATGATCAATAGTGTTTTTAAAATAGTCAGATTAGACTCTGTAGCATAATGAGCTTTAGAGTTAGGTTTTGATGGTCTATGAACTTCCAAATAAAACACATAAGACAAGAAAAATTAATACATTTAGTACAAATGATAGAAGTTCAGTTTAATGAAAATAAAAGTATCATTAAATACTCCACCAGTCTAAAGTTATGACTGCAATGTTTAGGAAATTGTTTTCATATTAACTCTTGAAGAATATTTTGTTGTATTTACAACTTAAGGTAAAGAGAGTTTTTTTCTTCTTTCAGCCCATACATTTTTGTTGCACTATCTGCTAGTCTCTATTCCTCTGGTGAAAAGTAGGTACGGATCATATCATTTCCTCTCTGTTTCTTTTTTTTTAACCTCTGGATATTTTTTAAAAAGTTTTCTTTTTATCTTTTTGAATTTCAGAGATCTGATAACATTACGCCTAGGTGTAGTTTTCTTTGTGTTTATCATGCCTGGGTTTTAATGAACTTCTTGGATCTGTGTTTGATTCTATCATCAAATATGGAATGTTTCCAGCCATTACTTGTTCAAATATTTTTCTACTTCCATTTCCTCTCTTTTTTTTTTTTCTGGATTATAAATGCATATATGTTAGACCTTTAGATGTTGTCCTACAGATTTCAAATCTATTTGATCAGTCTTTGTTCTCTTTGTGGCTTTGTTGGAGCTATTTCTGTTAACTTGACTTCACATTCACTGATCCTTTCCTCTGATGTTAAATGGATTTCTTTATTTCTGTTGCTGTGATTTTTAGCATTTCCAATTGTTTCTTTTTCTTTGCATTCTGTTTCTTAATGGAAACCCTCTCTTATGGTTGCTATTCAACTATACCACCAGATTCTAATATATATTTCTCATGGTTGTTTTAAAGTTCTGTTTGATAATAGCATCTGGGCCATTTCTTGTTCTCTTTCCGTTGACTGTTTTCTCTTGATTATGGGTCACTTTTTTCTTCCTCTCCTCATGTCGTGTATCAGGTGTGTGTGTCATATACCACATATGCATCTTAGCTGAGGGGTTCTTAGTGTTCTGGTCTCTCCTGCAGCTGCTAAAAGTCTGACAAAAAGCCTCTGACCTGTGGGAGATTTTGCATCTTCTACCACTTCTTCTGGGAAGAAAATAGCACAGGTCTCATCTCTCCTGGGGCTTCTTGTCTATTTACTTTGGAATTTAGTTCATTTGGGTTTCTTGTAGTCCTCCACTGAGTTTTTTTCCCTTAAACTTGGCTAAGGTACAACATATATTAATACAAACAACCTCAAATGCAAAAAACAGACAATAATTAGATAAGATTTGACAGCTGTACACACGCATGAAACGACCACCACAATCCAGATAAAAATCACTTCTGTCATTTCTTCTGTGTCCTTTTCCAATCAGCACCCTGTCCTCCATTTGCAGGAAATCATTGATCGGCTGTCTGAGGTATAGGTTTGCTTGCAGTGCTTAGATTTTATACAAAGTAATATTTCAGTGTGGACTCGTGTGCAGTCCCATTCACTCACGTAATGTTTTGAGATTTATCTTTGTTGCGTGTGTCTGCTGGATAATAGTCCTTTGCACTGTATGGCTTATTCAGCATCTTTTTCATTCATTCATATGATTGAAGACATCTCAATTGCTTCTAGTTTTTGACTATTACAAGTAAAGCAGCTTCATGAATATCTGTGTTCAAGCCTTTGTTTGTATATATATTTACCTTCCTCATGAATAATTACCTAGAAATGGAATAACTGGGTAGTATGATAGGTTATGTCAGCATTTTCAGAAACAACCAAACTGCTTTCCAAAGTGATTGTTCATTTTTTCATTTCCACCAGCAGTTTATGAAAAATTCCAGTTATTTCCTGTCATCATAAAGTCTTGACATTGTCTCTTTTAAATTTTAGACATTCTAATGGGTCTTTGTCTCATGACTAGTAGTATTGACATAAAGAGATGTTTATTGGTTAGTATTAGGTTTAGGTGAGATCATAGGGTGGGAGTGTTATCAAGTACAAGCTCATACAGCTTGCTGCATGACAGGCCAATAAATCCAGTGATAAGTTGTTGGAAGGAGTACTGACTTTATTCAGAAAGTGACCAGATCGAGAAGCTGGTAGAGTCGTGTTCCAAAGAACCATCTTCCCTGGGTTTGGATTCTAGTTTCTTTTGTAAAGCAAAGAAGGGGACGTGAGGCAGTAAAGTATAAAAGGTGATTTTTTGTTGTCGTTGTTCAGTTGCTCAGTCATGTCCTGCTCTTTGCAACCTCATGGACTGCAGCATGCCAGGTTTCCCTATCCTTCACCATCTCCTGGAGTTTGCTCCAGTGTGTCCATTGAGTCCATGATGCCATCCAACCATCTTCATCCTCTGTCATCCCCTTCTCTTCCTGCCTTCAATCTTTCCAAGCATCAAGGTCTATTCTAATAGAATAGAATAAGTCTGTGGCCAAAGTATTAGAGCTTCAGCTTCAGCATCAGTCCTTCCAATGAATATTCAGGATTGGTTTCCTTTTGGATTGTTTGGTTGGTCTCCTTGCTGTCCAAGGGACTCTCAAGAGTCTTCTCCAACACCACAGTTCGAAAGTATCAATTCTTTGGTGTTCAGCCTTCTTTATGGTCCAACTCTCACATCCGTACACGATTACTAGAAAAACCATAGCTTTGACTATATGGACCTTTGTTGGCAAAGTAATGTCTCTACTTTTTAATACACTGTCTAAATTTGTCATAACTTTTCTTCCAAGAAGCAAGTGTCTTTTAATTTCATGGCTGCAGTCACCATCCGCAGTGATTTTGGAACCCAAGAAAATAAAGTCTGTCACTGTTTCCATTGTTTCCCCATTTATTTGCCATGAAGTGATGGGACCAGATCCCATGATCTTAGTTTTTTGAGTGTTGAGTTTTAAGCCAGCTTTTTTACTCTCCTCTTTCACCTTCATCAAGAGGCTCTTGATAAATTATTGCAAGTATTTTGTAGTTCCAGCCAGACCCTGGAGAAGATGGGTTAACTTTTTCTTTCTTGCAGCCATTCACAAGTGGGCCTCTTCAGAATGCTTCCTGTGAGCTGAACAAGGGTATTTTAACTTAATGCTCAGACATGGGAAGCATTGTTCCCAGAGACAGTCCATTTTGTACACTTCTAGCTATTGGAATAGATATTCCAGCTATTGTACATTTCCATCCCTTTAGTGATTCATTTGTAGCAAAAGCAATAGAACAGAAAGGGTAAAGAAAAAGAAGCAATTCCAATATGGAGTCAGATGTGTTCTTCCCTGTTACAGTAACTTGTGATGGGATTGGTGCCCTTTTAACAAGAGACACCCGAGAATTATCATTCTCTCTGTCTCTCTCTCCCCCTCATGTGAAGGCACTGTGAGAAGGTAGGCATCTGCAAGCCAAAAAGACAGCTTTCACCAAAACTCGTTCATGCTCACGCCATGACATTGGTCTCCCACCTGTAGAACCTGAGAAAATGCGTTAATATTGCTCATGCCGCCTGGTTACCCAGTTTATGGTGCTGTGTTATGGCAGCCTGTCTGACCACCATACCCTGACTATCTTCAGACTCCCAATAAACACTTCTTTTTGAACAGTGCCCTCTTCTCTTTCCTTCTCAGCACACTTTCCTTATTTCTGCTTCTCCATCTGAATCATAACACCTTTAAGTATGAATATTCCCCAGAATCTTCAATTTGGCTATTTTCTATTTCTTTTGTTGCCCTTTAGCATTGAACAGTTTGAGTTAAAGTCCTGATTTGAATGACTTCCTCTATGTGCAGAACCACAGATTCATATCTCTAATCTGTTTTATGCTATTTAATTAAAGACTTGAATTTTCAGATGTATCTCTATCCATATGTCCCACTTAACAGTTCACGGTCCATGTGTACAAAACACAGTGGACCATCCTTCTCTCAACCTGGCTTCTGCTGCCAGTTTCTATTCATGGTACATCATCCTCCCAGGCAGAACTTGAGTCATCCTGCTCCTCGGACCTAGTCAGTTGCCACTGATGCCAACTTTAATTTTGGACTATCTCTGGCACCATCCTTTCCTGCGCTCCCCACAACTTCCTGTATCCCCTCCGTTCACCCACACTGTCCTTCTTTGACAGCATGCCCTTCTGCTCATGACTTCACGTCCAATCTCTTGTCATTTTCAAATGACCTTAGTGAACTTCATGCATTTCTATGTGCAATGAGATTTTTTTCCTTTCCCCCAAAGGTAAACATTAAATAATAAAATGGAAAAGAAAGATAATTGACAAATATAATAAAAATGAATAGGACAGCTCATATAAAACAATAAAATAGGAAAGGAAAATATATAGGAAAACATTTTCAAAATAATTTCTTCTCCAGTTGTTACATATTTGTGTTTGTGTTGCATGTACAGAAGGACCTAGGGAAAATAAAGGGAAAAGATGGAGTGACCCATATAATAAGGACTTAATACATCTATATCCCTTCCATGTTTATACCAGATGACTCCAAGCTGATAGTCTTGTCTTTTAATTTCAGCATAAAATAATTTACTAGAGGCCTACAGCTGGATAAATTGTGACCTGCACTGGCTTCTTAGATTAAGGCTGGAAACATACTTAACTTTCAATTAAGTGGCAGAGACAGGGTAATGAATAAGTCAGGCTATTTAGAAAATATGTTTGGAGAATTAAAGAAAGACTAAAGATAGCTTCTTGAGAAAGTGCAAAAGGTGATGAGAAAATCATGAAAAAGAGCCTGGGGAAATGTTTTAGAAGCTGTAGATGCCAAAACAATTTTATAGTGTGCATTCATATTGGTGTGGTATGAAGATGAAGTGTAGCATGTACAGTAACCTTCAGGTGTGAAACTTGAGCTCAGAGTACCAAGTGTGAAGTTGTTGAAGCCATTGCAGCTGCGGTGGGGTGCCCACAGAAGGCGGGGGCTTCCCAGCCTTTCAGTTGAGGAGGCGATCAGAGTGCATGGGAGTGAACCCTGGACTCCAGGTCAAATGGCCTCCCTTTCTGAGTAACCTCTGACCCTCAGAAGCTCTGGGTTTGGGCCAAGTCACAAGAATCTGGATTTCTGTTCTGCCATCTGTGAGTGGGAAGGATTGCAGTAAATAATCTCTACTGTCTCTTCAGGCTCTGAACTCGTGTTATGTAAATGCTGTGTCTTTGTGTTGACTTTTGTGTAAACGATACTGAAATGAAGGAGAAGCATTGTTTGGGTTCACTGTGAACAGGAAAGTTTCTTGGAACTTTCCCTATTTCCAGGCAGTTAGAGATGAGAAGACCTTAAAACAATGTTGTTGTGGTTTTGGATTTAATGGGAAAGGACTCACTCTCTCAACATGTTCTTTGCGGTATCCAGATATATACCTGCAAACCCATGGTCAGAAGCCAAGTGTCATTTCTGGTAATGATTTCTTTTGAACCAATGTGGCTCAGACGGTAGAGAATCTGCCTGCAATGCAGGAGACCCGGTTTCGATCCCTGGGTCGGGAAGATCTCCTGGAGAAGGGCATGGCAAGCCACTCTAGTATTCTTGCCTGGAGAATCCCGTGGACGGATGAGCCTGGTGGGCTATAGTCCATGGGGTCTCAAAGAGTCGGACACAGCTGAGCGACTAACACTTTCAATCATAACGTAAAAATTCAGAAAGAATTGAATTTCTGTTGGAATTTGCCGCATTTCTTTGGCTGGCCTGGTTTCAGCATAAGCTTCAAGCACTGTGTGTCAGTGCCAATGACAAAAGACTGTTTTCTGTCTCAAGAATCATCAGTCAGAGCTGAACAGAACACTTGAGAAGACCCCTCCCTGCCCGGTGGCCTCTAAACGGTCAGTGGTCTGTGCCCCGTGGACCTACCGGAGAGACCCTCCTCCGGGTGACCCAGGATGGACCCCTGGGTGAATGGTAGGGGAGGGGAGGGAGTCTTACTCAAAATCTAACTCTCTTCTGTGTCAGCGTTACTCCAATCCACCTCTATTTTTTCGCCTTTTTTAGTCTTTTCCTTAGGATTTTTTTTTTTTCAGTGGGTTTTGTCATACATTGATATGAATCAGCCATAGAGTTACACGAATTCCCCATCCTGGTCCCCCCTCCCACCTTCCTCTCCACCCGATTCCTCTGGATCTTCCCAGCCCAACAGGCCCGAGCACTTGTCTCATGCCTCCCACCTGGGCTGGTGGTCTGTTTCACCCTAGATAATATACATGCTGTTCTTTTGAAACATCCCACCCTCACCTTCTCCCACAGAGTTCAAAGGTCTGTTCTGTACTTCTGCGTCTCTTCTTCTGCCCTGCATATAGGGCCATCGTTACCATCTTTCTAAATTCCGTATATATGTGTTAGTATACTGTATTGGTCTTTATCTTTCTGGCTTACTTCACTCTGTATAATGGGCTCCAGTTTCATCCATCTCATTAGAACTGATTCAAATGAATTCTTTTTAATGGCTGAGTAATATTCCATGGTGTATATGTACCATAGCTTCCTTATCCATTCATCTGCTTCCTTAGGATTTTAAAGGAAAATTTCTCAGAAAAATATACTTTCCTGTAATTTATTCCTCTGCTTTACCATAAAGACCCCTTGAGCATGTCAGAGACACCCACAGACTTTCTAGTTGTCTTCTGACTCTACTTGCTTCCCCAAACCATGGAGATAAAAGTAAAATTTTACACAAGGGGGTCTCATGAGAACTCATGGGGTCCTGAGAGGGCATCTCACACCTGCATTTCTGGGATGTCCCAGCTTCATCCCTTCAGTCCACAGGCCCAATGGCAGGTAAATTTAATCTTTGTTTTCCCAGACTGTATGTACTGGTGGAGGAATTTAAGGAATAATCCCCGTGATATAGAAAAGGTCTTCTGTTTATCAAAGGCACCCTAGCACGTTAGATTTATAATCAAATGGGCCTGGGTTCACTTCCTGTTTCTGCCACTCACTAGCGATGATCAAGGACAAATAATCTATGTTTTAGATTCTTTTTATGTAGAAGATATAAATACACGCTCCCCATAGGATGGTAGTGTTGATTCAAGGAGAGAATGTATATGATGTTTTATAAGATCAGCAAACCGATTCTATAAAGGATCAGACAGTAAATAGTTTAGGCCTTGGTGTCCTTGGGGGTCTCTCGCAATTACTTGGTTCTGCCACTGTTGTTCCAAAGCTGCAGCCTTAGGCCACGTGTAAATGAATGAATTTGTAAACATGAAAATCCCTGTTTTCCCTGTATTATCAGTACTTCACTTCCAACACCAGATGTGTGTGTTTCCTCTCCCCAGAAATTGCAACACCAGCTGGGTGTCCTACAGTTTAGTTCAGTTCTGAGACCATATCCCTGAGTTAGTGTCAGATCCCGTAGGTTGAGGGCACAGCCCCACAAGACTGCCCTGGCTTCAGCTCCTAATCTCACATTCATGCCTCTGGTGCTTCTGACCAACTAACTGTGAATGAAAGGTTCACACATCTCCCCTCCTTGTGTTCCATAATATGCTGGACGAGCTCACAGAATTCAGGAAAATAGCTTGCTTACTGTATACCCATTTATTATAAAAGGATACAATTCAAGAGCAGTCAGATGGAAGAGACACACAGGGAAGGTGTGGGGAAGGACCTGGAACTTCATGGGCTCTGGGCGCCCCACCCTCCTAGCACCTCCACGTGTTTCCCCAGCCCAGGAGCTTGCCACCACAGTTGGGGTTTTCTATGGAGGCTTCATTGTGTAGGCATGATGGTTAAATCACTGGTCATCATTTGCAGAGACGTGGATGGACTTAGAGACAGAGTGAAATAAGTCAGAGTAAAGTGAATATGATATAATATCACTTGTACATGGAATCTAGAACAATGGTGCAAATGAACGTGTTTGCAAAGCTGAAAGAGAGACGCATGTGGATACCAAGGGGGTAGGGGTGGGTGGGAGAGATTGAGATTGAGATATACAGACTACTACGTATAGAGTAGATAACAAATGGGAACCTACTGTATAGCATGGGGAACTCTACCCAGTGCTCTGTGGTGACCTAAATGGGAAGCAAATCCAAAAAAAGGCGGATGTATGTATACATATGGCTGATTCACTTTGCTGTACAGCGGAAACTAACACATTGTAAAGCAACTATACCCAAATAAAAATTAATAAAAAAAAATAAAAGCGCAAAAGAACAGAAAAATCATTGGCTATCAGTGATTAACTCAAACTTCAGCCTCTCCTTCCCCTACCCACCAGAGATCTGGTTGGGATGTAAAGTTCCAACCCTCTAATCCCAGGTTGCTTGCTGTGTCCTAGGTGACCCAGGGGCCCCCAGCCACCAGCTACCTCATTAGCATTAAAAAAAGGCTATCGCTCTGGAGATTCCGAGGGTTTAGGGAGCTGTGTGCCAGGAAGCAGAAAAGAGCAAGAGTGGGCAGAGACCAGATATATATTTCTTATTATGACACAACATGGCCGTGTTCCAGTGAAGCTGTATTTATGGACATGGAAATTTGAATTTCATGTTGTGCTCATTTATCGTGAAATATTCTTTTGGTTTTCCTTCGCTTCATCATATGAAGACCATTCTTAGCACAAGGGCTGGACAAAAACAGGCAGCAGGCTGGATTTGACCCACAGGCCATGGTCTGCCAGCCCCCTGAGTTTCCGGGTCTTCCTCCGGGCTGGTTTACTTTCCTCTGACCCTCCCACTGTTCCAGGGCCAGCATCTCCTCCACCACCCACGCCTCCATCACAATGCATGTCTTCTTGGTCTCCTTGTTTTGCTCTTTGTTGGTTTCCGTGTGGCCAGGCCTATATGTCTTGATTAATTTGTTCTTGGTTAGGCTGGAGAAAGTTCCATCTCCAGCAGAGCTTACAAGTCTTAGGTGTTTATGACTCTGTTAGTTTGTGGTCCTTTTTTCTCAAGGATCTTGGTAAAAGTTCCAAGGGCTTTACTAGAAGAATCAAGACTCACTATTGTGTCTTCTTCCAGAATCTTCCTTCCAAATGTGATATGTTAGTGCTCAGATAATTTGACTTTCTTCCACTGTAGAGTGAATCCATGCTCATGAGGTCATCCTTCTTTCGCATCAAGGAGAAGTCACTTGGATGCCTCTTCCTTGTTCAAAATATTAAATCAGATGCTTCACAGATGTGACAGTCAATACCAGAATTGACTTTACTCTTGTCACAAACCTATTTTAGTCAGATGTTGGGTGGCTTATCTTGATTTCACAAGTATCTTAAACATTTTCCTAAGTGTCTCACCTCTCCTTCCTCATCACCTAAACCTTTCTACAAAATAAACCAACTTTGAGAGGTAAATAGATAAAAGGGTTACCATTGAATCAATTTTGAGAAGAATCGGTAACTTATAAAAGCAAAAGTTGGAGATAAGATTCTTTGTATAATAAATACTAACCACTTGTCAATCTAGCATTCTAGGAAAAGAAAATCAGATACCATGGGATTCCTGTTTTAGCTTGGTTTTAATTTAAAAATGTTCCACATTGGAAATAATTTGGATTTATTGAAAATAGTGTGCACTGTAATGATATAAGATTTGCTTGATTGATATAACAAGTTTGGTTTAATGAGTGGAAAAAGAGATTTAAAAACTAGCATAGTTCTTCAATGTTTATTCTAATATTTTATTAAAGAAATTTGGCATGCAGCTTATTAGTTAATAGAATTACATAAGATGAAACCAAAATAGAATCTTAATGCTCTGGGTTATGCTGTATACTCCATTATTTTGTAATTCAATAAACGGAACCTAACTATTGACATAGATAGGACTTTCTTGGTATGCTGCGATGTTCTTCAAGTGGAGAATGTTTTCTGTATTTGTGGTGCACTAAGGCCTGGCGTGCTTAGCATGGGGTCACAAAGAGTCGGACACGACTGAGCGACTGAACTGAACTGAACTGAAGCACCTGCTATAAATGAGTTTACTTGGCTTTGAAAAGTGATGATTAAAAGTGTCATAGGTTTAACATATTACCTGTCTTTCTGAGAAGATAGAATACATTTGTCAATCATTTATTTAGTTGCTTCTGTGAGCCTGATTGTTCTGTGGAATGCTTTTGCATAACTTTTCCCTAATCATTCATATACCCCTGCTTCCTCATCGTTTTATGGGCAAGGTAACAGCAGCTCAGTGAAGTTAAGAAAATGATTCAATATCACTCTATTCCTGAGAAGTAATTGGGATGGTTGACTTCACAGCACATGTAGGAAATAGTTCCTATTAGGATACCTATTTCCATATGGAGAGAGTTGGGGTGAATTAGTTTAGGAATTTTACTAAAATCACAGAGTTGATAAAGGGTAGGGTCAAGAGGTAAACACACAGCCTTTGGTGCCAGAACCTAACTCAGCCTTTGGTTCTGGAACCTGACTTGGGTCCTCACACCTGATCTGTTTTGAAAGTTTCATCAGTGTTTACTACCTAAATAGTAATGAAATCCATAGTCTTAGAGAATGTGACTCTATTTTTTCCCTAAGTAATTAAGTAGGATTTCACCTTACTTGTAAATTTCAATCAAACACTGTTGAAATACAGGCATTTCTCATATAACATGATACAAGTGTTCCTAAAAATCTCTGTATGCTGCAAAATTATGCACTAAAAATAAATGGACTTATGGGAAGAAAATGTGTTGAAGTGAAACCAATCAACACTTACCAGCACTAGCTAGAGCTATAACGGTCCTAACAAACATACAAGCTTAGTTAAAAAGACAAGCTGAATTCTGATGAATGCCGCACTACAGTAATTACAGGACTGGTTTAAGGGGAAGAGGTGGTTTGATGGGAAGGGACTGTAGGAAAGTGAAGAGCCTGATGAGTTATTGAGAAAGGGAACTAAAAAAGGAAACTGTAACAAGACAGGGTGTGTATTCAAGCTGAGCTGAGGGGACTTGCAGGGGCGAATGGGGGCCTAGGTGACCCCTATTTTACACTGATGTTATCCCCCATTAGTGGGTATGAGCTAAACCACATCACAGAAATACACAGTATTTATCTGCAAATAGTTGAAAACAAAATGGCTTTTTATAGGGTAAAAAGCAATCACTTGTCTCTCGTAACTCTGCATAAGAATCACCATATTTTCCGTAAATATATTCATAAAAAGATGAAGTCATTGTAAGGAACTATTTGAACAGTATAAGTATGATGTGGATTCTAGGAAGAGCTGGAAAGTATTCCACATATTTCTGGAACAAAATATTGAAACATTTATCTGATTTCCTTGTGACCTGCCATTAAGAGGGAATGGTATTTAATTTGAAGAGCTACTAACTGTATGCCCTCAGATTTCAGTGATAATCCTGGTAGAGAGGTTTAAAAGCACAGGTATTTAGAATTTATAGTCCCCAAAGTTTTACTCTTTAATTAGTCATAAAGCATCCTGTAACAGTTTTCTATACAAATGGAGAATAAAAAAGTGATAATTCTTAGAGTTAAAATCTCCCAGCTCTAGAGTATCAACGTTGCTCTTATTTCAAAGTTGTCACTGAATTGCCTGCTGAATCTAAGAAAGGTATGGATCATGCCCACCTTATTTTTAAGAAAGAATTAATGTAGTGTGTTAAGCATTTGTGTCCGGTGCTGTAGCTTTAGCAAGGCAGTTATTTTCAGGAAAAGGAGAGTTCCTTGTGTTTTGGGTCCCCAGGGCTGAGGTTGCCATGAACTTTAGAGGTAACTTCCTTGTTCTGTGGAGGGTGACCAGCATGGGCTCTTAGTAACAAAAATTTAAACTAAGCATCTTCCGCTTGTGAAGAGAGCTGGAACTGCTTGCACTGTGGAGGTCAGTAGCCAGCCTGGAATCTGAACTGCTGTCGGCTTGCCCATGTCTGGGCTTTGGAATAAGGAGGAGCTGCTTCCCTAAAGAAGGCTTCAGAGGAGAATTGGAGCAGCCCAGTCCCCATGAATGGTCATGTAATATTGCAAACCCCACATCTGGACTTGGTTATGACTGAATAACCTGGTCTTGGGAAATGAGCTGTGGACAACTTTAAAGGCTACTTTTATGGATCCTGGTCTCCCTTGGGCTATGGTTTATTGATAAGGTGAGTCGGGAGCCTATGGGCTCCCTTGCCTTCAGCCCCACATCCCACCAGGAGACGAAGCCTGTGGGTTCTGTCTCGGAGATGCTTCGAAATTGATCTGCTTTTTATCCACAGGGCCACTCTGATCAAGCCCAGATCAGCTGCCTGTCCAACTCTGACCTGTCCCTCATGCCCTCATCCTGCATTTCAGATAATCTCTTGAAAATACAATGGTATTCTCACTTCTTAGTCCCCTAACCCTTAGAAGAGAGTGGTGGCTTAGGTGGCATTGTTTACACGCCCCCCATCAGTACGTCCTGACCTCCGCTGGCTCATCTGCATCACCCTCCCCAGGATTTCCCTGGCTGCACGCTCCGGCCGGGCTGGGCCCGTTCATTTCCTGGGACGTGCCCTGGTCTGTCCTGGCCTCCAAGCCTGCTGTTTTCTCTGGGGCTCTCTTGGCTCACAGTCACCATTCAGCTTGGGTGTCTCTTCCTCCCGGTACTGGATTGGGATCCCTGGTGTCTCTCCTGGAGTCGGGGGTGTGCCCCCTTTGATGGCACACATCATACTTGGAGCTGCATGTCAGAAGTAGTTTTCCTAAAGGAATCCTCTTACACCATTGCTGGGAATTTCAACTGGTACAGTCACTATGGACAGCCACTATGAGCAGTGTGGAGATGCTTCCTTTAAAAACTAAAAATAGAAGTTCCATATGATCTAGCAACCCCACTTCTGGGCATATATCCGGGGAAAACCATAATTCAAAAAGAGCAGGCACCCCAGTGTTCGCAGCAGCACTGTTTACAATAGCCAAGACATGGAAACTACCGAAATGTCCATCAACCAAAGAATGGATAAAGGAAATGTGGTGTTTTTATACAATGGCATATTACTCGGCCATAAAAAGGAATGAGATAATTTCATTTGCAGCAACATGGATGGACCTAGATATTATGATACTAAGTGAAGTAAGTCAGAGACAAATACCATATGATATCACTTATATGTGGAACCTAAAATATGACACAAATGAACTTATTTGCAAAGCAGAAACAGACTTACAGACATAGAGAACAGACTTATTGCTGCCAAAGGGGAAAAAAGATGGGGAGGGGATAAATTAGGAGTAAAAAATTAAAAATAGTCTAGTCTTCCTGCTAGATTGTAAGCTCTGCCTGACTATGATGACTTTCGCTCATGGCTCTGCCTTTGCACCTGGAAGAATGTCCCACATATAGTAGGCCACTCATAAATGCTTGTTGAGTAGACTGGAACGTGAACAAATGAAGGGATGAAGCAGGAAGCAGGACGCAAGCTAGTGCATCAGAGAATCTGTGGGAATGGAGCTTAACGAAAATCAAAATGCCAGGGGTAGGTCAGGTGTGTTTGGAACTTTAACTTTCAGGAGCTCATGGCTGAATTTAGCAAGGAGGTTTGCGTGACACAGTGAAAGCAAACCCAGAGCCTGGTAGGTGGAAGAATAAATCTTGTGTAAACGGGGTGAGTGCTGCACGGGGCTGTGAGTGGAAGAAAAAGCAGAGCTGGCATTGGAGCTGGGAGCAAGGGCATCATGAAGGAACCTGGCTCTCCCTTGCCCTGTCCCTCCGCTCAGGAAGGCACAGTTTTTCTACTACTTTGTCCAGCTTCCCTGGTCTGTCACAAGGGACTGTTCTGTAAATATTGTGTCCTGCCAAGTGAAAAGAAACACATTTTGAAGGCCTGATTTTTGAAATGTTATTGAACAATTTTTCAGCTTTAGAGGAATGAAAATGTTCGATGTTCTGAATATTAAGCTGCCTTCTTGACATTTGTTTATGAAGATGGTTGCCACAATTTGGGCGGGACATGCACACTTTGTCCTTACCCAGGGAGTTTGTTTTGAAGTTCTCTCTTCTTTCAGCTACTGTTCTAAATCTGGGCTTTGGAATTTAATCTTAAAACACATATTTCTTGAATCACAGATTTCGGTGTGGCTGGGTGCTAAGCCTGGCATGTGACCTGCTATTGTAAAACAGGTTTTCTGTGTGAGAGAGTACATATGGGGTGCTTCCCCCCACCCCCGGGTTTTTCACATGTGGAAAACAAGGATTTGTGCTTAATTCTTTCCTTAGAGATTAATGATGGAGTATCTCATTACCTACACAGCAATGCATCCTGGTTATTTTAAAAAATTTTATATTGGAGTATAGTTGATTTATAACGCTGTGTTAGTTTCAGGTGTACGGCCAGTAAACACTGATACATATACATATATATACTGTTTTTGCATCCTGGTTATTGCTATGAGGTCAATAGACGGGTCTTTATTGTCACTCTAGAGGAATTAATCACTTACCAGTAAAAGGAGAAAGCGTTCAGTCAATTTGGAGACTGTTTAATCATCAGCCTGGGGGATGGCAAATATCTCTTTGAATTTCTGAGAATATCTCTTCCACTGCCTGCCAAGGCCTTGTCACCAAATTTATCACTTCAGTTCACTTGTTTTTTTCCCTCCCATGTCACTGCCACATCTACACCCAGCTCTGTACTGCATTCAGGAACTGACCCAACCATTTCTGAAGTTGCTGCTAATGTTATACGAAAGAATCGTCACTGGTTCCCTTGAAGAGCATAGTCTATCTTCCTGGCAACCTGGCAAATGACTGACAAACATGACTTTCCAAGGTATTGGCATTGGCTGCATCTGTTCGTAGTGTAATTTCATCAGCCGCACAGACGAGGGACGCTAATTAGTTTGTTGATACATATGTGATTTAATGAGACTAAACACTTAACTGATCTTGAAGTAAGCACAGTTTGTTTCCTGTTGCTGTTTTTACTTTAATTAAAAAAAAAAAATGTTAGGCACATTGGCTGGAAATCAGAGCACTGTGTCATCTTGGAGAAAAAAGAATTTCCAGGAAGTCTGACTGGTCAGTTGTGTCCTGCTCTAATGAGATTGAAGAGAAGAGGATAAAATATTGGGTTTGAGAACAAGGGTTGAAATCCAATTTAAATAGAAGATTAAGCATAATGGAAGAATTTTCATAAACTACATTATGTCGGAATCCTCAGTGCAATACTAAAATTATAATATGTACCAGAATAACTGATTTTAGGAAGAAATTCCAGACCCGCATCAGCTCCAACATATAATCTTCTATTTTTTATGGCCTTTTTTTAAGTGCCCTCTTTTCTAGTTATTATATTTTTATGTAACTGAAACTATGACATTCAATTAATACACTTTTTCTTCCTAAAAATTCACATATAATAATGGTATTTTGATTTTTATTAATAAATATTTATTAAGAATTATCTACTAGACTCTTAATTACTTTCAAGTTGTGCAAAACCGAATCCAGAGAGGTTCTCTATTTTGGGAGTGGGAAGAGGTGATGAGGAAGTAACCCTAACCCCATGGTTAAAATTACACTTGTATTAAAATGCTTCATCTAATTTGCTTAGCTTTTTGCAAACATGAGTCGGTACTATGGCCTGTGCAGCCTGTTTTCATGGGACCATGTCCATGATCTCTCCTCTGTGTATCTGCTGCAGTTGGCAGAGTTGAGGTGTTGACTACAAGCTGAAGTGACCCACTCTGCCTTTATGGGGAGGTTGGACCCC
This sequence comes from Muntiacus reevesi, assembly GCF_963930625.1. Lineage (NCBI taxonomy): Eukaryota > Metazoa > Chordata > Mammalia > Artiodactyla > Cervidae > Muntiacus > Muntiacus reevesi. Next base: position 29,381,767 of record NC_089261.1, read on the forward strand.
TGATCTACACCATGCCAGAGGACAGGAGTTAATAAATAGTAATAGGTGGCACTCCTGCCAATGCAGGAGACATATGAGATGTGGGTTTGATCCCTGGGTGGGAAGATTCCCTCAAGTAGGAAATGGCAATCCACTCCAGTGTTCTTGACTGGAGAATCCCAAAAAAAAAGAAGCCTGGCGGTCTACAGTCCATAGGGTCACAAAGACTTGGACAGGACTGAAGTGACTTAGCATGCATGCTTAATAGTGTTGTTGAGAAACGTTAAAGACTAAGAAACAGCTACTTGTAGAACTGAATCTTAAACAGATCTTGGTGGAGAGCTGTAGATCTGCAGGTCTTTCAGAATCCAGTAACTGGTCCTCCATCACCAGATCACCTCTGGGCACCCAGCAGCCTCTGAGACAGACCATGCCCTCTTCTCTGCTGGCAGAATATGGTTTCTGCTCCTTAATGCTGAAAGCGTCTCCCTTTGTACCTTCCTGAAGATTCATAAATCATGTATGAACAAGGATTTGAGGTTTGACTTTAAGAAACAGAGTCACGTAGGTGAAATCTTTGAAAATGACACAAATGAACTTATTTACAAAACAGAAACAGACACACAGACCTAGAAAACAAACTTATGGTTACCAAATGGTTAAAGGGGGAGGGATAAATTAGGAGTTTGGATTAAATGTATACCTCTGGCTGATTCATGTTGAGATTTGACAAAAAACAACAATATTCTGTAAAGCATCTATGCTTCAATTAAAAAAATAAATACACACTATGGGAAAAGAATCTGAACGAATAGATACATGTATATGTAAAACTGAACTATTTTGTTGTACTCCTGAAACTAACACAACATTGTAAATCAACTATACTCCAATATAAAATAAAAATTAAAAAATAAAAAGAAGCAGAGAGTTCCAACGGTTTCTTCTGAATTGTCAGCATCCATCATCTTCCCCAAACCTGATAACCCAGCAATGCCCCAGGGGCTGTCAGATGTGAATTCAGCTTCCTTATTTGTCCCAGTTTGGAAAATGAATTGTCCATTGTTCTAAGCCTATCAGTAATTTATCTGTGACAAATTATAAGCTAATGTTATATACATTAGGAACATACTGAGAGCACTGAGATGCATAGAAAAGACACAGAGTAATTGAACTCCAATTCCAAAGACTGAAGTATAATCCTTTATGTTGGGATTCAAGTACCACCAGCCAGTGAGAAGGATAATTACGTTCTTGTTTGCTTTCTAATGTAAACTTATAAATCATATCTTCAAGATAAATTAATTCTAGTGTATAAACTAAGCCTGATTGTTTAGAAACAAGTGTAACTTGATAATCTATGAGTTTGAGTTAATTGAAACCCATTGGCTGTGGAATCGATGGACCTATGTTTGAACCATAGCTCTTGCACTTTCTAGCATTTCAAATCAAAGATGACACAAACGTTGAGCCTCTGATCCACTGGTGATAAGAATACCTATTTCAAGTGGTTGCTGTGAAGCTTAAATGTAAATACAGGGTTCTTAGCACTGTACCAGACCATGTGTTCTTTTTCCCTCTTTTTTGAGTTTTTTTATTTTCCAAGTATGGAAATAGTCGGTGGACCCATTTAATCAACATCATTGTATTGTTGACAAGCTGAATTTACAACCAGATGGTTCCACTGAAAAGTTAACTAATGAGACATGGGTTGTGAATTATGGAGACTCCATTACAACATCAACAAAAACAAATGTACAGGGGAAAATTAGCGAGAAGGGTCATGCTCCTGACTTTGGGGACTCCTGGGATGAGAGGCCTTCTTGGATTACTCCAGCGTCATCTGGATTTGGATTCAAAGTCTCCTGTAAATCCAGTGACCTGTTCTTAGGAATCAGGAGTCTTTTGAAAAAATATTATTTGTTTTTCATTTTGGTGATATTTTAAATATATTTTACTATTTGTAGAGATAAGTGTCTTTGGCAGTAATCATTTCAATTAATTTTTTCATGTAAAAGACAATGTTTCAGATCTAACAACATACACTTGGGCATCTTTATATACATTTTTTCTTTAGGTATGTTTAGGAGACATTATGCATGCTATTCTGATTTTTTAGAAAATACAGACTAATGAGAATTTAGTAGTATCAGCAGTGATATGACATAGTTTTAGACCCAGCTTCTGTCATAAAACCACAATATTTCACCCTTGTGGAATCAAATGAGACCAAATGGGCTATAAAAATAGGAATCAGTAGTTTGTGCTAAAGACATTTTGGAGAAAATTATATTCCATTTGAAAAATATTAAAATACAAAAAGCAAGTATTTTTCTAGTATACTAGAATGCACACAGGAGAAGGAAATGGCAATCCACTCCAGTATTCTTGCCTGGAGAATCCCAGGGACGGAGGAGCCTGGTGGGCTGCCGTCTATGGGGTCGCACAGAGTTGGACATGACTGAAGTGACTTAGCAGCAGCAGCAGCAGAATGCACACATAGGAAATAAGATCTTTACCAAATGTTCCATCCATTTATAATGGACATTTGCACCAGAATGTTTTTTTTTTTAACTTGAAAATGACATAGGACTGTATGGTCTTCACTTTTTCATCCCTGTATTTTTCTCTTTCCATAGGAATACAGAGTCACTCCTCTTTCTCCTCTGACCTTCTGCAGCCCCTGGACTCCCTGGTCACCAACATCTCTGGTCCACTAGTGGCTTCTGTGTGTTCGTCCTGGTAAAAAGAACCAAGCCCAGGAGCGATCACCATGTTCTGCGCGAAGCTGAAGGATCTGCAGATCACAGGGGATTGCCCCTTCTCCCTGCTGGCCCCGGGGCAGGTCCCCAGAGAGCCCTTGGGGGAAGCCACAGGGAGTGGGCCAGCAGCGACACCAGGGCAGCCGGGCATCTGTCCAGGTGTCCCTGACAAGAACCCGCCCGGAAGGCTTCCCCGGAGGAAGACCAGCCGCAGCCGGGTCTATCTTCACACTTTGGCAGAGAGTATTTGCAAACTGATTTTCCCAGAGGTGAGTGCCTGCCCTTTCAAGATCTTACTGACATTTTGAAAATGCTAATAGGGTGTTTTCCTAAGGAAAATGTGAACACTCGCTTTCTCACTTTCAAGGCTACAGTAGATGTAGACAATTTGACAATTTTCTGAAAACATTTAAAAACATTTTTAAAAAGCAATCATTTTCTTAAATTGTGTTTAATCTTAAAATGTTTACAGTCTTGCATTCTTTTCCAAAGCATCCTGCACTCTGACAAGTTTTATGACTTTGAGCAGCTGTTTCATCCTCTTGGCCTCAGCATCCTTATCTGAAAATAGACATGCTGACAGTCCCAGGTCCCTAGAGTTTGCACAAGCCTTAGGTGAAATAATCCACAGCTCTCACCACCCACCAAGACCCATTAGTTACTTATGGGTGGCAAGCTATTTTTTTTTTTTATAGATTCATTAGCTATTTTTTTAGAGCTAAATTCCTTGGGGAATAACTTATTCTCTGCTGGGTTTTCCTCATCTAATTTCTAAGAGCATCATCTATTCCCGCCAACGTGCTGAAGTGGGGAGACCCCCCCCCTTGTCCTGCTGGGTTGGTCAGGGTCACAGGCCTGTTTAAGACGCCCCTGTCACCAGTTTGGACATGTCTTGGTGTAGGTCTGTGGGCTGCACAGCCTAATGCTGTTTCGAGATCTGGAGCCCCACCCTTAAAGGGATTCAGGAAAGACAAACACTATAGTCTCATATGTGGAATCTTAAAAAACAACAAGAACTCATAGAAAAAGAGACCATACATGTGGTCCCCAGAGGCAGAGGGTGGGGAAGGGGCTTAGAGGAAGGTGGTCCCAAGATGTTAGAAGATAAGATAAATGAGTTCCATGGGTGTAACTCATGGTGACCCTGCCATCCTGTGTGGTGTGTAGGAAGGTTATCAGGTACATCCTCTGAGTTCTCATCACAAAGAGAAAGTTTTTTTATTTTCCTTTCTTTTCTTTGTGCTGCATCTATATGAGAAGATGGATGTTAGCTGAGCCTATTGGGGTCATCATTTCACACTAAATGTAAATCAAGGTGTCATGCTGTATGTGTAAACTTAAACAGTAATGTATGTCAATTATTTCTCAATAAAACTGGGGGGAAAAGAGAAAACAGGAAATACTGGGGATAGGCCATAGACCTAATTAGGTAAAATATGTTTGGAATAGACAGGGCTTGTGGAGAGCTCCTCACCCCAAGGGGCTAAAGAGAAGAGTCACTGAAAGTCTTCATGGTGTGTGTTCCTCCCTCTGACAGTGTTCACAGTTTTATGCAAATTCACTTAGCCTAGGAGATTGGGCGTTGAAATAATCAGATTCTGGCTCTCATAATTTATTGATGATTTTTAATTGCCTCCATACCAACCCTTTGCCTTGTGAGAAACACTGGAGGACCACAGGCTGCTGACTTTTAGGACTGGAAGGACCTTCAGAGGTAACCTTGTTTCATTCCCAAGAAGGACCCGAGAGGCTGAGTGACTTGACCAAAGTCACACAGCTTTTGTGGGATACAGCAATTACTGCTGTCAGCAATATGGGCTCAACTGGCAAAGAAAAGACTTGAAGCTTGAAGAATGGATAAATTAGAATTGGCAGGAAGTTGAGGGAACTTATTTCAAATACAAGATAAGCACAGTAGTAGACTGGCTAGTGGCCTTTGAGATGGAAATATTTAATTACTGTCTCCCCGCTCCAGTCACCAGCAGCCAGCGTTGGCTGGGATGAGGGATGCAGCTCTTCCCGGGCATTTGCTTGGTGTCAGTCTGGGAAGCAGTTGGCACCCTTGTTTCCAAGGGCAGAGCATGGGGATGAGCAGATGGAGAGGTTGGAAAGCTGGAGAACGGCCATTCTTTCCCCAGGTCCTGTCATTACCCCGTTGGCTTCATTATTTTGTCTGATAAATTCTGAATTCCTACAATGGAAGTCATGCACGTATTGGAATCTCTTTTAAAAACATTCAGAATATCAAATACATGCGTTCTTATTTTCCTTTATTTAGGATAATCTGTGTCATTTGTTTGCGGGCTCACAGGAGCTTTGAGTGTGCTGTCGTGTAGCAGGGAAAAGCCAGGCTGAGGACTTCAGGAGGCGAGAGGGCTGCCCTTGACCTGAAGAACCAGGACTCTTTCCCACAACTGAGGCCATTTTCATTCACGTTTCAGCGAACATCCCAGGGCTGGATACATTCATGCTGAATAGCAACCAAACTAGATTACTTCATTGGCTATTCAAACACCTAGGTGTCTTTGATTAAATAGGGCTTTTGTAAAATCTGATCTTTTTTAAGTGGACAGATTTAATGCTTAGCCTACTGTTCAATTTCAGTCCATTCAGTAGCCCAAAAGAAGAGACTCCAGAGAGCATTTGATGGCGTCCTCGTTCTTGTTTCTGATAATTAGATGTAAACTCCAGTTATGTTTTATGGGGGGCAGGTATTATAGTTCATTATCCTTAGCAGATTTAGAGTGGGAGATGATATTCCAGAGTCATGGAATCATAGATTACAAAGGTCTTACGGCTCATCTAGTGCAAACTTCATTTGTTTGAAGAAATTAAGACACATAAAAGTTAGATCACTTGCTTTAAGATAACTAGGGGAGATGGAAAGGTCTCTGCACCTCATTCATAATCGGTTGCTCTTCTATTATATTATTAGCTGATTTTTCATGGAAATTCTCCCCAATAATCCTGTAAGCTCCTCAAGCAAAGTGTTTTTAAAATAACAGCATCATGATCTTAGCTACAGTTGTAGAAAATCAGAACCCATTTCCTGAACTGAATCGAGTCACAGATGCTTATATGAGGGCTTCTCAGGTGGCATTAGTGATAGAGAACCCACCTGCCAATGCAGGAGACATCAGAGATGCAGGTTTGATCCCTGGGTTGGGAAGATCCCCTGGAGGAGAACGTGGCTAACCCACTCCAGTACCCTTGCCTGGAGAATCCCATGGACAGAGGAACCTGATGGGCTACAGTTCATAGGGTCGCAAAGAGTCAGACACGCGGCTGAAACGACAGCACAGCACACAGCAGCACACGCTTATATGAAGGATCTTATCCCAAGTCAAACGCCTTGTGAGACTAAGGGGATCTGAAGGAGCTCCTGAAGTCTCTGAATGTGTTGTGAAATATTGGGTTGCAAGAAGAAAAAAGTAGTATTCCATTATCCTTATGAGCTAAAATTTCCTTGGTCTAAAAGACCATTAAGAACTATAGAAAACATCCCATCCCAGGTCCTGCCATACTTAAAACTTTTCAGTGACTTTTCTTTGCTCTTACATAGACATAAGCTTTCTTAATGTAGCCTCTAGGCAAAAAGAAAAAAATGCAGAAAAGTTAAAAATCATCTGAAATAGCAACTAATCTATAAACCAGACCAATGAAATTCCATTCAGAGTGTTCCCAGCAATACTGGATCAAATGGCAGTTGTACCTAAAGTGTTAATATCCTAGTGTCCTCCAGGGCCATCCTGCAGTCATTGATTCTGCGTCATGAGGCGTGAGATCTCAGGGAAGTTGAGTCCTGCTCCTGACTTTCTTGTGATCTGCATCATCTGAGGGTGTAGGCTCAGGATGTGTTCGACAAGCCTTAGGGCCAAGGTAGGAAGCTCTAGGCACCGGCGGCCTTTACCAATAATGTTTTGTCTGAAAAACTTGTGGGTTTTGTTTTGTCTTGTTTTGAATTTATAACAGTTTTCCAGAGGAGCAATGGTGTATGATGAAAGCAGACACCAAAGCCTGTTTAGCTGTAATATCACTAACGTATGCTGCTACAGCTTGGCTAGGACTTCAGAACTTTTTACTTAAAAAAAGCAAATTCTTTTTTTAAAAAAAATTTTATTGGAGTAGAGTTGACTTAGAATGTTGTGCTAGTTTCAGGTGTATAGAAAAGTGAGTCAGTTATACATATACATGTATCCATTCTTTTTTCAGATTCTTTCTTCTTATAGGCTATTACGGAATATTGAGTAGAGGGCCCTATGCTATATAGTAGGTCCCGAGTTCTGATTCAGCATAGAAAGTCAGGAAGACACCTGTTCTACGAACTCCAGCAATGAGAGAGGGGCCATTTGTTCTTTCTTACAATGACAGCATATATGTTAGGAGGAAAGGACTAGAAAAAGAAGCTCCTGGTGGCAGTGGGAAGGAAATGAAAGACCAGGAAGAATACAAACTGAGAATAGTAAAAATGTGTCCTAATGTTTAACCAAAAGTTCAAGAGGAGGAGAGAGGATGGTGATATTTCCACTAGTACTCGAGGTGAGGAAGGAGAAAGTCTTCAGGGGCAGAAATGGATGGATTTTCTTTCCTTGTTGCCCATCCCAGGTTCCTGGTCAGAGCAATAAATCATGTATAGGCAAATGTAATTCAAATTATTTTAACTTGGAAATAATATAAATTGTGTTTTCGAGCAAGCTGCAGTGGTAACATCTCTGTACTGAATTATATTGAATTATACTATATACTGAATTATATTGCTTCACTGATGTAGATGTTACAGACTAAGCCTTCAGGACTTGGAATGGCTGACAGGGGAGATGATGTGCATTCATTCCTTTCTCCCTTCATTCCATCAGTATGTAGGTAGCATCTCCTGTGACCAGGTACTTTCTAGGGGCCTGACATGCAGTGGTGAGCTAAACAGATCTTCCCTTCACTTTTGGAGTCTCTATTCTAGTGGAGAAGACAGAAAATAAGAAAAAAAAAAATGTCAGGTTGCAAATGCTTGAAGGACAACCAAGATCTTCTGTGCAGGCAGTGACCATCATGTCACTGATGACCCCTCTTCCTTACAGTGGCTCAGCTGTAAAAAAAATCTGCCTGCCAACGCGAGAGTTGTGGGAGACGCAGCTTCTATCCCTGGGTGGGGAAGATCCCCTGGAGGAGGAAATGGCAACCCACTCCAGTATTCTTTCTTGGGAAGTCTCATGGACAGAGGAACCTGGCAGGCTACAGTCCCTTGGGTTGCAAAGAGTCAGACACAACTGAGCATGCACACACGTACTCACTTTCTGTCTGAATAGGTTTTAGAGAAGGACAAAACTCCCAGCAACCCAGAGTTTCATGGGTTTTCATCCACAAAGATTTGCTGGTGTTTGTGATTTCAGAGTCACTCTCTATGAAGTCAAAGCCCCTTGATGGGGTGAAGCTGATACTGGTAGTCTTGTATATAACTGATGGGAATGCCAATGGCTACAAACTTTTATGAAATTGATCTGGAAAGAGCTACTGAAAATTGAGCTGCTGAAAATCCATAGATTTTAAGGATTCCACTTAAAAGAATATAACCTATAGAAATAAAAAGCAGTACATAAGGATAAGAAAAAAACAAACAAAAATGCCCTTGAGATATTGAAGCCTTCTTAAGCACCCTAGGCTATCTGCTCCTGACTTCTTTAGGGTCTCAAGTCTAATGTTTCCTTCTTCCTTCCCTGATTTAAAAGAACATGCCTGCATTTTCTTTCCTAAACCTGCTCTTTGCCTGCTAGGCATTCACCCTTTGCCACAGGGTTCTGGGCCCTTGCTCAGAATCTGCCTGCCGGCCTGGCACTCTCCAGCCCTTCTTTCTCTCTCTCCTTATCTAAACCATCATAAAAATTGGCATATGGGTAAATTTAAGTTCTATTTTATTTCTTTTCAGCACTTGTATTGTCTTTCAAGAAATTTCACATTTAAGTTCTGTTAATAAATGCTGTTTAGAAACCAAAAGTTCTTTTCATAATTTCATCAAAACAGAAGCTTGGTTGATTTTGCTTAACTTTACTGTCTCACTTGACCAGTGGAAAGTCTAAGAGGGATATAAATAGTTCTTAAGGAAAAAGGAATTTCACAACTTGGGAAAGAGCCAGAGAATTCTCCACTGTCCTCTGGATAAACTACAGAAGGCGGCTGTATACACATGCAGATACATAGAATTTTTTTTTTTTTATGGAATGTAAAGAAGTTACCAATAATTTACTTTCTACTTATTAACTGGTTAGGGAGAGCAAGCTGCTAAGAGATATTAATTGTCAACCAATATTTAAAACTATTCAGGCTTACATACAAGTATTTTGCAATCTAGGAAGATTCATGAGATACTCAGAAATCAGTAAAAGAGAAGAACACTGTAAGTGTTTTGTGAAGATTGTTTGTTCAAAGAAAAGAAATGAGTACAAGTTTGGGGAAATCCAAGATTTGTTTCAATCAGTAATCAACTGAACTCGGTGACAGATTGGATTTAAGGGATAAAAGAAAGGGAAGAGACAGATGCTTGGAGTTTCTAGAGCAGGAAGAGACAGGAATGATACATGAGCAGAATGTGAGACTGTGGAAGGTGGAGGATCTCAGCATGGGGTAGGGGGCTGCTATGGGTCTGTGGAAGGAAGGAGGGTCTCCTGGCTTGAGCCCGGCTGAGACTGAAGTCCTGGCTGCATGTCCAAGGGATTTCCTGACCTGGAGGAAGGGGTGCCTGACTTCAGCAAACTGAGTCTCTTGTGTGATTCCAGCTCGGTGGCTGTCGGAACCACCCACCAGGGGCACAGCCCACATCCAGATTCAAGTTCGTTTGCGTTCTTGGCTTCTTCCCAAATGTGCTTGAAAATCAGTCCTCTTTTCCACAGGGGTAGTTCGACTACACTTGTCATTAAAGTAGCAATGCTTCTGCTCCTTCCTGACAAGCTCTCAGAAGAAATTTTCGTGAAGTACGTATCTTCAAGAAAATGATTATTTAAGGGAGTGTTTAAAACTTTTCTTTTCAATTTTCAGTTTGAGCGTCTGAACCTTGCCCTTCAGAGAACATTGGCAAAACACAAAATAAAGGAAAACAGGTAAATTGAATTATTTCAGTTGCATGAATCTCCTGTTACAATCCCTGACACAGCTACCAATAACCAGTGCTTAGTGGTGTATCGCATATATGAATCATTTTGGTATGCCAGGAACTGGGCTAAGCATTTTAGCTGCCACTAATCTGAAAGGAAGTGTGTTCATTTTTCACAGTTCATATGTCACTAAGCTCAGGTTTCTATAAAATGTCTAGAATTTTATAGCTGTTTAGGAAATGGCAGAACGGAGTTTCAAGCTTGGGTTTTTCAGAGCCCATGATTTTAACCATGTTACCCTGGGCTGCTCCATTTAGTAAACTCCCAAAAGGCCTATTCTTTTCTGCTAGGGTGTAATTTCTGAAATATTTAACAAAGTGAAGGCGTGGATCAGAGCAGACTCCTGCTTGAAGAACAGTGCCAAGAATCTGGGGCCAGATCCCAGTGCAGCCTACCTGTCCCCTCGCCCCAGCCTGAGCCACAATTTTAAAAAATTCATTAATTTATTTTAATTGGAGGCTGATTACTTTACAATATTGCACAGGTTAAATTTTTAGCTCCTGCATCAGGAGGGAAGGATGTGGGAGCAAGAAGTATGCAACTCGGGAGTGGGGCGACAACTGGATCAGTCCTTATGGAAGTGTTTCAGTATTTTCCTAACTAGCTTGGTTATACTGATTATACTGATATTCAGATACCTGATCTATTCATTCTTTTTCTTCTATTCCGTCTTTGAAATTTTCTTTAAGAAAGCTTTCTGTAACACTTTCATATGTAAGGTGAATTAAAAAAAACTAAACAAACCCTGATTTTTAGAGTTCATTTTACAAATGCATCTTGGCACATTTACTGCTGGCTCATTTACTTGATTTGGCTTTGTTTTGGTTTCCCAGAAATGGAAGGATTATTTGCTGTGTAAATACTACAATAAACACTTGCGTTCAAATTTCAGAGTTGAATTTGCAATTTTTGCAAACCAGTACCCTTGTCGGGAATATTTTATACATTCATCCATCTGTCTGCTGCTCAGGAGGGGATCATCTGCTCTGTGAGTTTTCTGGGCTTAATTTCGCTTGCTGACTAACTGGTCCCAGGCTGCAGGCGGCAGGCAAGCCAAGAAGGGGTCAGAGACAGGTCCAAAAAGAGAGTGTGAATCTATGTGTCTGACAGAAGCTGTGTTTGCAGAGTGATATGGACAGCATTCCAGGAGCCTCTGACCTTAATTCTCAGTCCGGCTGATAAGATAGCCAGCAAGTCCTGGAGCTGTGCTACTGTGTCTGTCTGCCTGAGGCCTTGGCAGCCAGTTGACTCAGAATTTATTCCCAGGGCTTGGTGTCCTGAAATGTGCCTAAGCTTGATGCTGATATTCAATTAGTGTTCCCAGAGATGGAGCTCTTTAAAAAAAAAAACAACAAAAAACTCAAACCTTAAAGAAATGATTTTATTTGAAATTTTAAAAAATCTTTTACTTCTTCTTTGACTTCTTAACGAGTTGATCATACTTTTAAATTGTCCTAATGATTAGACCACTGTTGAAATAAGAAGAGGGACTTTTTCTCTTGTGAGACTGCCTGCTGATGGTGTTAAATGGCTTGTCTCTGCTTTGTTTCTTTAATTCTTGGCTATGTTGGGCCTTTTCCCCCATCTTTCTGGCAGGTCAGCTGCCATTTCTACTGAGGTCAGAGTGCTGACTGCTGAGGGGAACTTCACTTTCCCGCCCACCACCATTTTTAAAGTTTTAAATTTGTTTGTTTTTAAATTGAAGGATAACTGCTTTATAGAATTGTGTTGGTTTCTGCCAAACATCAACATCAACGTGATGTTTCTGCCAGACATCAGCCATAGGTATGCATACGTCCCCTCCGTCTTGAACCTCCCTCCCATCTTCCTCCCTATCCCACCCCTTTAAATTGTTACAGAGCCCTGATTTGAGTTCCCTGAGTCATCCAGCATACCCACCACCAGTTCTAAGTGTATGAGTTTTATACAGTCATTATGATACCCTTTAGGGTTTGTTTCAAGCTTTTGCTTTTATCTTTTCCTAGGACTTTTTGATCACATCATGTGTGAACTCATAGCTGGTGTATGTCTGCCTCTGTGTATAACACACTTCATTTGCTGGTGTACATGCAGACATATACCTTCTTTTAAAAAATTTTTAAAGGTAAAGTTAGGGAGCTTATTTTGAATGTCACTGTGTGATGTTTGACTTAGCTAAGCTTTGCTTGGAATTGGCAGAAGAGTTCTCTGAGCAACTTTAGGCTCATTCTCCAAAAAAAAATGTTGCTTAAATGGGAAGAAAGAACAAATCTGAAGACTGACTAATATAGTATATAACAAGGGGTTGGGGGTATCTAATTCAAACTAGATGTAATGTCATAGCCTGATCCCCAAGTTATTTAGATAAGAATATCTTTCTGACTGTTGTTTCTCAGTCGCTAAGTCATGTCCAACTCTATGTGACCCCATGGACTGAAGCACTCCAGGCTTCCCTCTCCCTCACTATCTCCCAGACTTTGCTCAAACTCATGTCCATTGAGTCGGTGATGCTATCCAACCATCTCATCCTCTGTTGCCCACCTTCTCCTCCTGCCCTCAACCTTTCCCAGCATCAGGGTCTTATTCCAATGAGTTGGCTCTTCGCATCAGGTGGTCAAAGTAGTGGAGCTTCAGCTTCAGCATCAGTCCTTCCAATGAATATCCAGGGTTGGTTTCCTTTAGGATTGACTGGTTTGATCTCCTTGTAGTCCAAAGGACTCCTAAGAATCTTTTCCAGCACCACAATTTGAATGCATCAATTCTTTGGTGCTCAGCCTTCTTTATGGTGAAACTCTCATATTCAAACATGACTACTGGAAAAACCATAGCTTTGACCAGATGGATCTTTGTCGGCTAAGTGATGTCTCTGCTTTTTAGCATGTTGTCTAGGTTTGTCATAACTTTTCTTTCAAGGAGCAAGCATCTTTAAATTTCATGGCTGCAGTCACTGTCTGCAGTGATTTTGGAGCCCAAGAAAATAAAATTTGCCATTGTTTTCACTTTTCTCCCATCTATTTGCCATTAAGTGATGGAACTGGATGCTAGGATCTTAATTTTTTGAATGTTGAGTTTTGAGTCAGATTTTTCACTCTCCTCTTTCACCCTAATCAAGAGGCTCTTTAGTTCCTCTTTACTTTCTGCCATAGAGTGGTATCATTTGCATATCGGAGGTTGTTGATATTTCTCCCAGCAATCTTGATTCCAGCTTGTGATCCATCCAGCCCAGGATTTCACATGTTGTACTCTGCATATGAGTTAAGTAAGCAGGGTGACAATATACAGCCTTGATATACTTGTTTCCCAATTTTGAATGGTCTTTTGTCTCATGTTATAAGCAGTATACCTTTATGTGATCAAGTAACCAGTGGCGTGATTTTCCTTGTCAAAAATTTTTTCTTTTGAAATTTCTTTACATGTATCATGCTTTATTGAAATATGTTTGATATAGTATTTTCAACTTATGCCCATTTGTGATCTTGGCTTGTCTAATAGCAAACTGAACCACAAAATAACTTGGGTATCTTTTAATATGCTTTAGTAGTTTTGTAAATTTGATTTTAATCAGTTATCACTATCAGAAATCATCAAAAAAACAATTAAGCGAACATGAATCAACAAGTTGTCCAGTTGAAATTGCAAAAACCTTCTATCAGTCAAAATGTATGCTATTATCATATATCATTAATCATATGTATTGTTATATTAATTATTGTTAATATATAAATATAAATTTCTGTGCTACTTAAAGCAGTTCAGTAATTGAATAAGGAATAAATTTCTTTAGTTACTAATTTTATATTAGATCAAGGATAGAAGTTTAATGTGATGGTGCCTGATAGTTAAATATATAGAACCTAAAACCTAAAAGTAGCATATTCTGTGTATTTGCTTTAGAAAATAAGTAAGGACTTGCTTAGAAGTAAAATCCACCAGTTGGTAGATTTTTCTTCTTGGCTGGTTTATCAGAAAAGCCCAACCTGATTTATTATCATCCTTAGCCATTTTGTACCACAGGGTTTTCTGTCAGTACAAACCTCTGTACTATTAGCTTATATGAAGTTAGTTTCAAAGGTAACTATACTTTATAAAAAGTGATGAAACAGTCTAGATCATGTGTATTTGGGGGTTTCCCAACATTGATTTGGTTTGTACATGTCACCGCTCCTTTCCTTTAAACTCAACTGTTAAGATTTGCCTCTACAGAGAAGGTAATTTAAATTATTTTCTGTCATCATTTCTGTATGTTATAATCTGAAATTTTAGCATTCATTTGTCAGTTTATAACTTAAGATGTTGAAATAATTTCAGGAAATCTTTGGAAAGAGAAGACTTTGAAAAAATAATTGCAGACCAAGCAATTGCAGCAGGTAATAGAATTAAGTATGTGAAATTAGGAAATAATTTGTTTATAGAACTATTTCACCTGTAAACTAAAATTTTCTATTCCTAGAAAATATTTACCTGGAGAACTAATGTTTTCTTTAAAATATTCATGTTTATTTGTTGGTAACATCCTATGTGAAATGTTTAATATCATGTTTTGTGTTAATGTAAAGAATAACTCTTTTTCATACGTATACCTTTGTTTGACTTCAAATGTTTCCTCTTCTTACAATGTTTATTTGCTGAGAAATAGATAAAGCTGCCTAGCAGGCTGATGCATAGACATTCATATGCTTTGGTCTTGAACTTAGTGACTAAGTGTCCTTCATTTATGCATGAAAAGTTCTACTCAACATAGTAACAGAAGTAATTTTTTAAAGGTTGGAAGCAATTATGAGAAATTAAGAGAAATGTGAGCACTGCTCACATATTAATACTTAGTTTGGAAGAATCAAGCAGATGAGTGACTTTGTCGTACTGTCCTTTTCAAAGTTTGAGTACATGGACCAACTGGTGAGGTTTTTTTTGAAGTAGAAGATTTGAAGAATTTGCTTCTGCTGCTGCTGCTGGTGGCTGACGTGCACTGAACCCTCTCTCTGGGTCAGGCACAGTTCTAAGACGGCCCACAAACACCACAGCAGTGCTGTGAACAGGGCCTCCATGTTTCCCCAAGTTACAGATGAGAAGAATGTGGTACAAAGAGTTTAAAGAATAAAGGAGACTAGCGAAGGAAGAGTTGTGGAAAGTAAATGATATATTCCCAACACATTTTTCATTCAGGTAACATTACACAACAAGAATGCTATTTTGCTCAATAATAATAATAATAATATTTATTACTATTATAATATGTTACTTTATATCATCTCGGGAAAAATGACAAAACTGAATTTCACCACCAGTGATATAAATTAATTCTGTATCTGATGCTTATGTTCCAAGGGGGCTAGTACCCCTTAACAACATGTGCCACTGTTTCTGATGCTAACAAGGTGGGAGAACTTCTTTTGAAAGAGGCTTAACCCTGTGATTCCAATTGCTCTTTTACAGTTAAGTTTCAGGGTGATAAAAAGTCATATCTTATACTCAACTGATCATTCTTTCATAATTAACCAATTTGGGTTTATATTTGGAGTTACTTGAATTTTAGAAATGAATTTATGCAGATAATTTGGACAAAAATGGCTAATTTCGGTTGGAACTCTTATTAGCAGATATAAAGCAAGCTAAATTGTCAGATTAGGTGGTATTAAAAACAGTAGTAAAAATACAGCCCTGCCAAGATGATGCATATGATATGGCAGAAAATGTGTTCTGTGCTTTCAGGAGTTCCAGTGGAGATCCTCAAAGAATCTCTTGGTGAGGAGCTTTTTAAAATATGTTATGAAGAAGATGAATACATCCTAGGTGTGGTTGGAGGAACCCTGAAAGATTTTTTAAATAGCTTCAGCACTCTCCTGAAACAGAGCAGCCACTGTCAAGAAGCAGAAAAGAAGGGCAGGTTTGAGGACGCGTCCATCCTATGCCTGGATAAAGATCCCAATATCTTACATGTTTACTATTTCTTCCCCAAGAGGATCACTTCCCTGATTCTCCCCGGCATCATTAAGGCAGCTGCTCGCATACTGTACGAGACGGAAGTGGAGGTTTCCTCGACGCCTTCTCGCTTGCACCAGGACTGCCGTGAGTTCGTGGACCAGCCCTGCGAGCTCTACTCCGTGCAGGTCAGGAGCGCTCGGCCGCACCCGCCCTCCGGGAAGCCCGTGTCCTCGCTGGTCATCCCCGCCTCGCTCTTCTGCAAGACCTTCCCTTTCCACTTCATGCTGGACAGAGATATGAGCGTCCTACAGCTCGGCCACGGCATCAGGCGGCTGATGAGCAGGAGAGATGTGCAAGGGAAGCCTCATTTTGACGAGTACTTTGAGATCCTGACCCCCAAAATCAGCCAGACCTTCAGCGGCATTATGACCATGCTGAACATGCAGTTCGTGGTGCGAGTGAGGAGGTGGGACAACTCCGTGAAGAAATCTTCCAGGGTAAGAACAGTTGTCCTGTTGTGATATGGAATCAATGCTTTTGCTTTTAAAGACTGGGTGTGAAAAATGTAAAAATATACTGTATCAGTCCAGAATATATTAAACATTTTT
The DNA here is from genome assembly GCF_963930625.1 of Muntiacus reevesi. NCBI lineage: Eukaryota > Metazoa > Chordata > Mammalia > Artiodactyla > Cervidae > Muntiacus > Muntiacus reevesi. The sequence goes on from NC_089261.1 coordinate 29,398,159, forward strand.
TAATGTGGACCGTTTTTAAAGTCTTTGTTGAATTTGTTACAGTGTTACTTCTACTTTATGTTTTTTGGCTTTTTGGGTGAAGGGAATGTGGGATCTTAGTTCCCTGACCAGTTTGCAGAGTCTTAACCACTGGACTGCCAAGGAATCCCCCCAAATTTTTAATGAAATATTTCTGTTTAAAATAATTCTAAAATACTTTGAAGGCTGGAATAAATTTAAAACAAGATTCTTTGTGCATTCATTTGCTTGCTTACTTAAGGCATTACTTCACAAATATTTTTTGAATGCAATCTACCTTTTAAAATCTTTGTGTGTTGTTCTGTGCTAAGTCACTTCAGTCGTGTCTGACTCTTTGCAACCCTATGGACTATAGCCTGCCAGGCTTCTCTCTCCATGGGATTCTCCAAGCAAGAATACTGGAGTGGGTTGCCATGCCCTCCTCCAATGGGATCTTCCCGACCCAGGGATGGAACCCACATCTCTTATATCTCCTGTATTGGCACGTTGGTTTTTTACCATTAGCGTCACCTGGAAAATATTCATGGAGTATTTTATAACTGAATTATAAAAATACTTATGTAAAAATATGGCTTCGATCATCACGAAATAGCTGACTTAATTTGGATAATAAGAGGATTTCTACAACAAAGAAACAAAAATGACTTGTTTCGTAGAGGAGGCAACTAAATGGATTCTTAAGTCAAGGAAAGTTCAATAACTTGTTTGATTAACTGTTAGAAAATGTGGGAGAAAGTGTTCTGCTCTCATCTCGTAGTAGAGAACCATGCATGATTTAGAAAAGAAGTTTGGAAATCACAGTCAATAGAATAACTGAGCTCATAGAAAGGCTCACGACGTACCTGACTTCTGGACCCAGAAGACACACTCTCTGTCCTCCCAGATGGAAACAGCTTTATTACTTTTTATGCTAAACACAGTACAGCTAAATGTTTAAAAATAGGTAATACTTTAAGATGTCCATTGCAAAATCAAAAACATTATGTACATTTTTGTTTAAAACAAAAAAGCTACTTTTTACAGTTCTTTTTTTATCAGTAAATGATATCTGTGTGTGTCCTTCCATGTCATTAGACACTGGTCTCTTTCACTTTTTCAAAGGCCATGTCATATCCCATTGTGTGGTCGTCCTGTATTTTGGTTAACTGTCCACTGTTGAAGGACGTCCAGGCTGTTTTTGTGGCTCTGTTTCGTTAACACGTATGTACACATCTGTCTCCTTCACACACGTGAGCCTGTGACCGAGATGAGCATGTGAAGCCCCCTCGCCGAGGGGTCCTGTGCACCCTTCTGCTGATGGCTGCTGCTGAGAGAACGTTGGAGCAGAAGCATCAGTGTGGCACGTGGTGAGAAAGCTTGGAAGCAGGAATTTGGGGCATTGTTGATTGAAAATCATGATTTCTGTGTAAACTATGATGCTGGGAAAGATTGAGGGCAGGAGGAGAAGAGGACAACAGGGGATGAGATGGTTAGAAGGCATCACCAACTCAATAGACATGAGTCTGAGCAAACTCTAGGAGACAGTAGAGGAGAAGGAAGCCTGGTGTGCTGCAGTTCATGGGGTCACAAAGAGTTGGACACGACTTAGCAACTGAACAGCAACAATTCTCCAGTATATTCTCCAGATGTCTGCATGCATTTTAGAGCTCATAGTTAAAGCACAAGAGAGCTGATTGTTTTTGTCAACAAGTAGAAAAAACTCAAGTTTAAAAACAAAGCTGGGGGGAGCGGGGGACTAAGATCCTGCAAGGTGCATGACTTGTTCAAAAAAAAAAAAAAAAAGAAGGGATTATCACTGTAACTGTTTCCTCACTTTTTGTCTGTTGGGAACATGAATAAGCTGCAAAGCTTGGTCCTCCTTCTCCACAGGTGATGGACCTCAAAGGCCAGATGATCTACATGGTGGAGTCCAGCTCTATCCTGTTCTTGGGCTCGCCCTGCGTGGACAGACTGGAGGACTTCACGGGCCGAGGGCTGTACCTCTCCGACATCCCCATCCACAACGCGCTGCGGGATGTGGTGCTGATTGGGGAGCAGGCCAGGGCCCAGGACGGCCTGAAGAAGAGGCTGGGCAAGCTGAAGGCCACGCTGGAGCAGGCCCACCAGGCCCTGGAGGAGGAGAAGCGGAAGACGGTGGACCTGCTGTGTTCCATCTTCCCCAGCGAGGTGGCGCAGCAGCTGTGGCAGGGCCACGCCGTGCAGGCCAAGCGCTTCGGCAACGTCACCATGCTCTTCTCGGACATCGTGGGGTTCACAGCCATCTGTTCCCAGTGCTCCCCGCTGCAGGTTATCACCATGCTCAACGCACTCTACACCCGCTTTGACCGGCAGTGTGGGGAGCTGGATGTCTACAAGGTAGGCGGCCAGGCCCCAGATGGGGAGAGTTGGGCGTTGGGCCAGGAGCCTGTCCTGGGAACAGGCATCCTGCCTTCATTGTATGGGTGTCTTTTGGCCCTGAATCTGCTCAGAGATGATTATTCCAGAAAGGACAGCCACTGTGTCTTTCCACAGAATGCAGGGTGACAGTGAGGGAGTGGGCTGCCAGACCCACAGAAAAGTGACGTTTTAAATTCAGTGAGCCTGACACTTGGACTGTGAAAACTGAGATGAATTGGTTTGGTTTTGTTTTCTTTTTTTTTTTAAGTATTAATTTTTTTGGCTGCTCTGGGTCTTATTTGCAGCATGTGGGATCTAGTTCCCTGATCAGGGATTGAACCTGGATTGGGAGCTTGGAGTTATAGCCACTGGACCACCAGGGAAATACCAAGACAGACTGTTAAGCCTGAGATGTTTCAAAGAGGGAGGATGTAGCCTTTCCATCTGCAAAAGTAAAGAAGCAGGAGGATTACATGAATTATCTTCCGACAGATTCATTCAGTATAGAGTAACAGGGTGCTTTTAACGACCAGGGAACAAAAGCCCAAATCACCTGCTTGTCTGGCGACCAAGGGCAGGAGACGGCCTGTCTTCAAATCTTGCTTTCTGCCTTGTTCGCTTTGTAAGCAGAGAAAGTGAAATAACCTTTCGCAATTCTGAAACAGAGGATATAATATCCATTCACAGAGTTTATATGCATGAATAACATGCTTTACGTCCTGTAATCTTCATGAATGGAGCTCTTATAAAGATTACGGTAAAAAAAATATCTGTTATTCATCAGCCAGCAGGGTTGACTGAGTGCTTACAGGGTACCAGGCATCATTCTAGGCTCTGGGGATGCACAGAGATTGTCCCTGAAACATAATACACTATTTTTAATGTAACTATTGTTAATAAGGGGCTTCCCAGATGGAGCTAGTGGTAAAGAACCTGCTTGCCAATGCAGGAGACATAAGAGATGCAGGTTTGATTCCTGGGTTGGGAAGATCCTCTGGAGGAGGAAATGGCAACCCACTCTAGTGTTCTTGCCTGGAGAATTCCTTAGACAGAGGAGCCTGGCGGGCTACAGTCCATGGGGTTGCACAGAGTTGGACTCGACTGAAGTGACTTAGCATGCATGGTTAATAAGAGAACCAATGAAGAGATTCTGCCTGTTTCTTTAGAAGTAAAACGTTTTCTTATGATTTAATGTATTTTACATAGTTCTCAGCATTGGCTTGAAGAATAAAGCATGCTTCTCATTTATGTGGCTTGAATCATGTTTTAATTTGCCACATAAAAAGCTGACATTTCAGAGCTTAACCTAACATGAAATAAATAAATGATTAAAGAGGAAACAAAAATTATTTATGGGACAACATAAGCCCTGCTTGGTTCCAGCCTAGATGCTCATGGTGAAACTTTCTCTTTAAAACATTTCTAACAGGAAATTCCAGACAGAGCTGTATTTCCCTTGGGAAAAAAGAGGTCCATGTATAATTACAGATAAAATAATTGGCTTTGGTTAGGTTAAGCCTGATGGCCTCTTGTGGAATTCACTGTATTTATTTGTAGACAGCTGATGTCTTGAGAAGGGCTCCTCCCAGAACTGTGAGGAGGTCTCGCTCTTCTCTGCAAACTGCCCAGCTGCTCACAGAAGCCGCCCACTGCCGCACGATGCTCCCTGCTGAAATGTTTAAAAATGTCGTCACTCCTCTCTAGCGTTCAGAACCTAGCTCCTCATGGCGAGGATGGGGCGCAGAGTCCCCTGAGGACCCGGCTGCTGTCCCAGCCAGTGAGTCTGTGTCCTCGTTTCACTTGCTATTCATGTCGACGCTGTGTGGAAACACTGGAGATGCTGTGAATAAACGGGGAGGGGGCCTCCCCTCAGAACACACATAAGATACGGAGTGTGTTCCCATCACCGGCTCACCTGTGCCTGGCTGGCTTCTGGGGAACAGCAGGGCTTGTTTATCCCAGTCTCCAGTTGGACCAGGACTCCATTCAGTTTCATTTTCTTTCTTTCATTCTTTTTGGTCATTTTCCTGCTTATTTGATTATTTATCTAGTGGTTTAGCATATCCTTACTGGTCCTCCAGAGTTTGCCAGCGTGGTGGGGGGTGGGGTCCAGTCCCTGTGATGAGTCCCAGAGAAGGGAGGGGGCAAGGGAGGGACACACAGATAGGGGACAGGATAGACTCCCTGTGACACCGGGGACGCCATGCCACGCTTGCCAGCGCAGGGGCTCCAGCAGCATCGATACTCGGCAGGGCTGAGGGGGCCTCTCCCCCTACTGGGTAGCTCTCTGAGCCCTGTGACAGGTTAGCCCCTAGGCTGAGTGCATCTCCGTGGGCGTGGCCGAGGTGATGCTGTTGGATGCTGGGCTCACCCACTGGTGAGTATCCTGGGCCTCAGTGGTGGAGGAGTTGATGAGACAGCAGACTCAGAGAGCTTGCTTTCTACCAGGAAAACAGACAGCAAAGGCGTGAATTCACAGCATCCCAGATGGTGTGCTCTCTCTGGAAGGAAATAGAGCAAGTGCAGGGGAGCTGGGTGAGGGGATTTCACGGAAGTGAAATTGCCTTCCTTGCAAGGTGAGTTTTAGCAGAGCCTGAGGAAACCAAGGATGTGTCTAGTGGTCACCTGCAGGAATACTGATCCAGACAAAGGAATAACAAATGTTTGCTATGTTTGAGGGAAAACAGGAGGCCAGCAGCTTGGGACAAAGTGAGCAAGAAAGAGAATAAGGAGAAGGATCAGGATCAGGGGCAGCAGAAAGGCAGGACAAGAATTCTGGGGCAGCTTAAGGGCTCTGGCATTTATTTTGAGTGAAATAAGCAATTGCTGATGTTGTCCCCCTTTCTCTTCTCTCTCACCTTCACCCCTCCAGATTGCCAGCTTTGGATCAGAACAATGATATGATCTAGGTTACAATAAGAATTTGGAGGAGAAAAATGCACCTATTACAATTTGGTAGCTTATTTGTGGATTTAAATGGACTGTTAGCTTTCTATATTCAGCATGACAAATGAAAATCACTCGTAACAACAACAATCATGACAATAATAATAATTGATCAATACATGAAATTCACAGAAGAGATTGATTTCTGATAGCTTTCCAATCACCATTGTCTCTGCCTCCCGCTTGACATCCTAGTCTCTGTACTTTATGGTTAATATTCATGTTGACAGTTTATCATTGCTATGACAGCACCAAAAGTTATTTTGAAAAGTTGCAATATCAGTTTTAACCTTAACTGTATTTGTAGGACCTTGATTCAGTAGTGACTTTGTTCAAAGCACTGTATTTTATGCTGAGAGGATATATCACCCAATATCTCAAACATATTATAATAGATTCAAAGTATGTCATTTGCTTCTACAAACTCCATTTTACGTGGTGGGGGGAGAAAGAGGTGCAATGGTGTAGGGGAATCAGTGACAAGTCTGGGAGCAGACACCCCTCCTGACACTGTATTCACAGCAGGGTGCTACCTCTCAGCTTAGAAACCTTGTGAATTTCCTGGAAAGAAAAACCTTTTCCAAGAGTCTGTGATTGACTCTGATGTTCCATTGGCCCATGAAGCTGAGATTTCTGCTTCATGATGTAATTTCTGCTCTATGATGTACACTGTGATGCTTCCTGGGTTTTTTTTTTTTTTTTTTTTTTGTAATGTGGAGAATCTGTTGTGCATAGGTGGAGACGATTGGCGATGCGTACTGTGTGGCCGGGGGCTTACACAAAGAGAGTGACACCCACGCTGTTCAGATCGCGCTGATGGCCCTCAAGATGATGGAGCTCTCTCATGAAGTCGTGTCTCCCCATGGAGAACCCATCAAGGTGAGGCTGATCACGTGCTGTTTAGGAGATGTCACGAGAGTAAATGCTGGTTAGTTAGTCTTGCTGTATCTCACTGTTCTCTGAACCCAGGGTAGGCAAGGCGCCAGTGGGAAAGCTGGAAGCAAAGTCAAGGAGCTGGAGAAACTGCAGACACGTTTATTCTCTCCTGACTGGCACCGCAGCCAGAGCAGCAGACAAGCTGTATTTTCTCATGGTTGACCCAGCGGACACAGCCATAACTGTGGCTATAATGCAGCCTCAAGGGCTTTTCAGGTGGAACTTTTATCTGTTTACAGAACAGAAGTGGCTCGTGCCCAAGTGGGTACATTGTGACATGCATGCACAGTGCTATAAGTTATCTCAGTTGTTACAGAACCATGTATTTACAACACGTGGGGCCAGAGTGAGAGGCCATGGGATGAGAGAGCCTGACCACCACCAACTTGGCTAATTAGCTTTTTTCCCTACAGTTAGTTATCAGTAGAATGGTGCATCCATCAGGGTTTAGTTGCATAGAGTAGATCTCCATCTCGCTGAAGCACCAGAAAATTTACTTCATGGTATTAAGTGGCTTACAGACCACTAGGACCAAGGAAGCCATCCATGACTTGAGCGCTCAAAGAGTGGATCCTAAAGCCATGCTTCAGAACCATGGCTTCCTCTGTGATCTGGAAGCTGGTTCTAGAAACACACAGCCACAGCCAGGCAGGAAACCACTGTGCTCAGAAAGTAGCTGTCTCCGCTACTGGCTGCACTGCAGAGTTGCACCCACTGTAATTGCATCAGCAACGTGGAAATTCTGCATCGTGACTCTCACCAATTGAATAACTGGAAGCCGGGTCCCTGCTAAGCCTGGGAGAGGGAGGACACAGTCTTCTGCTGTGCTCACAAGGGAAGCTGTAGGCAGAAATCCAGGTTCCCAGAGCTCGTGCAAGGGCGTCTGATTCACCAAAACCTCAGTACATCTAGAAACTTTGAGGGAGTTTGAAAAATGTAGTTTTTGGTTTTCTGAGCCCTGCAGGGGAGGAATTTTACTAGAATGAATGTGGACTGGTAATCTAGCAATATTTTCCAGGACACATAAAATTCCAAAATTTCTAAATAAGCCAGATCCCAGAACAATAATGTCTTATTGCAGATGATAAAATAAAATAAACATGCTCGGCAGAGATTTAATAGACAACACATGAACAGATATCTTTATTTGTCCCACTTGAAGTGAATCTGCCACTTAACTTTTATAAAACAGTCCTCAATTAATGACCTTCAGAAATGGGCCTTTGAAATAATATGGAATCCTATCTGGCATGATATAAAATATAGAGAGAAGGAGGAAAACGAAGTTTAGCCAGCACTTACACTGTAAAGAACCTGCCTGCGTTGCAGGAGACCCAGGTTCAGTCCCTCGGTTGGGAAGATCCCCTGGAGAAGGGAATGGCTACCCACTCTAGCATCATGCCTGGAGGATGCTATGGACAGAGGAGCCTGGCAGGCTACAGTCCACGGGTCACAAAGAGCCAGACGTGACTAAGCCATTAACTTTCACTTTCTTTTTCTCTCCAGTGTTAATATTAATCGAAGCTATATATGTAAGCCTTCACAACTATTTTCTAAGAGAATGGTCATCCCAGTTATATACTGATGTGTGACACGCTTCCCTAAAATTAGTGGTGTAAAACCACAGAGCTTTCGTGATGCAGTGATTTTGTGCAATGGAATTTGGATGAGGCATAGCATGAATACCTTGTCATTTCTCACAGTATCTGGTACCTCCACTGGGAATTCTCAGTGGCTGAGGGCATGCAGAGTAGCTGAACTTACATCACTTGAACCAGAGGATTATTTCAAGATACCGCCTATCTCACCTGCCTGGTTCTGTGGTTGGGCATGGGAGAGGGTGGGCATGGCAGGGGATGGACCCCACTGGGACTGTCAGCCCAGTGCTTACATGTCCTGCTCCAGCTGGGCAGCCTCGGGACAGTCACACTTCTTACCTGGGGGTGGGTGTCCACGGAACAAAGTCAGTATCTGCTGTATGGCCTTTTACACCTTGGCCTTAGGAGATAAACGGTGACACGTCCATTGTATACTATTGGCCAAAGCAACCTTAAGCCTGCCCAGAAGGGAGAAGACATAGATGCCAGGTCGCAATAGGAAGAGTGTGAAACAATTCTCCACTGTGTTTTAAAAGCATCACAGTGTCTGACTTTTCCAGATAGCTAGTTTCTATAATTTTTTAGAAGATAATTATATTTTGCTTTTTTTTGATAAGGAGTCTCATAGCATCAAAGTGAATGCCTAAAATATCTGGATTAATAATAAACCCAGTGATCTCCACTTAAATGGGTTCTATAATTAAGATGTGTATGTTTGGGGAAGGGGGTTAGTGCCATGATTTTTGACATTTGTAGAAATGTACTTAACAGTTTTGCAATTGCAAGAATTATTTATAGCTAATTTCAAAGATGGTTACCCAGGTGGTAATAATTTAGCTTTACTGACCTATAAATGCAGGTTTAAACATGGCTTTTTATTTGTACTGACCTAGGAAATTTCTGGTGGCCTTAGGGGTTACTCATGAATTACCACAAGTGCAGACTCATTTTAGTAGTGAGAAAAAAACACTAATGTGTGTCAGGGCAGCAGTTGTGACTTAAACATCATTTTACTTAGTACATATGTAGTATATGTAATGTATAATATAGTTGAACCACATTGTAGAGGAATCCACAATTCAGTGATGGACAAGGGTGGTCAAGACTCTACTGGATTTGAAGCTGTGTGTTTCTGGCTGCAAAGCCCAGGCTTTTATGACTTCTTACCCTCCTTCCCCATGAAATGGAATCACAGTGAAAGAATAGGAAGTGTTTTTGGTTTCAAACTCTGTGTCTTTCTCCAGCATGTCTTGTGTACTAACTGTCTACTCGCTTATTCTACCGATTTCCTCACTAACACCCGCCCACCCGGCTGAGGCTTGGAGGACCGCAGGTGAACTGTGTGTTAGGATGGAGACCTTGCCGAGGCCGAGAAGCCCAGCGGGAGACAGAAAGGGCAGAGTGCACTCACTGCATGCTCTGGAGCCTCCCTCCCAGCCCAGCAGCCAGTGTGTGGAAGGGCTCCGTCTACAGTGGCCCTGGACGGGAGACTCCTCAGCAGATTTCCATTTGGGGCATGATGGGCACCTCACACTTTGGACCATTTTTGTGCTTGTAAACTTACAAAGTTCTCTGATAAGAAAGCTTTGGAGTCAAGAGTGCGATTCAGGACTGGAGTCAAAAGTGCAATTCAGGGCTGGGGGAGGGAGGGAGGGGAGAAAGCAAAGGGACCTTGGCCCTGTCTGTGTTGTTCGGATGTTTATAAAGAGGATGTATTTCTATATTAATTATGCAATAGAAACAGTAAAACACTACAATGAACTTGTCCTATTAAAAGCTAGAATAACTAGGTACAAGGGAGAAACTGGTTTAATGAGAAGAGTGCCCAAAGAAAATAAAAACTTATGAAAGTATGCCTGGTATTTATAAGCAGAAGATAGCCTTTTGTCACCTTTTCTTGGTTTGTTTAAATTGTTCTTTGTTAATTGTTTATGTATAGAACCATGTTTTCCTAAGGAAGAAAAAGCCGGACGCAATAGAAATCTATATTTTTGTGCTTAAAGTAAAACTGATGAAGAAGAGGCTTTAAAAGTAATCCAATCCTGAGTTTTTTAGGTGAGGAAAGAGTACAGGGGAAATGTGGAGATTTAGAGAAAGTCAGACAGCCAGAGACAGAGAATAAGTCAGTGGTCACCAGTGAGAAGCAGGTAGAGGGAGAGGGCAGGAGTGGGGGTCAGAGCTACAGACCTCTAGGTATGAAATAAGTAAGTTACAGGATGTAATGTACAACGCAGGAAAAAGAGCTAACATTATATAATAACTTTGTGTGGGGCATGATCTGTAAAATATTAAACAATTACATTGTACATCTGAAAATAATATCGTAAGTCAAGTATACTTCGATTAAAAAAGTCAGACTGCCAGCTATTAGCAGAATTTTGGTTTCTAATACAAATCCCCTGATTCATGATGTCGTGCTTTTGTTGAAAAATTTTGCAGAATTCATGGTTTAACAAATGGTTCTCAGAAGTTTCTAGAAGAGGTCTGAAATTAGCCATAAGACTTGAGAAATCTGGAGTCTCCTGTATTCTAAATTACATCTAAGTGACTAAGTCTTTAGCCTCTGTGTACAATACAGGGATCTAATGGAACTTGTTTTAATGGTCAACTGAACATAGAACTTGGAAATAGCAAACGTGGTGTCTGATTGTCATCTTAAACATCCTTACTCTCACTTGCTTCGTTGTAGCAGTGATTTAAAAATCTGTGCCTCCTCTAAGATCAGCCAGTTTTCAGTCTAAAAGATCCCAGTTTAAAACATTGTCTTAACTGCTCTACAAATTATCAAAAGCTTTCAGAATTCCTAAACATGCACCTCAGTGTATTCTGACTGCCTCTTATACCCAGATATGGAACGACTCTTGTTTTCCATGGATCCAGATGTTGTTGACTGAAGTGTTTACAGTTGCTGCGATTCAGGCTCAGCAATGCCAGCTTTCCGCTTCCTCTGTCATTTTCTGCTTCAATATTACATTTTTTTTCTCCCCGGGTTGGCCATTTGAATAGTGAGATAGTGTCTGGCATAAAGTTCTTGTGAGCAAAATACTTAAACACCCACACTTTGTATCCTGAGAAGTGACCGTGTTTTGGGAAACAGCTTCTGGGTTCCAGAAGTCCTGCCTCTCTCATCCAATGGACAGAGCAGGTTCACCTAAGCAGCCCGCAGAGACGGCGTCTGGTCACCATGGTGACTGTGGTAGGTTCGTGGAGGGCTTTAACTCAGATAGGAAAGACGGGTGAGATACACGTTGTGTGATAAACCCAAGTGCATCCATGGAGAAGCGAAGAGGCGTGACTGATGCCGCCCTAGGGGTTCTTCCTTGGAAGGGAGGAGTAGAGGAACGTCGGCTGGAAGTTTGGAGGAAGGAGGAGGTGTGGGAAGAGCGAAGAGTATAATAATTTCAACAGTCCCACAAACAGCACTGACAGGCAGGAGTGTTTTTCCAGTGGCGAGAACACTGACTGACTTTTTGCTTTCAGATGCGCATTGGACTGCATTCTGGGTCAGTTTTTGCTGGAGTTGTTGGAGTTAAAATGCCTCGTTACTGCCTTTTTGGAAACAATGTCACCCTGGCTAACAAGTTTGAATCGTGCAGTGTCCCCCGGAAAATCAACGTCAGCCCAACCACTTACAGGTATGCCCCCACTGAGCGCCTGAAATGTACTCTTTTATATGCACTTGTCATTTTTGTTCATTGATTTGTCTCATTCTTCGTAACTTTTTCTTGCTTAGATAATATTAGAGAAAAGTCATAATTGTGTCATCCTCATTTTAACTGCTTTTAAACTAATTTTTAGTCTACTTTTTAGTCCTGAGATACCTGTAGCCTGGCTGTCATCCTTGATGTATATCCTGTCTCCCCCATTATTACCCTTTAAGCAAAGAGTAATAATGTATTCCTTCTCACGGGCTTGGGAGGTATTCTGACTCTGACCAGAGTTACAGAGACCACACAAGTTGATGGGCATGGTCCCCAAAAAGAATGTCCTTAATTCATGTGCCAGGTGTATATGCATTTTATCTGCTTTGAAAAATCAAATTATAATGGAAATCCTCGAAGAACAAAAAGATTTTCCAGATCTATATGGTAGCTAACATACACCAAGCAAGTGAACTAGTCTCTATGATGGTTTCCTAGCATCTTCTTTCTACTCCAAACAACTTTCCTTTCCAGCCCTGATTCTAAGTTGAAAACCTGCTTTCTTTTGCACAAGAAAGGTTGAAACCTGCTAAGAACCGTGCCAGCTTTATGCTCAGATCCAGCGCATCTTGCTCCCTGGCACCCTTGACTGTGTGTGGTTCCTGTCCTGGGGACTAACAGCCCTGTTCCGGATTTGCTGTCCTCTCCAACATTTTCTTTAGAAAATATCAGCCTTCTCTATGTTCAGTTCCTCCAAGGAAATGATTCTTCCCATCAAAATACAGTCATATCTGTTTGCTTACCTCTTTAAAGGTAACATCTTTGTTTTGTTTCCAAGGCTGTCTCTGCTATCTCCTTAAGTTCCTGCTCCTTTTTCAGAAAAACTCAGCACACAGGTCGTCTATGCTCAGGGCCTCCCCTTGGTCTTCAGCTCACTCTGGTCAGCGTTTGTCCCTCACAGGCCACTCCGATGGATCCCAGCAGGGTCATGGGTGCCCCTTGCTAAACTCAGGGTCAGTTCTCTTTCCTTGTCTTCCTCACCATCTCAGGATGTTCTGAATATCTTCCTGTTCAGGCTTTTGTGACAACAGATTCACCAGGTTCCCTCGTGGCTGTACCTTCTCCTTGTCTTGGTTGCTGCTGTCTCCACAAAACCGTTCCCCACCGGGTTATTGACGTCCTTAATCACTAGAAATGGACTAGAGGCCAGATAGAAAATTTAGGCAAGCCTTTATTGGGGCCCCTGCTGCAGCAGGAGGGAGTGAGACCAAGTAACAACAAATTTCCCTTGCTTGCTCCTGGAGTGGAGGATAAGCTAGTTGCTTTTATGGGGTGAGGGTAGGGTGTGTCCAGGGGTCTGGCTGAAGGGGTGGCTTAGGTGGGTTCCCCATCCCTCTGGTGGTGTTGAGTGCAGGGGGCATGTGCAGTATCCTACTTTTGCTCCCAATCCCCTGCTTTTGCTCCTCAGAAGTGGCAGTTGGGTTTTTGGTCTTTTTGTATCTTTTGGTCCAAAATTTGCTCCAGCTGCATATGCATACAGTTATTTTCACTCCCACAGTTTCTTTGTATTTTGTTGCTGGAGGAAAAGTTTGTCCAGGTGCAGGCATTGCAGCAAAGGATCCCCAGGTTCCAGGCTGTCTCAAAACCACCAAACTTTGGAAAATTGTCCTGCCCAGAGCCATGTCTGTATTCTCATGTTTCCAAAATTTGATGATTTGCCACTTTTATCTCTAGCCTGACCCATGATTCTCCACCGAGCTAAACTCATATAATTCTGTCCTGCATTTCTACTCAGATGACTAACTGACCTATTAGATGGCTAATGTGATGATGTTAGAACAACTGATTTCCAATTCCCCACCCCCATGTGGATAAAATCTACTTCCCACCCAGCGAAACTCCATCAGTCTTTTTAAAGGGCAGCAGTGTCTCCCTAGTTACTCAAACCAGGGACCTCAGAGTGATCTCTCCCTTCTCCCCAGCATGCCCCACCCCTGCCTCCACACGTGTGTCCTGCACATAGCCTTTCTCACCTCCTCCAATGCCACCACCCCAGCCCAGCATCACCCTCACTCTTGTGCCTGCTCCTTGGCTCATCCTCCACACAAGAGCCAAGTTCTCTTCCTAAACCATAAGCAGATCTGTCACCCCTGCCCTACAAGCCCTCCAGTGGCCTCCGCTGCAATCAGAATAAAATCAGACGTGTAACCACTGACTCAAGTGCTATCTCTGGTCATAGTCACATCAGCTCTTACCACCTTATTTTCTTCCACTTTCTCCTTATTTCACAGATCTCCTGCAACCCCAGCCTCATTTTTATTCATCAGACTTGCTAAACTGATTCCTGAATGGAGGGTGCCTGCTTTCTCTTTCTCTCCCAGGTCATCTCCAGTTTTCCTCCTTCTCGTGATCTGACCTTAAGTCAGATGCCACCTCTTCAGGGACACATTCCTCACCTGCCCTGGACATACCCTCGCGTGGTCATTGCAGCTCATCCCTATGCCTGAAATGGTTAAGTTCAGGGCAAGGGTAGATTTTATGAGGATTTATGCAGATATAAAAGGTGATTGTTTCTTTGCAGAGGTTTAATGATATAACGTTAAATCCTGGAATGGTATTTCTCAACAAAATAATATTAGGGAGCATACCTTCCTTGATATATTTATGAAACATGTACATTTAGGACACAGACTACATCCCCACACCCAAAAATATCCACTACCTTCAAACTTCTGTTTTCAAATTCTGAGTAATTTAGAAAGTAGCAATGTAATAGCAGTTATACATTCCTTTCTTTTAAATGTCATAAGGAGTTTTATTCCCGGGGACATTTTCTGCATTTTTATTTGTTTTTACTGAAGTGCAGAGAACTCACAGAGACTAGGTTTGGTATCTTTGGATCAGTGGATTGATGAGAAGGGTGTGTGATGATCCAAGATCATTAAAGACAAAATTGGCAGATGGGGCATGATGGAGCCACCCCTGTGGGTGGGAAGGTTGACCTAGGAACTCCTGAGGTGACACAGAAGCAGGACTTGGATTCCATGAAGAAGCAAGGAGCGTAGAGGGCAGATGATAGAATTAGGAGAGTTGATGCAGCCACTTGGAGGACGTGGTGTCCAGTCGCTGGGAGTAAGAAAACCGCCCTCGCATGTGAACATCCGCCTTGGGACTGTTGCTGCTAATCTCGGATCTTCCCTCAAGCTTTCATCTAAATGGTTTTATATTTCCGACCTGTTTTTCTTATAAATTTGGATCTTTTAAAAAAGATGATTTAATGAACACATCTAATTCCATGACACTGTGTTTATCTGTAAGTTTCTTTAAAAAGCATGGGATTTGCAGTCAGAAGACATGTCCTACAGTCCCCAGTACAGGGCTTACCAGCTGTGTGATCTTAAGAAAGGCTCTTAATACATTCTAATGATTTGCTTTAAAGCCACTTCTAAATGCGCCAGATACAAAAATAAAACCAGAGAAAAATAGACTTCCACTGAACCTATCCATATTCTTTTACAACTTGCCTTGAATCCATCCAATATTATGTTTTTGAGATTTTTTTCTTGATAAAATGTAAATCTAGTTCATATAAATCTAGTTCATTTAGTTAAAGTATTCCAAATGCAGTGGTAAGCTGGTCAACCAGCTTGGGAAATGAAGTAGATACTCCCTGAGTTCTAGCATTTACCATTTCTAAAGTGTAAACACTACACTGTGGCTGGTTTCAGACTATCCATGGTTTAAGTGGCTTGCAGATTCCTGAGTATCTAACAGTTGGTTCTCCCAGGCAGGTCAGAGATAAATCTAACATGTCACCAGATGTGCCTGTGATGTAATATGTATTCTAGGATATAAGTAAGCCAGTCTGTCTTCTGTCCATGGTTAATTTCAGGATAGCCAGTTTTTCATTATTATGCAAAGTGATTTGATAAATATACACATGTCTCTAGATAACATACTTATGAATGATATTCCCTGATCGTGAGCTTCATTACTCAGTTTCAGCTTTACTCAGCATCACTCAGCTGTCCAAACCCATCTGTGTTCCATAGTGTCTGCAGGTTTCTATTTCCTGATGCCTTATATTATCAAACTTATTGCTACCAATATGGCAGGTGTTATGTGACATCCAGTTGATGATTAATAAATCTTGTTTAAGCAATTTATTTAATCTTCATAACTGTCCTAAGAGATGTGTATTATTATGAAAGTGGAAGTGTTAGTTGCTCAGTCGTTTTTGATTCTTTGCGACCCCATGGATGGTAGCCTGCCAGACTCCTCTGTTCATGGAATTATCCAGGCAAGAATACTGGAGTGGGTTGCCATGCCCTTCTCCAAAGGATGGAAGAGAGGAAGCTAGGGATGGGGTTCCATCTTCAGGGGATCTTCTCAACCCAGGGATTGAACCCAGGTCTTCTACATTGCAGGTGAATTCTTTACCATTTGAATCACGAGGGAAGCCCTGTGTATTATTATAGTTCCCTTTTAAAGGCTAGAAATCTGACATCTTTGCTGTTATTCAAAGTTAGATCTATCAGACTTTGAAGTTTACACTTTCAATACTGTGGAATTCTGTAATTTTTCACTATATATTACCAACTACTATGTCTTATAAATAATAGATACTTGAAATATCTACGAATCCATGACTAAAACATCATTTCGCTTGTTTTATTCTTTTGCAGACTACATATTTATTGATGCACTTGTAAAATTAGTTAATTGAACACTCATGTATTCTTTCTGAGGTCTGCAATCCTTGAGACCTTCATGTCTATATAACAGTTTCCTCAGCACATACAGAGCATCATAGTTCCGAATTTTAGCACAATATCATCACTGTTTTCATTTAGATGTCCCATTGTAGGCTAGGGAGTGGAAGGGAAGATATGAGTAATTTTCTGTAGAAGCTGGTTTAGATCTTGTTCTCATCCATGGCCTGAATAATAGATCAGAGAGATGCTTATTAAGTTTGCATTTGACAGAGACCTCGGGAAGCAAATGGGAAGAGGAGCCAGTAACTTGATCAGTGTGATTAGAATTTAAAATGAGTTTATGCTCATGAACCAATGAAGCAAATAATAAAAGCTGGTAGAACATCTGAATTTAAGAGGAAATTTAATTCTTAGGAATTTAAGAAGAAAAAATATTGCAGATATCAGATAGTAAGTAGAATATCCATATATACAACTAAACCTCACTTTAGTCCTACTAACCTAGAATTCATAAAAACTTTATCCAAAGAGATCCCAAAGTTATATATATATATGCTGGTAAAGAATCTGCCTGTAATGCAGGAGATCCCGGTTTGATTCCTGGGTTAAGAAGATCCCCTGGAGAAGAGAACAGCTACCTGCTCCAGTATTCTGGCTTGGAAAATTCCATGGACTGTATAGTTCATGGGATCACAAAGAGGCAGACATGACACAGCGACTTTCACTTTCATATATATATGTGTGTGTGTATATTATGTAGAACTTTTCTTTCACAAGTTCTTGTCCATTATTATTTCTCAGTAATATTTACAAAATGAATGAATTGATATAGTGTCTTATATCTTTCAACTCTTTCAGTTCTATAATATTATTTTCTTACACTATTAGACTTTGCATCATTTGGGTTTTTCCCACTACTATGAATTACACTGTTGTATAGATCATAGATAATATCTTTAAAAAATATTTTATAGTTATTTTTCCTAGTATGAGTGAAATCCATTATTTGGTGGAACTTTCTGTTATTGTGAATTGATTCTCCATTGTTATTCTGTGATGATGTTTGTAAACATCATTAGGATTTTTTGTCAATCACACTGAAGATGGTGGGTTTATCACCATTCTTAGGAATGTTCCCTTAATTATGTTGCCTTTTCTTGACTAGACAGTTATGTAGATCTTGAGTTTTATGATCAATATCTGCCTTTTAATCTTTCCAGATTACTCAAAGACTGTCCTGGTTTTGTGTTTACACCTCGATCAAGGGAAGAACTTCCGCCAAACTTTCCTAGTGACATTCCGGGGATCTGTCATTTTCTGGAAGCGTATCAGCAAGGAACAACTTCAAAGCCGTGGTTCCAGAAAAAAGATGTTGAGGAAGCCAATGCCAATTTTTTAGGCAAAGCATCAGGAATAGATTAACCAAACACACACCTGATTGTTAGCCTTTGGGGTTTGACTCCTTGGAACGTGAGTGGACCCTCTGAGAGCACACTGGTATGGTGTTGAGCTGAGGACCAGTATTAACATTTCAGGAGCCAAGTCACCATCTACTTTTCCTTCCACTTAACATGACAAAAATGTATTCACTTCAATATTCAAGTTTTCAGTGAAAAACAAAGAAACCTCAAAAAGTGACTTTGAGGAGATATTTCTGTTATATAAGAATCACTCGTTACCTGTACTCAGAGCTCAACACCTTGTACATAAGTCAGGTAATGTAGTGAGCTGTCCCGCCCGGTGAGCTGTCTGCATATCCTGTCCTGGTTATTAAAGTGCTTGTGGTAGCGCTGGTTGCCTTAAAAGCGCCTTTTGAATAGAAATGATAGTCTTGATACCATAAGCTCTTTGAACCTTTCAACTGTACATTGTGTTCTGTTTCCTCATTTAACAGTTAGCATATATAATAAGATAGATTGAGTTTTCTTTTTTTCCTGTTGCACTTTTTTCTTTTTCCTTTTCTTAAACAAAATAAGCCATTATGGGTTAGATGCAATATGAATCTAAAGTAGTTCTCCTGTAAATATCAAGATGATTTTATAAAAATATTCTCTACAACATAATATGTCATAAAAATAAGTATTTCCTTTTTCGACATTTTTAAAAGTCTATACATGGTAAAGGCTATTTTAATTCATAATAGCGATTTCGTTTCTATTAATTCATTTTTGTGTCATCTTCAGGGTAAAAGAGGATTATGGCCTATATTAACATGCAATAATATCATTATGATTTACTTTAACTGAAGCAACATGGAGTAAAGGCAGCATTCAGGGAGTGAGCCATAAAGTCAGAAGTGAAGTACTTAACACACACAGGAGTAATTTGGACCTATTTCAGCAGACACCCTCCATTGCCAGGCTGAGCCACAGAAAGTTGTTGCATTAGGAAAATCTAAGTTCAGAAGTCGGAAATAAGACTTGTACTTTTTGCTGATAGCTTATTTTTAAGTATTTGTGTTGAGCACTTTGGTGTGTATATATGTCCTCAGAATCAAGCTTTTGTCTTAAGTACACATCTGTGAATATTTTATTCTAGTGAAATAACTCAATGATATTTTTAAAGGGAATGTTAATGTTGATGAAGAAAATGATGCTGTGATTTCATTCTGGAACTTTCAAAACATTTTTCTGGAACATAAACATTTATTTTTAGTGATGTTAGTCTAAGATCTCTGCTGAACTAAATAACATACAGAGTTTGGTTGGAGATAAGATCTGATTTTTAAATGAATACAGCTTCAAAGCTAGAGAAAGAGGAACATAAAAGTGTTTAAGTCACTATTAGCAGAGTTATAGATACAGCAAACTCTTATTTGTGGATCTGAGAAATAACTCAGCTTAAAAATTTAAAAATTCTCTCCATTGGTCCCCAGGCTAGTCCATGGTGACCTCAGGAATACCAATAATTTCTGATAGGTCTCTTAGCATCCCTGTGTATTATTATATATGTTACAATAAATATTATTTACTCAATAATGATCCTGTGTCTTGAAGCACTGATGTGGCTCATTAAATGTCAATCCTTTTATTGGGACTGCCACAGGACTTGGGAAAATATAGTTATAATCTTACAAGCATATGAAGTTAATAAAAGTATTTAAAAGTAAAATCAAGACTTAAATATATTTTTCTTTCTGGAACTGAGCCCGTATTACAAGCAAAATATTAGAAATTAAGGGAAATTAAAAACCATAAAATGTGTGTTATTTATCACCTGTTTAAGCAGGCTCAAATTTGCTAATAATTTATGTTCCAAAAGTTGTAAATTAATTGGAATTCAAAAAATATTCTCTGCGTGTGTGTATAAACACATGTACACACACAGAACCAGTGAAGGAAAATAGAAACAATCTGCTGTTCAGTTGCTAAGTCGTGTCCAACTCTTTACAGCCCCATGGATTGCAACATGCTCCTCTGTCCTCCACTATCTCCTGGAATTTGCTCAAATTCATGTTCATTGAGTCAGTGATGCTCTCCAATCATCTCATCCTCTGCTGCCCTCTTCTCCTTTTGCCTTCAATCTTTCCCAGCATTAGGGTCTTTTCCAATGAGTCGACTTATTGCATCAGGTGGCCAAAGTATTGGAGCTTCAGCTTCAGCATCATACCTTTGAACGTTCTTTGGCATTGCCTTTCTTTGGGATTGAAATGAGAATTGACCTTTTCCAGTCCTGTGGCTACTGCTGAGTTTTCCAAATTTACTGACATATTGAGTGCAGCACTTTCACAGCATCATCTTTTAGGATTTGAAATCATTCAGCTGGAATTCCATCACCTCCACTAGTTATGTTTGTATTATTACTTCCTAAGTCCCACTTGACCTCACACTCCAGGATGCCTGACTCTAGATGAGTGACCACACCATCGTGGTTATCTGAGTCATTAAGATTTTTTTTTTTTTTTTTTTGCTATAGTTTTTCCGTGTATTCTTGCCACCTCTTCTTAATCTCTTATGCTTCTGTTAGGTCGTTACTGTTTCTGTCTTTTATTGTGCCCATCCTTGCATGAAATATTCCCTTGATATCTCCAATTTTCTTGAAGAGATCTCTAGTCTTTCCTATTCTATTGTTTTCCTCTATTTCTTTGCATTTTTCATTTAAATAGGCCTTCTTATCTCTTCTTGCTATTCTCTGAAACTGCATTCAGTTGGGTATATCTTTCCCTTTCTCCTTGCTGTTTGCTTCTCTTCTTTCCTCAGCTATTTTTGTAAAGAATCCTCAGACAACCACTTTATCTTCTTGCATTTCCTCTTCTTTGGGATGATTTTGGTCACTGCCTCCTCTACAGTGTTACAAACTTCCATCCACAGTTCTTTAGGCACTCTGTCTACCAGATCTAATCCCTTGAATCTATTCATCACCTCCACTGTATCATCATAAAGGATTTGATTTAGGTCATACCTGAATGGCCTAGTGGTTTTCCTTACTTTCTTCAGTTTAAGACTGAATTTTGCAATATGGAGCTCATGATCTGAGCCGCAATCAGCCCCGGTCTTTCTTGTTTTTGCTGATTGTATAGAGCTTCTCCATCTTTGACTGCAAATAATATACTCAATCTGATTTCAGTATTGACCATCTGGCGATATCCAGGTATGGAGTTGTCTCTTGTATTGTTGGATGAGGGTATTTGCTATGACCAGCATGTTCTGTTGACCAGATTATGTTGGAAAAATCTGAGGGAAATGTAAGCAATCTGAGTGAAAGCTACATGGGAATTCCTTGTACTATTCCTGCAATCTTTCCATAAGTTTGATATTTTACCCAAAGAAAAAGTTACTAAAATGTGTTTTCTCAAAAATATTCAATCACCTGTTATAAATTACCTAGCCTAGTGTGCAAAGGCTCCTTAACTGTGGGATGCTACATAACCAGATGGACACACAACATTTCCGTGATGGATGTGCTCAAAATCTACAACTTGGATGCTAAAAACTTTGAGGAATCCCTTTCTCATCTCTGCCTTACCAATTTTAGAGTATGTACTTGTCAGAGACACATACAGATCTGGATCACTGAAGGTGCCCAGGGACAGAGCCTGAGGGTGAGTTCACGAGGAAAGTGAGGGACCAAGACAGAGGCTTGAGACTGGTGTGGAGTTGAGAATGGAGAAAAGAGTGGACATAGAGGGTCTCTGACAGGGTTGAGGGATGAATCTTACTGCCAAGTCAACTGTTCTGTAATACAATTTGAGTCCCCAGATGCCTATTTCTTCTAAGAATTCCAGGAGCTATTCTGTTCTGTTGTTTCCATGACTTCTTGTCCCATTATTTTGTGTCCAGTACATAGAATAAATTCACTTGGCACATGTAGTTCTCAAGTGAGCTTAGAGTTCCCTTGACGTCTCCCAGAGATATCTGCAAAGTGAAATACATAGAGTTCAAAGATCTGTTCCCATTTTTCCTTCTCTTTCTCCTTCCATCTGGACTTCGTAAGAAAACACAGTTTTTGAACCTAGCACTGAAGAAACTCATTTCATGTATTTGTTCATCTTTTACTGAATGACTACTATGTGCCAGAAACATATAATGCTGTTTTTGGAGTTCCAAGTAAGGCCTCTTTTATCAAGAAAGAAAATTGGAAGGTGAACATAAGAAAAATAATCACAAAACGCCGTGGAACCCGAAGGAGGAGACTCAGTGCCTACAGAAAGGTCTTGGTCTTTGAAGACGTAGCTCATCAGGCCAAGGGGAAGGACTGCCAGGCAAGTGGACGTGTCCACACGGACACAGAGGCTTGGGGTGCAGGGTGCACTTTGCATCCTCAGGTGCCTGGAATGAGCTGGTGGGTGGGAGAGGAGAGAAAGGACAGAAAGACCATTTGTCAGAGTGACTATGATTGTTAATCATCTTTATTATTAGTTATTATTCATCTCCATAGAACCGTTTGTTCAAAATGGCTTAAAAAGACAAGAAAGAAGCAAAACAAGCAGACCATTGGCTTTTGCCTCCCTCCCCAGCAGTTTTCAAACCACTTCAAGCGCAAAAGGAAGGAATGTGATGCTGAGATGTGAGCCTGTGCAAGCATGCCAGGAGCAGCGTGGATGAGGATGGAGTTTACCTGTGCAGATGACTAAATGAGCATCCATCTGTATCTCAGAAGAAAGTGATGCAGGACCACCAGTATGAACACAAAGCTTGGATGCCTGGCCTGGAAATTTCATGTCACTTTCACTTGTCCTTTATGCCCTTTGGTGGGAAAGAAGGAATGGTTGCTCCAGTAGTTTTTTTTTCTTACTACTAAACTTTTCTCCAAATGACCTGTCCGTGACATGGCCAGACACTCCAGGGCAGCTATGGTGAGGTGAGGAGCAGCTGTGGACACAGGAGGCTGCTGGGCAAGGTAAGAGGGAAATGAAGGGAGGAGTGAGTGGGGGGCATGCACGCCCCCATCCCCACCCCTGAGAGCACTAGAGCCCGAATGCTGTCTAGGCTGTGTAATGCTGGAAAGACACGCTCACGTTTCTGCTAAAGTGACAGGTAACCGTCCCAAAGAGAATGGGTTAGTGGATTATCCTGGCTGTCAGTGCGTGGGTTTTACCTGGATAAGTCGTTATTCCCCAGAGGAAAGGACTCTCTCATGGGTATTTGTCAGGGTGGTGTCATTGGGTACTGCCCTGCCCTGAGCCATGAAACAAGGAGCTTGTCTGTGCCTGATTGTGGGCTTGAGTGCATTTCCCTTGGGGACAGTTGAGTAAAGGAGGGTTTGCAGGGTAAAGGTTGGCAGATGTGGTGCATGTGAAGGGGGAGGGTAGTAGGTGGGGGGAGTCCGGCCAGAGGCCTTGCAAAGCCTGTCAAGAAGGACTTATCATCTCCTGCAAAACCAAACCTGCAGAGACTGCCGCAGAGATGCTAGGGAAGTGCAATCCCCTGGGTCTAAGCACAAGCTAAAAGCAGGGACAGCTTGCTTTATTCAGCAGACTTTATAGTGTCGCAGTCTCTGTGGGAATTCGGCTCCAGTCCTGGGAAAACTCTGTGTTCACTCCTGAGAAGGGGGAGGAATCCCTCCCAGTGTGAGAGGCGGGGAGCTTCTGGAAGTGATTAGCCCTTTGCAGTCCGGTTGCCTTCAGTCTCCTTCTGCTTTTTGCGTGTTTGATTCCAGATTGTAGGCGAAGTGTGGCTCCCTTTAAATGCTTCTTTTATGGTGTGGGTGATGTGCACTCAACATTCTACACTTTAGTGCCACCTATATTTCTCCTGAAGCAGCTTTGCCCTTGACCTGTCACACATGCATCTGTTTTGACCAACTCACACAATCCACACACTTTTACCTCTAAAACTATTAATATTCTTCCTGCATTCTGTGCCTGCAAAAAAAAATAGGTTTCATAAGTGCATAGATTCCAAATTTAAAAAAAAAGACTAAGCAAAAAAAAAAAAAAAAAAAGATATCCTAAAAGCCGGGCTTTTTTTCTTATCAATGCAAATTCTTTTTCATCATAATAAATTTAGTGTCAGGAAGATAGGATAGAAATTGGGATGACATTTAAGTTGCAGATCTAGGACTTAGTCTCAGAAATTTTGGTAGAAGATTTGCGATAAAGGTCTGCTGCCTTTCAGTTTTTTCAAATATTTCATGTCAAAATATTAAATTGCAACCAAACCTTACAGATTGGGGAGAAAATCACTTGGCAGAAAAGGACTTTGCATAATACCCAAATCTTAAACTGTCAGCTAAGATGTTTGTTTAGTCTGAAATGTTGCCAAATCCATCTGTACTGAAGAAAGAGCAATGAGGTAGTCTTGGGGGAAACGAAAACAAAGAAAAGCAAAACAAAGGTGCTGTTGTAGAAGCTGGACACTCCAACACTTTACACACCCAAGAAGAAGGCAGAGCTGAAGCCTTTTGGGAAGTCACAGTGACGAGGCTCAAGAAATTCTGTGCCTTTGGAAGCACTGGTGGCCAGTGAAGTTGTTCAATCACAGTGAGCTGCCTGCTTCCCCAAATAAATTGTATCTTGGAAAATTGAGGTGGATAAAAATATATTAGTATTTGAGAATGTTCTGTTCCTTCACCTCCTCCCACATGTAATTTAGAGATGCCCTGCAGAATCCTATGACACAGCTTGATAATCACTAATTTCAAGCAGCGTTCTCCAACCTTTTGGATTCGGCACACCATTAGTATTAATACAATTTTTAGTAAACTGACAATATATTATGAATCCATAAAAATACATGTTGTCATATATGTATTGTTAATATTTATGATTAATGTAATATGCTGTTCTCAATCTGATATACTAAATATAGTAAGAAGCTTATCTTTAAAAGAGCATGAAAATAAATAGAAATTATACTATTTTCTTCACTTACCCTAGTGAATTGTCTTTATATTTTACTCTGAAAACTGTTACAACAGGCTGGTGGGTCTCCACTTTGACTGAGTCACAAATCACTTTGAGAACTGGATAAAAGATAAAAGATAAGACCATCACCCTCCCAAGCATGTGCGCATGCTCTTATACCCCAAGACTGATGTGAATTTCCAGAGGTTTGGGGATTCCTTGGATTCTACTCCTGGGCCACCCCAGTGGGGTAGCAGAGACCCTCAGACTAAGAACTTATTATCTAGAAGGGAGAAAATAGCAAGTCCTATTTGGAATGAGAGGAGAATGAAGAACCAGAAGAAGTCTGTGAATTTTGGCTTAGATGTGACCAGTTGATTTTTGAAGCACAAAGGGAATAATTTCTTTCACTCTTGGTTCTATGGAATGATTTATGGGGTTTCACATATGAGCAACTAAAGTTTTCTTTTTGGCAAATATTAAACATATCTCTCAATGTATTTTCTCAAGCTATTGGTAACTGTGCATTGCTCTAAGTATCTAGCAATTTTTTTCTGGTTTAAGTACTTCTTTTCATTGTTCTCTATGTGAAATAGGAGAGCCATTGAGCCTTGCACTGAAAACCTCCTTAATACTAACAACACTTCTTTTATTATTACTTTCACAGTTGTTTTAAATAACACATTTATTTTGAGTTCTACTTCTGGCAGAGTTGCAAAATCTATCAGAAATTTATCCTGTGTCTCAGAAGCTTGTTAAATATTGCTGCCACATAAATATTGTAATAAAAGTGTTAAATAAAAATCTTAAAATGTTAAATGAGTTCTGTTTAAAAAGAAGATGAACTGTCGAATTAAGCAAAAACAACATTTAATACTTTTGTTTTCTTGTGGGTCTTGCTGTTTCAGACTGAGGAAACCCCCATACTACTAGTATGACCGAAATATATTTCTTTAGGTATGTAAAACTCCTATTTCTGACAATACTCATATTCAAGTTTTTCAAATCACAAATAAAATCTTTTTTAAAAAGAGAAAAACCTTAAATTTAAGACTAAAACTGCTCAGCTTATCCGAGTGCAGGTTAGTAGCACCAGCTGTGGGTCAGTTTGTCCTGGTCGCATGCTGCTAGATGTTTTTCCATCACTCTCTTGCATTTTGTAGAGAAATAGGAGGACTGACTGCCTTCCTTCTACATGATCTTTTCAAGGATGTTTGTACAACAAGCACCCTTAGAAAATAGCAATAATGCCTTCCTGCAGAGCAAAAGGCAGGCACAGTTACTACCCATTATAAAACGTTTGTGTTCCTAAGCTGGGGGTTTCTGTCCTATAACTCAAACCACTGCATGCAGAGATCACATTGTCTTGTGGAAATGGGGTTGGGGGCAGGAGGCCAGTACAAGACACTCTGATTCTCTTTGTCTGCTGTCTGCTGATGTCACATGGCATCACTGTGAGCCATGAAGTTTTCTGTCCCTGGCCCAGAGAATGCGTGTGTCTTCTTCTAGAATTCATGAAACCATGGCAGTTTAACCTGTTAACTCACAAGTAGAGTAAAATCTCACTCTTTGTAGTCTTGACAGTTTGGCAGTGAGGATGGGAGGCTGATGGAAAATGTGGCTTCCTGGAAGAGGGTAGTTGAGGGTCCTGTGGGCTGATCAACAGGACTTGAAGGGAGAGTCCATGGGATGTGGTAGCAATGATGATGACCAAGTTGTGTGTTCCACAGGGTAATAAGAGTTCGTCTGTTTTGTCAGCTAGTGAGGAAGGCTTGTGGGGAGTTTCATGTCAAGTACCAGGCAGGAGGTTCAAGTTCAGTTGTCTCAACAGTGACTTGGTTGTTGCAACACTCCTCTGGGTGAGAACTTTCTCCCCAGTCAGGCTGCCAGCTCAAGTCCACATTGTCACCATAACCAGTACTAAGAACAGTCCTAGACTGGAGCAAGGTTCCAGCCTCTTCAGACCACATTCATGGAAATGGACGTTCACACTCAAAACAAAGGAAGACAATCCACATGCCCTGTGAGCGGAAACCAGATGAATCACTGAAACACTGGCTAGTTCACTTGTGAGGTGCGTGTGCTATGTTGGAAGCATCGTGCCTGTTAGGGAAGAATGCAACTCCTGGGAACTTTTAGGTTTAGGTCTCCTGACAGACTTTCACACGAACCTCAGATCTTTGCAGAAATGACAGTCAGGATTGATGAAATTTTTCAGTAGTCCTGGCTGCCATAAGTGGCCTTGGTTCTTTGGGGGAGATTTCCCTGAGAAATCTCATGGAAACCATACAGATTCCCATGGAAACCACTGAGAAGGCTGTGGGGTGAAATGTGTCCCCCCAAAATCCATATGTTGAAGCCCCTGGTCCTTATTTGGGAATAGGGTCAGAGCAGGTGTAATTAGTTGTGATGAGGTCACATGGGGCAGATAGACCAGACCCCTAATCCAACATAACTGGTGTTCTTAGAGAAAGGAGAAATCTGGACAGAGAGACACTAGGAGAACCCATATGAGTATGAAGGCAGAGACCGAAGTGATGCTTTTACAAGTCAAAGAATACAAATTACTGCCAGAATCACCAGAGGCTATGTGAGAGGCATGGGAACAGGCCGTTCTCACGGCTGTCAGAAGAAACCAAGCTGCTGACACCTTGGTTTTGGACTTCTCATCTCCTGGGCTGGGAGACGGTAAATTTCTGCTATTAAGCACCTGGATACTTGTTTCGACAGCAGCCCCAGAAAACTCATGTAGGCTTGGATGTATATTTGAACCTTTTGTGCCCTCAATTGGGTCACAATGCTGATTAATGTGACCGGAGAGACTGGCTCCGACAAGTGATGGAAATGACACCCACAGCCCTGGAAGACACCCTAGGCCTCACATGTCATCTGGGAAAGAATTTAAGGATATTTTCTTGGAAATAGTGCAACACACACCCCAGATTAAAGTAATCTCCTTAAAAAGAAGTTGCTGCCTTGCAAGTGGAGCTCTCATCAGCTGGAGTGAGCGAGCCCCACACCCCCAGCTGGAATTCAATGTTGCAAAGGCTGCTGAGCCCACGGTCCCCAGGCTGAGATGGACGGTGTGAGCCCAAGGACCCCAACTTCTGCTCTAGGGTGTTGGGCCCCAACACTGGACGTTCACTTCGCTGAGCCATGAGCTGCCTCCAAATTAAATGTGAAGGTTCCTCACTTAGCCGGGGGGAGCCACCTGCCACCTGCCCCCCACCCTGCATTCCCTGACCTCTCCTACTCAGGCCTCAGCGGCTTTAAGGAGAAAGACAGGGATGAGGTCAAGGTCTCTCTGCCCCGGGATGGTATCACAGGTCATGAGCACTCACCTGAATATTGGGTAGGAGGGGTGGGAAGGGAGGAAGGAACTGAAATGTTATGACTTAGGTTTACAAGTCACATCCTAGCTCATTCCCTGGTGAGATGGGGCGTGTGATTTACCTTAATGGGATTTAGGCTAGGTGGCGCTAGTAGTAAAGAACCTGCCTGCCAATTCAGGAGATACGGGAGACATGGGTTCGATCCCTGGGTGGGGAAGATCCCCTGGAGGAGGGCACGGCAACCCACTCCAGTATTCTTGCCTGGAGAATCCCATGGCCAGAGGAGCCTGACGGGCTACAGCCCATAGGGTCACAAAGAGTTGGACACGACAGCGATTTAGCACACCTGCATACACACAGTGGACACGGGAAGCAATGTGTTTGGGACCTTCTAGGCTAATCCACTACTGTTGTTACAGCTCTGAGTGTCCACTTGGAAGTGACCTTTCTGTTTTCCTGCTTCCTTGATTCCTGGTATCTGAGGAGATGCTCCTGACCAAACAAGCGCCCACGATCTGAGGAGCTGAAGTCTTCAGGCTGCAGGACTCTGGTCTGATCATTGGTGACTAGAGCCCCTGGCAGAGGAAATCAGCCTTCACCAGAGGTCCCTCTTGGGGTTTAGACCTGTCACCTCCCTCACAGCGATGACAACCCCCACCCGCCGCCCACCGCCACTGTCTAGCCTAACTGGCTGCTCTGAGGCTTTGGTCAAAACCGAATGCCTGACCAGAAGCAGTTTGCTGGTCTCTCCGATCTGCTCTTCCATCTGGGGGCAGCTTGATTTAGTCTCAGTGATTAACAAGGTGGGACGCTCCCACAGCCTCACTCAGTAAGTGGAAATGGTTTAAGAATGCAGGTGTGTAACCCTGCAGCATCTCAGCTTTATAGGAGAAGGCAGCAACTGTAGAATTGGGGGGCATCATTATTCCCCCCAAAGCTACTGGCTCAGCAGAGCCCTTGGTGCACAGAGACCTCTAACTCGTCTGGGCGTGGTTTGCTGACAGATTAGCTGAGCTGAAACCCAGGGTCCTACTCTATTTTTACTTATTCTTGGGTTATACTAATGTCCTACATCTTTCAAAAATTGTATACCCACAGGCTAAAGGCTCCTTTATTTGGAGTCCTGACTGTGGAAATGAATCACAATTGCTGATGCTGTTTGAATCATTCATGTAAATGCCTACACTAAGGGCCTGCCCTCCAAGGACAGTGACAGGACTCCTGGGGATGAATGAATCTGGATCACTCAGATTCCCACCATTACCACTTGGATGTGTCATTGTACCAAACACAACATAGTCACTATTGTAGGTCAGGCCCCAACATAGCTCAGATTCAGAGATTTCCCCCCACCTGCTAGGCTTGGGACTCCTGGCCAAAGGTAGACCCACCTGTCTCCTGGTGAGACTGCCTACTGGCTCAGAGCATCGCCCCTTCCCAACTCCTGGCAGACAGGCCACATCAGGCTTTGACACCACCAGTGTTGACAGCTTTTAGGTTGGGATGTTGAAGTTCCAAGCAGATCATCTCACTGAAGTCATGTTATTTTAGCCCTTGAAAAGAAGCTGTATACTGTTTTCAGGTTTGGGGAACATTTATAATCTAACAATGGTATAGTTTTATTGTGGAAACCACTCAGCGGTGTGCTAATGGTCAAGTTATTCAGCTGACTTTCCATGCTTCCTGTAACCCACAAGCACCTAGGACTGCATACCCTGAGAGTGAGCTTCTCAAAATAGACTAAAATTTCTATTGGCTCCACCCCTTAATAAATACATTTTAATATACACCTTAATATAAATACATAAATACACCTTAATAAGGAAGTATGTTACTGACTTCAGTTGGTTGAAGAAAGTAATCACCTCCTCTGGGCTGCTTCTTGGGTAATGAACAGGATAAAAAGAATAGCTAAAAGTACCATATGATCTAGCAATCCCACTCCTGGGCATATATCTGGAGAAGACCATACTCCAAAAATATACATGCATCCCGATGTTCACAGCAGCATGGTTTACAATAGCCAAGACATGGAAGCCACCGAAATGTCCATAGACAAGTGAACGGATAAAGAAGATGTGGCATACTTATACAATGAATATTACTCAGCCACAAAAAGAGTGAAATAATGCCATTTACAGCAACATGGATGGACCGAGGGATTAACATACTAAGTGAAGTCAGTCAGAAAGAGAATGACAAATATCATATGATATCACTTATACATGGATTCTAAAATATGACACAAATGAACTTATCTATGAAACAGAAACTGGCTCACAGACATAGAGAACAGATCTGTGGTTACCAAAGGGGAAAGGGGGTTGGGGAGGGATAAATTAGGAGGTTGGGATTAGCAGATACACACTGCTGTATGTAAATGGATAAATAACAAAGACCTACCATATAGCACAGGGAACTATACTCAGTATTCCATAGTAAAACTACAAGGTAAAACAATCTGAAAAAGGAATATGTGTGTGTGTGTATCTGAATCACTGTGCTGTACACACACAATGCTGAAACTAACACAGCATTGTGAATGCACTATACTTCAATCTGTTGGCAGTCCAGATATTAAGAAGAAGACCCAGAAAGTTCAGTTTTAGCTTTGCTTCAGCTGCTTGGGTCCCCTTGCGAGAGTGACAGGTTCCAGATCACAGGGATGAAGAGCTTTTGGTAGAGCATCTTCTGACCCATTCCCTGCTCAGTGGCTCACCCAGGCCTGAGTGGGGAATAGAACTCACGTCTCTTAAGTTTTATCAAAAAACAGACCCTTGTCTTTCCTGTACCTGAGTTTTCCAGATGAATGGTATGAGCTAAATTAGGAGAGAACTGGGAAAAAGCTGAAGTCATAGCTATTGAAACAGGTCATAGTTTCATGATGGTAGAAGGGGGCCATGATCCTGGTCCCTAGGAAGGGGCTACCTTGACCGCAGATCAGCAGAGGAAGAATATTCTTGGTCTTTGTTCTCCAGAGCTACCCAGAGCCTTTCTCATGAAGGAACAGGCCCTGTGCGGCTCTCCAAACTGTTTTAAATGCCTTAAATTGTACTGATTCTTGGGCCTGCCATTTCCTGCCAGACAACCCTGACTGTGATCTAATCACTGTTTCCCTTACACTGACTGATTCCATCAGCACCGCAGGGCCTGGCTCCAGCTCCTGCAACTCCTGCACAACTGCCTGTCTTCCCAGCCTCTCCTGTAGCGGATCCTCGGCCTTTTCGTGTGCAGAATGGATGTTGTCGGCTGCTGAAGTCAGAGACACCGCCCAGATCCTGAAGACACTGCACTCAGACCCAGCTCACTGGTCAGGGACCTTAGGAATGATGATAAAATTGCCTGGACTTTCTCCTTGAGGTCCTGGTGGAGGCTGGCCATCATTAACAGGACCAGTTGGAGACGGCTGGCTCTGTAAGACAGGCCTGGTGACTGATGGACTTGTAATGCTGGCTGGGTCCAGAGTCCTAGGGGTCAGGCATGGTTAAGGTCAATTCTGCAGGGTGGTTTCCCTGCCACTTGGAGTCAGATGGTAAAGAATCTGCCTACCAAGGCAGGAGACCCTGGTTTGATACCTGGGTTGGGAAGATCCCCTGGAGGAGGAAAGGGCAACCCACTTCCATATTCTTGCCTGGGAAATCCCCTGGACAGAGGAGACTGGTGGGCTATAGTCCATGGGGGCACAAAGAGTTGGACACGACTGAGATGAAGTTGAAGCTTAAGCCAAATTGAAAAGATTTGGGCACAGTTTTCAATCAGATTAATCCAAGTGCTATATTTGTAAAATAAACCAAATGCCAGGATGGTGTGAATCTAGGAGTAGCTTTTGTTGGGTGACAATTCTCTATGTCCTCTCATATTTGTGCCCATCTCATGACCAGAGGCTCTGACTGCCTTTGGTTCACACTGTCTTTTCAGGGATGTGTATATGGTTAGCTGCCTTAGAAATAGAGATAGCACCTCCCTCTGAAGCAAAGGGAGGCATGCCGACCATCTAGCAGAAAGGATTCAGCTCCTTAAGTCCAGGACTCCTGCCTGTAAGTCAGCCCACTACATGCACAGCCATGGTGTGGCCCTCTTTGTATCCCCCTGTGAGAATTGGCACTTGGGAAACTGGCCACTCTGGCTGCTGCCACTGATGTGAGGAACCTGTGGTCCTCACCACTATCCCAGGAGTCTCATGTCTTCCATCAGCATTCTTGAGATGGCAGCAAGCTAACCTGTTGGTTTGCAAGCTGGATGTGGTTAGCATAGGATGCTAACTTTTCAAAATCAGACTATTTTATTTCTATTTTGCATAATCATCTAGATCAAAGCTATCACTAGGGAATTTCAGTACATTTGTCATCACTGTCCCATCAAGGAATGTCTGTCCCTGAGTCACAACTGCAGCATTTGGGCTGATAAATCTTCACCAGTCCACTGCATTTCCCAACACTGCCTTTTTATTTTAAATGTTACAGAACAAAGAATAGCATTTGTCTTGTTGGAGGTTTACAGGAACAGTGATCTGACCTAGAGGGAACAGCTGCAAGAACAAGGGATTCCCACACCAAGACATTTGCAACAACCAACCACACCCCCTCCCGTTTTAGTATAAAAGAAGCCTGAATTCTAACTTAGGTTAAGATGTTTCTTTGGGACATGAGTCCACCACCTCCTCGGGTTTGCTGGCTTTCAAATAAAGTCACTAATCCTCATCCCAACAACTTGTTTCTTAATTTATTGGCCTGTCATTTGGCCAACAGTATGAGCTTAGATTGGGTAACAAACACCTAAACTGCCTTATCACTTTACATCCCTTGCAGCTCTGTGGGCTTTAGAGCTGTGATTCCTTGAATACCTCTTTAGTATAGCAAAACCTGCTCTATGAAAATTATGATAAAAGAATTGTTTGCTGTGTCAAGAGTCTTCCTATAGAGGCTCCCATATTGTATGTGTGTGTGTGTGTGCTCAGTGACTCAGTCATGTCCAGCCCTTTGTGACCCCATGGACTGTAGCCCACCAGGCTCCTCTGTCCATGGAATTTTCTTGGGAAGAATACTGAAGTGGGTTGCCATTTCCTACTCTGGGGGATCTCACATCTCTTACATCTGCAAGAGAGACACACACAGCTATCTCTGGCCAGTACTATGGCAGAATTGTATCCAAGCAAACCTCACTTTACAGAACCTGTGTTCTTGACAACTACACTCAGTTTTCAAGACAGTGAAATTTAATGCAATCCTAGCATGAACTATAGGACTCTTGCATTAAATTTCTTTCCTTTTTCCATTTAAATATGACTTGATTCATGGTCTTGACAACTGTGTGTAGTTGTCAAGAACATAGGTTCTATAAAGTGAGGTTTGCTTTGATACAATGCTGCCATAATACGGGTCGGAGATAGCTGTGTGTGTCTCTCTTGCAGGAGATATAAGAGATGTGAGATCCCCTGGAGTAGGAAATGGCAACCCACTTCAGTGTACACACAGGTAGCTGTGTGTATCCTCTTGGAGATGACACGGCGGTGGTCAATTTGCATCCTGGAACTAGCTGCAGTACAGGCATTAACAGCCCTGGGTTCAGTCTGTTGATACTTGTATCAACAGCCTGATTACTGTGAGTAGTCTACCTGATGACTGTAAGACCAAAGTCCCAACTCACACCTTTGCTTTCTGTTTACAGAAGGAGTCATCTGGATTCCTAACGAGAGGGCAGGCACAGGTCCACCCAGTTGGGATGGACAGGGCATAGGGAAAATAGCTTCTTTAGTTTCCTGCCCTGGGAAGGCTGTATATGGCACAGAAAATACTGGCATCACTAGGGTGAGCCATCTGCAAGGCTGCCAGCCGGTACTATGTTAGCCTATGTTAACAGGCTAATCCTCAAACAGACCCCGAGTTTTGGTGCCCACATGAGCAATTTATTTCTCACATAACCAGTCATTCAGGGCCTGACAGACAAAGCTGTCTCCTCCATGATGTCCCTGGGGAGAAGGTCCCTCCTCCATCAGGCAGATGGGAAAGAAAATGGGAAAGTCCGTGAGGTGGGCTATGTCCAGGCTGGGAGGTGAGCACATCTCTTCTGGGGCTGGAACTCCAGGACGTGGCCAGCCTCACTGCAAGAGACATTAGGAAGAAGTGGGGTCCTTGGGTTATCATCGCGAGCTCTGGCACAAGCATTCACCGTGGCCCCACAGGGTACCAGGCAGTACCTGTCCACACCCTGCACCGCATGGTATCTGGAAGGTCCAAAGAATCAGGAAATTGAGTGATTTGCCCAGATCAGGCTCATCATCCATGCTGCCAGAAGCAGTGTAACCTGGAGGACAGGTGACAGTGGGGGAGAATAATGATGTGGCAAAACCCACCAGATCCTCCAAGTGAGTCCGACATCCCCTTCCTTCTCCTGAGTTAGGACGACCATGGATGGTGCTCTCTGGACTGTGTCCATCATCTCTGGAACCTACTGGACCAGAGCCCGAACTCTCCAGGAGAGATGAAACACAACTATTATAAGCCTGGCGGTTCCCAGTTTGGGGGTAGGGCACCCCGGGAGGACATAACCAAACAAAGAGCTTGTCATCACCTTGCAAAGGCAGGAAACGTCTCTCACGACAGGCTGTGTACAGTCACGTCCATCTGCTGCAGTATAAAGGGACCCTGCAGGGCTATGGTCTCTCGTAACCAGATGCTCTGGACAACCAGGGCATGCATGCTGGGGGACTTCCCACTGCCAGCTGCACATTGAAGGCGGCGTCTTCCCAGATGGGTTTTGCACTAAGAGCACTGCCAAGGGACTGCTAACAGAAGCTCGTTACTGCCAGGGCTGGACGTCATCTGTGGCTACTGCAATCAATCTGCTTGAGAACCTCTTGAAGTTTTCCACCTGGAGTTCCTGTTGTTCATTTTCCAACCTGGACATCAAGGGAGGGGAGCCGGGAGTGCTGAGCACGTGACTTACCCTGGGGACTGGGCAGGAGTGTCTGAATGTGGACCACCTTTTGTAGAATCAGTGGAGGAAGGGGGTGCTTGTTAAAGTTGCAGATTCCTGCAAACAACCACAGACTCATCAATTAGAATGACAGGGTCAGGGCCCAGAAAGCTGCACTGTAAACAAATGTCTCAAGAGGTTTTAATCAGTTTTCAATTCCAGGAGCCTACTCTAGTCCCCTTCGAAGGGTTGGGTAACTCTGTTAGTGTTTACCCACTGGATGGCAGAGTCTGCTAACTGCAGACACTGCTACAGACATGTGGATTGCTAGGTAAGCGTTGCAACCCACAGCTCCCTACTTCTTGGACCACAGCCACACTCACAGAAGTGGGAGGAACCTCAAGCTTCCTGGGCCCATCTCCCAGGCTAGATAGGTTAGAGAGTTGATATTCCTGGTCCGGCCCCCTGAGTCTAGAGAAGATGAAATAGACTGTCCATGGTGGACCATGCACCATCAGGAAGAGAAAATGACAGTCACTAAGAATCTGTGCTATAGAGAGGCCACTAAACCACAGATGAAAAATGAAAAAGTAGAATCAGAGTCTAGACATGACACCCCATGGGCCACAGGGCTTTTCCTGCATTTGTGTTCAGTTGTACAATTGGTATCTTCACCGCAACCCGTGATA
The DNA here is from genome assembly GCF_963930625.1 of Muntiacus reevesi. Lineage (NCBI taxonomy): Eukaryota > Metazoa > Chordata > Mammalia > Artiodactyla > Cervidae > Muntiacus > Muntiacus reevesi. The sequence continues at coordinate 29,433,609 of NC_089261.1, forward strand.
AATCACAGTTTTGATTTGTATTCCCAGGCTCATCTCTGAAATGTGACTCATTTCCTTTGGGTTTTTTTCTCTGCCTCTAAGATGAAGAGTTTCGTCTGATTCTCCTCTTCTTTTTTCCCAGCCTCCGAGCTTCACTGCTGGCTCATTCTCAGACCACATTCTCAACTCCTGGGATGAACCACCACCTTTTACATATTCCTGATGTTCAAATGTGATGGGAAAAAAAGAAAAAAAAATTAGTGTTGGGAAATGGACAATGATTTTTATGGTGGTGGAAGGAGGGTTTCTAACTGTGGAAAGACAGGCAGGAAAATATTGCAGATGCTGTAATGTACTTAGCAACATAAAGAGACCCCAATATTAAATAAGGTTATGTCTTGAAAGAAGTCACTTCCTCCCCCCACCAAATCCACATACTTATGTAACCCATGCAACACAACTAACTCTTTTGGGTCACTTTTCCTGGCGGAAATGAGTAGAATTACACATAAATTCCCCTGGAGAAGGGAATGGCAACCCACTCCAGTATTCTTGCCTGGAGAATCTCATGGACAGAGGAGAGCCTGGTGGGCTACAGTCCACGGAGTCACAAAGAGTCAGACACGACTGAGTGACTTTCACTCACTCACTCACACATAAATTACATCTCCTCCACCATTTTCACAGTCTTCCTTGTGATTCTGTGAGTTATCCAATATTTCTATGTTTCTTTTCCTTTTAAGTCAGCATAGCTTCTGTGGCTTGCAGTGCAGCACTTTGAGATGCACAGACCAAGATCCATTGTAATCCTGGGGAAACACCCTTCCTCCAGAGAAGGGCGTGGTTGTCCACTGAAGTGGGCGGTCCTACATCATGCATCAGGTGCATCAGTGGGATGTGTGTGAACCACACAGCACAGTCAACAGTGGGAAAGAGACAGATACACCAGGTGACATGACTGCCATCAACACCACTGACCTCCGCGCTGCTCTCCCAGCTTCCCTGCCTCTGATTTCCCTGCTGCTGCTTAGAAGACACTGGGCCCACTCAGAAAATTCGGGGTCCTCTCCCCGTATCAGTATTCTTGACTTAATCAGTGTGCGAAGCCCCTGTGGTCAGGTAAGGTGACATATTCCCAGGCTCTGGGGATGAGGACACAGATGCCTTGGAGTGGGGGGAAGATGGGGAGGCGGTGGTCTTTGTCCCGCAGCACAGCAGAAGCTGCAGAGGTGGGAAGGACCACATCATAGCTCGGGACTCCCCATCTCACAGTCCACACTACTGTGCCAATTTTTTTATCATGTGAGAAAACTCCTGGTTTCTCTAAAATCATCTTTACCTAGATTAGATTGGAAAAACCACAGACTTCTGTAACAAGCCAAAAATGCAGGTTTTACAGCCTTGGAGAGTATGGCCAATTGTTTGTGGTATTTTTTTTTTTTTTATTGGTTTCTTGGCAGGGATGAATGAAAGCAACAAAGTCCAAGAAGAAAGAAACAAAGCAGCTCGATAAAGTGAATGCCCATTATTTTGGTGGATAGAACATAAAAACATACCCCAGGGTGACTTGAATTTCATTCACTTAGGATAATAGATTGGCATCAGGCTAGAGCTGCTTCATTGTGCTTATGTTGGCTTCTATCTGTGGGGCTGGATTGACAATAAGGGGAAGGATGGGGAAACCATGGCTTTGTCTATAATGCCAGTTTTCTACAATGCCAGCGTGGGATGTAAGCCTTATCTCAAATACAGCATGTGTGGACATGGAGTTTTTACATTACATATGTAGAAACACATTTCTTAAATGGATCATGAAGTTCACATTCGGTGAGTATTTACATGTGTCAAGCACCAAAATATGTCCTTACATATATTATACATTTCCTCTCCATGACTGCCTTACTTTGAGAGGTTTAGTAAGCTGTCCACTGTAAGACCAAAGGCCAGAAGCTCTTTGAATCCCATTCTCTCATCCCCTTCATGGCATCTTCTTACAAGGGGAATGCTCAAAATTCATATAATTCAGACAGAAAATTGTTACTGACCAAAGTTCTTTGCTTCCTCGTGTGTGTGCTAAGTCACTTCAGTTGTATTCGACTCTTTTCAACCCTATGCATGGTGGCCTATCAGGCTCCTCTGTCTATGGATTTCCCAGGCAAGAATACTGAAGTGGTTGCCATGCCCTCCTCCAGGGGTTATTCTTGGCCTAGGGATCGAACCCATGTCTCATGTCTCCTGCATTGGCAGGCATGTTCTTTACCACTAGCGCCACCTGGCTTTTTTAATCACTAGAAATTGATCAGGGGTCAGACAAATAATTCAGGCCCTTGCTGCAGCAGGAGGAAGTGAGAACAAGTAACAGGTTCCCTTGCTTACTCCTGGGGCTGGTGCCAGGCGAGCTGGTTCCTTATATCGGGTGAGAGTAAGAGCGTGATCATGGGTGCGGCTGGCGGGGTGGCTTAGTGGTCTCCCCACCTCGTTTGTGGTATTGAGTGCAGAGGGCATGGGCAGCACCCTGCATTTGCTCCTTGCTCTTCAGAAAGGAAAGTTTGCTTTTGGTCTTAATGTATCTTTTGTCCCTAATTTGCCCCAACTGCTGCATGCAGGCAGTTATTTTTAGTCCCTTAATGTTTCTTGGCATTTTGTTTCTCTAGGAGATATTTGTCCAGGTGCAAGCCCTGCAGTGAAGGGTTCTGGGTCCCAGGTCCCAGCCTGTTTCAGAGTCATGTAATAAATATAGCAATTCCAATGTGTAATTAAATTGTGCTGTATCTAAAATACATGCATATATGTTGACTCATTCGAGCCTTATCAAAATCTTCAGTTCAGTTCAGTTTAGTCACTCAGTCATGTCTGACTCTTTGCAATCCAATGGACTGCAGCACGCCAGGCCTCCCTGTCCATCACCAACTCCTGGGGTTTGCTCAAACTCATGTCCATTGAGTCAGTGATGCCATCCAACCATCTCATCCTCTGTAGTCCCCTTCTCCCGCTTTCAATCATTCCCAGCATCAGGATCTTTTCAAATGAGTCAGTTCTTCACATCAGGTGGTCAAGGTATTGGAGTTTCAACTTCAACATCAGTCCTTCCAATGAATATTCAGAACTGACTTCCCTTAGGATGGACTGGTTGGATCCCCTTGCAGTCCAAGGGACTCTCAAGAGTCTTCTCCAACACCACAGTTCAAAAGCATCAATTCTTTGGCACTCAGCTTTCTTCATAGTCCAACTTTCACATCCATACATGACCACTGGAAAAACCACAGCCTTGGCTAGATGAACCTTTGTTGGCAAAGTAATGTCTCTGCTTTTTATGCTGTCTAGGTTGGTCATAACTTTCCTTTCAAGGAGTAAGTGTCTTTTAATTTCATGGCTGCAATCACCATCTGCAGTGATTTTGAAGCCCCCCCAAAATAAAGCCAGCCACTGTTTCCACTGTTTCCCCATCTATTTGTCATGAAGTGATGGGACCGGATACCATGATTTTAGTTTTCTGAATGTTGAACTTTAAGCCAACTTTTTCACTCTCCTCTTTCACTTTCATCAAGAGGCTCTTTAGTAGTTCTTCGCTTTCTGCCATAAGGGTGGTGTCATCTGCATATCTGAGGTTATTGATATTTTTCTTGGCAATCTTGATTCCAGCTTGTGCTTCATTCAGTCAAGCATTTCTCATGATGTACTCTCCATATAAGTTAAATAAGCAGGGTGACAATATACAGCCTTGATGTACTTCTTTTCCTATTTGGAACCAGTCTGTTGTTTCATGACCAGTTCTAACTGTTGCTTCCTGACCTGCATACAGATTTCTCAAGAGGTAGGTCAGGTGGTCTGATATTCTCATCTCTTTCAGAATTTTCCACAGTTTGTTGCGATCCACACAGTCAAAGGCTTTGGCATAGTCAATAAAGCATAAATAGATGTTTTTCTGGAACTCTCTTGCTTTTTCGATGATCCAATGGATGTTGGCAATTTGATCTCTGGTTGCTCTGCCTTTTCTAAAACCACCTTGAACATCTGGATCAAAATCTTACAGAAGGTATTAATATAGAATTACTATTTATAAGGTCTTCATTTTACAGACAAGAAAAATGAAGGAAAATGGTGTGAATTGCTCCAATGTACACAGCTATCATGGAGAAGGAAATGCCAATCCAGTCTGATGTTTTGGCTGGAGAATCCCATGGAGAGAGGAGCCTGGTGGGCTACAGTTCACGGGGTCACAAGAGTCGGACACGACTTAGCGACTAAACCACCACCACCACCGCCACACAACTCTCAGGTTGTGGGCAGGTGGGGCAGGCAGTGGCCCGTTCCCCACAGTGCAGCAGATGCTACAGATGACATCTCTTTGGATTCTTATCTACTCTACCAGATAATATAATAAACCAGCAAACACCACCTGCTAGTTCTTTAGACACATGATGGAAAAGAGCTACATCATAAGGAATGGTCTGTGGTCAAGGGGTCAAGTGTTGCCCCTCATCAGCTTGTGAGCCCCTCTCTCCTCAGGCCTCAGGTTCTCACATCCAAAATGAGCAACCCAAGATCTTCCTTACAGACCACAAGATCAAGAACAGGAAGTAATGTGTGTGAAAGTACTTGGTCAACTGCAAAGGCTATTTAAAGGTAAAGCTTTTTTTTTTTTTTTAAACTAAAGAGCATTAGACTCATTTCAGTGGAACAAATATTGTTTCACACCCCAGTCTTTTCAATAGGGTATTGATGCTTCTCAAGTGAAGCACCATTAAGGGCCCTTTGAATCTGGTTAAACCAGTTTAGGGCTTTTTTTTTTCCCTGCATTTCGGCTTGATATTTTTTATCTTGTGGAGGAAGGATCCTTCAAAATGCATTCTAAATACCATTTAAATAAATACATATGTTTGAGGGACATACTATAGAGTACATTCAATGCAATTATTTTATTTCAAAAGTCAATGAAAATTGTGGGGGAAAGATGGGGGAAGAAATAATTAGAGGGTTTGGGATGGACATGTACATACTGCTATATTTAAAATGGATAACCAACAAGGACCTACATAGCACAAGGAACTCTGCTCAATGTTACATGGGAGCCTGGATGGGAAGGAAGTTTTAGGGGAGAAAGGATACATGTACATGTATGACTGAATCCCTTTGCTGTCCACCTGAAACCATCACAACATTGTTAATTGGCTATACTCTAATATAAAACAAACAGTTTTTTAAAAACCCAAAGCTATGGTTTTTCCAGTAGTCATGTATGGATGTGAGAGTTGGACTGTAAAGAGAGCAGAGTGCCGAAGAATTGATACTTTTGAACTGTGGTGTTGGAGAAGACTCTTGAGAGTCCCTTGGACTGCAAGAAGATCAAACCAGTCAACCCTAAAGGAAATCAGTCCTGAATATTCATTTGAAGGACTGATGCTGAAGCTGAAGCTCCAATACTTTGACCACCTGATGTGAACAACTGACTCATTTGAAAAGACCCTGATGTTGGGAAAGATTGAAGGCAGGAGGAGACAGGGACAACAGAGGATGAGATGGTTGGATGGCATTACCAACTCAATGGACATGAGTTTGAGCAAACTCCAGGAGTTGGTGATGGACAGGGAAGCCTGGTGTGCTGCAGTCCATGGGGTTGCAAAGAGTCAGACATGACTGAGGGTCTGAACTGAACTAAATGAAAATGAGAAAGCTTTTATCACATTAGGATAAATTTTATCACATAGGATAATTTCAACTTGTTTTGTTGCTAAGAAAACACTCATTCAGGAAAAAAACTTATGCTCCATATAAATGGATAATTGCTTCATTTTCATTATTTAAAACTCATGTTTATTAGAAAATTCATATATTATTGTATCTTTTAGTTAGGTTTGGATATTATTTTTAGCAAATGAGAAAAGAATAGAATTCAAAAGGGGAAAGGTAGACACAACAAATGATGATCTGATTGTCACTTGTCACCTAGAGCTTCCCACATGGTGTCCCGAGCTTATTCACTCTCTGACCCCAGATAGTAAAGAGCAAAGTTGGACAGGTCTTTAAGGTTTGTGAGATGCTTTCAAATAGGTCTCTTTTGATTCCCCTGGCACCTTACCTGAGGAAAGTGGGCCAGGAACTGTTGTCATGATTATAAAGTGGGGTACTGGAAACCCCAGGTTACTTACCAAGCAGAAAACCGCCAAGGTTGATCCAATCGTCAGACAGCCAGGTTTCAATTCTTTTCACTGCACATTTGCTGCCAGTGGACACACTGCATTTCTGTAAGGTGGACACTAGGCATTTTGTCACTTTAGAGGCTTTCACTGCCCTAAGCATCAGACTTGGTTTAAGCCATTTGCTGTTCACAATAAACCTGTGAGGCAGGTGGTATTTTTGTCTTTGTAGCACTGGAGTGTATTTATCTGTATTTTCCCCATTGATAAGTGAGAAAAGGGTAGCTCAAAAAATTAAGTGACCTGTTCAATGTCACTCCTCTACTAAATGGTGAGAAATGGGCAATCTGACTGAAGAACTGGTACAACTAACGGTACAATACACTATACTGTTCCCATCGCTGACTTTGTTCTTTGCTCTTTCAATTAAGAAAAGTGTTGTATTCAAACAATTGGATCTGTGGCTCTCATTCTCCCTTATTCCTTTAATACTCAGTATCTAACCAAACGCAAACTAGAAACTTCAGCACAGAATCGAGAGGCTTCTAAATGCTATTTAGAAACAGACGCATTGAACTTAAGCACTAGATTTCAGCCATCTCTGGGTGGGTGAGGGAGGAAAGTATATTTAGCTCTGGCTTCATGAGAATTTTAAATCTTCCAGGGCTTCTGAGAACAATAATTCATGACTTTACTAATTATTACTTCTTAAAAGGCTGAGACTTAAAATTTTCATTGTTCCCCAACAAAGCAAAGTGCTTAGAGGTTTCCTGATATAGAAAAAGAAAGTTTTTACTAAATGGCCTTTAAAATATGTTTCAAAGCTCAAAGTAGCTGAATCTTTGACGTTTTAATGGTAAATCTATTTTTATTAAAAAAAAGTCTTTTTTATTAAAAAAGTGTGGACTGTGGCCAAGGTAAGACCAGTTACTTTTTATTTTAACCTGACTCCAGAAACATAACATGAGAGCTGAATCTGGTTTTCATAAGTTTCCTCAGGAATAAAATGTATTTTATTTAATTATATATATTCCAAATATAGGTGATGAGTTCATTTATCTTAAAGTGTTTAATTATTTTAACATCAACAGGATGCATCATTTTAAATTTTCTTTTAATTTCTTTCCGTTTATTTATAGAGTTCAAGTATTATATATAGCATACATATTTATATAATGTATATATACATTATATATTTATTATTTATAAATACATATATATATGTATGTATGTATGCATTTTTTTGTTTATTTATAAATTTTGATGGCACAATAAACATTGAAAGGAAGTTGGTACAAAAGAGTAACTTCAGAAAGTGTTTCTTTTGCTATTCAATAATACCTTTTTCATGTAACTTAACTTGCAGTTAACTTGCAAATTAAAAGGGAAATCTGAATGTCACTGCTTTAGGAATCTGAATTATTGAATCTCTTTTTTCCATTAATCCAGAACCATGCCAAATAACAAGTCATCCAGAACTTACTTTTCTCTTTGCTCATAAGAATTCTGCATTCTCTGCTATAAGTACTGAATAACTGTATTAGCAAAATCGTGGGAGGGGTGATTACTCTGTGCTTACCGAGCACTGAGCCCCAGAAGCTTCATGAAGAAATAAACAGCTGAGCTCTGAGCCATCCAGATGAAAGAAGCATATGAGTATCAAGTAAAATGCATAAGGAATCATTGAAACTAAAGCACATGATGCTCCATGACGGGATCCAAAAACAGAAACCTTAATTCCCTGGTAGAAAAAATCTGGCAAAACACCAAAGCTCTGAAAAACAACGCACAGACAGAACAACCCCCAAAGGTTTCTTTCCTCTTTATATCCAACCCAAGGTACGTATCTTCCCATCACTGGAAAAGCTTTGGGAACAATGCTTACAATAGCTTAATGTTTAACTTACCCAACACATTTATTTTTATTAGCTGAAAATGTGAGTCATTTCAGCTGACACTTTGGAAAGCCACATATTACCATTTTGCTTATTTATTTTTCATGCATTAGACTGATCTCAAACAGTTTATGTTGACTCCAGGCAGGCTAAACATTCCCCAAGGGCCTTCTTTTCCTCTGTAGCTGGTTCTCCTCAGTTTGGCCATCCAGACCAGAGTGCAATAGATTGTTTCCAAGAACACAGCACAGTCTTCTTGGGACCTGACTGCTCTGCTCCTTTGTCAACAGCAGTGACAATGGGGAAGTGCTCGCAAAAGCCTACAACCCCTTTGGGGCCCCTCACGGCTGGGAGGTTCCCTCCTCTTCCTAAACGTCATGTGCTCTGTGTTATTCATGGGCCAAACAAACTTTGTTTGTTTCCTTTACACTTAGGTGACTGTAAGATAGTCAGAATATAAAACATTGTAATTGACTGACAAACGGGGCCATGAAGGCTACAGGGTGAATTCAGAGAGAAGAAATAGTTGGCAGGGTTGCTCATCCCTCACTTCTCATATCTTTGTCCAGGTGGACTTCCTTCATTTTCCATCACAACATTGCTATATTCTCTCCCTTTTACTTGCAAAGTCTAAGGTATAGGCCATTGCACTGCAGCACGCTCTGAACTGAGACACAACTTTAGTTAAGAAGAAAACAGGTTGAGAGATAACAAAAAGTCTTTTTTAACAAGTTACAAAAATATTACAGCTGCATACTTTGAGGGTGGCCCTTCTGACTGCATGAAGTGGTACCTCATTGTAGTTTTGATTTGCATTTCTCTAGTAATTAGTGATGTTGAGCAATTTTCATGTGCTTTTTGGCCATTTATATGTCTTTTTATGTGTATTTAGATATTCTGCCCATTTTTTGATGGGGCTGTTTGTTTTTTGGATAATGTGCTGAAAGAGCTGTTTGTATATTTGGAGATTAATTCCTTGTCAGTTGCTTTGTTTGCAAATATTTTCTCCCATTCTTAGGGTTGTCTTCATTTTGCTTATGATTTCCTTTGCTGTACAAAAACTTTTACGCTTAATTAGGTCTCATTTGGTTATTTTGTTTTTATTTACATTACACTAGGAGGTGAATCAAAGAGGATCTTGCTGCAATTCATGTCAAAGAATGTTCTGCCTATATTTTTCTCTAAGAGTTTTATAGTATCTGGCCTTACATTTAGGTTTTCAATCCATTTAGAGTTTATTTTTGTGTATGGTGTTAGGGATTTCATTTTTTACATGTGCCTATCCAGTTTTCCCAGCACCACTTACTGAAGAGACTTTTTTCCTCCATAATTTGAAAAGACACATGCACTCCAGTATTCACTGCAGCACTATTTATAATAGTCAGGACATGGAAGCAACCTAAATGTCCATCAACAAAGGAATGATAAAGAAGATGTGAGATATATATATATATATAATGGAATACTGTGTCCATGTATGTGTGTTAGGTTGCTTAAGTCATGTCTGACTCTTTGTGACCCTATGGACTGTAGCCTACCAGGCTCCTCTGTCCAAGGGATTCTCCAGGCATGAATACTGGAATGTTCTAGGGGATGATCCCCAACCCAGGAATAAAACTTGCGTCTTTTTTGTCTTCTGCTTTGGCAGGCAGGTTCTTTACCACTAGGGCCACCTGGGAAGCCCACAGGGGACTATTACTCAGTCATTAAAAAAGAATGAAAGAATGCCGTGTGAGCAACATGAATGGACTCAGAGCTAGTTATAGTGAGTGATGTAAGTCAAACGGACAGACAGATATCATATGATATAGGTTATTTAAAAAAGGAAAACAAATGAATTTATGAGACAGAAATAGACTTACAGATATAGAAAATGAACTTACAGTTAACAGGGGATAAGGGATCGGGGAGGGATATATTGGAAGATTGGGATTGACATATGCACACTATTATATATATCACATAGACAACTGTTAAGGACCCACTGTATAGCACAGGGAAGTCTACTCAATATTCTGCAATGGACTATTTAGGAAAGGAATCTTAAAAAAGAGTGGATACATGTATAACAGATTCACTTTGCTGTACACCTGAAACTAACACAATACTGTAAATCAACTATACTCCAATAAAAATTTTAAAAAAGTATTATATCTGCATGTAAAAAATAAAAAGGTACAGAAGGTCATGATACAAAAAGTTAAAATCTTTTTTCCTTCAACCACTGGTTCTAATAACAGACGACAAAGCTTTTCTATGCATCTTCCCAGGCAGTTACCTTTATATCAAAATGTGTGCTCTTATTATACAAATTGCATCTTACTCTATACAAAGATTTTATACACAAAACTCGAAGGTGATCACATACATGTGTCACCTGTTTATTCAGCAGTGCATCTTTCTGTGTCATTATGTGTCTAGCTTTTTCATTACTGTATGCAGTAGTGGTCTATTTTAATGCTTAACAATTAAGTTCATATTAAAAAATGGTTCAACATCTTAATAATTATATAAGTATGAAAGCTTATATGTATGAAAGCCTCTGGTTTATAAAAATTCCACCATTAGTAATAGAAATGAGTATTTTACAGGTTATTCTTCATCTTACTTGTCTGCTGTTTAGTATTTCTGTATCAATTATGTTTCAACGTAGGCCTCTGGTAGCAGAAACCAGAACAACTTTTATTGTGTGACATTGTTCTCTTTTCTCATCATAGAATCTCATCCTGGCTTCTTGGCTCCACTGACATTGGTGACTGGAAGCAAGGCTTGCCTTTCCTTCCCACTCTTGACCTAACCCCAGTCAACCGTGTCCACGCACTTCGGGCACAGAGTTCTCATCAGCAGACAGTTCTTGCTGGCTCATCATTTCCCTGCAGTGGGGCTCAGGGCATTAACTAACCCAAGTACCTGGTAGAAGGGAGACAGCGAGTTACATAATTAAGTCTGTTCCTTCGGTACTGGGCCTTTCTCCAGTTCAGCAGTTCCCTCTGAGAAACAGCAAGAGGCCAAATTATGACTGGCCAACTTCCGACTCCCTGAGTCGCGGCTCCCCGCTGTGGAGTGGGGTCAGGTATTCCACCAGGATGGAGCCCCTGGACCTGGCATGCAGCTGAGTGAGCGGCAGAGCTGACTTAGACAGGCGCTCACCCAAACAATAGTACTGAAAATTTTAGTTGGCTCACTCAGCTCGTCTCATTGACGAAAAGTGAAATGTGCTAAGGGGAGTATTATTAGCTTTCAGCTTGCCATAAATTGTTGAGGGAACAAGCCACAAAGGAAATGTTCATCTGCAGCAAGATGATAAACAGGAGGATGCCGACCACGAGGGCGTATTCCTTTTAAGGCTTGTGCGTTGCGAACGACACACTCGCGCACACACACACGTTGCAAACGACACACACACGTTACAAACGACACACACACGCACGCACACACCCCTCCTTAGTATGTGCTTCCCCGAGGGCATATCTTTGCATAACAATACATTTGGTGAGGCCACAGCAGCTGCGTTTTCCCCGCCCCAGAATCGGTGCCCGAGCCGGCTGCGGCCTCTCCACCGTCACCACTGTGGCCTCAATCCTCGTCACCGAGGCGGGGGCGGGGGCGGGCAGGCGCGGGAGCGCGGCGGCACCCGGAGCATCCGAATTCCCTCCGCGGCCGCCGATTGGTCAGGAGCCGGGAGGCGGTGGCAGCCCCTCGGCTCCGCTCGCGGTAGCTGCAGGGAGGTGGCCATCGGGGCGCGCCGGGCCGGGGGCGCGGGCTGGGTGCGGGGTCGCCGCCGCCGCCGCCGCCTGGGTCCCTCGGCCGAGCCGGCGCTGACACCATGGTGAGTGGTCTCGACCGCTCGGACCGCGCCTCCCGCCAGCCGGGCCTGGCTGCCCGAAGGAACCGGCCGAGTGCCGAGGAAGCGCGCTGGGGGCCCGGGGAGCGCAGCGCTGGCCGCGGAGCGGCCTCGCGTTTCGCCTGCATCCCGAGCGGGGAGACGGGAACGTTGGGGTTAGCTGCAGGGGCGGTTGGTGCCTGGCTTCCCGGGTGTCCGCACGGCGCGCGCCTTCCCGAGCTCGGGAAGGGGACAAGCTGCCGAGGCGCAGGGGCTCCCGGCCAGGGCCGGCCCGCGTGTGTGGCTCTGGGCTCTGCGGCCGGAGAGGCGTCGGGCTCGCGTCCTCTCCGCCGGGCTCTCCTGGGGCGCAACCTGCCTTGGCGCGGGGGCAGGTGAGCGTGGGAGGGGGTGACCTGGGGATGGGGCGGACAGTGACGGAGACAAGCTGCCCCTGAATGGGGCGAAGGTCGCGCCCCTGTACTACCCCTCCTTAGCACCCGGACCCCAAATAGAGCGGAAGCAGGGGGCAGGGTACCAGGTTCCCCGGCGCGGTGCCGGCAGCTGCGGAGGCCTGGCCCCCAACCCCCTTCCCACCGCGGCCGGTCCCTGACGCTCGGGTCTTCCTGTCCCGCAGTATGGATTCGTGAATCACGCGCTGGAGCTGCTGGTGATCCGCAACTATGGCCCTGAGGTGTGGGAAGACATCAAGTAAGTGTAGGGCCCCCGCGCCCCGCTGCGCCCCCACTTCCTGCCCGAGGCGCGCATCTTCGGCGCAGCCGCGCTCCCACGCTCCCGAGCCCGGCCGGGGGTGGCGGGGCGGGGCGGGGCGGCCCGGGGGGAAGGATCCCCAGGGTCAGCGCGGCCTCTCAACCCGGCCGGGCGTGGGAACGCGCTGCCCGCGCCCTGCGGCTCCCAGGCTCCGAGCCCGGGAGGCTCCCACGCGGAGGGGCCCCGGGGACCGCAGAGGCCTCCGCAGAAACGAATGAAGACGGCTTGCTGGTCGTTCACACACTTTGCAGACTTGTACGATAAATGGGGAGGCCTTTTGGGTCTGCTGAAACTCACTTTTGAGATTGCCTATCGAGCAACTGTGAATCGACCTCGTTTATTCGTCTGAAATAAAGTGAATCCCCGCCCCGTTTATTTTTGGTTTCTATTACTGTGGTGAGGCAGGAGGGTATCCTAGTTTTCGTCTGGATCTGTGAGCCCAGTGCTTGGGATGTGAATGGAAATAGCGCAGCCACTGGGGGTTTCAACCTGCTGCAGTGACGGTCACCAGCTCTCCGAACACCTTGAGCATTTCAGTCCAACTGAGATCTCTTTTTCTTTCTCTCGCTCTGGTAGAATTTGCCTTTCACTTGTACGGTTGATCACAGCCAAGCAGCCACATCAAAAGCCACCATTATGTGGACTTGCATTTTGGGACAACACTGTAACTGTCACGTTCAATTAGAGGGACAGAGAGTGGTACCCGGATGGACAGAGAACACATTGTTATTATTTACTCTCATTTCCTGTGCTCACCGATTTCATTTTGTTGTATCAAGTAGGTGATGCTTTCATGCTGTTTGTTCCTAAATATATTACAGTTGCAGTGAATTCTAACAGGCTCTATTATGAAGTTCCACGACAGTGATTTCTTACACAGATCTGTTTCCATGGAAATTACCAGAATTAAATATAGAGCAGTAGACTGCAACGTTTCCTTCCCTTGGGTCAGTATCCTTGAGCATTATTTCGTGTTCCCTGAGCCGTTTATGTTACGACGGAGTACATCCGCATGCTATAAAGAGAAGTAGGGGTTTTGTGATTATGGGGTTCAATTAAATAAGAATCTAGGCCCTAAAGCTTACTTTGGGACTTGAATTCTCTATCTACCTTATTAATACCTTCATAATTTTTATTTTGCTTGGCAGATAGTTACAGAGAGGCAGGCATCAAGAGAAAGATTTTTAACAGTGTAACCTATGTATAAGACTATTTTAAAGCCATTTTCTTTGTGAATTTATGAAGGCATCGTGTATACCAACCATGTGGTAATTTCTCATCCGTAAAATAGAAATTCCCAAATTTCCTAGTGGATGTGTGATGACAATGAATATATTCAGAATTTTCAGAGCACGGGATGGCTCTTGTGGTTAAACAATCTTATGCACAATTGGGTTTAGAACATGTATCTTCCCCATTATTGATTTCGATGATGTCAAATACAGAAATGAAAAATTGTACCTCATAGAGAAAAGTGTAGGAGATTTAGAAATGAAATTATCAAGTGCTTCATTTATACCGGCCATATTTTCCACAGAGAAGGTCAGAAATATCTAACGATTTACAAATTCCCTTGATGTGAAACCTTAACTCTGCCAAATCACACTAAGAATGTTATTGCATTCTTTTTACAAATGTATTAATTTTAGTTAAACATCAATATCTTCTAACTCATGAATTTATTTTTAAGTTGCGTCCAAAAGTATTCTTCATCTGTTTAAGTGCTAATAATTTAAATCAGATGAAACTTTTTTTTTTTTTTTTTTGGTAAAATGGAACAAACCATAGGAATCTTTTTCAAGGATCATGTGCCCCTGCAAGAGAAATGCTATTAGTTTTACTAGTGTTTGCAATTCAGGTATTAAGTTTGACTTTCTTTTTTTTTTTTTTTTTAAATTTCAGCATCCCTCCTGGTAGAGCCCATTTTGTCTTGGATACAATTTAGTATCTGGATGAGAGAACCTTGCTGAGTTTTTTGCATGGTGGGCCTTAGAATGGTTCACTGTTGGGACCCCTGAGGGATCCCTGGAAGGGTATTTGTTTAGAATCACAGAGATCCTCATTGCCTGGGCCCGGATGGGAGACTTTGGCAGGGTTTAACCTTGAAATGCTCCCTAGGAGATTCTGAGTTCTCCTCTGACCTCACCACCTATGCCAGGGAGGATCTCTGTAGTCAAAGGTCCAAGATACTTTCAGTTGTACCTTTTTATGAAAACTGAATATATGAAAAGCATTTTTTTTAAAAATCTCAGTAAATACCCAACTCCACTAGCTTCCTTTTTGCACTGTCAAAAACTATCTAAATTGATTATAAAATTTCATATCATACTCTTTTGGTTTAGGAGGCAATGGCCATCCATCCTTCTTCAGAAAGGATGCCAAACATTTAATGACAAGTAAAATCCAAACAGGTTCCAGACAGAAAATCCTAAATGGTAAGAGCCAGAAATGCTTCATTGTAAACTCCCTATTCACTTACACTCTTACCAATAATGTAACCATTTCACAAGAGTTTTAAATTCCACTGCTAAAGAAAAAGAAAGATTGTCAAGACTGAGGGTCAGCAAACTTTCTCTGAAAGGGCTAGATAGTAAATATTATAGGTGTTGCAGGCCAAGAGTCAATTTTGAAGATATTATGTGTATCCTCTTTAAAATGTAAAAGCCTTTCTTATATCCCAAAGTTGCAAAAACTGGCAGTGCGTGGTACTTGACTCACGAATTGTCGTTTGTCCCTCTGATCTAGATCATAACTGCATGTAAAAAAGCCAAAGAAACTTCTGAATCTACCTCAGATCCTGTTTTGTTGCTTTCCTTTCAGTTTTGAGATGGCCCTTTCTGGAAGCCACGGTTCCTAAGTGATGAGAAATATCAATCATTATTTCAGGAAAGCATGAAGCCAGGATATATGTGTGTATATATCTAATATATATATGTATATATTAGAAAAGCACCTCAATATGGAATTTAGTAACCGTTTCTGACACGTTGCCATTGGCCCTGGTTACACTAACATTGATTCAAACTACTGGGTTCAGAATCTTCGTATGAGATTTGGAAATAAACTAATGGCTCTGTTAGTTGATAAATATTGGAGTGTGTTCCTATAGAAGACTGTTAGGAAGATGATTCCCCTGTGTAAAGAATGCATATGTATTTGGTATGTTTTTATGTGATTTACCTGTACAGAGCAGCATGCTTTTTTCATTCATTGATTCAAGTCTTCTTTCATTCTCTAGTTAAGTTTATTTTTAAGGAGCATAGTCAAGTGTTTGAGTAGTGAGGATAGAAAGTTTATGATATGTTAGTTTCTACTGTACAACAAAATGAATTAGCTATAATTATACATATATCCCCTCTTTTTTGGATTTCCTTTCCATTTAGGTCACCGCAGAGCATTGAGTAGACTTCCCTGTGCTGTACAGTAGGTTTTCATTAGTTACCTATTTTATGCATATATCAATAGTGTATATATATGTCAATCCCAATTATTTCTACCCTCCCTTTCCCCCTTGGTATTCATGCATTTGTTCTCTACACCTGTCTATATCTGCTTTGCAAACAAGAGCATTTATATTCCAATAAAAATTAATTAAAAAAAAAAGACTGAGTAGAATCACCTCCAAATAGCAACTGAGAACAAAGAGTGGCAGGACTTCATGTTTTATGTATAGTTTTGGTTTATTTTGGTTTTTCTTTTCTTTTTTAGCATTTTTAAATTGAAGTATAGTTGATTTACAGTGTCATGTTGGTTTTAAGTGTATAGCACAGTGATTCATTTATACATACATATATGCCTATGTATATATTCATTTTCAGATTCTTTTTTTCTTACAACTTATTACAGAATACTGAGTATAGTTTCCTGTGCTCTATCTTTCTATCTCCCCTTTTTTTTTTCTTTTATAAAGTAAAACCATGTTGATTTGGAAAGCTTCCCCCAAAATGTGTATGATATGATCCTTGCTTTCAAATACAGTTTAGAGATATAAAACTGTTTCTAATCTTATTATATCTTGATTTTTTTTTTGCCTGTAGCTAAATGTGGAAACATTTGGCTGTTGGATAGTATGTTCTGATCTTCCAGTTTTGAAAATAATGCTTCTTGGTGAATTTGCTCATCATGAATTAATCCTTATGGTTCATGTAAGCAGATGCTTGGCTGTAGGCTAGTTATATGTGACTTTCCCAGTTGCATAAACTTCCCAAGACTAAACTCTATAAGGAAACAGATAATAACTACTTCATGGGGTTTTATACTGAATGATGCCTGCAAAGTGCTTAACACAGTTCTTGATAAATAAGTGCTTAGTAAATGGTAGCTGTTACTTCTGTTACTCTAGAACCAGAGTTTTCAGGTTTTCCCTTTCCAGCTCCCCTGAAAGATAAGAAGCACTCTTACATGACAATAATTGGCTGATTCTGCACACTATACCTGTTTAAGTGTGCACTCATTGCTCTAGGACAGGTAGTGACTTCTTGTCATTTCACTTTCTCTTTCCCTTTCTCCATCTCATGCAGCTTGTACCTGCCCTTTGGATTTGAGGTGCTCTGAAATGGTCATCTTCTCCTCAGCTCTGAGCACTTTCCGTCTTACTTTGATGGCTCCCATCAAGTTTTCTGCGTCTGACTAGTCCCACTTCTCCCCCTCTGCTCATTGTAGGAAGACTTACTCTCATGATGCTGTTTTTCTGCTGAAGCTTTACTTTGGAATCAATCCTACCTTATATTCTTCCACCTCCCAGTCTCTATCTGTTATTTGAAGATGCAGTGTATGTTCTTTTTCTTTTTTTAAACTCATTAGTTTTTAATATTTTGGATCCCATGTGTAAGTCATAACACACAGTATTTGACTTTCTTTGTCTGACATTTCACTGAGCATAATACCGTCCAGTTCATCCATGTTATTGCAAATGGCAGAATTTTATTCATTTTTATGGCTAGTAATATCCCATTGTGTATATATTGTATCTCTTTATCCATTCATCTGTTGATGGACACTTTGGTTGCTTCCATATGCTCTCTTTTGGTTTTGTTTTGTATTTTAGACTGTACCATGCAGCATGTAAGATTTTAGTTTCCTTCAGGGATTGAACCTGTGCCCTCTGCATTGTGGGGTGTGGAGTCTTAAACGCTGAACTGCCAAGGAAGTCCTCGTATGCTCTTAATATTCATTTTATCAAAACAAAACCAAATCAAGTACCACATTTTGCCTTGTTTTAATCAGATTTTCATATTCCTGTGGCAGTATAATTAAATTTTTGTACCTTCCTGTATTCTTGCTCAAGTGGGCTTTAAAACATTAAGTCCTTTTTATTATAAAAGTTGTTTAAAATTTCCAAAGTCCTTTCCTCACTAGTTTCACATGAGTGCCACAATACCCATTTGAAGTAAGAAAGGCCTTTCTAGCTCATTTTTTCCAACTTTATTGAGATATAATTGGCACATAACATTGGGTAAGTTTAAGGTGTTTTATGTATGGTTTAGACACATTTGTAAATTGCAGAACGATTCCCACCATGATATTCACTAAAACTTCCATACTGTGGCATAGTGACTGTTTTTTTGTGGTGAGAAGGTTGAAAACCTACTCTCTTTGCAGCATTTCAGTCTGTGATACAGTGTTAGCTGTAATCACCAAGCTCTGCACTGATCCCCAGACCTGTTCATCTTGTAACAGTTGTCTGTACTCTTGGAGCAACACCTCCCCATTTCCCCACTTCCAACCCTACTGACCACTCTACACTGCTTCTCTGTTTGTCTGTTTTACTTTCTACATATATAAGTGAGCTCAGTGCTCTTTGTTTAATGATAAAGTTGAGTCTCAGGAGGTGGAATGACTGTCTAAGGAATGATGTCAGAAAGCTGTAGACTCAGACCAGACTCTGCTCTTCTGATGGCAGATCTGCTGCTCCTTTTAAGACAGAAAGTATGAAAGTTGTTAATTGCTCAGTCGTGTTTGACTCTTTGTGACCCCATGGACTGTAGCCCACCAGTCTCCTCTGTCCAGGCAAGAATACTGGAGCGGGTTGCCATTTCTTTCTCCAGGGGATTTTCTCAACCCAGGGATCGAACCTGGGTCTCCGCTTTGAAGGCAAATTCTTTACTGTCTGAGTCATGGGCATAATACCAAAGTAGGGGCTAATGAAGTCACATACAAACATGAAGCCATATTCATTTCATCCCCAGAAACTTTCTCAGTACAAATCAATGAATACATTGAGTTAAAAAATAGGTGAACCAGATAACTGTTATAAGCAGGGCCTTTTTCTTTAGAAAGACCTGCTGGTCAACCTGGCAGGTGGAGGGAGGCCCGATGTATCCACTGGAAGCCACCTGTGTCTGTGGAACTGGGTGCTCACGGCAGACTCCTTCTCATGACCCCCTAGGGAATCTGAGGTCCTTAATTCAGGGCTTTTCTTTGATGGTCTGAGGTATCCCCCAGCCAAACAACCTGGGTCTTTGTTTTCCTTACATCTGTTATCTTTGCAAAATTAAAAAAAAATCATAGATGCATATTACTTAATTACATGTCAGAGGAGGAGCTTTGTCCATTAACATGAGCAGCTGAGGAGTGACCTGAGGATCTGTGTTCCCCTCTCATTCCCAGACCTGCATGGACGAATACTGACTGGACCTTGGACCTGGTCCCCACAAACCATGTCCTTCCTGCCCTCGCTGTTCTCCAGAGTGAGAATGTCTTGCAAATGTTTCTCGTCATTGTGTCAGAAAGTGATGGTCATAGCTGATGCTGTGCAGACATCACCAGGAAAGCACACTTAAGGAAAACTCTAGAACCGGCCCCACTCAGAGGCCGATGACTGCCAGGACCTCGGGCCGGGGGGCTTTTCCATCGTTGCTTTGTTTCTTTGCTCACTCACCAGAAAGCAGGGGAAACAGTGTCTCTGTTTATGTCTGGCCAAGGGGAGTGGCTTTTTTTATACTGATACCGAGATTAGTGGTGTCTACTGTATGAAAAAGGGGAACTTTTTTTTTTTAATGTGTAAGAAATTTTATTGTAATACAGAAATTTTTCTTATAGGAATGTAGCTTGAAGAATAGTTTAAGGTATATAGAAGGATTTAACTAGAAGGATATTGATCACAGCCCCTTATAATAGCAAAGTAGTAGGAATAGTGAAACTAATCAAAGATAGAGAACTGTTTATTTATATACTGGTTTTAAAAGGTGTTTCAGAGAAATATAAGACATAAGGAAGAGGTGATCTGACAAGCATTTTAAAAGGAAATGGATCAGTATTTCTTGAGAGGTCCAACAGATTTTTTTCTTTGAAAGTTTATTAATGAAATTAATTCAAAGTTGAAATTAATTCAAAGTTAATTTCATTGAAATTACTGAGATAATTACAGATTCAAATGCAGTACTAAGAACTGATGGACAGAAGCTGTGAACCTTGACCTTCTTTCCCCTAGTGTGTTTCAAACTGTAGTATAATGACATTAATACATCCATCTTATTCATATTTTTCAATTTTACTTAAAATCCTTTCTGTGTATCTATTTGATTTGATCATATGCACAGGTTCACATGTCCACAACCATGGTCAAGATACAGGACATTTCCATCACCACAAGGATCCCTCATGTTGTCCTTTATAACCTGGAAAGGGGAACATGCTGACATGTTTATTGTTCCTTTTTGTTACTGCGCCTTAGGTTGTGCTGGGGATTCTGATCTGTTGCCACTTACTGTTGAGTCATGAAACACTACCGTGTTCCTCTGTTGAGATTCTTGGTGGTCAGTCTTCAAATCAGCCAAACATGGGAACATTCAGCCCTCAAACCCCACTTGCTCTCAGCACCCTAGCCTCGTGGGCAGGTTTTCAAGCCAGTTTTCGAGCCAGGCTGACCTTTCCCTTCCAGGGAGGGTGACACCTGTGCTCAGAAGGGTCTCACTCCATGCTCCCCACTCCTGCCTCCCCATGAAAATATTTCCCAGCCTTAAGAAAGTGAGAAAAAATCTTACTTTTTTATTTTTTGCATTTTTATTTTTAAAATTGAGGTGTGGTTGCTTTACAGTATTGTTTCTGCCGTACAACGAAGTGAGTCAGCCATGTGTATACATACATCCCCTCCCTCTTGAGCCTCCTTCCCTCCCGGACCCCTGCCATCTCGTCACAGTGCCAGGCTGGGCTCCCCGTGTGGGCAGCAGCTTCCCACTGGCTGTGGTTTACATATATTGGTGTAGATATGTCAGCCCTACTGTTTCAAGTCATCCATCACCCCCAACCCGTGTTCACGTGTCTGTTCTATATGTCTGTGTGTGTGCTCACTTGTGTCTGACTCTTTTGCAACCCCATGGACTGTAGCCTGCCAGGCTTCTCTGTTCATGGGATTTTCCAGGCAAGAATACTGGAATTGGTTGCCATTTTCTACTTCAGGGGATCTTCCCAACCCAGGGATTGAACCTGGGTCTCCCACATTGCAGGCAGATTCTTTACCACTAGCACCACCTCTACAAATCTTACTTAAGGTATGGCTTCTTTCACCTCCAAAACTATACTTTTCCTTCATAGTACATGCACAAGTTTATAATTACTTATTTGTACTGTTATTTGATTGCTCTCTGTCTTGTCTCGCTAAACTGTGGCATTGATAGCTAGCAGAAGGCCTCTGTGTGTGTGTGTGTGTATAATATATGTGCATGAATTATCTTTCTGATTTTCAGAGAATAGAGCACGTCTGTATGTGTCACACATATTTCTTTCCTGTAACAAGGATTTATTATGTCAGAATGGTGACATCTTCAGCTTCTTTTTAATAAAATATAAGCTCTGTTGAAATGGGCATTTCTTATATAAGCAATGACAGAAGATATAGCAGTAAATTATAACATCTCTGTTTGGAAGGGTCAGAGTTCACACATGGATATAATAAAAGGATTAAGAACACTGCTTTTGGATTACCAGTTGCATAAACCCCCAAGACACAGGGTTGGATTCAGGACAAGACTGACTCCTTTAGCAAGTGTCTCAAAGGCAGGCCTGTGTGGTGCTGTTTAAAGGCCATGTCTAGACTGTAGGTGGGCTTCCCTGGTGCCTCAGCTGGTAAAGAATCCTCCTGCAGTGCAGGAGACCTGGGTTCGATCCCTGGGTTGGGAAGATCCCCTGGAGAAGGGAAAGGTTACCCACTCCAGTATTCTGGCCTGGAGAATTCCATGGACTATATAGTCCATGGGGTCGCAGAGAGTCAGACAGACTGAGCTACTTTCACTTTCACTTTCAGACTGTAGGTAGATGTTTATGATGCTGAAAGTAAATTTTGAAACCCGATGAGGATGTTCCCCATGACCTGCAGTATTGACTGTAACAACTCATGTACGTAGGACACACCATGTGTTCCGCAGTCGTGGTCCTTTTTAGGCTTCGTACTTGTTAACTCACATAATCCTCCCGCCCACCCTAGAGGACAGATTTGTTCTCTATTCTTATTTTAGAAATAAGGGAACTGAGGCTTCATGACTAACTCCTACCTCAAGCCACCCATGTCTTAATTAATCATCAGAGCAGAGATTGGGGCACAGGTGGGCTTGTAGTGATAGTATTATGTACTTTCCTGTAAACACGAAGGACTCAACAAGCTTCTCTTTTCCAAAGACGATTTATCATGAGGCTGGGCAGCATACATATGTGTTACTACTACCCTCTTTGTTTTCCTGTACTTTTCACACACTTGTCCAGGTGCGTGTGGCTGTTATATTTTTAAAGGTGTTTTGCTCAGAGATAGGGCTTCCCAGGCGGCATTAGTGGTAAAGAACCCGCCTGTGCAGGAGACATAAGAGACTTGAGTTTGATCCCTGGCTTGGGAAGATCTGGAGGAGGGCATGGCAACCCACTCTAGTATTCTTACCTGGAGAATCCTCATGGACAGAGGAGCCTGGCGGGCTACAGTCCATAGGGTCACGAGGAGTCGGACACGATTGAAGTGACTTAGCACTTACTCAGAAATAGAACATCTACATCGACAAAGAAAATCAGAGACTCAGGACTTTTGAGCAGTTGACTTCTGTGCGGTTTTGGAAACACTCTGAGCTGTGGTGTTGTGAGGAGAGTTCAGGATGAAGGAGGCTCAGGGCTGAGGGAGTCATTTGTCTTATGAAGCTGCTGAACAGGACTACTTTGGAATGTTTGAGATTGTGTTTTCAGAACTGGGACAATCTACTTAGGAGATTCTCTTGTGCCACCACTGGACACAGTCAGAAAAAATACCGTTATGTATCCAGAGTGGGTCTTTGGTTAAACCCATGTTACCTGTGAAAGGATGACTGTCACCACTTACAGGACTTGGGTGAATGAAGACCTGGCCTTGGAGGACTGACCTTCACCATCTGGTGAGCAGTCAGAGCAGAAGGCCTCTCTCCTCCAGATCCCCCAAATTAGTGTCTTCTTCAGGGACTCAGACTTTCTGGGAATCTTCAGATCATGCTATTGAAAATCAAGGGGCTGTTAATGCTTCACAACTGCTCCCAAAAAAGCAGTGTAGATTTTTAATTTGTAAGTGTCATAAGTAGTTATTATCTGTGCTTCATGGCTGGGAGGTTTTAATTTTAATGATTGGACACAACCCAGCCTTGAGGATGTCCTTACCTCTCAGTAAATTAGACAGATCATCCTGGGATTTATTGCCAAGACTCTGCATACTGTCTTTAAATATAGTCTGTGGTGGGGTAACAGTGTTTACAGGATCAGCAGCCCTGGGAGCTGTCATGAGTTGGGTTGATTGATATGAGCTGAGTTTTCTGCCTGAGACCAGACTTTGAGACTCCTGTATTCAAGACGCCTGTGTTTAGCCTCTCCTGTATTAGAATTCCTGTTCTCACACCTCCCTAGGAAGCTTCTTTGCCTACTAGCCAGCAGTTTCTGTAGTATACTCAGCTTACCTGAAAGGAACTCACCGTCAGAATATGAATTCACTTTCTGTCCATTCACATCCCTTAGGCAAGGAAAATCCCTTAGGTATGAGTTATGAGAAATGCTGCCTGGATATTTCTCACAGCTTGTATACCTACTTAAAAAAGATAAATAGTAAAGACATTTCTCAGTTTGAGAATACACTGGACTTCTGCCAGTAATGTTTGATTGTTTGATTTTTGGTAGGAAGTTTTGGAACGTGTGGAGGATATTTAATTAACTCATTTCTTTTAAAACATGCACACATTCACTGAGTGCATGCTCCATTCTAGGCACCTGTGTTTAGGCATTAGTGATTAAAAACCAAAACCAAAACCACAAAACCAAAAAAATCCTACCATAATAAATATGCCATTGTGGGAAAAGGTTATTTGTGTAAGTAAATGATCAATTTAAATTCCAGCAAATAGCCATCTCTAAAAGTAAGTAGGAAATCAGTTGCTACTGGGAAAATTTTTCATGGGTACAGGCTCAATTTTCAAATACTTTTTATGGCCACAAATGTATAGAATAGAATTGTTTCCTGTTTTGTCTCCAGGTGCAAGTCAGGACTTTATTTTCAAAGCTCTTTGGAGAGATGGAGCTTGCTTTGTTTCGGCTGCCTGAAGTCATGCATTCTATCAGCTAATGACAGATTGCGTACAGCTTTGGTTTAACGGTTTGGATGCTGAGTGGATCCTCCCCCCTCCTTCCACTCGCTGTTTCCTTGTCCTCCTCCTGTTCCCGCCTCCATCTTCCCCACCTTCTGACTCTTGCCAGCTCGATGTTTGGGGCATTGAGTGTGTGAAGAGCCCTCTCTCTAGACTGGTTGTGCATCTGTTGCTCGGTTCTGTCTTTGAGGGGCGAGCTTGCGCATCCTCTGGGGACATGGGGTGAGCCTGGTCCTTCTTCCCGCTGTTGTGCAAGGGAAGGCTGTGACTTGGGATGCGGATGAAACCAGGTCAGCATCTTTCTATCTGGGTTTACTTGGTTAAAGAAAATGCCCTTTTACCTCATCCGGACTCACTTAGGCCAACTTAAAACTTTCTCTAAATATTTATCACTGTCTGCAGATTTCTTTCATAGAATAATGCATCAACCAGAAAGAGCTAATGCTTAACCCTCAAACAATTGTTAAGTATACAGGTAAAGATAACACACCCTGCTGTCAGTCACACTGGAAATTGTGGAAACCTATATTTGTTTGGGTTTATCCAAGGGATTTTTATAATTATAATGGGAAACAGCAGAATGTAATCACACAAACCCAGATCATTTGATGATAGCAGTTTCATTGGTTGCTATTTGATAGATGAACAGTATTGAATACATTTTAATCCAATTTGCCTGTGGCTTGATATGGTATTTTTTTGTCACCTAAAAATCATTGGAGGAAAAAAAATCTTTCATTTTCAGGAAAATTTTCTGTCATATTTCTCAGAGAAGCCTGTATTTTCCTCACTTGTAAAAAATGTATGCTTTAAAATGTATCAACATATTAAACAAAATTGGTGCTCAAAAATATATTCTGAATAATGAATGAGTCTAGAAAATTTGTTCAAGGTATATGGCTGAATTTGGGTAATTTAAGCACAAAAGGAACCCTACTGTAAAAAATAAATCAAATATTGTTAGAAATGATGTACCTGTATATTTGACTGATCCTTTGCTTTTAATGAGAAAAACACTTGGAAGTTGCAAGATGAGAAAGTGAAGGACAGAGAATTATAAGGTGATATTACCTGGATTAAGGACGTTGTTAATGGGATCTGAATAGTAACTCACATCCCAAATTTTCCTACATTTGTTGGTCACCCTCTGTGATTCTGGTTAGCTGATGAAAACACATTTTCTTCCCTCAGAGATCAGGTACATCTGAGGGATTGTTGTTATCACATCTGTGCTTTCTGGAGGCCAAAATGTTCGGCAGAATAGAGTCTGAACAAACCTAAATTTACCTTTAAGTTAGAAGAAAAGCAGTGCTGAGAATTGAGACATTTCTCTCAAAATGTCTACTGGCTCCAGTGGCCAAGTTGCTGGAGAGTAATTTTTTGGATATTTACTTCTTTTGCACTGTAAATTCTCTGTAAATTGGAGGAAACCAATTATCAATGAAATGTTTGTAATATCCTCAGTTAGCTTTTACTCCTAAAAGGGAAGAATTTGAAGAATGGGCTACAGAAAGAATTGAGTTGGGTCCAGAGATATTAGGTCCTAGACGTATGTAGCCTCCTGGAGCCTCTGCTCGGATGTAACTTCAGGATGCCTCACGTGGTCACTGCATACCCTTGCATCCTGCCCCTCCTCCTACATCCCCACTTGTCCCTTCAGCCTGATCTCATAATAAATTATAAAATTTGCATATATATTATGTAAACATAATAATTTATACATATTGTAATAATATATGACCATAATAATGTATGCTTATTGTTTGTTTCCACCAGCTAAAGTGTAAACTTTAGGAGGGCAGGGATCTTTATGTTTCATTCATTGATATATTAAACATGCTCAGAAGAGTGCTTGGAGCAGAATAGGTATTCAGTTATTTGTGGCAAGACTTCTCCCCCAGGGGAAAAAAAGAATAATTAAAGGGTGCTTTCTGAGACGAAAGCAAATAAGGAATACTAAGCTTATTGAATAATTTATTGGAATTCATTGTGAAATTTTTGAGAAGGTGATTATTTCCTTTCATGTACTGCTCTTTATACTTTAGGCTCCCTCCAGGGAGCATGTTGGGCTGATTATTCCAGGAAGTAAAGCTTAAAAGATAAGGGCGCTTATTTTATTAAAGCAAGAGAAAGAAGAAAGAAGAGGGATGCATTGACTCATGGTTAGGGGATTTCTAAGGAAATGGCCATTTCTCTGCTTTATGCAGAAGAATTTTGTATTCTGTTTAACAGTTATGAATTGATGACTTTTTGAAAATCTAAGTGCATTACAAAAATTTATGTTGTTTGATTTATTCCAGTTGGAAGAAAAAAAAAATAGGGCATAGTGAGAGCATGAGTAAATTTGTTCTTTATTATATATTTAATTTAAAAATTTTTATATTTTATTAGAATACCCTAAATCAGAGTCTTCAGAATTCCAGTGTGTTGACCAATGCTGTTTCATAATAAAATGTTAGTTGTAAAATGAGAAAAATTAGACTCTATATATCCTGCAAATCAACAATTCCATTTCTAGGAATTTATTCTAGAATAAATTAGAATTCAATTTAATTCTAAACCTAGAATTTTTACAGAGAAATAGAAGTATTAGCTACAAAGATACTGATTGCAAGATTTTGTTTAGACTTGTGAAAAAAAGGTATTTAATATCAACTAAAACTTGAACATGCCTAACCAATGCAATTTTATGTAGTCGAGGTATAGAAATATATTTATTGACATGAAAGGATGTTCATCAAATAGTGAGTCAAAAAGGAGGTTTAAGAACTGTATGATCTGGTATGTGTTATATACAGTTATTTTCAAGCATAAGCAACTTGAATATAATATTTGCAGTGAGTGAGTGAGTGATAGTTCCTCAGGTGTGTGCAGCTCCGTGACCCCATAGACTGTAGCCCACCGGGCTCCTTTGTCCATGGGATTCCCCAGGCAAGAACACGGGAGTGGGTTGCCATTTCCTTTTTCGGTATTGGCAATGTAGACACATAATGCTTCAGGAGCTTAGAACATACTTTTGTATTCTCTCTACAGCTGTGGAAGCAGGGTTATATTATTGCTTCCATTTTAGAAGAGAGAGGTTTGAAAAAATTTATTATATTGAAGTATAGTTGAGTTCAGAGAAGGCAATGGCACCCCACTCCAGTACTCTTGCCCGGAAAATCACATGGACAGAGGAGCCTGGTGGGCTGCAGTCCATGGGGTCGCTATGAGTCGGACACGACTGAGCGACTTCACTTTCACTTTTCACTTCCATGCATTGGAGAAGGAAATGGCAACCCACTCCAGTGTTCTTGCCTGGAGAATCCCAGGGACGGGGGAGCCTGGTGGGCTGCC
Organism: Muntiacus reevesi; assembly: GCF_963930625.1. Taxonomy (NCBI): domain Eukaryota; kingdom Metazoa; phylum Chordata; class Mammalia; order Artiodactyla; family Cervidae; genus Muntiacus; species Muntiacus reevesi. The sequence continues at coordinate 29,461,126 of NC_089261.1, forward strand.
GTCTATGGAGTCGCACAGAGTCGGACACGACTGAAGTGACTTAGCAGCATAGTTGAGTTATAATGTTGTGTTAATTTCTTCTACACATCAAGAGTGATTCAGTTAGATATATATAATTTCCATTCTGGTTTGTCACAAGCTAATTTTTTTTTCATTTATTTTTATTAGTTGGAGGCTAATTACTTTACAGTATTGAAGTGGTTTTGTCATACATTGACATGAATCAGCCATGGATTTACATGTATTCCCCATCCTGCTCCCCCCTCCCACCTCCCACTCCACCCAATTCCTCTGGGTCTTCCCAGTGCACCAGGCCCGAGCACTTGTCTCATGCATCCAACCTGGGCTGGTGATCTGTTTCACTATAGATAATATACATGTTTTGATGATGTTCTCTTGAAACATCCCACCCTCACCTTCTCCCACAGAGTCCAAAAGTCTGTCCTGTACATCTGTGTCTCTTTTTCTGTTTTGCATATGGAGTTATCATTACCATCTTTCTAAATTCCATATATATGTGTTAGTATGCTGTACTGTTCTTTATCTTTCTGGCTTATTGAGTACAGTTGCCTGTGCTGTACCATAGGACCTTGTTGTTTATCCATTCTGTGTAAAATAGTTTGCATCTGCTAATCCCAAACTCCTACTCCATTCCTCCCTGGAGAGAGATGCTCACGTGCTTTCTGTGATTTGTCCAAGTTCATCCGACAGGTGAATCCTGGGCTCTGAAATTCACCTCTCTGTGCCCACCAAAATCATGCATTTCCCCCTCCATGTACTGTTATGTGGAACTGCAGGTGTATACAGGGTCCGCTCTGCAGAACACACAGTGTCTGGGGGAATCTCCATCCTACCTGGACATCAGCTGTCCTATGTTTGGGGCACACACCATGTCATGGCCACAGACCGCTGTTGTGACAGCCCTGCTTGGAGGAGGAGAAGGCAGTGAGGCTGCGAGGTGTCATGGAGGAGCCATCCCAGCCTCTGAGGTGACAATTCACCCAGTTTCCTTCTGGAGCTTCAGGGGCTGAGACCACTGGGTTGGGAATCAGAGGTGCAGATGCATGCTCCGCCGGTGTTTGTGCGTCTCACCCAGACAAGGTGTTTGACACCTCAGGACACTGAACAATGAATTTTTCCTCCTCTTTAGATGCTGGTTTGAGAAAAATGGGCTTCCCTGGTGACTTAAAATGTAAAGAATCCTCCTGCAATGCTGAAGACCCGGGTTTGATCCCTGGGTCGGGAAGATCCCATGGAGTAGGAAATGGGAATCCACTCCCCTGTCCTTGCCTGGAGAATCCCATGGACAGAGGAGCCTGGTGGGCTACAGTCTATGGGATTGCAAAGGGTCAAACATGACTGAGTGACTAACACTTCATGTGAGAAAAATAATCCCAATCCTATCAAAATAAATATATAATCATGACCACTATTCAAATGATAATTCTGATTTCCTTTCACTAACCCCATGTGCATTTTGAGCTGCTGCATTTATTATGCGATGGATGTAATGGAAGATATTATCTCTCCACCGGGCACCTCAGACTCACATGTTTAATACAAAGCTCTGGATCTTATCTCTTGGTCTGCATCCCACTGTCTGTCCCAGTTCAGCTCCTGGTGACTGCAACCTTCAGCTGCTCTGGCCAAAGCCTGTGTCCTCTGGTGTCCTTCCCTTTCGTCCTGTGTCCAGTTCATCAGGAACGTGTGGAACCTGTCTTCAGATTCACTGGGGTCGGGGCCACTTGCTCCCTGCACTGCTTTCACCCTGAGTCCCGTCATCAGTCTTCCTCACCTGAATGTCCCCGTGGCCTCCTAGCTGGTGTCCTCTGTCGCTGCTCTGCTCTTGCTCTGTCCTTTCTCTGACCTTGCTATGACCTTGCTATTACATTGCTATGACCTTGTTTTGACCTTACTGTGTCTTGCACTGACCTTGCTATGACCTTGCTCCATCTCCGATGTGATCTTGCCCTGTCCTTCTCTGACCTTGTTATGACATTGCTCTGACCTTGCTCTGTCCTTGTTCTGACCTTGCTCCATTTTATACGCCTTCAACCCACGCCCAGTGCAGCTGGAGGGTCCATCCCCTCATTGAGGCCTCTGTGGTTCCCCCCACACCCTGCCAGCGCTTTGCACCTGCGAGCCTACCTGGCCTCTCAGGGCTCCCTGCAGAGATGCTTCACACCTGTCTCCACTGCCAGCTTCTCCATGATGCTTCTGGTTTTGTGCTTGAGCCCCCCCCCGCCCCCCACCACCTTGCCCAGCTTTACTTTTCTCCAAACTGATTACCATTATCTATCATCTGTCTGTCTGTCTATCATCTATCCATCTATCATCTGTGTATCTGTCCATCTACAGTTCAGGATCTCAAAGAGTCAGACACAACTGAGCAACTGAACTGAACTGGACCTCTCTATCTATCTAATATATATCTTAGCTTTATGCTTCTTCTGTCCCCTGTTCTAGAATACATTTGTCCCAAGAACTCCCTACTTTATCCCACTAAAGTGTGAATCTCTAGGGCCTCTAACTGTGCCTGGGACACCTAGGGACCCAACACATGTTTGCTTACCATTTACTTAATCAAAAGCTACTTCTTGATTATACTCATTATCAGGTATAGTGTTGGGCATTAGAATACTATATGAATGTTATTCTTGTTAAAATTACTCAAATAAATCATTTTTAATTTGGGGAGGGAGATATGAAATAAGATTTTTTTGATAGGTATGTGTCATTGATTTAAAAAAATTTGCCAAACGTGAATTCTCTTTCAAATAAAAAGTCATTTTTATATGATCCTTGTAGGTGTAGTATCTGTTCTTTCCTTTCAACTTTTCACCCTGTCTGCCTTGTTTTTGTTTTCTAGAAAAGAGGCACAATTAGATGAAGAAGGACAGTTTCTTGTCCGAATAATTTATGATGATTCTAAAACATATGATTTGGTTGCTGCTGCAAGCAAGGTCCTCAGTAAGTTAAATGTGACTTTCTTTTTTTGGCTAAGCTGCACATCGATGTCCAAGGGCATGCATGGTCCAAGGTTACATTGTATAGTTGCACAGGTTGTGCACTGCACAACCCTGATGGGAGGACAGTCATATATAGTATTAGGCTCAGGCTACACTAAGTCATGTTATTCTTTTTACAAACTCTTTAGAGAATAGAGGAGCTCTCTGCCCCTCCCCATAAAAAGCCATGCATCGAGGAAGCAAAAAATTATTGATACTTAATGTAATAAATTAATGATGTAATAATAACTTAATGTTGCCGTGTCAACATCACAGTAATTACAAAAATGTAATATGTAGAAAATCTTATCTCCAAATCTCTTTTGTAATCACTAATTTTGTTAGGTAATGGTAAAAGAAACAAGAAACTGAAAGCTACATGAGACAAAACTGATGCAAAGAAGGCAAAGTCAAAAAAAAGCTTCATTGGAAAAAAAGTTGTTCTCAAAGTAGTATCTCTTATCATTGTAGTACTTAATTTATAGTGAGACTATAGTTTGCATAGACTAGATGGATGCTTTTTACTTTGTCAAATACAGCTAGAAGAGAAAATGCTACCTTTTGTAAAATACAAGAATTACCATAAAAGTATGGTAAATTGTTAATAATAATAAGAAAAATATCCAGCATCACTAGTAATCAAAATTGACACAAATATGAAATAATTTTTATATAAATTTGACAGCAAATTAAAAATCTAGTGTAGTCAAGGGTAGAGTTAAAGGGGAAATCATACACATTTAAAATCTGATGGGAAAATAAACTGTTTTGGAGAATAATTTTGCATCATCAGTCAAAGTCTGTTTAAAAATGTTCAAATTTTAGATATATTTAGGAAATTTTCATAAAGAAGTAATTAGATTTATTTGCATTAAGATGTATGTGTATTTTCATTTCAGAGTTACTTATATTATCAAAAGTTGGAAAAGCCTGCATTTTGAGCAAGTGGGCATTGGTGAAATGAATTGTTGCATAGCTGTATTAAACAAGACTGATTAAAACTGATATTAAGAAAAATTTTAATTTTAGGAAATAACAGTAATTGAATATTAAGAAAAAGGCAGGATCTTAGGCTATATATTATTTGTAACCTGGTTATTAAATATGCATGTTTTTATAAAGAAAAATGATTTTGCACCCAAATATCTGCCTTGTGGCTCAGATAGTAAAGAATCTGCTTGCCAATGTGGAAGACTTGGGTTCAATCCCTAGGTTGGAAAGATACGCTGGAGAAGAGAATGGCTTCACATTCCAAAGTTCTTGCCTGGAGAAGTCCATGGACAGAGGAGCCTGGCAGGCTAAGGTCCATGGGGTCACAAAAAGATACAGCTGGCAACTAACACTTTCACTTTCACTTTTCATCTTCATGTGCATTCTTGATGACTTTAAAGATCTTTCTCTTATTTTTCAGAAAAAGTAAGTTATACCTTACATATAAGTTTGAAAAAGCTCAAAGTTTTGTCACAGAACCTGAGAAACTGGTTGCTTTGCTTTTAAGTACAGATTTAAACTGTTAACGTGTCAATATGCTGTCTTCTCAGATTTCATTGTATTTTCCTGGCCAGATATTTTTCCTATGATCTGTTCATTGTGCAAAGAAATTGAGGATATTTAACATTTTTGTCATGCACTTATCTTTATTCCTGCCTTTAGTGATTTTCTACCTCTAATACATTTTGTTTCTGTTGTTGCCTCTCAAATCTATAAACTAGATCTCAATGCTGGAGAAATCCTCCAAATGTTTGGGAAGATGTTCTTCGTCTTCTGTCAAGAATCTGGTTATGATACAATCCTGCGGGTCCTGGGATCTAATGTCAGAGAATTTCTGCAGGTGAGCAGTTTGAGGTCCTGGTCCAAAAGTTCTGATTTTCTTCTTCTCTCACGTGGGCTCTAGAATCTGTTTGTTCAGTTGGCTGGATTAGTGTCTAGCTGCTGAAATGAAATCATAGGGACATTTTCCCTAATTCACATAAAATAATAAGTATTAGATGGTCTTGAGTACATTTTAGCATTTTTCCTTCATATTTTTCCTTTAATTTTTGGTTCTGACACTAGACATTCAAGTTCTAAGCTAGTGGTCTCTGAAAGTCTCAACGTGTTGTGATCCATTCAACTGCCTTTTAAAAAATAAGTCTTTGTGCTAGTAGCTGTGCTTGTATGTATATAACCTGGGCTTGTTTTCTATTTCTAAGTCATTCTGACTTTAAGTATTTAAATAATTCATCAGTATCTGTAAAGTTCTACCTGAAGCTCATTGTTTCAGGGAAAGAGCCTGTCATCAAAACAGGTTTAAGAATCATTGCTCTGAGTTACATATTAGTTAATTTACTCTGGACAGGAAAATAGGAACTCTTCCAGAGTTAGTCTCAGGTGAAGTCAAGATAAATAATGTCACCAAAGGCTTTTGTTTTCTTGTTAAAACTACTTAATTTTTTTCTTTTTACTAGTGAAGGACGCATCAGGTGGGAGGCTATTTTGGGATCAACTGTCCTATTTTAAGCACAGGCATTTTTGAGACTCGCCTCTTAAAATGTGCTAACATTGAACATTATGTGGTTGTTTGTAAAGAATATTTCTAAACTGGCCGCTGAGAGCAGCCAGATCTTGCTGGAAAATGATGTCAGTGCAAGACCAGCTGAACTGGAGCCCAGCTTGGAGGGAATGTAAACGACTTTCAGTCCAGCTGCGTTATTGATTTAACAGCCAAAATAAGAACTTGAGTGTTTAATCAAAATGTCTGTTGTTTACATAGTGACATTTTTCTTATAAACTTAAAACAGCATTAAATCAAGATGGAAACCGGTTTCCAGTCTCTGCCATGGATTTACCAAACTACTGGTGTCCAAAAAAACTGCCACTTCCAAATGAAGTCGCTGCCAGGAGATACTTATATTAACTGTTAACAGGCTGTATTTAAATGAATTATTTTACATGGATTAAAGTTTGAGATTTAAAAATATTTTGAGATTGGGGGGTTAGAACGCATTCCCATTTTTAATATTTCTGTTGACTCCTGGTCACTTTCTCAACTAAGTTGCAGTTGCAGTTCCTTTCTCTTAATTTTATCTTTCTCTCTCAATGGTCACATCTATGTTGACAAAACAATCATGCAAATAGTTTACTTTTACCTTTACTCACTGTGACTGTCTGCTAAGTGTCCAGTGGCTCAGTTGAGGACTGGAGACTCCTGGTGGTTTCTCCTGGTTCTAGAGCTGTCCTGCCTGCAGGCTCGCCTCTATGTGACTAGGGTAAAATGCACACTGGCCTTCAAAGAGAATGCAGGTGACTCGGGCCTGTTTCATAATGATTACATGGTATATGATAACGTTTTGGGAATACTGAGTTATATAAAAATGTATCATAAACATCAATTTCACCTGGTTCTTTTCCCTTTTTTAAATGTGGCTACTAGAAAATTTAACATATATGACTGATGTTTGTGACTTGCTTTAATGGCTCCTAAGTCTTTTATTTTCACTGCACAGCATTGTTTTAAATAGTTCTGAGTCCATTTTCATCAAAGTCAATAGGCAGTTTTAAGATTGCACACAATTTTATTTTATTACTATTTTTATTTTTTTAGTGCAGGTATGAACAGTAAGGAAACTGTAAAGTTAGAATACTATAAAGTTTTCATCAATATTGTTTATGTTTGAATTTCTTCCTGGTTTTGAAGTTGAATATCTTGATGGCAAACTGGTTGTGTTAGCATATTGCTTTCCTGAAAAGTAGATATTTATGGTATGAGTAGGCTAATTTCAAATAAATTAAATGGACTTTTAAAAAAAAGTACCTATGAAATAAAGCAACTGATTTTCATAAAGTTTTTTAAGATTCTAGTTCACATATAAAAATTGACACTTTTCATTACAGAAAATAATAAAACATAATTTATGGTAGACATCAATCCTTTGTAAAAGAGTAGGATAAACTAGGCCTTATTTTAAAGATATTTAAAACATTTTTTTGAGTCTTTCAACACTTGACTTTAACTAATCATTGAATCCTTAGAATCTGTTTCCTAAACACTGAATTTTTCAGAATCCTACCACTTGTCTTCATTTCCCCTAGCCTTCCGTGGGACATTCCACCATTCTCTACAGAATGCATAGGTTTCCTCATCTCTCTGCATGACTCCATCTCCTCGCCTTTCTGTAACTAGTGGTTTTTCTTAAAAGCAAATATATCTCATTCCATCATTGACTTGCTTAAACCCTTCAGTGATTCCCAGTTGCTCCTTGGAAATGTAAAAAGCAATTAAAATAATTGAAACTACTTACACCCCCATCTACCTCTCTTCCTCTCCTGCAGCTCAGCCAAACAGAATTTCTTTCAGACTATATTTTTTTCTAACTAGCTTTCTCCATCTTCTGAGCTTTTGCACCTGCTCTTCCATTTGTCTGGACAGTCTTCCTGCGCCTTTTCACCTAGATTGACCTTCTTCCTTCTGCTGGTCAAATTACTTCTTCCAGGAAGGTTCCACTCCTCTGTTAAGTCTCTACCCTGTTGGAGTCAGGGAATTGACATTTCTCATGTTTTCATAGTGTGTGTATCTCCCTACCCACAGGAGTTCTCACTGTAGATCATTTCCTGTTTGGGACTGCAATGTAAATCCCATGAGGCTGGGAGTTGTGTGTAGTCCCTTAATGATAGTATCATCACAGATACTATCTGGGAATGAAAAAACATATTTTAAAAATGAATAGTTGCTGTTCATATAAAAATAGGAAGCATATACCCCAATATCTCAAGATTAATTCTATTAAGGGTAAAAAAAATTCATTTTGAGTGGGACTATATAGCTTTACTAAGAGATTCATTATAGATTGAAATATAGAAGAGTAGACATGCTCTAGACCAATTTCCTTTTCATATGGACATGGCAAATTACTGTTTGTTAATAAATATGCAACTAACATTACTTATGTCTATTGAAATTTTCAAAATGTTTACCCTGACATTTCCATCTGAAGCTCTCAGGTAGCAATAAAATAGCTACTGAAATTCCAGCACGGGAGGCCACTGGCCATGCCTTGGGCCAGGCACCTCTGTTCACTTGCGTCCTTCTGAAGGGTACTTCCTTGGGGTTGTCCCAGCCTCTCAGTTGGATACATTATTAAGAATTACTGTATTAAAATACATATCTTTTGCTTTTCTCGAAATAATTTTTGTGTTTTCTGAGTACCAGGCACAGTATATAGCAGGCGATCAATAGTCTTTGAATGATAGAATTAGTTAATTCTGAGTTATATGTATATATTTTTTATTTGGCCATTAATAGGCTATTTTATCTGGTTAATAATGCCATTCCTTTATAAAAATTTTATAATCAAGGATATGCTGTGTAGATAGTATCTGTAGTTCAGTTCCAGAAAAATATTTGTTTCACACTTAGCTTTTGTCATTTCCTTTGATTCGTGTATTTAAACAATTTGACAATTTAAACAGCTTAAATAATGGACAATTCTCCTTTGAAAGATTTTGCTGCCAATATAAAATTCCTGGTTCTGTTTACCCAATCTCCCTGTGTTTTCAAAGTCAATTTAAGAATTTTTACATCATGTCTATTAACTTTCACAAAAAATAGCTGAAAATTCTAAGTAGGTAAAGTAATAAAATATAAGAAACATTTTTAAAGGAAGCTTTTTAGAAAATTACTCTTCTCTAGACATTACACAGTTTGGAATTGATTTTTCCTAAATGTCTGTGAGACCATCAGTTTGTGGACTGCTTATAAAAGTAGATAATCCTTGCAATTAATTATTATCCTTTTCCTAACTTAGTAACCAGAAATATGATTTATTATAAAAAGATAAACATAAGAAGACATTTTGATTTAGATTTTTGGATTTTATAGATTTTTTCCTGGATTTCTTGTCTTAAAGGTTAGACTGTATTTCACAAGAATTTTTTTCTCTATTTTACCACTTTCCTATTCTTGAATTAGGAATAAAATGTGGTTTCTTGTTGCTGCTGTAGTAAATTTCTATGTGAAACTTCTAGTGTATTGATTAAATAGTGCAGAAAATATATCAGATTTGAAAGCTCAATAAAACTGCTGGTAAGGAATGTCCAGTCTGATGGTATTCCACCCTAATCCACGTTCACCTTGACTTTTGATATCCTATTGCATTATTGCAGGTGTCTTTTTCAAAAATTGCTGCAATATGATTGTACTTCTCCCCCATGACAAGTTAGAGCTCCCCCATGTCCCCCATGACAAGGTAGAGCTCCCATCCCTTGGATCTGGGGTGACTTTAGTGATTGTTTGATCAGAAGAGTGTAGCAGAAGAAACATTCTTAATACTTCCTAGGCTCGTTCATAAGAACTCTTCAAATTTTCGTGAGTATCTTGAAGCACTTGCTCTTGGGATGTTCCCTGGAGGTACCCACCATGAAATGAGATGCTTCAACCACAGCAGCGGTGCTGCTGACTGAGCCCTCCGGTGTCTGGGTGACCCATCCTGGGAATCAGCCTGGTGGAGCATTATGGTGACTCCATGGCAAATTTCCCTGTCACCCCACTCTGAGAACTTCCCAGATAACCCACAAAAACATGAGAATAATATCATTGTATTAAGCTAATAAGTCTGAGGTGCTTTGATATATAGATAATTGGAACAGTATTCTGTGTGCTATTTTCCCTTTTATTTTTTGTGTCTGTGTTAGTAGGTATATGTACGTATGTACACATAATTACAGAGAAGTTGAGCTTTGATTAATCTGGGTTTGAAAAGAAAAGATTGCATATGGTCTCTGGGACTGGAATCTATGAGTCAGTTCATAGCTGGGCTACTGATCCACTTTCAGTGGTGTTATGTTATTATCATGTAATATATTCTTTACCTCCCCAGTAATTTTACAGATATAAAATGAAACCTAGATGAGCGTGGAAAGCTGTCAGGTTGACTACTGAAAAATAAAGGAGTCATATATAATCTTAGAGGCCAGTTAGGATTTAAATTATGAACCTGCTTAAATAGAAATAGGAATCTCAGTAGAAAAGCAAGCAAATACTCTCTAATCATTAGCTGGAAACCTCAGCTTCTTCCACTTTTACTGTGGGTTTGGGGCTGTTTCACTCACTCTCCCAGTTCATATATGTCAGAGTCTTCTGCCAGGGCCTGTGTTCAGCCTGTAATGGGATTTCCTTAAATCTGTGTTGGCTCTAGGTTTTGGCTTCTAACAGACAACACTGTAATTTGGCCAGCCTGCCAGGAGCAATCTGGGATTGATGGCCCATCTAAAATTCTTAAATGTTTGTGCAAAGTGTTATTTTGGGAAAGCTGAGGTTTTTTCCTGAACAGCTGTGAAATTCTAATACTTCCCTAAATTATTTATAATATCTTTTAGAAAAAAATGCACCATTCATTTTATTTTTAACTTTTGAATTTCAAAAGGAACTTTTCTCAACATCCAAATGCCAATTTCTGTAATCTGCATCTACTTGAAGAAAATGCACAATGTGAGAGCCACAAGTTGAGTTTAATTGGTGTCTTACTGAGGACTATGGCTGGGGAGACAGCATTTCAGGAGCCTCTGAGAAACTATCCCAAAAACATGAGGGTGGAGGTCAGTGTGTGTGTGGTGTTGGCAGAGAGGGGCGTGCAGTCAAGCACACATCTCTGTACAAAGCTGCTGCTGGTCACAAAGAGCAAGTACCATAGTTAATGTTTTTAGTGCTTATCTAAGTGTGGAAGATGCAAGAAGCCAGGTTCATGAAAATTTTCTCCTGAAAATATCTGAGGGCCTGTTCTAGCAGTTCCCCTCATCCTTCATCCTCACCCTGACTTCTTTCCTGGTGTATTTAAGGTCAGTGGCTATAGGGCTCAGGGACTAAATTCTTATAGAACATGGTGGCAAGTGACATTCCTTAGTTGGCACATGAAATTTTAAAATTTGATAAGTTAGAATTTTTAAAGGAAGATAATATTTTAGAATTTTAAGAATTTTTCTTTGAATAATGTATATGTTTTCACAGTTTTGCAAAATACAGTCAAATGAATATAAATGAAATTTTTTTTAAAACATGAATTTAAAAGCAGTATAATGTGAAATGGTTTACACAGGTAATTTTAGACTATTTTCAGTTTTTTCTTTAATTACAATTTCTCTTGAGATGATGGTAATAATAGTTAGTTTTAAAAATACCATTTAAATAATTCTAGTGACTCAAGTATAATTTCTTTTTAAATAAATCCTTGTGCTAAGTTGATTCAGTCATGTCAGACTCTGTGAACCCACAGACTGTAGCCCACCATGCCCCATGGAATTTTCCCAGCATGAATACTGGAGTGGGTTGCCTTGCCCTCCTCCAGGGGATCTTCCCGACCCAGGGATCAAACCTGCGACTCTTACGCCTCTGGTACTGGCGGGTGAATTCTTTACCACTGGTGCCTCCTTTACATTATTTATTTTAGAAAAGAGTCCCTGTATCTTTTCAGTTGGAAAGCTACTTCTCAAGGAGTTGCTTGAAGCAGAAAAGACAAAAGTATCATTAAACTTTGACTCTTACTCGTTCTGACCTCATACCACTCACACCCTGACCTTGGCGTTTCCCACTATGTGGGGGTGAGTTTCTGCTTTACCTAGGTCCTGCTTGTTTCAGTTTTTCACATTAAAATTCTGACATGACATCTTTCTTAAAAACTTAAAAAATGATTTTCAAATTGCATGACTCTCACAAGTAAATACTTGTTGGTCTTGCTTTTCAGAAGTGTGAGGAATCAAAAGAAAGGAAATACTGTGCCTCCTCCCTTTCCTTAAGTGCAGAGAGATTTGCAATGATTGATGTTTAATGCTTTTTCCTGGTATAAACTTCAGTAATGCTCTCAAATAACACAGATGGCTCGCTTCTCTCCATCCACTAGAATAAAGATTCATTTTTAAAAATTGATTAATTTTGGGAGGGGCTGTGCTGCTTGGCTTGTGGATCTGTTTCCTGACCAGGGATTCAACCTGGGGCCACAGCAGTTAAAGCCTGGAATCCTAACCGCTAGGCTGAGCCTAATCACCCCTAAGGGACCTCCTTAGAATAAGGATTCTTTAAAAAAAGTTATTTGCTTATTTATTTTTATCTCTGGCTGTTACTGCACCGGCTTTTTTAGTTGTGGCAAGCAGGGGCTACTCTTCTGTTGCGGTGGTGGGCTTCTCATTTCAGTGGCTTCTCTTGCCCCACAGCACCGCCTCTACAGGGCTTGCGGGCTTCAGTAGGTGTGGCTCACGGGCTTAGTTGCAAGTGGAATCTTCCCGGAACAGGAATTGAACCCTCTCTCCTGCAGTAGCAGGCGGATTCTTAACCCCTGGACCACCAGGGAAATCCTAAAGGTTTCTGAAGACTGAAAAATCTCTTTCTCAAAACTTTTAAGGCAAGGCCTTACTACACTTGCTTATGCTCATCATTTAGGAATTTTTAATTAGATACCCTGGAAGCAGGGGAATGAGGTATTTAATTCTCAGAAACTTTCCTCTGTACTTATATGTGTGTGTATACACACACACACACAGACACACACAGACACACACAGACACACACAGACACACACACACACACACCCACATATATATAATGCTTATGTTTGCCATATTAGAAAGAGAAAATTTGCATTTATTTTGAAACATTCCAAAATCTTTAAAAATATGAATCTTTGGAGTATTTCTCAAAGGACTACTAAATCTCTTTTGTGTCCTAAATCTGTGGTGTGTACTAAATGTAGAACTTGTTTCCTAGGATGCTAGCATTGGTTTTTCCTCTATAAATGACAAAGCTAGGAGACTTAGAGTAGCAGAATTCCTGAGAAACAGTTCTTTCATCTTGCATGTAGAAAAAATGATAAAATGATATCAGAACATTAAGAGAAATGGAATGAAAACCTCAGGCCAGTCTTTTAATATATTGAGGCAAAATAAATGAACAAAACTCCTCTTTATTCCCTTCCTGTTTTCTAGTGTCGTAAGCTAAGAAGAATGATGTGAAGGCATATTTGAGGTTGGCTTTACTGTTTCCTGGGAATCTACTTGTGCTGAAATACATGTGTTGCCATTCAGCTCTTTTCTTTGTATACCCACCTCCGTGGGTATATTTAGAAATTAAAGAATACCAGTTTCAGTATGAACTCTTGTTCTTCAGAATATATTGCTATAACCATGTGGATGAATAATTAGCTTTGTATGGATGGTATTATAAAGTGTAGACAGACAAGGTTTTTCTCTTGGCTATTTTGAGTGTCTTTTCTGTGACTTTTGAGGTTGCTGCAAACAATTGGAGTCTGTGAAGAAAGCACATTTTTGGCAATACTAATGTACTCAGTTGGAAATAATTTAATTTTTAATCATGAATTCTTTTTTTCACAATAGACAGGCAGTGGTAATAGCTTTAATTTTGAGAGATTAAAACTCCGAAAAGGAAGCTGTAACTAAAGAAATCCCAAGAGTATTTTTATGGTTAGATACTATCTAAAGAAAATCAATATTACATTAAGTGGTGTTAAATCTTTTATGCTCCAAGAAAGCACTTTAGTTGTCCATTTAATTAAGAGCAAATTCAACAAAACAGTCAGTCTCTGGAGAATTGGTTACCACAAAGACTTAAAAGATTAACATTTGACTTCGTGCGTTTTGGTTTCCCACTTGCTTTGAATTGATAAATTTAAGCAATGTTTTATTATTGATACCTCAGTACCATCAATAACTTTATTTAAAGTAAATGTTAAATTAAAAAGGCTTTATGTAATTAAATTATTTAAATTAAAATGGCTCCACATTTAGGGAGCAGTGCCTGTCCCTACATGACTCCTGACCTGTGTTCTGGGCTGTTCTGACCCATCTCTCACTTTCTTTAGCATCAGTGATGCAGAGAAAGTAAATGGTACCATGGTTACCACCTCCTGCCATCTGCTTAGCTGCACATATAAATGTGCACATAGTATATGACAGAAGATGAAAATAGATAAGTGTGAAAATGATATGGGCATACTGACCTAAGATACACTGTATTTGAATATTTCATAGAAGAAAAAGTAGAAAAGAATTAAAATGTATATTTCAAGTTAGTGTTTGACTCATTAAAATTTTTTTTCTGTAAAATGAGTCACAGTCCAGTACCTGGGCCTGACTACATTAGGAAATTTCTTAAGGAACAAGAACAACAGCTTAATTTAGCAGCAACAAACTGAATTTTGACTTTGTGGGAAACAGAGATATGTATAAAACCCTTCTGGTGATTTCCTTTCTCACCAGATTTTCTCTGACAGCATTTTCTGCAGCATCAGCAGAGCGGTGAGGGGTCTGGCAGGGTTATGAAGAGCAGGCCTCACGTCTTCCCTTCCCAGGAAAGGATTCCCAGGGGAAGAACTTGTCATAGGAAAACCCGCCGTGTTACTTACTAAGTGGCTTGAGGCTTCTGTAAACTGACCATCCTCAGCGCCTGCCACGTGGAGTTCCTTTCCCATGGCAACGGCAGCCTCTGGAGGAGTCAGGACCACTTGCTATTTGAGTTAAGAATTGGCCTGGCTTAATTAGAAGAGGTGTAAATTGAGAGAAGAAAACAAGAGCTTAGCACTAAGCATGAATGCATTTCAAAAAGAAACCAGGGTCACCAGTTGAGGAGACAAGATGTTTATCTGAGTCAGAATGCCAGTCTCTGAGGCCTCAGCTCTCACCTATGCTCTGCGTCTTTGGCCCCGGCTTCATTCTGAGGTGTTGCTCCCTTTCATGCACCCAAAGCCACTCTGAACATTGTTGGGTGATTTAAACCATGAACTGCTTACAGTCAAGGTCTGTATCGTGCGGATCTGATCCAGCTCTGTACCCTGCCCCCGCCTGCACCGCACACCCTGCGAGACATGCGTGCACATGCTTTATACAGTGGGCGTGTGGTGCACGTACAATGCACATACAGCGAGTAGATGGCATGAGCACGTGGCGGGGGCCAGGCTGCAGTGCCCTGATGGAGTCACCTTGTTCCACACTCGCTCCACCTCCTTTCTGATGCCTTACTGGATCCTGTTTCCCTAAACTGACCCCCTTGAGATGTTTTGAATGCAAACCATCCTTCATTTGAGCCCATCTCCAGCACCTCCTTTTCAGATGTGCTCCTTTTTATACCCCAAGAACACCATGCATGTGTGCATGCTAAGTCACTGCAGTTGCATCTGACTCTTTGTGACCTATGGACTGTAGCCCACCAGGCTCCTCTGTCCATGGGATTCTCCAGGCAAGAACACTGCAGTGGGTTGCCATGCCCCTCCTCCAGGGGATCTAACCCCCCAGGGATCGAACCTGAGTCTCTTATGTCTCCTGCATTGGCAGGCAGGTTCTTTACCAGTTGTGCCACCAGGGATACATCCCCAAGAACACCATAACAAATCTTTATTGCAAAATTGTACTTAAATTAAGTATCACATTTCTTACTGAAATCAACTCTTATTATGAAATTTACAAACCATTTAAATATGAGTCTGAAATCTCTGCATACTGAGTAATACTTATGTGTGAAATATATATGAAATGATATTATTTTTCCCAAACATGTTCTTTATCTTTATTTCTGGCGTTTAATCTTAGTTTTAAATGCCTTTTCATTTTAAAATTATTCCATCTTTTTAAGAGAAAATCTGAAAATTTGATATTTTATTTCTTGTTGAAAAACCATTTTCAAGCTGTAACTTGGGGGAGGGGGAACTCTGAGTGCAGGTCTAGCCTGCTGCCTTCTGTCAAAAAGACTCCAGAACAGAATCCTGTCCCCATATTCCCCTCTGAACTGGCCCCCTTCAGAGGTGAGAGGAGTCTTTTGGGGTATCAGATGTGCTCCCGAGGCCTTTGGTATTCTGAGATCATTTGCTTTTCCCGTTCTCTTTAGCAATAACCACCGGTTGTTGACAGATTACAATTTGATTGGTGAAGTAGTTTTTTTGTTGTTACAGTAACAAATTACCACATGCCTAAGTGCTTAAAGGAACACAGATTTATTATCCTATAGTTTCCTAGGTTGAGAGTCTAAAAGGGGTCTCCCTGGATTGTAATGTAGATACCAGAAGGACTGGGAGGTGGGGTGGCATTTCCTTGCTTATTCAGGTGTTGGCAGAATTCGGCACCATGTAACCATATATAGACCCGTGGACCAGTTTTCTTACTGGCTGTCACTGGGGGCTGAGTAGGGCCCCAGAGCACCACCCCCAAGGCCCTGCACAGGGTATCCTGCATCTCAAATCCTGCTTCCTTCTCAGCTTTCATCCCTCCTTGTAACCAGGAAACATTCTTGGCATCTAAGACTCAGTCACTCATGGAATTAGGCTGGGTCCACCCTGGTAATCCAGGATAATCTTCCCAACTTCCCAACCCCACTTTGCCACATGAGGTAACGTATTCAAAGAGACTAGATCTGGAAATCTTTGGGCCAATATTATTTTGCCTACTACACCTGGGTGTGCTAATGTTTTATATACATCATTTTAGTTATTTCTATTTTATCAGAGAAAATCAAGTCTTAGAGTTGGGTAAATTGGTCACATTATCATGAGATGACACTTGTTCAGTCGCTTAGTCGCGTCCAACTCTGACTCAGTGGACTGTAGCACGCCAGGCTTCCCTGTCCTTCACTGTCTCCCAGAGTTTGCTCAAACTCATCTCCATTGATTGGATGATGCCACCCAACCATCTCAACCTCTGTTGCCTCCTTCTCCTCCTGCCCTCAATCTTTCCCAGCACTGGGGTCTTTTCCAGTGAGTCAGCTCTTCGCATCAGGTGGCTGAAGTATTGGAGCTTCAGCTTCAGCATCAGTCCTTCCAAGAAATGCTCAGGGTTGATTTCCTTTAGGATTGACTGGTTTGATCTCCTTGCAGTCCAAGGGAATCTCAAGAGTCTTCTCCAGTACCAAAGTTCAAAAGCATCAATTCTTTGGCTCTAGGCCTTCTTTATGGTTCAACACTCACATCTGTACATGGCGACTGAGATGACAGTGGCATGATTTAAATCCAAGTCTGCTTGATTCTAAAGCGACTTTCCCCATGACTCCAACACTGTACTGCACTGTGTGTGTGTGTGTGTGTGCTATGTATGTGTAGCACACACAAATACACAAAGAAGTTATGAATGTGCTGAAAAGCCAAGTCAAAGGTATAGTTTGCATCATTTCTTCTGGTGATCTTTAAACAAATCTGTTTTTTTTTTTTTTTTTTTAATATTAGAGGGTGATACTAGATAGTGGGAATTTGGTATGTTCTGAATTAATCACAAAGCTATAAGAACAGAAAATATTTATTTGCAAATTTATTAGTTTTCCAAGACTTCAGTTCCGAAAGGTTCAATTTCACAGGTTCACTGTGAGGCTGTACCTTGATTGGAAACTCTGAAGAAATTCAGTTCAGTTCAGTTGCTCAGTCATGTCAGACTCTTTACGACCCCATGAATTGCAGCACGCCAGGCCTCCCTGTCCATCACCAACTCCCAGAGTTTACTCAAACTCATGCCCATTGAGTCGGTGATGCCATCCAGCCATCTCATCCTCTGTCGTCCCCTTCTCCTCCTGCCCCCAATCCCTCCCAGCATCAGGGTCTTTTCCAATGAGTCAACTCTTCATATGAGGTGGCCAAAGTATTGGAGTTTCAGCTTCAGCATCAGTCCTTCCAATGAACACCCAGGACTGGTCTCCTTTAGGATGGACTGGTTGGATCCCCTTGCAGTCCAAGGGACTCTCAAGAGTCTTCTCCAACACCATAGTTCAAAAGCATCAATTCTGCGGCACTCAGCTTTCTTCACAGTCCAACTCTCACATCCATACATGACCACTGGAAAAACCATAGCCTTGACCAGGCAGACCTTTGTTGGCAAAGTAATGTCTCTGCTTTTTAATATGCTATCTAGGTTGGTCATACTTTCCTTCCAAGCAGCAAAGATCTTTGTTTTCTGAATGTTAAGCTTTAAGCCAACTTTTTCACTCTCCTCTTTCACTTTCATCAAGAGGCTTTTCAGTTCCTCTTCATTCTCTGCCATAAGTGTGGTGTCATCTGCATATCTGAGGTTATTGATATTTCTCCCAGCAATCTTGATTCCAGCTTGTGCTTCTTCCAGCCCAGCGTTTCTCATGATGCACTCTGCATATAAGTTAAATAAGCAGGGTGACAATATACAGCCTTGACATACTCCTTTTCCTATTTGGAACCAGTCTGTTGTTCCATGTCCAGTTCTAACTGTTGCTTCCTGACCTGCATACAGGTTTCTCAAGAGGCAGGTCAGGTGGTCTGGTATTCCCATCTCTTTCAGAATTTTCCACAGTTTATTGTGGTCCACACAGTCGAAGGCTTTAGCGTGGTCAATAAAGCAGAAATAGATGTTTTTCTGAAACTCTCTTGCTTTTTTGATGATCCAGTGGATGTTGTCAATTTGATCTCTGGTTCCCCTGCCTTTTCTAAAACCAGCTTGAACATCTGGAAGTTCTCAGTTCACGTATTGCTGAAGCCTGGCTTGGAGAATTTTGAGCATTACTTTACTAGCATGTGAGATGAGTGCAATTGTGCAGTAGTTTGAGCAGATTGATTTAATTTCCAAAGTGATTTTAATTACCAAAATATTTCACAAAAGAAATATACTAACATTTTCATATGCTTATAATTCTGATATAGTTTTTTGAATTAATAGTTAAGGTTTAGTATTGTTAGGGAAACAAATGGTAATATGTGATAACTTTGGGAATTACATACTATTTGTCATAACATAAATATACAGCTGCCCAAACTCCTGGGCCCAAATATGCATATCTTTGCTTTAGCTCATAACTGTGTTTCTTTTTTCTGCTTCAGGCATCCTTTTATATCCCCCTTGTTTGTTTACCCTTCCTTAAAATATTTCTACTGTAACAATCAAGATGTTTTTCCTTTTTTAAAATCTACTTTACTGAAGTATAGTTGATTTGCAATGTGTTAATTTCTGCTGTACAGTAAAGTGATTCTGTTATACATATATATATATTCTTTTTCATTATGGTTTATCACAGGATATTGAACATAGTTCCCTGTGCTATTATATAGTAGGACTTTGTTGGTTATCCATTCTGTATATAATAATTTGCATCTGCTAATCCCAAATTCCCAATTCATCTCTCCCCCACTCACTTCCCCCTTGTTAACCACGAATCTGTTCTCTAGGTCTGTTCTCTATGTCTCTATGTCTGTTTTTGTTTCATAGTTAAATTAGTTTGTGACACAGATTGGATTCCATCCACATTTAAGTGAAATCGTATATTTGTCTTTCTATCTTCCTTCAGTTAGTGTGACCATCTCTATGTCTGTCCATGTTGCTACAAAGGCTGAGTATATTCCATTATACGTATGTATCCCACCTTCTTCATTCATTCACACAGATGCTTTTCTTAATTGCATTACCTTAGTTTCAGGCTCTCTGGGTTCTGGCCTTATCAGGATGCATCCAGGGAAGGGTGTGCCCTGGGAGCATTCATGTGACCCGTCTGTCTGCCCCCCAGACTCAGCTCTGAGTCTGCTTTCTCAGCCTGCTCTCCTGAAAGTGACTGCTGCGCAGAAGCAGGATTTACTCATCACCGTTTCCTCTTTCCCGCAGAACCTTGATGCTCTGCATGACCACCTTGCTACCATCTACCCAGGCATGCGGGCACCTTCCTTCCGGTGCACTGATGCGGAGAAGGGCAAAGGACTCATCCTGCACTACTACTCAGAGAGAGAAGGGCTGCAGGATATTGTCATTGGAATCATCAAGACAGTAGCTCAGCAGATACATGGCACCGAGATAGACATGAAGGTAATGGGCAGTAACGGGCTCCTCTGAACGCGGGTGACATGGAACGTTAGAAAGGCTCCCGGTTTACCCTTGGATATCGCTGTTAGTGGACCTCAGCAGAGGTATAGGTCGGCCGTAACAGTGGTGGCACTGGCGATCTTCTGTGCTTGGCCTTGGAATGCATTATACAGGAGCGTTTTCCTTGTGGGAGCAGATTTTTCTTTCCATTCATACATTGCTTAAGGCAATGGGAAATTTAATTTGCATTTCCTGGGAGTCTTACTTACTGGGAAGCAGGAGAATCTGTGACTGGCTTAGCCGTGGCCTTCAAAATACAAAAACACATGGACACATTCTAAAATAATATGAAGTATTATTTCACTGTTCATGGCTTCTTTGTGGATTTTTTTTTCGGGGATCCATCCCTGAAATGTGGTTAGAATATCTCGTTTTGTGAGCCAAAAGTTTTGCTTTTTTTAAAAAAAAAATTAGACTGTTTTGTAAAAGCCTGGTCTCATACTTGCTTTTTTTTTTTTTTCTTTTTTCATACTTGCTTTGTTATTGATGATACCCACTGTTTTGAGTGATGATTTTAAGGTATTGATACAATAACTGTGCAGTAAAAGGAACCATTGTTTTTCCATATTTCTGACCCAGAGAGCTGCTCCCAGGCAGCTGTGTTTTGTGTGTCTTCATATTTAAACACAAGAGCCATTTTTTAGTGGCCCTAAATTTGACAAAAGTGGGGGGAGGGGTGCCCTATTACTGTTGAGTTTTTTCACAAATGATAACATTTTATTATAGAAAAAACATCCCAAATATAGGATTTTATAAACACTGGTAGGTGAACAAGTGCAACTTTAAACATAAAAAGAAAGTAAAAAGGCAAAACCTACAAGCCTTTTGCTTTTTAGAGAAATGTCATGTTCTCCTGCAGAGGTGGTCTCACCAGAGCACAAATGCGACTCCATCTCCTATAGAGGCTTCAGGTTCACTTTCTGAACAGTCTGACAGTTTCAGAATGATGGCAAGAAGTGGCATGAATAAATCACTGAGACTGATTCTTAACTTTCTCTTGACTTTTACTTGGTAAAGGCTCCCCATCACACTTTGACAATTTAAAGCCTCTGCTCTGGTTGTGTTTGTTCACAAAAGGACCTCCTGGAATCCTAGCCATCCTTCCTACGCTTACTCTACAGTATTTTCATAGACGTGTGTACATTAGTTCAAGATAATACTGACTGTTGTACATTATGCAGTAAATCCAGCTACTTTCTTCTAGCTTCTTACCTTTTTTTTTTAACTGTCATTCTTTCTTTATGAAAAATCTAATAGGCAGTGTGCTTTCTCACATATACAGTTACATTCTAACATATGTGGGAAGCCCAAACTTTAAGTATAGTATTATACAAATAAAACTTATAGCATTTTGGTTGATTATATTAGGAAAGCATCCTGCTTATTTAATCTAGTAACATTGCATTACATATCAGTTTGTTTTTTTTTTCTTTTCTGGAGTTTCTGTTAGTTCTGACATGATTCCCCAGGTGCATTCTTTGTTTTTCTACTACTAGAAAGTGGGAAACATGGAACATGATGTTATCAAATCCAGAGACATTTAAAAATTAAAAACTTAGGTAAAGGATTGAAATTCATCCATGATTAGGAATCTCACTGGAAATCAGTTAAAATTCAATATGCCTTTCATTTCCAACTTTGGATTCTAACACCAAACTAACACCTCATCTCGAGTGAGGGAGCCTGTGTCAAGGGGGTTGTAAACACTGGTCTGCTCTTGGTTTGTTAATTCCTTAGCCAAGCCGAGCAAGAAGCAGGTACATAGAAACTTCAGGAAAGAAACATTAACTGGGGCACACTTGGAAACTGCAATTGCCATGGTGATTAGAGTCTTTTCTTGGGAGATTGATAGCAGTAACACAATTCAGTAATACAATTCAGGTTTTTAGTTAGTTGTAGTAATCACTTATAGACACTTTATATAATATGGGCTGTTCTTTGATTCAAGTACTCCAAAATAGATGTCTAAAATATTTGTATTGGATATTTATATTTGGTGTATTTAGTTTTTTCAAGGGCAGTGTTTTAATTTCCTGAGGTATTCTTTTTTTAATTAACTTATTTTTTATGGAAGGATAATTGCTTTACAAAATTTTGCTGTTTTCTGTCAAATCTCAACATGAATCAGCCATAGGTATACATACATCCCCTCCCTTTTGAAACTCCCTCCCATCTCCCTCCCCACCCCACCCCTCTAGGTTGATACAGAGTCCCTGTTTGAGTTTCCTGAGCCATACAGCAAATTCCTGTTGGCTATTATTTTACATATGGTAATGAAAGTTTCCATGTTACTCTGTCTATACATCTCACCCTCTCTTCCCCTCTCCCCATGTCCATAAGTCTATTTTCTATGTCTGTTTCTCCATTGTTGCCCTGTAAATAAATTCTTCAGTACTATTTTTCTAAATTCCGTATATACGTGTTAGAATATGGTATTTATCTTTCTCTTTCTGACTCACTTCACTCGGTATAATAGGTTCTAGGTTCATCCACCATCCTGAGGTATGCTTAAATTTGTAAGTCTCATAAGTCTGGAGCTACCAGATAATTTAACTACTTAAGAAATAGTAGACCATGTCATGAAGTGATAAATGAAGGATAGGTTCAAATATAATCAGGAAAGCTATTTTGCAGATTTAAGCAAAGCAAAAGGGTAGAATTGAGGAATTCGTAAACTTGGCTTGCATATAATTCAGTTTTTCTAGCTGAAATGGAAAGAGCAAACCATCAAAATTTTTAGGTTGCTTTGTGTTGCTTTGGAGACTTTAGGGAATGAGTTTTCTTGGGGCAAAATTTTCCCATTGTAAATGAGAATACTGATCTTTAACCAGTGTAGACTGGTGTGGAAGTTTTAATAGTACTACCCTGATTTCACCATGAAACAATATGTGGGAATATATATACAAGAGTCCATATTAATTGCTATTTGTTCCTCAGTGTCAGAGTTTGGTGCAGTGAACTAAGGAAAAAGGGGGAAAAGAGCCGTGCTTTGCCCTTATTTAGCTGCAACTGAAGAAATACTCTCCCAACTGCCTTCCATTTTGATCTGGCTGCAACTCGAGATATGTTTTTTCCTTTTTAAGAGGACATGTTGGTTGCAGTTTCTTAAACTCAAAAGAAAAAATCTTTTTTATACCTTAAGCATGCTTGTGAATAATATTTAGAAATGTAGTTATTTTTTAAATTAGAGAGTTTCGCTCATAATCAGGATTACTCCCATAGAGTAAGCTTCTAGATTTGGAATTAAATCAAAGAATATAATTTGGGGAGGGGGATTTTAATGCATATTGTCAATCTATCCTTCAGAAATATTAATCAAAATACCCTTCCATTAGTGGTGTATGAAATGTTTGTTTCTGTTCCTTTGTTTTTGTTCTTTGTTTCTGTTCCTACCTAATATGGCACTGCAGTTTTATATACTTGCCAGTTGATAGATAAAAAAGACATCACATATATTTTAAGATATGTGCTTCTGTCATTTAATTTTCCTCTGTTTCTACACAGCATTTTTTTATCATATTAAACAGTACTGCTCTGTCTGATGTGTAGGTCGTTTACCGTACATGTGTGCCTGGCTTGAGGGGACGCTGAGCCTATGGGGACGGGGGTGCTTTGCTCCAGATTCTACCAAAGAGGCTGCATGGACCACTAGGGGACTCATTCCAGATTTGCAGTTTTACTGTGAATAATTATTGTCTTCAAATTTCCTGAATCAGTATCCAAAAATAGTTTTCTATATTAGGCATATATAATATTTGCATATTTTAAATTTTTAAAATTAACCTTCTAAATGTGGTTCTCATGATCAATTTCTTAGGTGTTTAAATATTGTAACCAAATGGAAATGCCAGACGGTTAACACCATTTACCTCTTTGGCATCCAGGTTATTCAACAAAGAAATGAAGAATGTGATCATACTCAATTTTTGATTGAAGAAAAAGAGTCAAAAGAAGAGGATTTTTATGAAGATCTTGACAGATTTGAAGAAAACGGTACCCAGGAATCACGCATCAGCCCGTATACGTTCTGCAAAGCCTTTCCCTTTCACATCATATTCGACAGGGATCTTGTGGTCACTCAGTGTGGCAACGCCATCTACAGAGTCCTTCCCCAGGTAAAGGACATTACATTCCCTGGGAGCCTGAGATGAAAGGCCACAGAAATGCTACTGTTTCACGTGGCCACTCGTTCACTTAACCTTTGTTTGTCTGTCAGGGAACATGGAGCACTTGGTACATCACAGAAGTCCTGTAACCGTAAACTCAGTATGTTTGAGCATCCTGCAACTTGGCCTAGGACAGCTGCTTTTTTTTTTTTTTCCTTTTTTAATCACAAGAGCAATGGGAGAATTTTGCAGGAATAGTGGACTTGTTTTCATGAGAAAATGACTTTCCAGTAACGATCAGCTTTCACTTAATTTTTTCATCATTGAGCAAATAGTCACTGTTTGTCTGCTGTCTGAAAATAATGTTCAAAATCAACCACTGACACTTTTAGGCAAAAGAAAGGAATTTAAAATACACCAAAGTGCTAATTAAGTGCCCCTTCCTTTTCATCTGCATTTTAGCTCCAGCCTGGGAACTGCAGCCTCCTGTCTGTCTTCTCCCTGGTCCGTCCTCACATTGACATCAGTTTCCATGGAATCCTCTCACACATCAATACAGTCTTCGTGTTGAGAAGCAAGGTAATCAAGATGTTATTTCACTCAATGTGAGGAAGTAAGGTCTGTTACAGATTAGAAATGTTCCACAGGGATAATTAGCTATGAAAACATTCTGTGAGATTCAGAAGGTGTAGAGAGAGCAAAACCAGACCCTGAAGGGAGTCCTGTTTCAAAAGCAATGGCACTAAATTGGAGGTTGTCTGAGGAGCAGTGGGATTCTATTCATGGATTAAATGAACAGAAGTGAATTTTGAAAATGCCTTGCCTGGACGGGCCAGTCACACGTGAGTGAACCAGTCATGCTTAGTTGCTCAGTGATGTCCAACTGTTTGTGACCCCATGGACAGTCGCCTGCCGGGCTCCTCTGTCCATGGGACTTTTCAGGCGAGAATACTGGAGTGGGTCACCATATCCTTCTCCAGGGGATCTTCCTAACCCAGGGATCGAACCCAGGTCTCCCACATTGCAGGTGGATTCTTTACCGTCTGCTCTGTGGAAAATCAGAAATGAGAGTCACAGAAGCTTTCCGCAAGGATGTCAGAGTAGCACAGGTCCTGTCTTCTGGGTTCAGTTTGCATTTCTGCAGTGATGTCAGGCTGTCTGTCTGTTACCTGGCAGGCTCTGGTGGAAGGCCTCTTCTGTTCTGCCTGGGTCCCTGTTCTCCCTTATGGTTTGGTGGGAATGAGGTCCCTGTGCCCTTCTTGGGAGGGATGCTCATGTTGACTGTTGGGTCTTGCCTTTTCCAGGAAGGGCTGTTGGATGTAGAGAAATCAGAGTGTGAAGATGAACTGACGGGCACTGAAATCAGCTGCTTACGGCTCAAGGGTCAGATGATCTACTTGCCTGAAGCAGACAGCATACTCTTCCTGTGCTCACCAAGGTAATCACTTTTGGATGAATTATGATGGATATACGCACCCATCTTTTGCTAAAAGGAAATTCAATAACATTTTATTCAGTTGCTTTTACAAAGTATACTTAGATTTTTTTTTGTGTGTGTGTGTGTTTTGGTGATTTTATTTTTTTATTTTATTATTTTAATTTTTTTAAATATTATTTTATTAGTTGGAGGCCAATCACTTCACAACATTTCAGTGGGTTTTGTCATACATTGACACGAATCAGCCATATAGTTACACGTATTCCCCATCCCGATCCCCCCTCCCACCTCCCTCCCCACCCGACTCCTCAGGGTCCTCCCAGCCCACCAGGCCCGAGCACTTGACTCATGTATCCCACCTGGGCTGGTGGTCTGTTTCACCATAGATAATATACATGCTGTTCTTTCAAAACATCCCACCCTCACGTTCTCCCCCAGAGTTCAAAAGTCTGTTCTGTACTTCTGTGTCTCTTTTTCTGTTTTGCATATAGGGTTATCGCTACCATCTATCTAAATTCTGTATATATGTGTTAGTATACTGTAATGTTCTTTATCTTTCTGGCTTACTTCACTCTGTATAATGGGCTCCAGTTTCATCCATCTCATTAGAACTGATTCAAATGAATTCTTTTTAACAGCTGAGTAATATTCCATGGTGTATATGTACCACAGCTTTCTTTTGAGTTATTATATAAGTTCAACAAAACTATCCTTGTTATAGAGAGATGTTTATAACAAGGATAGTTTTGTTGAACTTATATAATAACTCAAAAGAAATCATGTATTCTCTTTTATTTGCCGCATCGTAATCAATCTGTTGGGTGTTTATGCCTTTAGGTCAGTGGATATGTAATCTGAAGTTAGCTAATTCTGTAGTTTTGTACCTTCCAGAGAGTCTTCATGGAGAAAACAAGTCTACAAAGCATTTATTAATAATATGATGGCATAAATACACAGGTGTATTTGGCACCAAGAAATTACTTTTCTAATGATTTCTGGATATAAACTATTTTATGTTAAAAACATTTTTCTACTTTAACTGAGATATACTATGCACAATACAGTATTAAGTTAAAATTTATGTGAATTTTGTGACACAGTAAACATCAGAGGGAAGTACAACTATAGGCTGGCATTTTTACAGTTTGACAAAGCACTTTTCTAAAAGATGTATGGGAATTCAGAGTAAATAATGTGTGTTTAAGTTTATGTTAGAACAGTAGAAATAGATAATTACAAAACTTGTTGTTAGGTGATATTTTGTACATTTTTAATTTGTATAGCCAAAATGTGTGCATATTATTTAGTAACAGTTGACAAAGCATGTTTTGGAGGGCTATTGATTAAAAATTTAAAGTCCAAATGATCACTTTTCACTTGAAAATATTGTTTCAAAATTTCTGAAAAATCTAATGGATTTTGTAACAGCCTTCCTTAAAATTATTAAAATTTTAACAATAATAATTATTATTGATATATTAATATAATAATATAATAATTATTATTATTGTAAAAATCTGGTATTAAAGACTATATAAGACTAATGATGGGGTTTTTCCCTGAGAATATATATTTTGATAATAAGAGGGACAAAATTAGGGAATATAAGCTCCTATTTTTATTAATAACCTCCATTGATCAAACTGTATTTGCATCTGCTATCAATAAATGTCTTTTCCTTCTGCCTTTTCCCAAGTTGAGCATTGGTAGAAAGATAGCTTCTAAATAAAGACAGTTCTTGTTCATGGAGACAACCGCTTCTTTGGAAGTACAGTAGAGATTTGGAGTCTACCTGCTAATTACCGTATGCAGGAATAGGATACATAGTAACATAATCACCATTATTATATGGGACCTGTGTGTGTGTGTGTGCTCACTCAGTCATGTCTGACTCTTTCCTGCCCTGTGGACTGTAGCCTGCCAGGTTCCCCTGTTCATGGGATTCTTGAGTAGGTTGCCATTTTCCCCTCCAGGGGATCTTCCTGACTCAGGGATTGAACCTGAGTCTCTTGAGTCTCTTGCATTGGCAGGTGTAGCCTTTACCACTGAGCCACCTGAGAAGCCTTCTTATATGGGAACTGCTTGTGTGGTACTCACATTCCATCAGAGATCAATTAAAAGCACTTTGACTTGTAAAATGTATAGCTCCAAGAGGATAGGATAGTTTGGGGCTTCCCTGGTAGCTCAGCTGATAAAGAATCCACCTCCAATGCAGGAGACCTGGGTTTGATTCCTGGGTTGGAAAGATGCCCTGGAAGAGGGCATGGCAACCCACTCCAGTATTCTTGCCTAGAGAGGAGCCTGGAAGGCTACATACAGTCCATGGGGTTGCAGAGTTGGACACAACTGAATGACTAAGCACACAGCTCATTAAAATAACAATAAGTTTTTTGAACAATGACATGATTTGATTTTCTCTCTCAATATGAGCATTTTAATGATTCATTTTCAATTTAAGCTTATAGACATTTTTTTCCTCTACTAATTGGCCAGTCTTGAAACCACTGGTGGATGATCTGGCTTCTTTCCCCAAGGGTATGTGTCAACAGTAGACTCTTTGATTGTTTTATTTTCCTTTATTGGTGTGCTCATTTTTGCTTTTTAAATGGACATTTCTGAGGATATATTTCAGGGAGACATTTTATTAATCCAAAATTCTTCAGTAAATTCACAGCACAATTATGTCAGTTTAGAGAAATTATTATTATGAATGACTGGAAATAATTATTTGGCATTTAAATAATTAAAACCAATAATGTAACCTTAAGATATTTTAACCAAAGGCTAAATTGTTTAAAAACAGTCAACTCTTTGTTTACCAGATCTTCATTGAATCAATAAATATTACATTTTCTAAAAATGACAAGTCACAAAGATGCATAAAAATCTGCAAAAATAAATAGATGAAACAAATTAGCCAAAGAAAAGAAGAGTAACAGAAGAAAGTGGAGTCGGAAGTTAGAGTAGTATGTAAAAATACATGTTAGAAGTCAAGAGTACAGGATATTCATGTTGAAGATGGGTCATAAATCTGGTGTCACCCTCCAGTCATCATGTCTGAAAGAGAAAACAACTAGTCACAAGAGTCATAGATCCCATAAGATGGCAATCAACTAGTTTTGTAGAAGAAGCATTATTATCCTTATAAAAGAGATTAAAGATAACTTTTTTTTAAAGTTTTTTTTTTTTTTTTTGATGTGGACCATTTTTAAAGTCTTTGCTGAATTTGTTACAGCATTGCTTCTGTTTTACATTTTGTTTTTTTGGCCTCAAAGCATGTGGGATCTTAGCTTCCCAACCAGGGATCAAACCCACACCCCCTGCACTGGAAGACGAAATCTTCACCACTGGACCGCAAGGGAATTCCCAAGAAAGCTGTTTCTTCATTTCTTTATAGTGAGGAAAACCTCTGGTAATAATAAGTAACAGCCTTGAGATAAAAACCTGAGTGGGTTTCATAAGGCAACTTTTCACATTATCTTTCAATTTAGGCTGACGGCATAAAAAAATGCAGTTTGGCAAAACTGCATTTCAAGTTCACTTCTCTTTGATAGATGTTTACATGTTAAGAAGAATGAAGTCATATTCCTCTTGCTTTTATCTGAGTTTTCTCCAGCCTGAGCTTTTCAATGGTAGACAGTGGCAGGATTAGACTTCTTGACGGAAACCAGGGTGGTGTTGCTATGGGAGCGTGGGGTCTGACTGTATGTCCTTCTCCTTGTGACAGTGTCATGAACCTGGACGACCTGACCCGGCGAGGGCTGTACCTGAGTGACATCCCCCTGCACGATGCCACCCGGGACCTCGTGCTCCTGGGAGAGCAGTTCAGAGAGGAGTACAAGCTGACCCAGGAGCTGGAAATCCTCACGGACAGGCTGCAGCTCACGTTACGAGCCCTGGAAGATGAAAAGAAAAAGACGGACACGTAAGAATGGAACCTGTGGTTACAGATGACAGGCAGGGCTCTCCTGCATGGTGGGTTCGGCGGCTCTCCTGCCAGACTGTGAGTGGGTCCAAGCACAGATTTACTTGCCACAGGCCAGTAAATCCAGAGATGGGGTGTTGGGACAAGGAATAGAGACTTCATTACGAAAACCAGCAGATGGAGAAGATGGTGCACTCATGTCCCAAAGACCTGTCTTGCCCGAGTTAGAGTTCAGGCTCTTTTAACTGAAAGGGGAGGGACTCAAGTCAAGCGTTTCCTGGTTCCCAACAGCCTCCAGAGAGGATGTGTTAATTTCTTCTTGCCTGCAGCCACTCAGAGGTGGGCCTTGTCAGGACATTTCCTGTGAGCTGAGTAAAGATACTTTAGCTTAATGCTTATTACTAGGAGGCAAAGTGCCCAGAAATGGGACATTACATATAATCCAGGCTTCGAGGCAACATCACTTTAGTGATTAAATAGTAATAGCATACAAGGGTTCTTTTCTGTACAAAGGCTCTGAGTTGTGGAACCTGTCACAGTTATGGAGTCCTAAATAAACTGTTCCATGTCTCTTAAATCTGTCAGGCACACAGAAAGAAATCAGTCGTAATAGTAATGGGGATATGTCTTCTAATTTTACAAACCAAGCTGGAAGAATATACGACAAATCATGTCTCTGCAAATCATTAGAATAACTCAAGTGTGGGTTTCAAGTCTGACTGCCCATTCATCCATTTCTTCACGCAGGAGTGTGTACCGAGCATCTTCTCTGTGCCAGGGCTTCCAGGTGCTGGGGTACGCTGAACACTGAGCTGAGATTTGGCCATTATATTTTCAAAGAGTTCTTGAACACCAAATTATTTTAGGATTTGGCAGATATGAATCTGACAGACTGTAGGTCGTCTATGATGACAATGATTACATCTGTAATTTGATTCATGAACAAAAGTATCAAAATACAAAATTATACAAAACCATGAATGGTGCTTTAAATTTTGAAATAGTGGGTAAGTGACATTTAAGATAGTATTTCATTTTCAAGTAATTTATTTAAACAAATACACATTGTGCATACTACTTGGCCTTGCTTAAGGAATAGAGATATAGTAGAAGTATATTAATTAAAAGCTTGAAATCACTGACTTCCATAAGAGAATTTTACCCAGGGTCTTATGTGTTCATTTTTAACATTTGTATAATAGGAAGCAATCTTAGAGAATTGACCTGACCTTCCTTCCTGTAGGACTATTTTACTCTACTTGACACCATAGATTGGTAGCAAAATCACTTCCTGTGATGTCTGATGTCTAATCAGACTTTCTTGTACTGATACATGTATTGTTGCCCTTGGGTGGATGCAAGGTAAACATGTCAACTGTTTGTCAACAGCACAGATGGATAGAGAATCCAAGTGAATGTCTATCTTCGTTCTTAGCCTCTTCCTTCACCTTTCCTACTCTGTATAATGAAGATGAAAATGATAGTTTATTGGAGATCACTTTACTTTCCTTGAGGCCCTAACCCCTTAGTCTTTCCAGGTATTTTTCAAATCTCCAGAAGTATACGGGATGAGGCAGGTACTCAAATCCCTCCTACTGCTCAAGAAACAGCTCAAAATTGTATATTTTATTAGTATGTGGAACAGCTTCCTTCATGAAATATAATACATTGTGAGATAGTGCTTAAAACTGAGGCTCAAAGTCGTCTGGATTTGTTAAGTTTGAGCTGCTCGGATCCTGCTTGGCTGTTAAATTGGAAAATCACCTAGGTTTCTCTCTTTGTTGATACTTGATTTTCAAAGTGATTTAATTATAAACGTTGACTACTAATTTTCGTTGAAACAAAGTCATGCTACTGCGCACATGTAATATTCAAAATAGCCTTAAAGCATTTTATAAAATGTTCTATGTTTGAGAGAGAAAATGAAAGACTGAAGAAATTCCCCTGAAGCTAGGGGAAAAATGAGACCTCGGCTTCTTAAACCTAGCCCCGAGTGACAGCTGGCTTCGGGGAGAAACAGGCTGGGAGGTGTCGTTTGCTCCTCTGGTTGTCTAGTCCAGGACACTCTCAGGCCTCAGCTCCTGGGTGCTTGCTCCTCTCCTCCCCACGCCAGTGTCTTCTTGTGCCATCAGCCTGGTCTCAGGACTGTCAATGAGAATGAGATCTTTTCTTCTCCAGACCAGTTTCTTACCTGCTTTATCAGTTTCTTCCACAGAGAAGTGAGGCAGGAAGGAAAATCTGTTTTCCTTTCTTTCTTCCTTCTGCCCTTCCTTTTTTTATGGAAGTCTAGTTGATTGACAGTGTTGTGTTAGTTCCGGGTGTCCAACCCAATGATTCATTTATCCATATATATTCTTTTTCAGGTTCTTTTTCCTTATAGATTATTACAAAATGTTGAGTATAGTTCCCTGTGCTGTACAGTAGGTCCTTGTTGGGGAAATCTGTTTCTTTTCATGTCAGGTGACAAATGTTGAGGCAGACAGCTTGCCCCCAAGAGGTGAACGTGTGTCCCTGGGAGCCCATAGTATTGCAAGAGTCAGACACGACTGAGTGACCGCATCACCACCACCACACCACAGAGCTGAGTGCGGGAATGACTTCTTTCATCCCGTGAATGTCACAGTTGGAGCGTTGAAGCACAGGGCACGTAGAACAACTTCAGCTTCCTGGCGTCTATCCTTTGTTTTGTCTGTTTGTTTTGTTTGGCTTATTTTGAAACACTTCGAATTGGTTTGGATTGGTTTAAAACAAACCAATTATTTATATTTTCTAACCTTGATTTATAAACGTAGCTAATGATGAGTGTCCTAGCAGAGCCTTCACTATGCTCATGGTGTCAAAGTCTCTAAAGTGGGCAGTAGAAGCGCTAAAGCAGCTCTCAGCATCTCTCATGATGATGGCTCTGTCCTGATCCCTCTGGACAGGTTGCTGTATTCCGTGCTTCCTCCGTCTGTGGCCAATGAGCTGAGGCACAAGCGTCCGGTGCCTGCGAAGAGATATGACAACGTGACCATCCTCTTCAGCGGCATCGTGGGCTTCAACGCCTTCTGCAGCAAGCATGCGTCTGGGGAAGGAGCCATGAAGATTGTCAACCTCCTCAACGACCTCTACACTAGATTTGACACTCTGACGGACTCCCGGAAAAATCCATTTGTTTATAAGGCAAGTCCACGCCCTGTCGGAATGCAGTGCCGTTCATTACTCTGAATTTTCAGACTCTGTCTTCCAGTGGTGCAGCAGTCACAGTCCCTGACTGTAGCCCTGCAGCCTGGGTACAGTCAGCTCTCATGCATTCATTGTTTACCATTTTCTTAAATAATTACCTCTTGTTCTAAAATAGTCTCTTCCCTGTAACTCAAATGAATGGAGCAGATGCTTCCCTAGTTAAAATGTTTAGCAACTTATTTGCACTTATGTGAATAAATCTTTACACGTGGTTTATCACACATAATATAAACATAGCATTCACATTTCAGTGCTCTGCAAGAGATATTTTTACTGAAAGGTATAAATGATTTGCACAGTAGAGAAGTCATGGAGCATAGGAAGGGTGCCAGGGACTCAGACCTGCTTTTAGATAACCTCAGCTGGAAATAAACTTTCATAAGGCATTTCTGCCCATGGTTTCAATTAGAAAAAATTATAATATTGGAAAAATGAAGTCAGTGGAATATTGCTTGGTAAAGGCAAGAATGTGAACCAAACCATCCCTAGGCATCTGGAGTCATAACAGTGCCACAGGGACTATTTATTTTTACGGTCATTTCCTAAGGAACAATGTAACATGGTGTGAGCACATCATAAAAATAAATGGTTAATGACCAGGATGAACCACTGAACTTAGGGAAGTTGGCACTTTGGCCCATCAAACCATCACTATTTTAAGGGGAAATAGGATCATAAATTATTCTACTGGGTTATAAGGATGTCTAAGGTGAGAAAGTAGGACTTACTAGAAGAAAAATAATACTGTGTTCTGTCCCCTGCCTGTAATCAGACTTCAAGTGCCTGGTGTGTACATTTTAATTACTGACCAGTTTTCTTGTTGGAATCAAATATATTAGAATTTTAAGAGATTCAGGGGAGGAAAGTTGAAAGTTATTGATAGGAATTGGAAAAGCATGTTTTGTGTAAGGGTGGCATGTGAGTCAGTCACGTTTGTACTAACCAGTCTGCGCCCGACCAGGTGGAGACTGTCGGGGACAAGTACATGACGGTGAGCGGTCTGCCAGAGCCGTGCATCCACCACGCACGGTCCATCTGCCACCTGGCCTTGGATATGATGGAGATTGCTGGCCAGGTCCAAGTAGATGGTGAATCTGTTCAGGTTAGTAGGTATAACACATATTTTAATGGTAGTAGGCCTTTTGTACAACTGAGTTATATTCTTGACCAGCTAGTCATTAATTATGCATAAGGAATTGCATCTTGACAACAAAGATTAAATATTTGTAATGTTTTTTTAATTGAAGTATATTTTACAATGTTATGTTAGTTTCTACTGTACAACAATATGATTCAGTTATATACATATGTGTGTGCATTTTTTTCATTTTCTTTTCCATTATGGTTTCATGCAGGATATTGAGTAGAGTTTTCTGTGCTATGCAGTAGGTCCTTGTTTTTTATCTATTTTATGTATAGTAGTGTGTATCTGCTAATCCCAAACTCCTATTTTATCCCTCCTCCACTCCCTTTCCTCTTTGGTAACCATGGGTCTGTTCTCTATGTCTGTGAGTCTGTTTCTGTTTCATGGATAAGTTCATCTGTGTCAAATTTTAGATTCCACCTATGAACAGTATCTCATGATATTTGTCTTTTTCTGACTTGCTTCACTTACCATGCTTGGTCCCTCCATGTTGCTGCAAATGGCATTATTTCATTCTTCTTATGGCTGAGTAATATTGTATTGTATATATGTACTACATCTTCCCTATCCATTCATCTCTCAGCGGACACTTAAGTTGCTTCTCTGTCCTGGTTATGGTAAACAGTGCTTCTGTGAACATTGGGGTGCATGTGTATTTTTGAATTAAAGTTTTCTTTGGATGTGTGCCCCGCAGTGGGATTGCTGGATCATGTGGCAGTTCTATTTTTAGTTTTTTAAGGAACCTCCATACTGTTCTCCATAGGGGCTGCACCAACTTATATTCCCAGCAACAGTGTAGGAGGCTTCCATTTTCTCCACACCCTCTCCAACATTTGTTATTTGTAGACTTTTTAATGATGGCTATTCTGACCAGTTTGAAGTGATACTTCATTGTAGTTTTGATTTGCATTTCTCTAATAATTAGTGATGTTGAGCATCGTTTCGTGTGCCTTTTGGCATCTGTATGAACAAAGCCTAATATTTTATTGAACCTATTATACTACATTCTTCCATAGAAATGGGAAATCTGTCCACCTATTTGAAATTACCTTCTTTATTCCGTGTGCTGAAAGTCATGAGGATGAGAAGAACCCCCTGTCCCTTCTGGTTTATTTTTAAAAATCTCTTTCCTAAATCTAATGTAAGTGGCCAGATTCATACTTTAGAAACCTTCAAATAATGTTTCTCTTGAAAGTCAGATTTTGTGAGGGTTTTTGTCTGTAATATGTTTGGAGTTCTAGAGAATTCTTATGATTTTTATATGATGACTCTGAGTTCTTTAGTATAGCGTGAGCAATGCTTCCTGTTATTGAATGTATTGAACCAGAGCTTTGATTCTGCAGATTACGATCGGAATCCACACAGGGGAGGTAGTTACCGGAGTCATAGGACAGAGGATGCCTCGCTACTGTCTTTTTGGAAACACTGTCAACCTCACAAGCCGAACAGAAACCACTGGAGAAAAAGGGAAAATAAATGTGTCTGAATATACATACAGGTCAGAGAACACATCTAGGTATCTACTGACTTGAAAAATGTCTCTTTGCAGCTGCTTTAATTCCCTGGGTGATTTTATTACCTTTTACAGCTATCAACTCTGCTTTTAGGATTACTATTATTTTTCAATTAAAAAAAAAAAAAAACTGGTGTGTTTTTCTTTTTTTTGGTCACACCATGGTTTGTGGGATCTTATTTCCCCAACCAGGGATCGAACCTGGGGGTCCCAGTATTGGGAGTGTGGAGTCTTAACCACTGGACCATCAGGGAAGGTCTTGGGATTATTTATTTTTAATTTGAGAAAATTGTGTCATTACTTCAGTTTTAAATGATTTTACCTACTCTTAGGAATTTCTGCTGTGGTATTGTTACTAAAGCCTCGAGGTACCTTTAAATAATTTACTGTGTGTCATTCCTGTCTCCGTTTATAACTTTGATGTATGTTACGTTCTCTGTGTGACCATAACACCAAGCTTCTCTGCCTGTTCCCTGTCCCCTTTTAGATGTCTCATGACACCAGAAAATTCAGACCCGCAATTCCATTTGGAGCACAGAGGCCCCGTGTCCATGAAGGGCAAAAAGGAGCCAATGCAAGTTTGGTTTCTATCCAGAAAAAATACAGGAACAGAGGTATGACTCATCAGAGTATAATTCCTTTTTTAAGACTGGGTATGAATATGGGGAGCTAAATCGTAATCTCTGAAAATATGTTTCATTTGCAAAGAATTCTTGCTTACATGAACTTGTAAGTACAGCAGCGGAAACGCTGACCCATTAGTGAGCTGGTTAGAACAATGCAGCTTCTAGGGGAGACCTGATGGCTGACGGTTTTGTCGCCTAACGAAATTAAAACCAAAAGCACTGGAGAGAGAAGCCCGGGTTTTGGTTCTTCTGCCGTCATCTGGCTGGAACCCCGCAAGTGAGTGGGCAGTGAGGGGCATCCCTGGCCCCCTCCCCAGTGCCCTGGGTCGCCATGTGGTCACGGCCAGGGCTGAGACACGACCGTCTTCAAGGGTGGTTTCCTAACCACGGTGCTCCAGATCCTCCTTTCTAAGGCCACGCCATCGCCTCGTGGAATGTTTGGGGATCTTTGGACATTCTAGTCCCTGGTGGGTCTCTCCTGGAGAGAAGAGTGATTTATGCATGTCCAGAATCTAAATAATTGCTCATGGAAGCTACAGGTTCGCGCTCACGCTGTGGCTGTACTCCAGCCAGAACCCATGTGCTGGGCGGTAGCACTGGGGTTTGCTCGGGAGTCCTGTGGCCCACCGTGGTCCACGACACCAAGGTCCCGCCACCTTGCCCCTCTCTCAGTGGGCTGCATCGGAAACAAGCCCAGTGCTCTATGCCCTGTTGATGTACTGGTTCTGTAGAGGGGAGAGACTCTTTGACCTTATGTATTTTCCTGGATGTGCACATTCCCTAAAAATGCTTTTAGAATAGAAGTCGTAAAAGGAATGAAATGCCAAGTTGTAAAATATTTATCTTTATCTTCTTTTCACTGTTTTCACTTTAAGTAATTTACTTCTGGCACTTGCACGCTTCCTGATGTTCTTCTGATAAATTAGTTTGCCGGAAGCGTTGTTCCTTTTATTTGGGTGGCTCTGTTTCAGCCAACCTGATGGTGGGAATGACTTAAAAAAGTGGTAGATATGAATGCAGATCAAATTTTATTTTAAAAAAAAGAAAGAAAATATTTTGAGGAATCCTGCAAGCTTTCTTATCACTGAAAATGAATCCCCTATTTACTCCACTTTTTACAGGAAACAGAGCAGGATGAAAACTGAATCCTGGACAGTGGGGTTAAGACCGCAGGGTGAGGTCGTCTCCCCCTAACAGATGCTGGGCCCGGGACCAGTGATTGCCTCGGTCCTTTTCATGGTTCCCCAAGCCTTTCTCCTGTGTATCTCTTTCCTTGTTCATTATTCAACTTTAGCTCTGCTTTTGATTATTTTTGAGGTTTAGTATGTTATCTGAAGTTTGGCTTTGTGCGGCTGATGTGAGCTTCACGTGTCTTCAGATGGACTACACCTCCCCTGGCATGGTGGTTTTCAAGTAGTGGGCACCCAATAAGTATTTGGTGAATTTAATTAAATGAAACTGAACAGTATTCAGCCATGTGTATATATGTCATGGTTTTCCACTTCTGATCAGTGTCTCTATATATGTGTATATTTTAATGACTATAACATATAAAAAGGTTTTATCGTGTTGGTGCATATCATTATAGAAATCGTTTTCTAAAGGAGTTAATTCAGAATTTTAGGGGAAAAATGCAATTTATTTTCAGACTCCCCAAATAAGAATATATCATGCTAAGAAAAATAGTATCTATTTAGAATTATGTTAATTTCCCTTGAGAAATAGAGAATATACTTCTTTGCTGTTAAAGTATCAGGTTATTCATTCAGATCATGTGGCAATTACAGTTCCTCTAAAATGTTGTCCTTTGCATTATAAATCTCATTCACCCCATGCAGCTGTTGGTGAAGGCAGCACTGTTTCACAATGAGCTATTGCATTAGTTTGGAGTAAATGTCAGGGGCTCTAACTACATCCAAGGATGAAGCTGGAAGCACAGCTCGGGTTTCGGTTGGTCAGAGCCCTTCTTGGCCCTTTCTTCCCAGAAATGAGCTCCTTTGTCTCAGCTCACAAGAACTTGATTCTATCCAGGGTGCCATGTTGAGAAAAGTTACTTTAATTTCAACGTAGAATGCATTCCTGTTGGAATCATCACCTGTTGTTCTTCATTATCTCTGATAATTTATTAATATCTATCTTTATAAAATACAGGACCACTACTTTTATGTAAAAATGTTTGTCTTTAAATTTAGCATTTCCTATCAGCACGTTGATAACTTGTATAAACGTTCCATGTTCATGTGTAAGAGAACCTGTAATAAATTATTTTTTCCACTTGTCTCTAGATGGTTTTTGATTCAATAAAAATGATGTGAATGCTCTTACCAGTCTTTTAACTAGTGCCATTTTTGGAAATACGTCTTATCATTTTGCCTCTGATAGACTTTCATTTTGGTTCCGTTCCCAGCTGTTATGGTAAAGCTGAGTGGCTCCTATTCCTCAAGACTATTCCTATATGATATTTTTCTTTAGGATTAACACAGTGACGACAGCAAGACCAGCACTGGGGGAGTGGACAGACAGACATGTGTGAAGTGGCATCAGCTCTTGAAGAGCTCCCCACATTTTGGGAGTGAAAGACATGTATCTAAGTAACTAACCTATTTGATATTCATAGTGATTTTATTGTTCAGTCACTCAGTCGTGTCCAACTCTTTGTGACCCCATGGACTGCGGCACACCAGGCTTCCCTGTCCTTCCGATCTCTTGGAGTTTGCTCAAACTCATATCCACTGAGTCTGCAATTCATATTGATAAAACATATTCAAGACACAGAAAGAATACTTAGACAGTGAGAACCAAGAGGGGTTGGAGGGAGGAGGAAGGAAGCAGCTGGATTTTGTGATGGTTTTGTCTAAAGCTGAATGAGTTCATCCCTTCTCTGTGGTTTCCTTCTGTTCAGCCCTCTTGCATACCACCAAAAAAAGAAAAAAAAAAAAAAAGAAAAGTTATGTAAAGGTAGGAGTTCCTCACTTTGAATTGAGGATATATGTCTATGTTTTTTGGGGGGAGCTTACCAGGTGGCCCAATGGTAAAGAATTTGCCTGCCAATGCAGGAGATGCAGGAGACTTGGGTTCCATCTCTGGATCAGGAAGATCCCCTAGAGGAGGAAATGGCAACCTACTGCAGTATTCTTGTCTGGAAAATTCCATGGACAGAGGAGCCTGGTGGGTTAATGTTCATTGGGTCACAAAGAGCTGGACACGACTGAGTGACTCAGTCAGTCAGTTCAGTCGCCGAGTTGTGTCTGACTCTTTGCGACCCCATGGACTAAGCACAGACAAATGTATTTTGGAACCAATTCATTATTCTATTTTATTCGCATCTATGATGCTCCTCTGTCCCTGTGAGGGGAGCAGGTTTGAAGCTTAAATCCTATCCAGGCCTCTGTGATGAAGCCTCCATAAACCTCAAAGGTTGGAGAACTTTTGGGTTGGTGGGCAAGGGGAATTGCTGGTGGGTGTGAAGTTCTGTGTCTCTTCCATCAGGCTGTTTCTGAATCACATCCTTTCATGATAAACCGGTCATCTAGTTAGTAAAATGGTTCCCTGAGTTTGTTTCTCTCTAGCAGAATAATCAAACCCAAATAGGGAGTGTGGGAACTTTGGCCCTATAGCCGATTGGTCAGAATCACAGGTGACAGCGTGACTTTGCTTTGGTCTCTGAAGTGGGGGGTGTCCTTGCAAGACTGAGCCCTTAACCTAGGGAATTGGATGTGATCTTTGGGTCGACGGTGTCAGAGCTGACTTGAAGTGTAGGACATCCAGCTGGATTCTGAGAATTGCTCTGTGGTGTGTGAAGAAAACACACCCCACGTTATAAATGGGTGCAGATTCTTCAAGGGGAAAAAGGAACCAATTCTCGGCTCACCTCTAAGATTTCCCTTTGCAACCTCGCTAATGGCTCTCAGAACCGCCAGAGGGCAGCAGAGGATGCTGTTTAGAATCTAAGGGCCGGATGGGGGCGTGAGGACACAGGGTCTCTTACAGGAAGTGCTACTCGCTCACCCTCTCGGCTCTGCACTGAAGGGCACTTCCTGTGTGCAACCTCGAAATTTTCCCTCCCACCGTCCCTTACCCACAGTCAGAAGTATATCATAAAAATAACTGTTTCTACCCCATTATGACCATTCGTGTAGCTTGAAATCTATTCACACGTATCATGGTCAGAAATTTCACCCACAGTTTTCATGCTAATTCTGTAGGAAGGTATGAAAATTTGTTAAAATAAGCAATTTGTTCTAGAAACTATAATTTCGTGCAGAATCATTTTAGGTGAGCTAAGTTGCATGTGGCTCATGTTAAAATGATTGCTTCTTGCTCCTTCTACCATATTGGTGAGATGACATAATATAGGGTAGATTTTTAAAACCAAACCAAAACAAAAATCACTGTTCAGAGAGCTGAGAGCCCATATCCAGTTATGGCAAGGCTAATCCTGTGATCTTGCCACATTCTCTAACTTTTAAAATTCCTGATATGTGAAAAGAGCTGGTCAAGGTGATGTCTAAAGTAGATTCTTGCTCTGAAATTCCAACATTTCTTTGGTAAAAGTTCCAGAACAGGGATGCTGTGATTTTGGCCTGACCTCTGGGGAATTCTCAGAAAAACAATCCAAATTCTTAACTGAACTCTTTTTAATACTCAAGGAACAATGAGGAGATCAACTGGGGGGATTTAAAGCTAATTTCTAAGAAATAAAGAGCTCTCTGGAAAACACTTGCTGGAGACTTGACTCCAAGCTAAAATCACAATGACTAGGTCATATTAGTGTATTTGTATTAATGCATATGTTTCTATTATAAGCTAGCCCTATAATATTTACCTAATAAGGTTCAAATTCTTTAATAAAGAGTTGGACTTTTGATTTTTTAAATATAAGGGGAGAAAATGTACCTCTATTTCATGCAGAAATCCTTTTGAATAGAAGATAACCTCTTAAAAATTAAAGACAAGAAGTGTCAATGAGTGGTATGTATAGAGGTTTTTATTATTATCAATAATATTTACTGCCCATTTAGTACTAATTTATAAAACATTCTCCAGTTAAAAAAGAAATCCATAGCCAAGAAAGCCTTCCTCAGTGACCAATGCAAAAAAATAGAGGAAAACAATAGAATGGGAAACACTAGAGATCTCTTCAAAAATTTAGAGATACCAAGGGAATATTTAATGCAGACATAAAGAACAGAAATGGTATGGACCTAACAGAAGCAGAAGATATTGAGAAGAAGTGGCAAGAATACACGGAAGAACTATACAAAAAAAGATCTTAATGACCCAGATAACCACAATAGCGTGACCACTCACCTAGAGCCAGACATCCTGGAGTGTGAAGTCAAATGGGCCTTAGAAAACATCACTACAGACAAAGCTAGTGGAGGGGATGGAATCCCAGCTGAGCTATTTAAAATCCTAAAAGATGATGCTGTTAAAATGCTGCACTCAATATGCCATGAAATTTGGAAAACTCATCAGTGACTGCAGAAATGGAAAAGGTCAGTTTTTATTCCAATCTCAAAGAAAGGCAAGGCCAAAGAATGTTCAAACTACCACATAATTGTACTCATCTCTCACACACTAGCAAAGTAATGCTCAAAATTCTCCAAGTGAGGGTTCAAAGGTACGTGAACCAAGAACTTCCATATTTTCAAGCTGGATTTAGAAAAGGCAGAGGAATCAGAGATCAAATTGCCAAAATCTGTTGAGTCATAGGAAAAGCAAGAGAATTTCAGAAAAACATTTGCTTGATTGACTACTCTAAAGCCTTTGACTGTGTGGATCACAAGAAACAGT
Source organism: Muntiacus reevesi (assembly GCF_963930625.1). NCBI lineage: Eukaryota > Metazoa > Chordata > Mammalia > Artiodactyla > Cervidae > Muntiacus > Muntiacus reevesi. The sequence goes on from NC_089261.1 coordinate 29,502,734, forward strand.
AGAGAATTCTTAAAGAGATGGGAATACCAAACCATCTGACCTGCCTCCTGAGCAATCTGTGTGCAGGTCAAGAAGCAACAGTTAGAACTGGACATGGAACAACAGTCTGGTTCCAAATTGGGGAGGGAGCACGTCAAGGCTGTATATTGTCACCTTGCTTATTTAACTTACATGCAGAGTACATCATGAGAAATGCTGGGCTGGATGAAGCACAAGTTAGAATCAAGATAGCCGGGAGAAGTAGCAATAACCTCAGATATACAGATGACACCATCCTTATGGCAGAAAGTGAAGAGGAACTAAAGTGCCTCTTGATGAAAGTGAAAGAGGAGAGTGAAAAAGCTGACTTAAAACTCAACGTTCAAAAAACTAAGATCTTGGCATCCAGTCCCATCACTTTATGGCAAATAGATGGGAAAACAATGGAAACAGTGACAAACTATTTTTGGGGGCTCCAAAATCACTGCAGATGGTGACTACAGCCATGAAATTAAAAGATGCTTGCTCTTTGGAAGAAAAGTTATAACCAACCTAGACAGCATATTAAAAAGCAGAGACATCACTTTGTCAACAAAGGTCCATCTAGTCAAGGTTATGGTTTTTCCAGAGGTCATGTATGGATGTGAGAGTGGGACTATAAAGAAAGCTGAATGCCAAAGAATTGATGCTTTTGAACTGTGGTGTTGGAGAAGACTGTTGAAAGTCCCTTGAACAGCAAGGAGATGAAACCAGTCAATCCTAAAGGAAGTCAGTCCTGAATATTCAGTGGAAGGACTGATGCTAAAGCTGAAGCTCCAATACTTTGGCCATCTGATGCAAAGAACTGACTCATTGGAAAAGACCCTGATGCTTGGAAAGATTGAAGGAAAGAAGAGAAGGAGACAACAGAGGATGAAATGATTGGATGGCATCACCAACTTGATGGACTTGAATTTGAGCAAGCTCTGGAAGTTGGTGATGGACAGGGAAGCCTGGTGTGCTGCAGTCCTTGGAGTCACAGAGTTGGACATGATTGAACTGAACTGTGCTATACAGTAGGACCTTGCTTATTCATTTTATATATAACAGCTTGCATCTGCTAACCCCAAACTCTCAATCCATCCTTCCCCCATATCCTTCCCCTTTGGCAACCATCAGTCCATTCTCTATGTCCTTGATTTTGTTTCTGTTTCATAGATAGATTCATTTGTATCATTTTTTAAGATTTCACATAAAATGAGAAAAATTAGTTCTATCAGAGACTTTTAAGAAAATATTTAAGCAATAAGAAATTGGACCTTTTTATAAGTTACTAGCATTTAGTAATGTGATGTTTTGAGATGATAAAGGACCTTTCATTTTCACATGATCATTCTTTTGAAATTTTTGCATAAGAAGCAATTATGAGGCACAAAGCAACAACTATTATCTTCTGACAAATCTAAGCCTCTTTATAAAGATCGAGTTCATCACTCAGGAACCACCCACACTCCATTTCTCCTGTTCATTTGTATTCCTGTTAAAAATTGTTCTTTCCCTGCCGACCTCAAACTCCCCAAAACTGCCATTTTTGCACTGACAAGAATATTACCCAAGTATTAACTAAAAATGAATCATGCAAAAGACAGCTAATAGATGTTTTGCACACATATGTACTTGAACAGTTTTTACTTTGCTTGTGCTCAGCAAGTGGTCCCAGAACCATAGGGACTCTTCAGACTTTAGTGGGAGTAAATGTCTCTACCACACTGACCACAAGCCCTTCTCTGGGATTTTTGTCAAAAAGTTGCCCTTGGTGTATGAGTTTTTGAGGTTGAGAAACTCTTTAAATACAGCCTTTTGCATTTCTTAATATGTAAAGCCTTTTTAAAGGAAGTTCTTTTGAAAGAAGTTCTTTTAAAAATAGTGTCAACACTATAAAAGTTACAAACTCATTTTTAAAATGGCATTTCTTGAACTGTTGTCCATGTTGTAACCACGAATTGAACTTAGAAGACAGGAACAAGCTGAGATGGGGGTGGTCATAACTCCTGCTGTCCTTGAAGCTCACAACAAAATTTAAACCACCAGGTGGCAATCGGGGCAATACTACAATCACTACAGAGCACCCTTGTCCCCAGCATTGTTTTGAACATCTTGCATGTGTTGAATCCTTGTAGCAACTCATTAAGTAAATATCCTTGCTATTGCCTCCATTTTATTTAGAAGGAAACAAGGGCACATAAAGTTTGAGTTCCTCGCCTGAGGTCAGAAAATGGTGAGAGAAGAGCCAGCAATTATACACTCTAAGCAGACACAGAGCCTGAGCTTCCAACCAGTGTCCTCTGATATATTCCACATTGCAGGTGAGCAGAGAAGCTGGCAAGTGATGAGTTTTCAGAGTGTGTCTTAGAGTTAGATGATTGTTGGTCAGGTAATGAAGTTCTGCTTGGACAGATGGACAAGGAGTGTGAGATGTGACAGGTGGTTTTGGCCTCAGATCTGATGACGAGCACTGCAGAACAGGATTTGGAGGCCTGTGGCACAGGCAAGGGACCAAAGAGGTCTAGAGGAGGGGCACAAGGGAGTTATCACAGGATAGAAGAAGAGAATCCATATGATGTGCACCAGGAGAAATATCCTGCTAGTGATGGGCCCCTCTCTGCCCGAAAACCAGATTGCCCTGGAGCTTTCAGCGTGTGAGATTGACTAGTGTGGGAGTAGAGAAATAGCATCATTAGCTGCATGCTTCATGAAGGCACCTGCTCAGAGTGCAGAGTGCAGCCTTCCAGGGACATAGAGGAGGTCCTCCAGGGGATGGGCACATTGGACTCCTGCACTTACCTCCAACATTAGTGTTTTCCCTTTATTGCTGGGGACTGCTACTAGGGAAACTTTTTTGCTTTTCATTTCTAAAGCTTTGAACAAGGTTTCTCAAAAATACAGAAGACATTTTCCTGGTTTTCCCATACTAAAGTTAGGTCTGTATTTCTCCCAAATACAGATACAATCCATTCCCGTTCTTCTACTTTTTATAATGTTGGTAACTAAAAACAAATACCTCCAGGACACTGAAATGTAAAATCTAATCAATCTTCAAATAAAAGAGGACCTGACTTCTTCAGTGTTTCTTACGATGAATTTTATTTCAGCAATAACATCAATAATGATAATATCAGTTTGTAACCCAAAGGATTAAAAAAAAACTTTCTAAATTCATGCTGATTTAAATAAATGATTGAAAAAATAAATAAATGAGGGAGAGAGGACAGCTGTTCTGTTATGAAATAATTCCAACAGAAATAATTATTTTCTGTTGAATTAAGCAACTACTTGAGGATGAAAGTGAAAAATCTGGTGAGTCTGAGTAATAGATCTAAAATGAAATCAGATTAACTAGTAGATACCCAAAGCTAAGATATTCCACATTTTTGGCTAGGGATTTTGCTTCACTGTAAAAAGTAGTTGGAGTACTTAAAAATAACTCACTGTATTATAATCTACTTAGCATAATAAGAAATTTCATTTTTCTCAAAATATGCTCATGGAAAAACACTATACATGTATTTATAGTTTATTTCCCTTTTATTGTTATATATCTTTGATTTAAATACTACACAATGCTGTGTCTAGCATACTGTATATTTGGTCGAGAGAGTTCTCTAGCTTGTTGGCTAAAATTATCAGATGTTGAGTCCCTATGTTCTGTTTTCCATATTCTATATGCTTAACAGATACCCAAGTTTGTCTTCTCACTAAGCCATTGTATAATAAAATTTCATATATTCTTTCACAACATTCGAATATTGTATTGTTGTTGTTTAGCTGCTAAGTCATGTCTGATTCTTTTTGATCCCATGGACTGTAGCCTGCCAGGTTCCTCTGTCCATGGGATTTCCCAGTAAGAATACAGGAGTGGGTTGCCATTTCTTTCTCTAAGGGATCTTCCTAATCTAGGGATCGAACCCAAGTCTCCTGCATCTCCTGCACTGGCAGGCGGATTCTTTACCACTAAAGAATTCTTTACCGCTTCCACCAGGGAAGCCCCAAATATTATATACACTATTTAAATCTTTGAGAACGTTCCCTTATCTTTAAAAAATACAGAGATATATCATCAACTCAATTTAACAAAATTTTAAATAAGTTTATTTCCATTTTTAGCCATTACAAACAAATAATGTTTTAGTGAGCCTTGTAACTTTTTGTGCTCATTTCTTATTATTTTCAGAGCATACAGTCAGGGAGAACAATTTCTTGATAGTAAATAATGTTTCCTAATGTATTCCAAGTTACTCATCAGACAGAGAGTGCTTTAGGAGACTTTATTTTCCTGTCCATGACAAATAGTGTTGTTAGTGGTTTTACATTAAATCTTCTGGCCCTGAATTCTACCATACAATTATGTAGTGAGTTTTATTATATGAATTATTTCCTGGAATTCTTACGTGTCTCTTCCATGGGGGAGGGCATATTTGTATTCTTTGATCTGTTTATGGATAGGATATTTGTTTTTATGGGTACTTTGGAGCACACTGCAACAGAGATATTAGGACTCTGTTAATTCCCACAGTACTTCCCTCTAATTTTCATTTCCTCTTGTGATGTTGGTTTTGGTTCAGCATAGTATCCTGAGGTGGATTTCTCTTCCTTGTCCTTAGATATTGTGACACCGCTGAACTTGTAGAGTCATAGATCTGTATAGCAGAAGTATTTTCTGTGCAGTTTTTGTCTCTGGAATGCACAGTTCAGAGATTGCTTTCTTTTACAATTGTCTAAATCATGCTTATAAAACCACATATCCCCAGTGTGCATGCAACTGTATGCACTTTCCTTCTCTGAAAGTGAAAATCACTCAGTCGTGTTCGACTCTCTGCGACCCCACGGACTATACAGTCCACTGAATTCTCCAGGCCAGAACACTGGAGTGGGTAGCGTTTCCCAACCCAGGGATCGAATCTAGGTCTATCACATTGCAGGCAGATTCTTCACCAGCTGAGCTACCAGGTAGGCCCAAGAATACTGGAGTGGGTATCCTATCCCTTCTGTAGTGGATCTTCCCAGCCCAGGAATCTGAACTGGGGTCTCCTGCATTGCAGGTGTATTCTTTACCAGCTGAGCTACCAGGGAAACCCTTTCCTTCTCTAAATCGAATTTTGAAACGAGTGCTGTAGATATCTTTAAAAGAATCAAGCCTGAGATTAGAATTATGCAGTCCCTGTGTCGTAGGGGTAGGTACCTCCTTTCCTTTCCTTTTTAACTCCCTTCTTTCTTTCTTTCTTTTTTTCTTCCCTCACTCCACCCCCTTTCCTTCTCTCTCTCTCCTCTCTTCTCCCTCTCTCCTCCCTCCCTCTCAAAACAAAAATAATATAAGGCATTCTATTGTAAGAAAGCTCCCTTTGGCCTCAAGAGGATAAAGGGAATAGCTCCAAGGTGATAGTGACTTGCTCTTAACAGAGACAAAGACTTTGCCAGCACTTTAGAAAGATGAACTCATTTACTCAGAATATTTGATTAGTCACTGTAGAAGTCACTTTTAACTGATGGTTTACTGTGGTTTGGGGCTTTCCAGCTGGCTCAGTGGTAAAGAATCTGCCTGCAATGCAGGAGATGTGAGTTCGATCCCTAGGTCAGGAAAAACCCTTGGAGAAGGAAATGGCAATGCAGTCCAGTATGCTCACATGGGAAGTCCCATGGACAGAGAAACCTGGCAGCATACAGTCCATGGGCTGCAAAAGAGTCAGACACAACTCAGCAATCAAACAACAGCAAAAACAAATACTGTGGTTCGTTAGCACATGAAAAAAATTGAATGCCATCTGAAGCTGACATTTGAGTTATCTGAGCTACTCTACCTCTTTCTATAGGTATTAACTTAATGCATATGTGTGAGAACATGGAATAATGAATTTGCTTAAAAGCTGGCATTGTGTGGATAATAACTCACCATTTTGTAAAAATTGTTGAGCCACTTTGGCAATGCTCAATCTTCTTTTTCATTTTCTCAAAACTTCTAGCTTTGGAAAAGTTGGTGTCAATGGATTCTTTTTTCTTTTTCGCTTTTATTAAAGTAGAGCTGATATACAACGTTGTGTTAGTTAGTTGTGCGACAAAGTGAGTCAGTTATACATATCAATACATCCACTCTTTTTAAGATTTTTTTTTCCCATACAGGTCATTACAGAGCATTGAGGAGAGTTTCCTGTGCTATAAGGGGACTACCGCATAGTATTGTTAGTTCTGGGCTGTCTAGTTTATGTATAGAAGTGTGTATATGTCAATCCCAATCCCCCAGTTTACCCCTCTCTTTCCACCTTTGGTAACCATGTTTGCTTTCTACATCTGTGACTCTATTTCTGTTTTATAGATAAGTTCGTTTGTACCATACTTTTAGATTCCACATATAAGGGATATCATGGGATGTTTGTCCTTTTCTGTCTGACTTACTTCATTCAGTATGACAATCTCTACATCCATCTCTAATAGGATTTGTAGATTTAAGTCCTTTTCTATATGATGTGTGCTCCTGCTGTTCCCCATTGTTCTGATTTTGAATATAGACATTCCAATGAGTTCATTTTTATTCTTGCTAAGGCTCACATTATAATTTGATGGTAAATACAGCATAAGGGGGACTCTGATTCTCTTGCCACTGCTGCCTGTGTGAATTGTTACAGCAACTTCAGATAGCAATTTGACAGGAGACAGTCAAGGTGGAGAAGTATGTTCCAGAAAATCCCAGAAATTTCACTTCTAATACCAACTTGTATATACATGTATGTACAAATGAATCACTTTGCTGTGCCCCTGAAACTAATACAACATTGTAAATCAGCTATAAAATAAAATAAAAATTAAATTAAAAAATAACCACAAGGGGTGTACAAATTTTCATTGCAATATCTTTACTTTAGATAAAGTACTGAAGTTATGTGAATATGAATTAGTTGGGAAAAAATAAATAAATCATGGTATATTTACTGGCAATTTTGTGGAACAAATAAACCAGATCTTCATATGTTGACATGGACACATATTAAACATGTAAAATAAGAAAACAGGCTTTAGACTGACACATATAGCATGATTCAATACATGTAAAACCTGAAGGAAACAGGGCAAAATGTGATATTGGTCATATTTGTTATTAGTTAAATAAATATGGCTGTTTATCTTATTTTCTTAAATTTTTTAGTTTTTTATTATATTTAATAATCACAAAAGTGTCAATTGCATATGTTGTTTTCTATGTTAATTTCTATATATTTAATTATTTTATTGAACTACTGATTTATTATAACATTTAAGTAATTTTAAAATGTGTGCTGATTACATGTCTTACCATATTTAGACAAACAGGAATGAAGTAGACATTGAAGTCTGGGAGAAGCTAAATAGCTATAGAAGGTGTAACACTGAAGAATGGGAAAGATTGCAGATTTCCCATGAAAAAAGAATATTGCTGTAAAAGAGGAGAGGATGAGGAGAGTTATTGAGGAATAAATCACTATGGAAACTTTGTGGGACAAATAACTGTCCTGAATTAAAAGGACCAGAAAGAATTAAAAAAAAAAAAAAAAAAACAACCAAAAACGATGCTGACTATGTAAGATGGACAGCTTGCAATGGGTGATGGAAGTTGCAAACAGTAAAACCATTTGAGGTGAGAGGAGGGGTCACACGATGCCGTGTTGTCATATAATAAACTGTTGAGAGGAGGATGGAATTCCAGGAGAGTATTTGATTGTCTGGTTTCTGCACTGAAGGCCTCAGTTAGGACAGGGACACGAGAGAAAATGAGAAAGGAGAGAAAATGTCCAAGGAGAACAAACAGGATTTTGTGATTAGAGGTGGAACACACGCTCAGCAGAAACTGAACATTGTCGGAAATTCAGACACAGCAAAATCAAAACCTCCAGTCAATAAATAGTACATAGTAACATTTAGTGGGCAAAGAACACCTCGAGAACTGGGAGCTTTACAAGAAATAACCTAGTTTCACTTTCGCTTGTGAGATGAGCTAGATTCCATTTTGCTTGAGTGGCTTTAATGGTTTTTTGTCTGCTCTGGGAATTCTCAAATTTGTATAGAATTTTTTTTTTAAGGTTTTAAAAAATGCAGGTCATTTTCTTAAAGTCTTTATTTTATTGAATTTGTTGCAATATTGCTTCTGTTTCATGTTTTAGTTTTTTGGCTGTGAGGCATGTGGGATCTTGGGTCTCTGACCAAGGAGCCAATCCGCACCCCTTCATTGAAAGGTGAAGTATTAACCACTGGACCACCAGGGAAATCCCCATTTTGTATTGAATTTTTGACAGTGTTCATGCTCACAGCATTCAAGAGTCTTCATGATAGCCAGGAATTGTTGCCAATGTGCCCCAGACGCTCTGCTCTCAAGACATGTGCAGTCATGTGAGGCCGTGGTGGCCTCCAGTTCTGGGGCTTCTCCAGCTTTTATTCCTTGCTGATCATGGGGGTTCTCAGGGTTTGTGACTAGCTCTTAGCTCCAGGGCAGCTCAGGAAACACCCCCAACAATGCAGGTGCATGTGTTTCCCATGACCCACAGTGCTTGGCCTAATTTTCAATTATCTTGGTATGTTGCTGGAAGTTTTAACTTTTGTTTTAGGTTCAAAGGATTCATTAACAAAAGAAACCACTCATTATATACAAATAAGTAATTTCAATATTTAATAGAGAATTATCTAACTTGTTTTCAATATACAATCATTAAAAGAAAAGAGGAGAGTAATAGCACAAACATCACCTAATTGGGGCCAACAAACAACCAGGTTTAAACAGCGCTCAGACGTTCCAGCGTAACAGTAATCTGGAGTTCCCATTGAGAAAAGGTCCCAGGCAGTGCATCTACCCCACTGGTGGGACTTCAAAATTGCAGTTTTGGGGGTTCCCACTTATAATCTCAGGCCACAAATGAATATCATCATCAGTTTGCAAGCAAATTGCAGCCCTGATTTCACATTAATATTTTTTACAATGCTGTTTGTTTTATCTTATTAGTCGTAGGATTTTGTTAACACCCAAGCTTGTTTTGGCCAGGCCTCCTCCAGAGGTTCAAGAATTCCAAGACCCGCTCCCTATCTTATCTATATTGTCACTCATCTTACTGGTAATAATAGGTGTACCCGCCATCAGGTACACAGTTAGGACAGTGTCCAGGCAGGTCAGAAGCAAGGTCAAAGGCCTGCTCCGCTTTCTTGTCTCTGAAGCCTGAACAAGGCTGCTTCCATTTAATGTCCCTAACACTTTGCTCTGAGCCAAGTTGACTCCCACAAATCCCTTGAATTTTCAAGGTAATTAATCCTTGAGGCTGGGGGCGAGGCCACAGAACCAATCCTTTATTCTCACTTCCATCTCCTTGCTACACATTCCCCAGGCATTGCTTGTCATTGTTACCATGGTAATTTCTATAATAGTCAACCCATAGAAGCAGAGTAACTAAAACACTGATGACTGTCAGGACTTGCAGCTTCCAGTGAAGTGCAGGAATTCGCTTTCAAAACATGCAAGAGACGACCACAGGTCTCAATTTTTTCTATTCCTTAACCACTTGGATTATCCATTTCCTTCCTTAATCCAATATTTTTTGCACCTTCCAATAGCTTTTGATAGAGGAATTCAACTTCATGTGGTTACTCTTCCAAACTTAAATTTACTTCTTTCTCTGGCCAATTAATCTCATGAACTCTGATATCGGTGGGGAGTTTTAGGTTAATTCCTGAAAACATACCTTCATCCTGAGATTATAGTTTACTTAAGTGTCATTTATTTCAAGGTTTACAAGTAAATCATAAATTTTTTATTATGATATATAGCTGCTGTGGAGAACTTCAGATATACTTTATATAACACATCTCAGTTAACAGAAGGGCTTCCATGGTGGCTTAGCGGGTAAAGAATCTGCCTGCCACTTCAGGAGATTCTGGTTTGATCCCTGGGTCTGGAAGATCCCCTGGAGGAGGAAATGGAAACTCACTCCAGTATGCTTGCTCGGGCAGTCCCATGGGCAGAGGAGGCTTGTCCACAGATTGCAAGAGTCAGACACAACTTAGTGACTAAATAACTCAGTTAATGTTATGATGTCATGTCTCAAACTTTCCCACAAAGATCTCTTTTTATACAAAAGGCCCTTCCAATGAACAAAGGAGTTACTGGAGGCCAGTGGTCACTAAATTTCAGGTCCATCTGGACTGGGGGAGCATTCCATACCTTAATCTTTAAGAAACAGATTTTCAATGACACAGGATTACAAGTATCATTTTGACACGCTGACATTCTGCCTTCTGACTCATTCAATGTGCTGTGGGGACAGTTCTTTGGTAATTGAGAGTGCTCTGGCCAGAAAATTATTGTCACACTGTGGTCTGTGTATAGTGATGCTACAAATGCATCCCTCTATTCTGAGTCTCCATCATCCCTCACCACTGTACTTTGAAAAAATAATACACTTTATTTTTTTGAGCAGTTTTAAGTTGACAGAAAAATTGAGTGGAAAGTAGGGAATTCCCATATACCCATTACTCCACCACCTCTGGTTTACCCTATTATTGATGTTTTGCATTAATATGTACATATGTTACAATTGATATACCTATGTTGGTATATTATTATTAATTCAAGTCCATAGTTTACTTTAGAGATCACTCTTTTTTTTTTAACATTCTGTAGATTTTGACAAATGTCTAATGTGTCCACCACTACAGTATCATGCCGAATATTTTCACTGCCCTAAAAATCTTCTGGGTGTTACTTCCTTCCCTTCCCTGAGTCCTGTAAACCACTGAGTTTTCTTCTTACATTTTTGTCTTTTTCCAGGATGCCATATAATTGGAACCATATAATATGTTGTCTTTTCAGATTTGTTTCTTTCACTTAGCAATGTGCATCTAAGGATCTGCCATGTCTTTTTCATGGCTTGGTAACTTATTTCTTTTTATGCTGTTGCACTTTTAACACAATAGGTTTATTGTAATCAAGACATTAATGAAAGATCTAAACCTTTCCCCAGCATGGTTGGCAGGTACAGTACTCCACTGGTTTAGAGAAATGAATAGTGTATTATGTCTACACATAATCCTCTCAGGCATCCTCCAGTAATGCCAGGACCACTTGGCTCAACACACCAAGTCCTATTTCCCAGGTACCTACTCTCTTAGGATGTTGAGATCAACATTATCTAAGCCACTGGTGACACGTCTACTTGTTATATTTTATGCATGTACATGAATAGTACCCCCCAGAGATTGTGAGTTCAAACATTCAGCTTCTATGTGCAATTACTTCTGAAGATTCTTTGGGTGACTCATCGGTGACCTATGGCTGTGTAAAAGCATCTGTGTGATAAGCATGACTTGAGAAATAAAACCCAGTGATGATTTCAACCTGCTCTTCATTCAGGCAGGTCACCAAGGGGTGCTGATGATACCTCTTCTGCTATGAACTCAAGTAGTTTTTTGGGTTAACTTTATAAATAGGCTTAAGGTCACTTTTCCGTCTTAGAGGAAAAACAAATCCAGGGGTCTTTTCTGCCTGGATCATAAACTACTGCTGCTCCTGATAGAATTAAGAACATTAATTCTTTCATGCAAGCCCTCTCTCAGGGAAAGTACGACAGCATCCTTCCTGGTGTTATTTGTATCCACAAACTCCTTTCACATCTCCCAAGACTCTCCTTGTCTGTTGTTGACCTATTTTAACTCAGACTTGGTTTTTCAGATTCAGTCAGACTACCCACAGTCAGGCAAGTAGCAGAAATCTCCTTTCTGAAATGTTCCCTTTTGTCCAGTCCTAAGGAACATCTTCCAAAGGCAAAGGCTCTGGGACCGTTGTGGCCATGAGCAGGGGGCCAGCATTCTGGTCAGTCCTAGGCAAGCCACACGGTGCATTTCTCTGTGCCCCTAGGGATATTTATACTTTCAGAGGAACTGACATTGTGGTGTCAATTGTTTGCACAGTGATGCTCCCCTCCTTCAGGACACACGAGTGCAACCCTTGATGAGCGGTGACTAGATCCAGGAAAATAAGGAAAGTATTTTGAGATGAGAAAGTCAGTGTGTGATCATAGCATCTTCCGCCTTCATTCTCATCCCTGTACTCTTTGGAAAGAAACCTTCTCAAAGATGCTCCTCCCCCACTGTCCCTCATAGTGTCAGCTCAGCTCTTCAAGACTCTATCACAGTCTCTGCATCTTTGAGTAGAAGTGTTTAGAGTCCAATTTGAAGGTGGTAGGAAATATCGTAAGACCAGACAGCATTAAGCTTCTCACCATTTTGGTGTGTTGACAGCAGTGATGCTTCACTTTGGTCCATGAAATGTAGTGGATAGAATCAAACAGAAGCACAATCTGTTGCATCAGACCCTTAACGATGAGACTGGCTTCAGTCAAAGGGTAATAGAGCCCAGGGTAGAAATCATGCCTATTCCAGTCAGAACCACTTTGAAGCCACCAGGGTTACCGGTAAGGATTTTAACAATCTACCTGCTAGTGTTTGTCCTTAAGCATCTTACCCAAAGCCTTTGAAAGCAGTTCCTTTCCTCTCAGTCTTCTGGACTGTACCTGACCACATGGGAAAGGAATACACCAATTTCCTACCTATTTTTATGTAGCTGGGACATCTTTGTGCTCATTTACATTCATTTGCCAATTAACCAGCTCCAGGGCCAGAACAAGCAAGCCTCAGCCTTCATATCCCATGCTCCCTCTGAGTCAGCCATGGGGTCTTCCAGGCAGGCATCTCATAAGCTGCCTTCAGAATTGTGACAGAGATTTCCAAAATCTCTGGATTTTGGATTTCCCTTCCTCATTGAGAGAAATTCCTAATTGTCCAATTATTGTGGGCCCATGTGACCAGCCACACATATCTGTAAATATCCAAGTATTATTCTGGAGTGGGAATCCCAGGGGTCAGTCTCCCCAATGCTGCTAAGTCGCTTCAGTCGTTTCTGACTCTATGTGACCCCATAGATGGCAGCCCACCAGGCTGCCCCGTCCCTGGGATTCTCCAGGCAAGAACACTGGAGTTGGTTGCCATTTCCTTCTCCAATGTGTGAAAGTGAAAAGTGAAAGTGAAGTCGCTCAGTCGGGTCCGACTCTTCTGACCCCGTGGAGTACAGCCTACCACGGGATTTTCCAGGCAAGAGTACTGGGGTGGGTTGCCATTGCCTTCTCCATCTCCCCAGTGAGCCTGCTGTTTTCCCATTGTGTGGACTCACTTTTACTTTCTGCAACCAAAGTGTTACCCTCTAAGTGTGAAGGGAGGCTGGTTTCCAAACTGACTTTCAGCTAAGAATTTTCCATCAGTACCTCAGGCAGCTTGCTTTGGGATAGCAGAGAGGGGATTGTAACGTTTAGGGCATAGAGCAACAGGAGCTGGCCATTGAGGAAATTTTGTTTACTGGCTTTATTTTTTTACTTGTAATATTTACTTGTTGAGTCTCAGAATATTAAGTTCTGTGCATCATTTTTATACACCGTGTTCATTTTTAAATTTTCATTTTTAAATTAATTTTTGTTGGCATATAGTTGTTTTATAATGTGCTAGTTTCTACTGCACAGTAAAGTGAATCAGCTATACATATATCTCCTCTTTTTTGGAATTCCTTCCCATTTAGGTCATGATGGAACACTGAGAACAGTTCCCTGAAATTAGTTATCTGTTTTATGCACAGTATCAGTAGCGTATATATGTCAATCCCAATCTCCCAATTCATCCCACTCCATCCCCTTACCCATCTTGGTGTCCATATGTTTGCTCTCTATGACTGTGTCTCTATTTCTGTTTTGCAAATAATGTCATCTATACCATTTTCTACATTTCATATATGTGCAATAATATATGTTTTTCTCTTTATGACTTATTTCATTCTGTATAACAGTCATATATATATCCATTCACGTCTCTGCAAATAGCACAATTTTGTTCTTTTTATGGTTGAGTACTATTCCATTGTATATATGTGACTTCTTTATCCGTTCCTCTGTTGATGGACATCTGAGCTGCTTCCACGTCCTGGCTATTGTAAATGATGCTGCAGTGGACAGTGGAGTGCATGCATCTGAATTGTGGTTTTCTCTGTGTATATGCCCAGGAATGGGATCACTACATCATATACAATGTGTATGCTGGGTTCTACTTTTAGTTTTTTAAAGAACCTCCATACTGGCTTTAAATGCACAGCTACAAACTGGTTTTGGATACAATATTCTTCTTCCCGTCCCTCAACATGCTCCAGAGTCGCCATCAAATGCCCTCGCTGAGTACCATTTCCATTCCATCAGTGACTGCTGAGTTGCTCTGTCTTTATTGAAAAGTCCTTCTGATATTGCAGTTATGAGGGGACTTAGATGTCTCAGTGGCAGGATATATCTTCAACAAAACCTGGTAACACATGAACAATTGACTCCTGGAAGAATTCTAAGTAGTTGCTGCATGTGGTGACTGACAGTCCTAAATTTTCAGTATTTCATGCTGAGATTCGATATTATATTTCTATCAAAGACTCTAATCTGCATATATCCATTTTCTGATACTTCCAAAAAGATTCTTGCTTTAATTAAAGTTACAGTAGTCACTGTGGATGGAAATTGGGCAACTCTAGAAGTTCTCAAATTAAAATGGAGCAAAAGGTGAAACTGATTTATTTAAGTGATAAGCCACTAGTGGCAAAGCCGTCTATCTTATGTGATAAGTGCATCATTAGATGGCTTTTTCTTTCTTGCTCCCCAACCCACAGTTTCTTGTTCACCCTAATGTCTTCCACTGCAGTAGCACTGCATCCTCCAAGCTGTCCTTTCAGCTTTAGGCTATTGCCTTCCACAGCTTCAGCTTCCTTTATGGCTTCATCCCTTCTCAAGAGGAGGTTTGTATTAGGGACTCAAGCCTTTATCTGCATCCACCATCACTCTCTTCAGTGTTGTGTCACTTGAGGGTGACCCATTACTGACTGTCATGTCACAAACATGGATTTGCTATTTCAACAATATTTAAAATGCTTCAGAAGGTCTAGTCTTCTATTTTTTTTTTTTTTTTGGCAAGGAGTAGAGTTACAATTTTGACTTTCAAAGCAAAAAAATCTCTGTGTGGCTACCTTCATCAATCCCCAAAGAAGTAACACTCATAAATTAACATTCATCTCAAGGACTCTTCTCCATTTCATTCTCATCTCCATTCCATTGCATTTACTCTCTGACTATTTGCCCTTCATCATTTAAGCAAAGAAATAAAGAAAACAGCTTCCCAGATGGGTGACGGTATCTTTCAGCCACATGGTCCAGCTCTTACCTGGCCTATCTATTACCATGTGCTGTTTATTTATTTATTTTTGAAAATTTTAATTTGTTTAGTTAGTTACTTTTGGCTGTGCTGGATCTTCGCGGCTGCTCGGACTTTTCTCTAGTTGCGGTGAATGGGGGTTACTCTCTAGTTGCAGTGGACAGGCTTCTCATCGCGCTAGCTTCTTTTGCTGCAGAGTACCGGCTCTAGGATGTGCGGGCTTTAGTAGTTGTGGTTCTGGGACTCAGTAGTTGCCACTCCTGGGCTCTGGAGCACAGGCTCAACTGCTGCGGTGCACTGGTTTAGTTGCTACACAGTATGTGGGAATTTCTCAGACCAGGGATTAAATGCATGTCTCCTGCCTTGGCAGGTAGATTCTTTACCACTGGGCCTCCAGGGGTGCCCCCCCCAACTCCCCCCACTACATGCTGTTTAGATGGTGCATTTAGTAACAGACTCACAAAGAGAAGAGTAGAATAACGGCCTGAGGGGTGATGACAGCATAGCAAATCTTGAATTATACACAGATATTAGGGATTAAAGAAGTATACACAGATATTAGGGATAAAGAAGTATACACAGATATTAGGGATAAACACTGTATTCTCCCAATATACTACAAATTTACTTTCGAATAGATTTATTGTAAGTATCCACCTGTACAAGACATAGATACTGTCGCTCCAAAAGTCAGTTATATAATAGGACTTTCCAGACAAAAGAAAAGAAATCATGTTGAACTTTCCCCAAAATAAAATCTCTCAGAAATTTTATTTTATTTTATTTTTTTTACATATACTCTATTGGTTTATTTCTTTTCTTTTTTTTATAGATATTTTTATTTTATTTTATTTTATTAGTTGGAGGCCAATTACTTAACAACATTTCAGTGGGTTTTGTCATACATTGACACGAATCAGCCATAGAATTACACGTATTCCCCATCCCGATACCCCCTCCCACCTCCCTCTCCACCCGACTAAAGCACAAATTACATGTGCTGTTTTCTGAATAAAGAAGTATCTTGTCTCCTCAAATATAGTTTATCTATCATGTCTAACTTATGTAGTTAATCATAAAGAGTGTCTTTTTCTATTGCACAAGCTTTCAATCATTAAGAAGTATTTCTGAAATGCCTACTATGTAATCTCTACTGTTCTGGGTGCTGGGAATTAATCGATTAATTCCATGGTGGAAAAAACCCAAGACAGTGCCTGTTTCTTTTTTTAATATAGAAATCAATATGTATGTGTAATTAAAGACACAGACAGAGATGAAATATGTACAAAAAGATAGATATCCCCAGGACTATAACATAAAGTTACAAAGCAGTGAATAAGCCGTGAGTAAATCTGAAGGTATCATGAAGAGAAGAACAAGTGCTTTTGTCCTAAGTGGACATCAGCATACCTCGATGCTGTCCTTATTCACCAGGTGATTCTGAGGTGCAGGAGCACCCTGGACCATTTCAGGGATCTTCAGCAAGAACAAGATGCATATCCAGTAGAAATTGGTGAATATATACTCAATAATTTCTATAATTGTAATCACACTGGCCCCACAAAATAGGCCCAGCTGACCACCAAGATCTGCTGTAATAAAGCCAATAAAGAAAGTGAATAAATCATGCATATTCCATAAAAAGCAAATTAAACATTACTAGATTTTAAATTATTTGAAGCTAAAAAGTTAATAATAGCTGATATATGAATATGAGCTAATGGTATTAAGTTTAGCATAAATAATGTGGTAGCAATAAATAATACCTTAAAGTAACATTCACATAATTGTCTCAAAAAAGGGAGTGAAAGAAAACATAAATTCTATTTCCAAAAATATAACTCAAGGACTTTGGAGGGTATTAAATCTCAGCAAATTCATAAAACATTCTAGACAATCACATATTCACTTCTAAGTGGAAAACAGAATGGAGAACAGAAATTGGACACTAGGACAGCCTTACTGGTTAATGATATTTTCCAGAAACAAATTTCCAAGCAGTTTATGACCTCAAGTGTCCAAACAATTTCTTTGTAAGCATTTGCAGTATTTCATTGAACTAAGATGTATGAAGACAGTACTGCCTTCTTTTTAACAAGTTTTTAAGCATCTGTAAATCTTTATTGCTTGTTTTTTTGTGTGTGTGGTAAAATGTATATAGAATAAAATTAGCCAAGTTAGTCAGTTTTAGGTGTACAATTCTGTGGCATTAAGTATATTCCCGTTGTCATAAAATCATCACCAGCATCTGTCCCAGCAGAAACTCTGTCCTCATTAAATACTGACTCAGCACTGCCCCCTTCTCCAGTCCCTTGCACCCACCACCCTATTTTTTGTCTCTGTGAATCTGACTCCTCAAGCACTGGCTTTGTAAATAGATTACATTACTAATGCTTTCCTCCTTGCCCTGAGCCATTCTTAGGACAATGTTATTTTTGCAAGGCCTGGAGATGGATTGAGTATGAAAGTGAAAGTGAAAGTTGCTCAGTCTAGTCCAACTCTATGTGACTCCATACTCGAGTGGGTAGCCCTTCCATTCTCCAGGGGATCTTCCCATCCCAGGGATCGAACCCAGGTCTCCCACATTGTAGGTGGATTCTTTACCAGCTGAGCTACCAGGGAAGCCCATCCAAGAGCGTTGAAGATTCTGCATTGTGTTGAGGAGATTGGCTCAGCCACCAGGGTTTGACCATGGTCACTTAACCTGACTCTGATTCCTGTTCTGTCTGTTCCACAACCTCCTCTGAGAGACAGTGAGATCTGGAATTCAGCAGTTAAGTGTGCCAAGGACTGAATGATGGAGGAGCATGAGCAGGTGGTGGTTGTAACTTAAATGCAGATTTTACTTGTTCAAATTCTTTGCAGACCAGTCTGGGTGGAATTTGGTGCAGAGGTCAGTGACACTGATGTTCAACCCAGACATCAGGTTAGATACATCTGAGTGAAGGAAGATGCTGAGTGACCATGAGCCCATGTCTGACTCTCTGCAACCCCATGGACTGTAGCCCATCAGGCTCCTCTGTTGTCCACAGTGTTTTCCAGGCAAGAATACTGGAATGGGTGGCCATTTCCTTCTCCAGGGGATCTTTTGGACCCAGGATGGAACTCATGTCTCTTGAGTCTCCTGCATTGGCAGGTGATTCTTTACCACTGCACCACTTGGGAAGCCCGTAAACCC
Source organism: Muntiacus reevesi (assembly GCF_963930625.1). Classification (NCBI taxonomy): domain Eukaryota; kingdom Metazoa; phylum Chordata; class Mammalia; order Artiodactyla; family Cervidae; genus Muntiacus; species Muntiacus reevesi. Next base: position 29,521,161 of record NC_089261.1, read on the forward strand.
TGCCTCATTTGTGAGCACCCTGGTGCATTTGCTGGAGACATGTCCAGGGACTGGAAAATTGCCAAATTTACATGACAAGTGAGTGACAAGCACCATGGATTATTTTTCTCTGTTGATAAGCTAAACCTTAAATATGAAAGGAAAATAAACTGATAGAATTTTTTTAAAAGTTGAGGAACAGACATTTCTCCAAAGAAGACATATAGATGGCTAACAAACACATGAAAAGATACTCAACACCACTCATTATCAGAGAAATGAAAGTTAAAACCACAATGAGATACCATCTCATGCTGGTCAGAATGGCTGCCATCAAAAAGTCTACAAACAATAAATGCTGGGGAGGGTGTGGAGAAAAGGGAACCCTCTTACACTGTTGGTGGGAATGCAAACTAGTACAGTCACTATGGAGAACAGAGTGGAGATTCCTTAAAAAACTGGAAACAGAACTGCCATGTGACCCAGCAATCCCACTGCTGGGCATACACACCGAGGAAACCAGAACTGAAAGAGACATGTGCACCCCAATGTTCATCGCAGCACTGTTTACAATAGCCAGGACATGGAAGCAACCTAGATGTCCATTGGCAGACAAATGGACAAAAAAGCTGTGGTACATATACACAATGGGATATTACTCAGCTATTAAAAAGAATGCATTTGAGTCAGTTCTAATGAGGTGGATGAAACTAGAGCCTACTATACAGTGAAGTCAGTCAGAAAGAAAAACACCGATACAATATATTAATGCATATATATGGAATTTAGAAAGATGGTAACGATGACCCTATATGCAAGACAACAAAAGAGACACAGGTATAAAGAACAAACTGTTGGACTCTGTGGGAGAAGGCGAGGGTGGGATGATTTGACAGAACAGCATTGAAACATGTATATTACCATATGTGAAATAGATCACCAGTCTGAGTTCAATGCATGAAACAGGGCACTCAAAGCCGGTGCACCATGACAACCCAGAGGGATGGGATGGGGAGGGAGGTGGGTGGGGGGTTCGGGATGGGGAACACATGTACTCCCATGGCTGATTCATGTCAGTGTATGTCAAAAACCACCACAATATTGTAAAGTAATTAGCCTCCAATTAAAATAGAGAAATTAAAAAAAAAATTGAGGAACAACTAGATAATACTTACCAAGTAACTCAGAGACACTCACTGCTTTTTGCTGCTGGGTTATCTTATAGTTTAAGTCACTGTAGTTTATTTCAAGGTTCACAAGATTCTCCCTGGGGATAAAGCAGAGTTAATTGAGCTCAAGATTGTCAACCCAATTTTTTTTTTTCAGTTTTTTAATTACTTCCTCTTTTTTGGTTACTCATATAAACATTGTCCACACTCAAACATGTGCAATATAATAAAATTTATCTATCTTTGATATGTGCCAACTTTCAAGCATATGAAAAGAAATCTGTGTTTTCCCCTGATATTTTTGACTTTGTGATTTTGACCATGTACTTAAGATAGGTGGGCAACCATATTTTACCAAACAGTTTGGTATCTTATTTTGTACCTTTAAAATATTTAGACCTAAAGTATGTGGCCCTCTTTACAACATCGGACCTTGCTTCTATCACCAGTCACATCCACAACTGAGTGTTGTTTTTGCTTTGCCTCTGTCTCTTCATTCTTTCTGGAGTCATTCTCCACTGATCTCCAGTAGCATATTGGGCATCTGCTGACCTGGGGAGTTCATCTTTCAGTGTCCTATCCTTTTGCCTTTTCATACTGTTCATGGAGTTCTCAAGGCAAGAATACTGAAGTGGTTTGCCATTCGCTTCTTCAGTGAACCACATTCGAAATCAGATTGATTATATTCTTTGCACCCAAAGATGGAAAAGCTCTATACAGTCAGCAGACACAAGACCAGGAGCTAACTGTGGTTCAGATCATGAACCCCTTATTGCCAAACTCAGACTTAAATTGAAGAAAGTAGGGAAAACCACTAGACCATTCAGGTATGACCTAAATCATATCCCTTACGATTATACAGTGGAAGTGAGTATTGGATTTAAGGGTCTAGATCTGATAGACAGAGTGCCGGATGAACTATGGACGGAGGTTCGTGATACTGTACAGGCGACAGGGATCAAGACCACCCCTAAGAAAAAGAAATGCAAGAAAACAAAATGACTGTCTGAGGAGGCCTTACAAATAGCTGAGAAGATAAGAGAAGAGAAAAACAAAGGAGAAAAGGAAAGATATTCCCATTTGAATGCAGAGCTCCAAAGAATAGCAAGGAGAGATAAGAAAGCCTTCCTCACTGATCAGTGCAAAGAAATAGAGGAAAACAATAGAATGGGAAAGACTAGAGAGCTCCTCAAGAAAACTAGAGATACCAAGGGAACATTTCATGCAAAGATGGGGTCAATAGGGACAGAAATGGTATGGACCTAACAGAAGCAGAAGATATTAAGAAGAGGTGGCAAGAATACACAGAAGAACTGCACAAAAAAGATCTTCACAACCTAGATAATCACGATGGTGTGATCACTCACCCAGAGCCAGACATCCTGAAATTTGAAGTCAAGTGGGTCTTAGGAAGCTTCACTATGAACAAAGCTAGTGGAGGTGATGGAATTCCAGTTGAGCTATTTCAAATCCTGAAAGATGATGCTGTGAAAGTGCTGCACTCAATATGCCAGCAAATTTGGAAAACTCAGCAATGGCCACAGGACTGCAACAGGTCAGTTTTAATTCCAATCCCTAAGAAAGGCAATGCCAAAGAATGCTCAAACTACTGCACAATTGCACTCATTTCACACACTAGTAAAGTAATGCTCAAAATTCTCCAAGCCAGGCTTCAGCAATACATGAACTGTGAAGTTCCAGATGTTCAAGCTGGTTTTAGAAAAGGCAGGGGAACCAGAAACTAAATTGCCCAAATCCACTGGATCATCGAAAAAGCAAGAGAGTTACAGAAAAACATCTATTTCTGCTTTATTGACTATGCCAAAGTCTTTGACTGTGTGGATCATAATAAACTGTGGAAAATTCTGAAAGAGATGGGAATACCAGACCACCTGACCTGCCTCTTGAGAAATCTGTATGCAGGTCAGAAAGCAACAGTTAGAGCTGAACATGGAAGAACAGACTGATTCCAAATAGGGAAAGGAGTACATCAAGGCTGTATATTGTCACCCTGTTTATTTAACTTATATGCAGAGTACATCATGAGAAATACCGGGCTGGAAGAAGCACAAGCTGGAATCAAGATTGCTTGGAGAAATATCAATAACCTCAGATATGCAGATGACACCACCCTTATGGCAGAAAGTGAAGAGGAACTAAAGAGCCTCTTGATGAAAGTGGAAAAGGAGAGTGAAAAATTTCACTTAAAGCTCTATCTTCAGAAAACTGGGATCACGGCATCCAGTCCCATCACTTCATGGCAAATAGATGGGGAAGCAGTGGAAACAGTGACAGACTTTACTTTTTTGGGCTCCAAAATCCCTGCAGCTGGTGATTGCAGCCATGAAATTAAAAGACACTTACTCCTTGGAAGGAAAGCTATGACCAAACTAGACAGCATGTTAAAAAGCAGAGACATTACTTTGCCAAAAAGTCCATCTAGTCAAGGTTATGGTTTTTCCATAGTCATGTATGGATGTGAGAGCTGGGCTATAAAGAAAGCTGAGTGCTGAAGAATTGATGCTTTTGAACTATGGTGTTGGAGAAGCCTCTTGAGCGTCTTGGACTGCAAGGAGTTCCAATCAGTCCATCCTAAAGGAGATTAGTCCTGAGTGTTCATTGGAAGGACTGATGCTGGAACTGAAACTCCAATACTTTGGCCACTTGATGCGAAGAGCTGACTCATTTGAAAAGACCCTGATGCTGGGAAAGATTGAAGGCAGAAGGAGAAGGGGATGACAGAGGATGAGATGGTTGGGTGGCATCACCGACTCAATGGACATGAGTTTGGGTAAACTCCGGGAGTTGGTGATGGACAGGGGTCGCAACAGACATGTTGTGGGGTTGCAAAGAGTTGGACACGACTGAGCTACTGAACTGAACTGAACTGACCTGAACTGATGTTGCCCTCTGTTGGCCTGGGTTCCCCCCATGTTAGGAGAAGTTCTGACCACCTTTTTTGACAGTCTTAGCTGACTTCTTCTATTCCCACCCTTTATTCTGACATGGTAGCCCTCACAGGCACAGACAGAGGTTTGGCAAATGGTCTTTTAATTCCCATTCGACAAAGGTAGTATTTATTTTTTTCTCAGAGGTTGTTTAGTATTGAATTAGAATGACATCGTGTGCAGTACTAGTCACAGTAGCTTCATTTTGAACACATTCATGTCATGTCGGTATTTGGGGAAAATTATTTTTCTCCTGACCTAATAACTTTTCTGTGCTTCATTCCTGAGAAACTGAAAAAAACACATTAAATGGAAATATCTACTGAGTATATGATTTACAAATGTTTGAGTGTGTGTCTAACTTTAATTCAAATCTGGGTCCTGTTCTTTGTGACTTATGTGGTCCTGGAGAAACCACCTGCTTTTCCCGAGTCTTGGTTGCTTCTTCTGTGTCAGGATTTCAGTGCTGTGGCAAGAAGCAGTTAAATAATATATGCAAAGAACTGGCACAGAATCTGCATATATTGTGCTTTTAATAAATGGTAGTCATTTACCTTACATCACTAGTATTTTGGGCAGAGACTGTTTTCTCAGTGTTTTCTGGAAATCTTTACACGTAGCCAGAATGGCTAAATAACTATTTTGAAATAACTCTTATGTACCCTCACCATCTTCAGCCAAGACACCACCTTGAACTTCATTAATACATCAAATTGCCTCTTTGTGTATTCTCTGTGTATACCTCTTTTGATATTCTATGTGATGTTCAACAGATATTTCAAATATTCCAAGTCAAACTTTAGATATTTCCTCATTTTTAATGCAATAACACTGCACAGCTAATCTATCAGTAAGTATTTGCTTTACCTTCAAATATACCCAGAATCCAACCTCTCACTCATCCACTGAGACCACCTTTGCCTAAACCTCCATCATCTCTCACCTGGATTTTTCCAATCGCTTTCTGGTTTCTCCTTCTGCTTCTGACCTTAGTGTACTCCATCTCAACAGATACTCACCCTTTGCTCCTCACACAAGAACCAAGGCAATACTTCTGCAACTTGTAAATCATATCACTTTCCTGCTGAGAGCTCCCCAGAGACTCACCTTCTGCAGTGTTATGAGATTTCTGTCTACCACTGACCTGTTCATGGTGACCGATTGTTGACCATTCTTGGTTATCATCTACTCTGCCTCCTGCCACACCAATTTCCAGGCTATTCTACCCATGTATAAGGTGTGCTGTCAGTCTAGGACTTTTCTTGACATGTGATTTTCCTTCCTGAAGCGCCTTTTCCTCATAAATATTGAGACCAGCTCTTACATCGCCTTAAAGCCTAGCAATTTTCAAAGTGTGGTCATAGATCCCTAGTGTGTGTGCCTACTTAGTCGTATCAGACTCTTTGCAACCTCATAAACTGTAGCCTGCCAGGCTCCTCTGTCCTTGGGAATCTCCAGGCCAGAATACTGGAGTAGGTTGCCATGCCATCCTCCAGGGGATCTTCCTGACCCAGGGATGGAACCCACACCTCATGGATTGCAGGTGGATTCTTTATCACTTGAGCCATCAGGGAAGCCCACACAGATTCCTAGAGTTCACAAAGTCAAGATTATTTTCATAAAATACTGACATGTTAACATTTCCACTATGATGATTATTTCAAGAAAGCTGCAGTAGCCACTTTTGGTACAGAACACCATTTTCACTCGAAAGAATGGCTGACAAGCTATGGTTCTTAAAAATGTGAAATTTTGCAGAGATTTTCACAATAATAAACAAAATGAGCCTGTTGCATCAAGGAGAATAACTGATAAGACTTGAGGTCAATAAAAAATTTTAAGCTTTTAACTTTTATGCTAAAGTTAAAATTTTGGAAAATTTATGTCTGCTATGATGAGCTTGATAACTCAATTTTTAAAGACTTTTATGGTAGGAAAAGTAATGATATTACATTGCAATGTGTATTATATAATAAAGTGGATCAATATTTGGAAAATGTACATAGCTAAAAGAATTATTCTAACATCCAATAAATGTTGTTCCAAACCATGCACAAATAAAAGACCCATTCAAAGTGCAAGTTCAGTGAATATAAATAGAATTGAATATGAAAAATTCACTGATATGTTTTGACATTTCAGAGCTGACAGCTTTCAAATGCCACCCTGCCCCTTTCTTGTCCTCAAAGAGTTAAACTGATGAGAAAGCCATGCTCTTCCCCCTTTGGCACCTGGGAAAGTTCAATTACACAGACCCTGTCCCTCATCTCAGATCATTTGTCCAAGTCCTATCCCAAAACCATAAGGTCAGGCAGAGCCAGTTGCCTTTTCTTGTTCTCTCACAAACCAGGAAAAGTTGTGCCTGGGAGACTGCCCTTCTGTTCACAGAAAGTGTCATTGTGTGAACAATAAGTACATTTTTCATACCCTCTTGATGCATGTATGGCAGCATGAATCTCAACAGTGCCATCAAATGTTGAGTCAAGAGTTGACCTCAGTTCCTCTGGACAAATCACAAGACAAATACTGCGGTTAACATGAAAGAAGCTAGTCTTGTTGATTTTTGATGTATCATCAAAGAAAAATATCACAGTTATCTATAAAGGCTATTAAAACAGGCCTCCCTTTTTGAACTATACATCTGTTTCATGCGAGGTTTCCTTCATGTTCTCCAACCAAACAACATAACCCGACAGAGTAAATGCATAAACGAGAAGAAACCTACCACATCCTAAAACAGTACCACTCCTCTTCCTAAACTTTTTTGAAAATAGTTAATCTTTATAAAAAGTTTTACTTCTGTTACTGTATAGCACATTCATTATTGTTGTTTTAAGTGAATCAAATAAATTTAAGAAGTCATACCTTACTTTCCTAACATGGCAGATGTTGATACTTAAAACTCACATGAAGGAGAACTCAATGGGCTCTGCAGTGATTCTGAAGACTTTAAAGGGACCTTGACACTGACAGGTTTGAGAAGCACTGGGTCTTTGCTCAGCTGTCACCCTGCCAGGACAATCTTACTTGATCTCAGGCCTTCATGCTGAGACCAGCCCTCCCCGACTGACTCCTTCTGTTCTGTCCCTTCCCCTCCCAGGCACTCAGCACCCTGGCTGGTTGCCCCATATATTTATTGTCCATCTTCACTTCACAGGGCATGCGTGCAGCAAGGCAGGGGTTTGTCTTTTATGCACAGAAGTATCTCTAGTTTTTAGAGCACTCTGGAATACTGACACACAAAAGGCACTCATTTCCATTTTGTGAAATGGACAAATAAGGGAACAAATCAGAGAAGAAAACAACGAATTAATAGATATATAAATAGCTAACCTCTCTGTCTTATAAACTGAGGTAAAAATCAACTACCTGTTGGTTTTCATATGCAACAATAGCTTCATTAAGAAAGATCCTATTATGTAATATAATATGTAGATGGGAGAAGATTCTGGAAAAGAATAGATACGTGTATATGTGTAACTGGAACAGTTGTACATCTGACACTAACACAACATTATAAATCAGCTATAGTCCAATATAAAATAAAAAGTTAAAAAAAAATAGGTTCTATTTAGCAGTGATTCCTGGAATTATGTGGTATTTTTAATATCTGAGAGGCATGGTTGTAAATCACTCTTCTTATTGTTTACCATTCAGAAATCAATATTCCCAAATAGAATTAATTCAAAATGTATCATTAATATGTTTACTGAATTTCCATTGGCTTAACCCTGGGCGACAGGGGAATGTACTGTGTTTAAGTAGCTGAGCAAGGGGTATCATGATATTTGCAAATAATAAAACAACAGCCAAAGTGAAGGAAATAATGAAGTTGTTTTGGAAGCTGAGAAATTTTAGCAATATTGCAATCTTTGTGTGATCCAAATTTGCATGTAAACTGATAATACTGTTTAAGTTCCCAAGCACAAAACTTAGAGCCATTTTCCAGAATTATCCATTTGTGTTTTTGAGAGAAGGTAAATTAAACCCCTATAAAAACATCGCAAGGTTTCTCAGCTCCTCCAAAGTGAGTAACTTGCTGGTAATTTGGGTCTTGTTGAATCTACATTTCACGGTGATAGGAAAAATTTTCAGAATTTAGATCCAAGAATATTTGTTTATGTCAAGAAGCAAAATTATCAAATAAAATCTGGATTTTAATGAGGGTAAGAAGATCAAAGAAAAAATAGTGTTTATTGCATTTATAAAACACTAAAAAATGCTTCCACATGCTTAAGTTTTAGTGCTGGATTAATTAAGGGGAATAATTTTTTCTATAATTTTCTATAAACCAAATCATTTTATACAAATTTTACTTGAAAATTCATTCAATTGAACACACAAAAAAATTATTTTGCTAATAAAATTGGCCTAAATTCAGCCACAATTCACTTCCATAGTGCCTGCTTCAATCAGGCTAATCTTTTCACCTCCTTCTTGATGGAATCCGGCAACTGCCACTTGGGGCTCCAGGCTGGTGATACTCTGGGGCTGGTTTGTGCCACCGCCATCACACTTCATGATTAAATTAAGAGTGCTTTAAGTTCTACTGATGCTAAGCTTTTATATCTGCTTTCCTAATGAACTGCATGGTCTTTCCTGGTGGCTCAGTGGTAAAGAATCCACCTGCCAATGCAGGAGATGCAGGCTTGATCCCCGGGGTCAGGAAGATCCCCTGGAGAAGGAAATGGTAACCCACTCCAGTATTCTTGCCTGGGAAATCCCATAAACAAAGGAGCCTGGTGGGCTACAGTTCATGGGGTGGCGAAAGAATCGGACACAACTTAGCAACTAAACGACAAACTCTTCATGTTTTCTGATTAACCACTCTTCGATTTTTGATCTCAGTGCACAAGGCAAATTTTTAATTATATGTGTGATTTCTAACCCTTGGCTCTGTCTAGGATTTGGACAGCCCTGAGTCCAGCTGTATTCAGCCACTCACCTTAGCTCTCCTGGCACTGGCCTCTGCTAGACACAAGCCTGCAAGGTCCCCATGTGCCAGTTTTAGGATGAGGTTAATGGGTAGCTACTTACAATAATATAAATTTTAGGAGAAAAAGCAACAGTGTTCTCTAGAGTCATTTTGTATAACAATGAGTTTGTTTTCTGACTTCACCAATATGTCTCTAAAATAAAGTCTGCATCCTCTGCATGATAAACAGGGAGCCCAGGGGATTTTTTCTAGCCAAAAAATTCACATGAAGTGCTCTTCTCGGGCACAGCTAAGTATAATAGGAACAATATTATAAATACATCAGTTTTCCATATTAAAATGAAATAGAGGCATCTACACTAGAGACAGGAGTGCTGACAAAGATATAGCTGAAAATTTTCTAGCTTTCTATCTTTTTATCCAAGTATTTAAAGTGATACTCTATCAACCCCACCTTAATGAGAAGACTTTTTCTTCCTGATTTGAAAGATCATTTTATTGTCTAGGAATTTATACTAGGAGAATGCTTTTTCATTTGTTTCATTAAAATACATATCAGCTTAAAACCTGAAATATGCTTTCAAAGTCAGATACTTGGCTGTGCAAAAGTAAATCTGCTTTTAATTAGCTAATATATTTTATTATAATAGACTTAAATACAAACACCAAACATACTATATTAATATGTCAGGTCCTCAGCTTAAAAATATAAATAAAATACAAAGATAAATGTTATGATGTTGCCTGATATTTAAAATATTTTTTATGAAGTTTGAGTTGTTATTTCTGATAGGAGAGTGATATGGCAGAAGGAGACCTAATGTAATCTTTAATTCATCAAAATTGTAGTGATGTGTCTCTGTGGAAAATATACAGAGACCAGAGTTATAGGTTTGGGGCATAAATTCTCTGCATGCCACTAATGCCCTTCACAGGACAGTTCACTTGAAATGCAGTAACTTCACTCCCCTCCTCTGTAAAATGAGGATAATTTGTATTCCCTTTAATTAATACAGTTGTTAGTAGACCCAAACTTTATAATATATGTGGTTGTGCTTAGTCGCTCAGTCGTGTCCGACTCTTTATGACCCCATGGACTGTAACCTGCCAGGCTCCTCTGTCTATGGGGATTCTCCAAGCAAGAATACTGGAGTGTGTAGCCGTTCCCTTCTCCAGGGGATCTTCCCAGCCAGGGATCAAACTCAGGTCTCCTGCATTGCAGGTGGATTCTTTACCATCTGAACTATCAGGGAAGTGCAAGAATACTGGAGTGGGTAGCCTATCCCTTCTCCAGGGGACTTCCCGACCCAGGAATTGAACTGGGGTCTCCTGCATTGCAGGTGGATTCTTTACCAGTGAGCTGCCAGGGAAGCACTTATAATGTAGAGGTAACGGATTTTCATGTTTTCAGTCATGTTAGCATTCTTCCCCAGTTGGGCCAAAAGTATAAGATTATAAGCAAATTATTCAGTCCTCATTTCACTTTTCACTGAATTAAGTTAAGGGGTTGAAAGACAAGCTCTTTTCTACCTTTAAAATTCTAGGCTTTCATTGATGATTCAGTGCTGTCAGCCCTTGCTTCCTGTGACTGATCAGAATTTCATTCCTGGAGTCTTTGAAAGTAAAGAAAACATGTATGTTAATTAGAAATAATGTACAAGGCTGAAACAAATACCTGATATATTGCTGGCTTTGATTCAACTTCTTGGAAAGATATTTCAAAGCTTTTTGGCTCGGAAAAGTAGAATAAGAAATGGATGCAGGGTATTCTGTTTCTTCACAAGGTACAGGGCAGCTGGAATTGTGTGTTCCCACCGTACACAATCCCTTAACTTCAATGTGGTCTGAAATGAAAATTAGGACAAGATATTTGGAGAAAAAGATTATTTCACAGTGGGGATGACAGAGCTTTTAACAATTTTATCATTTCACTTTCAGTGTGCAAGAATACTGGGGTGGGTTGCCATTTCCTTCTCAAGGGGATCTTTCTGACCCAGGGAATGAACCCACATCTCCTGCTTGAAGGCGGGTTCTTTACAGTGGAGCCTTTAGGGAAATCCCTATGTTTAAAATGGTGGTTAGCAAGTTCAATCACTGCTTCCTTAACAAGTGGTATTTATATTCTGTTTACATTTTAGTACAAATACAGCAAAGAAGACAATAGAAATCTTAGGGGTTAATCTTGAATTCATGGTGTCACTGAATTCATATCCTTGTTAGAAGTAAGAATTTTTTACCAGAAAGTCTCTGGGCTTATTTTCATAAGATATTAGACATTTGGATAAAAGATGGAAAGTTTTTGTGACCTTACGTCACCTCGAGAGGAACTTAGAAACATCATCCTGAAAGCGAGTGACACAGATTTAAACCAAATGTATTCTCGGGCTTGTCTCAACAAAGATGGTGCGCAATGTGCTCTGGGGTACTGAGGTCCTCAGGTCTGGGGATGCAGGGACTTTCAGTCTGTCCTCTGACTTTTCAGCAACCACACCACCCATGTGAGTGAGTCTTGGGAATGGAGTGGTGTTTGCCCACAGGCACTTTTGGACCAGTCAGTGCCTGGGCGCATCTCACTGTTCTTTGCTTTCAGCAAATGTTCCACTTCTTGTTTTCTTTGTGGTTTTATTACTGAAACTCTTTCCTGTAAACCCTTTTTTCACCAAGACCTTGAATAAGGACCAACTTTGGGCCTGTTTTCTAGATTCTCCTGTTGATACTCCTCTGAGCACGACTTTTGTAGGCATTCCCTGGTTCTGAAAGATGACTGGCAATAACTTCCACGTTTTCCCTACACACACAAGCACACACACACATATACATGCATAGACACATACATGCACATACACACACCCATGCACTCTTCTGATCCCATTTTCCCATAAAACTCCCCCAAGAAGTAACTGCATGCATGATGTTTCCCCAAACTTCACATTTATCCTTTTTCAGGGATAGAAAATGACAAGAAATTTGACAGTTTAACTTTAACTCCCCACTTAGTAATGTCTGCATAGTCAGCTTGTAAAGCTGTTTAAAAATATCAGATTTTTTCTACCCATGCCCATTCCATGAAATATTTTACAGACATTAAAAGGAGTCTCTGAAATCTAGTCCTGTTGTCCTGGAGATATTTCTGCAACGGGTTAGATAAGCAAGTTTCATAGAAGGGTATATAGTATGATTCCATTTTAATAAAATAACCAATGACTTAAAATCATAAATAGAAAACTATATTTGTGGAGAGAATTATTGTAGAACATACTGGAGTGTTAGCATTGGTTGAGAGTTAAGGTAAGAGATAAATAAGTCAAAAACGCTGTTTAAGAGGAAGTTGTCCCCAGTATATGTGTCATGCATGTTGTGACTTCACTTATGTAAAAACTATCCATACACATTTATATATAAGTTACATATAATGAAATGAATGAGGAAAAGAATGGTCACCTAAATTGTGACAGTAATTTTCAAAGTGATGCTATTTCTATTGATTTTCAAGTGATTCTTTCCTATTCTGTAATGTTTGAACTAATTACAACAAGTGTGTTCCATGTATGTAATAAGAAAAACCAACAAAGCTACTTTCATTATAAAAATGTTTACAGTTTAAAAAAATTAGAAGTAAAAACTACAGCTCTCTTATTGTCACTTTGATAGTGCATATCTTTGATTCAGATGTATTGTGAAATAAGAAAGGTTTTCGTTGTGTTTTAATGTGTAAGCTATCGTTATTAAATTTAAGAACATTGAAAAACTACCTCTTATAGTCTCTCTTGTTTCATTTCTGAACTATCTATAGTATGATTTAAAGTCTTGTGTGTAGAAAACCCTAAAGACTCTACCAGAAAATTACTAGAGCTAATCAATGAATACAGTAAAGTTGCAGGATATAAAATTAACACACAGAAATCCCTTGCATTCCTATACACTAACAATGAGAATACAGAAAGAGAAATTAAGGAAACAATACCATTCACCATTGCAACAAAAAGAATAAAATACTTAGGAGTACATCTACCTAAAGAAACAAAAGACCTATACATAGAAAACTATAAAACATTGATGAAAGAAATCAAAGAGGGCACAAACAGATGGAGAAACATACCGTGTTCATGGATTGAAAGAATGAATCAATATTGTCAAAATGGCTATTTTACACAAAGCAATCTATAGATTCAATGCAATCCCTATCAAGCTACCAACGGTATTTTTCACAGAACTAGAACAAATAATTTCACAATTTGTATGGAAATACAAAAAACCTCGAATAGCCAAAGTAATCTTGAGAAAGAAGAATGGAACTGGAGGAATCAATCTGCCTGACTTCAGGCTCTACTACAAAGCCACAGTCATCAAGACAGTATGGTACTGGCACAAAGACAGAAATATAGACCAATGGAACAGAATAGAAAGCCCACAGATAAATCCATGAACCTATGGACACCTTATCTTTGACAAAGGAGGCAAGGATATACAATGGAAAAAAGACGACCTCTTCAACAAGTGGTGCTGGGAAAACTGGTCAACCACTTGTAAAAGAATGAAACTAGAACACTTTCTAACACCATACACAAAAATAAACTCAAAATGGATTAAAGATCTAAATGTAAGACCAGAAACTATAAAACTCCTAGAGGAGAACATAGGCAAAACACTCTCCTACATGAATCACAGAGGATTCTCTATGACCCACCTCCCAGAATATTGGAAATAAAAGCAAAAATACACAAATGGAACCTAATTAAACTTAAAAGCTTTTGCACAACAAAGGAAACTATAAGTAAGGTGAAAAGATAGCCCTCAGATTGGGAGAAAATAATAGCAAATGAAGCAAAAGACAAAGGTTACTATAAGTAAGGTGAAAAGATAGCCCTCAGATTGGGAGAAAATAATAGCAAATGAAGCAACAGACAAAGGATTAATCTCAAAAATATACAAGCAACTCCTGAAGCTCAATTCCAGAAAAATAAATGACCCAATCAAAAAATGGGCCAAAGAACTAAACAGACATTTCTCCAAAGAAGACATACAGATGGCTAACAAACACATGAAAAGACGCTCAACATCACTCATTATCAGAGAAATGCAAATCAAAACCACAATGAGGTACCATTACACGTCAGTCAGGATGGCTGCTATCCAAAAGTCTACAAGCAATAAATGCTGGAGAGGGTGTGGAGAAAAGGGAACCCTCTTACACTGTTGGTGGGAATGCAAACTAGTACAGCCACTATGGAAAACAGTGTGGAGATTCCTTAAAAAACTGGAAATAGAACTGCCATATGACCCAGCAATCCCTCTTCTAGGCATACACACTGAGGAAACCAGATCTGAAAGAGACACGTGCACCCCAATGTTCATTGCAGCACTGTTTATAATAGCCAGGACATGGAAGCAACCTAGATGCCCATCAGCAGATGAATGGATAAGGAAGCTGTGGTCCATATACACCATAGAATATTACTCAGCCGTTAAGAATTCATTTGAATCAGTTCTAATGAGATGGATGAAACTGGAGCCCATTATACAGAGTGAAGTAAGCCAGAAAGATAAAGATCATTACAGCATACTAACACATATATATGGAATTTAGAAAGATGGTAATGATAACCCTATATGCAAAACAGAAAAAGAGACAAAGACGTACAGAACAGACTTTTGGACTCTGTGGGAGAAGGCGAGAGTGGGATGTTTCAAGAGAACAGCATGTATATTATCTATGGTGAAACAGATCACAAGCCCAGGCTGGATGCATGAGACAAGTGCTCGGGCCTGGTGCACTGGGAAGACCCAGAGGAATCGGGTGGAGAGGGAGGTGGGAGGGGGGATCGGGATGGGGAATACATATAACTCCATGGCTGATTCATGTCAATGTATGACAAAACCCACTGCAATGTTGTGAAGTAATTAGCCTCCAACTAATAAAAATTTTAAAAATTAAAAAAAAAAGAAAGAAAAAAAATTAAGTCTTGTGTGATTCTGAGCAACTTTCATATAAGTCTTGAAAATAGAGAAATAAATTAAGCCACTTACCGAGTATAGGAGACACACAGTTGTAAAACTTTTGAAGGTCACACTCTATCCCATTTCCTTAAAAATAAAAAGGGTAAATATAGAGACTTTCCATTTTATGAAATGTGTGAAATAATGACAAAAACAGTGTCCATCTATCCTTTTGCAAAAACTAGTATGAAAACACAGTATCCAATGAAAATGCACACTGGGAGGAAGAAAATAATGTTTTTGTATCCTTCCATGTTTCGTTTCATTTGTCCATGTCATTTAAAATCTTAAGACCCTGATGCTGGGAAAGATTGAAGGCAGGAGGAGAAGGGAATGACAGAGGATGAGATGGTTGGATGGCATCACTGACTCAATGGACATGAGTTTGAGCAAGTTCCAGGAGTTGGCGATGGGCAGGGAAGCCTGGCGTGCTGCAGTCTATGGGGTCACAAAGAGTTGGATGTGACTGAGCAACTGGACTGAACTGAAAGTAAGAATAATAATTTTCAACTGTTCATATGTTTGGAATTTGAACTGACTTTTACACTTGTCATCTCATTTTTTTCTATGGTAATTGTAAGATGTGCAAACCACCATTTTACAAATGAAGAAACCAAGTTTCAGAAAGTGGCTTGCCTAAGCAGTTAGGGAGCTTAGATTGATCTCTTCATCTTCTATCCAGTTCCCTATATCCATTGATTTAAATATACATAAAGCCACGCGCCTGGTGGGGCTGCCTATCTGGCGGTAGGATGGGGCAGGGAAGTAGCACTCTCTGCAGAGCACCTGCTCTGAACCCTGGGACAAAATCAGTCTTGTTCAGAGCTGGGTTTCATCCCAGGCTGATTCTAAAACTTCAGTCTTTGCACCTTAATGCAGCGCTTGCCTCTTGCTATAATCCATGTATCTCTGGGGTGAGCTCAATGTTTATTCAATGGTCCTGAAAACAAGAGAGAGTGTCACTTACAGTCTGTGGAGAAGTTCAGCTGACCAGGGGGAAGCGTGCTTTATGAAGAAGTGAAAGTGAAAAAGAAAACTCTACCTTGAACACTGAGTCTGCAAGAAGTCTCTTTTACCACACTATGGCTTACTTCTTGAATGATATTTCTTAATCCCAAGGACAACGTGCTTCCCAGGTGGCTCAGTGGTAAAGAGTCTGCCTGCGATGCAGGAGACGCGGGTTCAATCCCCGGGTGGGGAAGATCCCCTGGAGGAAGGCACAGCAACCCATTCCAGTATTCCCGCCTGGAGAATCTCATGGACTGAGGAGCCTGGCAGGCTACAGTCCATGGGGTCGCAAAGAGTCAGATGTGACTCAAGCGACTGAGCATACACACATCAAGAACGATGAAATTTTGGAAACGACCCACTTCTGAAAGGCTGATTTTTAGAACTGCCTCTACAATTTGCTAGAGGGACTTCTTCAGCTAGTTCATTTAATGTGTATAAATCTCAGTTTCCTCATCTGTAAGCAGACTTAAAGGGATAACTAAGGATCAAATCAAATAAGATATATTTCTATAAGCACCCCAAAGTTGGTGCAAATGTCTTGCTTTGCGTTTTACATTTCATTTTGCCTAGTGTCTGGTTCTTATTAGTTATTTCATTTTTGTTTTGTTTTGTCAGAAATGATACATTTTAAAACTGTAATGTTACTTTTCATATATCAATTTAGACCCTTTCCTGTAACTTTGGAATTTTCTGTAATTAGGAATGAGAATCAGAGCCAGAGTTGGCAGTTTTATAGAATGCCAGTTTTGCAGGAGCCACAGACCAAAAATAAAAATTCTAGAAAGAAGGAAGTGATGATGCTCAAAATTTCTGAGAAGCAGTTGCCAAGTTGCAACCCTTGTTATAGGGGCAGCATCAGCCTATCCATGTGTGAGTGTGTGTGTGGTGTGTGTGAGTGTTTGGGTGTGTGCGTGCACGTGATGTGTGATGGGCCATCATGTGCGGAACTGGCAAACTTGTAGGATCAGACCGGTTTCATCCCTTAAATCACTCTACACTTCTTCATAAATACACTGGAGAATGGGGTGAAGGAAATCTGAAGAGAAATATTCAGCTGTTACATGGAGTGAGTTCTGTGTCAAGCAGTTTTGAGACCACCTGCATACTCACTCCAGCCCTGTTATAACTTGTCAGGCCATGCAGGTTGGATACACTGTGCTGCTCCTTACTTTCCAGGGGCTGCAGAAGTTAAGTGCAAGGCCAGCTCCATCCACCCTGCTCCAATGCCCTGTCCAGGGCTCGGCTCAGACATCTGTGGGTCTGAAAGCATTTCAGACCGAGTGCAAAGGGAGATGACAGAGTCTTTCTAACAACAACAAAAAGGTCTCAATGAAGAAATATTGAGCATTGGTAAGAAGATCTACTGTTTCTTTCAAACTGAGAAAATCTTGATGAGCAGCTTAAGAGCACCCAGTTGAAAATGTTGAAATCAGATTTGGGGACTGGCTCACACAACACAAGGCTCTTTTCTTTTCCAGACATCTCTGCTAGGAGGTTTATTTGTCAGGTGGATGGCTTTCCAGCAAAGAATTTCTTAAGAATGTGAAACAGCTTTCTGATACATTTATTTCCATATTTCAGATTAAGTAAAGAGTTACAGAACGGGACACAGCCTCTATTTACCGGGAAGAAGGAAAGGCAGACATCCACACTGCTTCTTGATGTGCCAAGCTTTGCATTCCTGCAAGCAGCCGGAGGTGCTATAGGTCCTGAAGTTCTGCAGTTTCATGTGGGGATTACATTCTCCCCACGGGTATTCCTGATGGACTGTCTTAAGACAAAATAAACACCTGGGTCAGAAGATCTGTCTGACTCAATATATTCCTTTCCTTTTCTCTCAAGTCTTTGATATTCTTTAGCCGACTATATTTGTCTACTATGCCTACTCTATTAACCTGAAAACCCCAGAAATTAAGTCTACTCTTTGGCCTTTAATATCCACCCCAAATGCTCTGTGTTGTTCACTTTTTCAGTCGTGTCTGACTCTGCGACCCCATGGACCGCAGCATGACAAGCTTCCCTGTCCTTCCCCATCCCCTGGAGTGTGCTCAAAGTCATGTCAACTGAGTCAGTGATGCCTATACCTGTAGTAAATCAATAAAATCAGACAAGGTGCTCTAAAACTGAACTCCTACAAGGAAAAAAATATCATTTATTGACATATTTTAGCATATTCATCAACTCAGTCACAAAACAGCAACGAAAATTACACACACAAAAAGATCCTTTAAATCAGAATCAAAACATGAGAACAGACTTGTGGTTGCCAAGGTTGTGGGGAAAATGGGCTGAGAGCTTGGGATTAGCAGATGCAAACTAGTATATATAGGATGGATAAACAACAAAGTCCCACTGTGCAATGCAGAGAACTATATTCAATATCCCATGATATATCATAATGGAAAAGAATGTAAAAAATAATGTATATAGATATATATGTATAATTGAATCACTTTACAGCAGAAATTAACACAACATTGTAAATCAACTAAACCTCAATTAAGAAAAGATCCTTTACTGAGGACCTATTATGTGCCAGGCAATATAGTAATGTTTTCTTTATATTATTTCACTTAAACCTCAGAGTAACTGTGATTTGGCCACCTGATGCAAAGAGCCGACTCACTGGAAAAGACCCTGATGCTGGAAAAGATTGAGGGCAGGAGAAGATGGTTGGATGGTATCAGAGGCTGAGATGGTTGTATGGCATCACCAACTCAATGGACATGAATTTGAGCAAGCTCCGGGAGATGGTGAAGGACAGCTTGGAATGCTGCAGTGCATGGGGTCACAAGGAGTCAGACACGACTGAGCGACTGAACAACAGAATAACTGTGAAAGGAAGTATTAGCCCCTGAAGGATTAGCCCCTGGCCCTCAGGCGGTGGAAATTCAGGAAGTTAATCCAGAAAATTACAGAGCAAGGGGCTGCCAAGTGGAAACCTGTCAGACACTGGGATTCTAAGACTGCTCTGCCCACTGACTTTATCCTTCCTGGAAAGTCCTATTGAGAAAAAGCACAGTTCAGCCACATGGACTTCCTTCTTAATGTCCATTTTCAACTCAAATAAAATTCAAAGTTGACTTGGGTTTGCTGGGCTTCCCAGCACTCACTCACACTCTATCTGTGAATTTGCTGCTTTTGAGCCTCCCAGTAATGGAAAAGTATCTGAACTGAAACTGTTGAATTTCTGGTGATGTTTGAAATGCAGGAGAGAAAAGAGTGTCTCATGAAATGTGTTATTTTTTATTTATGGGATCATTACCCCACTGAGGGACATAGCCTCTGTTTACCAGGTAGAAGGAAAGGCAGACATCCGCCCTGCTTCTTGATGTGCCAAGTTTTGCATTCCTCCAAGCAGCCAGAGGTCAGAGTTCCCTCAGATTCTGAATTCTGTGATTATATGTGTATCTTTATTTGATATTTACCTTCACCTGGCGGATGGTCACCCGTGTATGCATTCCCACTGGTGAGGACAAGCCCAAACCATCAAACTGCGGCACCTTCATGGGTGAATGGATAACAAAGGTGATCCCAGCGTCGACAAAGCCAAGGGTTGGGTCATCTGTAAATTCCTCCTGAAATAAACAAGTATTTATTCCCAGATTATGCATTGATGTCAACTATGCACAAGATGAGTTTGTGCAGAATTTTGTGCAGAGTTTAAGACTGATTTCTATCATCTCATGATAGCATTTGAATAACTTAAAAATCAAATACTTCAAGTCAATATGAGATCTCTTTTTACATAAAACTGTGAAAATTAAACACCTAAAGACCTACTTTTCACAGTTAAACTACACATCAAGTCCTGGGCCATTTTCTCCGGGTCACCTCTTGCCTGAGACAATTTGAGTAGAAATATGGAACATATCCTGACTGTCAGCCACTTGGTCCCCCTGGCCCTCTCCTCATCTGCCTCTTTAGTTTCTTTCTCCTCGGCTATTCTCTTTACTTATTTGTCTCAGAAAACCCTTTGGCCCTCTGCTTCTCTTTGCAATTAAAATATTCGGCCTGACTTAAAATTCAAATTTATTTTCTCCTAAAAATGAAGACTTACACTACTTCTTTAGCACAAGGGCTTTTCTTTTCTAAATCTTGTGTCAGATAAAGAATTTCTTACAAGAAAACAAATTATATATATATATATATATATATATAATTGTTCATTACGTAAAAGCATACATTTCAGGAGCTCAAGTTTTGCTTTATTGGTTGAGTTTCTTGGTTGACTTTCATATATTATCACAAAATCAAATTTCTGACTTATCATTTCTCTTTTTTTTCCTGAGAAACCAGTAGTTCTTCATGATCAGGATCAGAAAGGGCCTTTGGAGGCATGCTGCATTTATTCCTGTGACTCTGAGGCAGGAAGAGCACACTCCCAGGGAGGGGTCAGAGTGAGCCTGTTTCACCAACCCGAGCAGTGACCACAGCTGGAAGGAACTCCAGCAGTGCAGACAGGAGCACCAGATGCAGTTCCACTTCCAAAAGGCAGGACCCGAAGCAGCCAGTTTGTCAGAGAGGCACATGAAATTTAAGATCAAACTTCTGGTGACTTTATTAGTTATAATTTCAGGCTATAAGGAGAAGGGGTGACCTTGATGAGGGACTAGAATGGTTTTTCTTGTGAACAGGTTAACTGCACATGTAACAACAATAAACAAACGGTCTTGCATTTGATGCTCAGGACCCTATTTCTCTTAGCCCCTCTGTAACTCTCTAAGGAACACTTAACTGTTAGTCTGGAGAAATATCTCAGCTCTATTTACTTATTGAACTTTGCACTGAATTTGCAAATTTTAATTGCACTCTGAAAACACTGGGGGAAATTCTAGCTTGTAAAAGCTATTATATAATATTTGAAGTGAACATATGGCTTATATTTAAATAACTTGAAAATATAAATGAACTAGATATACAAGCCTGGCTGTGTGTGTGCAGTGCTGTGGACTCTTGAATGGAATATAGGGGAAACCATGAAGCGTGGCTTAGGAGAAATTCCTGGAAAGTAACCAATCGCCTTGTTCACTTGGATTGGGAAGTAGTTTGGTGAAATTTAGGGATGCTACCTTTATTTCTCATCTCTGCCATTAATCGTGTGATTCTGAATACTTCATTCAATAGCATTTCAAAATGCTATTCTTCATTTACAAAATCATAACAACAGAGTAGAATACCTCTGTGTAACACTATAGATGATTGTGCAAGACAGAGGGTGAGGATTAGTCTTGGGTGAGAGTTACACTAGGTAGTCTTGAAGAAACACCTCTGAATTTCTTAGGATCCTGGACAGCTGCCACCTAGGTCTAAACACTTAGAATCTACTTACATCAATTACAGATTTACAAAACTGGCTTAGGCAAAGCCCACTGATACAATATTTTTGCATAGCAATATTTTTCATCACCTTTTCAGACTATAGATTTCTATGGTTTGTGAAATATTTCTGTATGGCTTCTTTCTAAAACATATTGCCTATTTTCATGAAAATCTAAACAGTATCTGAACATTAAAAGTTCATAGGTCTTCTTAAATTACTATATACATTGAGATTTAGAAATCTTTAGTTTCCTTGTTTTGTGACATGAACATTTCCAGCGTCATAAAAATGACAGTAAGTAATATAGCTAAAAATGCCCAGGTTATTCCTCTAAACTGTGCCTTTGGCTTCATCATGGGAGTCTTGACTAAATTAGTTAAAAACAAACAAACAAACAAATATGTGGGAACGATTCAACAGGGCACAGTGTCCTGAAACTCCTGTGCATTCTTGTTTGCCTTGAACCCTGGTGAAGTTTGAAGAAATTCCATACCTGTTTGACATTGAAGAGCAAATGTAAGCCTCTTCCAGAAACACTCACTTTTTCCTTTGCTTGGATAGTTTCACCATGATTAAAGGTAAAACAGTTTCCATATTCAGTGAAGACATGTGCAAAATCCTCCAATATGAAAATAAACCAAAGAAAACACAATCAGGTGAGTATTTTGATCCTTTCAAAGTTTAAATGCCTATAGCTTTCTTTTCTTAATCATAGTGCTGTGTGAGAAGGCAAAAACCGAAGGAAGAATAGAAATCTGGCAATTTTAGTCTGTATTCCAAAAGCAGTTTTCATTTCTTTTTGGTAAAATGCACTTGCCAATTTATATCTGATGATCTAGTTGAGACATTTTCATATGCAGTTGACCCTTGAACAACAGGGATTTGAACTGCATAGACTCATTGTTTTAAAATAAATACCCACCACAGTACAACTCAACCTGTGGTTGATAAAATCCTCAGCTGGGACTTGGAACCACAGATAGGGGTTTCCCTTTAAGGACAATCCTGCAAGAAATATTACCAAAGGTTTCTGTCCTCTATCTTTCCTTATCTAACTCTATGAAAAAGGAGGCATGTCCCATGTGTATTCACATCTCTTGATACCATAGGGCTGAGCTAAGGACATGTGATCTTGGAGCAAATTTAAACTGATTCCCCATGGGAGTAAACGTTACCTCAATGCAAAATGATACAAAGAAGTAGCTTGTTATATTGATGAAATTTGAAGAAATATTGCAACATTACCTCTGGGCCACATGGCTTTCCAAAAAATTCACATTCTAACAATGTGCTGCTGTTGAGATAAAAACCATTTTCCTTGACAAACTCTGTAATGCTGAAGTTTCGCTCACTTGCGAGGAAATCAATAGCCTCTTTAGAGCCAGTAGAATTGGTACTGATTTCTTGAAGATGAAGGACTTTGGATACAATATTCCATAAGAAAAAAATAACACTAAATGTGGCTGCAGCTTCTGCTTGGAACCTATTTGCGGAAATAAAGGCACTATTTAGAATAATAAACACGTTGTTATCTCGAAGATGGGATCTGAACTCTATCATCCTCTCCTCCTATCTCCTATATTTTCCCTCATTTGTGATACATTCAAGCAAAACTGGATTACTAAGAGGTCTTTGTCACCTGCTGCATTCCACCTTGAATTTCTACATATAGTTTCATTTACCTAGAATACCTTCCAGACCTTGCTCTGGATATATCCAAATGGATCTTCACAACCCAACACTGAAAGAGAGGTGTTAGGAATTGTTAACACTATAGGAACCAGATTTCCAGGGTTCACATCCAAACCCTGCTGTGCTTTATGCTGAATCCATGTGGCTGCCTCAACTGCATTTCTAAAACCCTCCCTCTTGTCTGCAGCTGGTTACAACCTGCAATTCATTGCAGAGTGGAGTTGTGGTTGTTCTGTACATTGTGTATGTGCATCTGTGACCCCAGCTTGTCTGCACTGGGCAGTTCCCCCAGCCCTGTCCAGTCTCCTCAGACAGCTTCTGCTCCTGGGTCAAGCAAGGGTGCAACCTGAAAAAGATGCCAAGTCCCCCTGCAGGTCACCAGCGCCACCAGGATCGGAGCAGAAACACGCATTCCCTGCTCATGTTTGTTTCCTTCATTTCAAGTCTATCTTCGTTTCTAATCACGGATCCTGCTGACTTCAGATGCAGCACCAGAAACAGAGGCAACAGACCTACAGAGACTGCTTACCTAGCTCCTATGATTCAGTGGGCTGAATCCCTATGATCAATCCCTTGTTCTCTGTCATTCAGTGGTTCTGCTTCTTGGATGGAGCCCTGATTGTCACAGCCAATTAAGGCTATGACAGTGCAATTCTTCATCTCACTGTCACACAGTTTCCTGACTTATGAAATTGGTATTTGTTAATACACCAATGATGAAGGTTAATATATTGATATATTTTAATACCACTTACATCAAACAATCATTTTGATGATTAAACTGTTTCCTAACATATTTTGAAGAGTGTAAGGTAAATATTTCTTAAATAAATGCCTTGTTATTGTCAAAGCAACATGCTGGCAATCAAAGCAGAAGTAATGTGTTTGCCTTTTCCTTAATAAGTGCCTTGTAATTCTTTTATTTTGCTGAGCCTGTTTTGCATTCTGTATGGTTCTTTATTTTCATACTTTAACTTCTTTCAAAATGTGATTTTTATATTTTGGATATTATATTATTACACAATTTGAAATGGAACAAACTTCCTCTCCTCAAATCAGATGCCAGGCAGCATAGAATATAATACATACCCAGCTGGTAAAGAATCTGCCTGCAATGTGGGAGACCTGGGTTCGATCCCTGGGGCTACCCACTCCAGTATTCTGGCCTGGAGAATTCCATGAACTGTATAATCCATGGGGTTGCAGAGAGCGACTTTCATTTTATTCTTGGTGATCATACAGGACTATGCGGTGCATGGTTTGTGTGTGAATTTGCTCCTGGACTTCCTCTATGTCACAAATTCTGTATTTTATTTTCATTTTCCTTTTGTATTATCTGTAATGTAACTTTTCATTCTCATGATGGTCACATTAAACCCTTTCTCAGTCAAGGTGGGACATACACAAAACCAAAAACAGGGAAAAAAAAAAAAAACAAACCAAACCAACACCATATCCTTTTAGAGATGCAAAGCAGCTTTTTTGGACCAGTTTTTAATAGAATACATCATGTAACTAGCTCTAAGCCTTGCAAGACCTCTCTTAAAACCACTGACCCAGGTCCCAGAACCCTGTAAATATTCTCTTTGACCTCCTTTTTCTTCAGAGACACTATTAAACCTCCACCCTCGTGGTATTTTATCTAATTGGAATATATTTAACAACCTTGATTTTCTTGGGCAAAAGTGTTTTTAGTGATCTTTTGGGGAGTTAAAAACTTACACTAGTAACAGATTTTGTGAAGAAGAAGTGTTTGCTCTAAACTGAGGGATGAACTTTTAGTTGACTTCAGGTTTCTAACTCTTTGACCAACAGGGGACCAAGGGTGTGCTCCAAAGCCCTGCGACCTTGGAATCCTACACAGATTGAACCCACACCGTCTCATACCAATGTTCACTGGATTCTTTTCATGATGATTATGCAGAGAAATGAAGAAATTATTACAGGTGTAGGAGGTCTGAGCACAATACATTAAAAGGTTAAAGAGGAGAGTATTTTAGAACATTATTTTAGAAATTTTGTTTTCATACTATTAATAATAATTAGACCATGGGGTAATTTAGGTGGATGGATTAAACTTTGTGAATAAAGTCCAACAGTATTTGGAACAAAGGAAGTGATAAATTTTGTGAGACAGTTTTGTTTAGCATAAAGTCTAAGTGTTTTGCTCCAAGTTTATTTTCAACTTTAATTCAAGTTCCAAAACTCTTCCAAATATGATTTTTCAGAAACCTTGTTTAGTGATAGCTTGTCTTACTCTTTCATTTCCTATACTGATAAGTCTAGTAAAACAAAATAATAAAAATACATCGATATATTTAAACAGTTTAATAACTGATAACCAATTACTAAGCCCGTCTTTCTTAGGTGTGTTAGTACCGCTAAGTACATTTTCCCAAATTATATGACCCAAATGAGTAAGCTTCATTTCAAGTCCACGTTGATGCCTCACTAGGTCCTTTGTTGAGCTCCATCAAAATAGATCCAAGTGTATATGTGTTGGAATCAATTTCCAGATCCTCTGCTTTAACTCAGCATTTAAAAAGAAACACCCACAAGGATTCTTCTCCAATTTATGAAAGAGTTTTTACCTGTCAATCATTACAAATCTTAGCATATAATGCACCTGGTGTATAGCAATCTCAAGGCCCCTAGCAAAGGCAAACACTAATGGAAGACTCATCTAAGTATTAATCAAAACTCCTTAAACTTTGTCTTTTCCTGTTATGCACATATTTCTGGCTAGGGTGAAGCTTGGCATTAAACATAGGGTATTTGAGCCCCTACTGGACCCTCTGAATTGAGAAAAGTTGAAGTAGTATGATAAAATTTGTCATTTCATTTTTATTTTTCTGAGTTGTTAAAAAATAGGGTTTTAAAATTTTTATTGAAGTACAGTTGCTTTATAATATTTTGTTAATTTCTACTGTACACAAAAGCAAATTATCTGTATGTGTATATACATACTGCTTCTTTTTTGGATTTCCTGCACATTATTTTAATGAAACTGGGCTGTTGTGTGCAAATTCCAGATTATTGCAATATTAAAACATGTGAGCGAAGTGAAGTGAACACACTCAGTTGTGTCTGACTCTTTGCAACCCCATGAACTGTAGCCTACCTGGCTCCTCCATCCATGGGGTTTTCCAGGCAAGAGTACCGGAGTCGGTTGCCACTTCCTTCTCCAATTAAAAAATGTACACAGGTTAAAATTTACATGATTTTTATCAATGAAGAAATTAAATTTTTTTCCATTTATTTTTATTAGTTGGAGGCTAATTACAATATTGTAGTGGTTTTTGCCATACATTGACATGAATCAGCCATGTATTCCCCATTCTGATCCCCCCCTCCCATTATAAAATAATAAATATTTATTCCTAATAGTCAATCTTTATCATATTTTATCTCATAATATTTATTTTTGATCTTCTAAAACTAAGACATAAAGTTATTTAAAGCTATAGTTTATATTTTAGCTGCCAATTTAAAAAATGCAACTGAAATACCTAGTTTTTTAAACTTCCTTTATATGGAACATGAGGGAAAGTGTTTGAAGACTACTGGCTGTGAGAACAGGGGAGTGGACAACCTAAGTTCTTTTCAATATCCATCAGTCATTTGCTAAACAATGTTGGTGAGATGCTGGTGAACTGACATTTAAAGTATCTATTTGTAAAATCAGACTTTGAGAGTTGAAGATGTCTCTAACCACCACAGTATTGATGATGTATTAGTTGTTACCTAAGAAAGAGTAATTTCCTTATAATTAATAATTTTCCTCTTCTACAATTTTAGTTTCTACACTATTGAATCTCATTTTTCATCTGGATATCAACTATACCTAACTTCAGGGTACACTATCACTTTTTTCTTAATGCCACCATCCAACACCAGAGTTTAAATCATTGATTTGAGATTTGAATTATGCAAAATAAACTTTTATACAAATCAAAATTCAATGAAAACATGAAAGTACTTAAATTACAGGGTATTAAATATTTTCCTTGAGATCATTCTTCTATTTTTTTTTAATTTTTTTAATTTTTTAATTTTTTATTAGTTGGAGGCTAATTATTTCACAACATTTCAGTGGGTTTTGTCATACATTGATATGAATCAGTCATAGAGTTACACGTATTCCCCATCCCGATCCCCCCTCCCACAGCCCTCTCCACCCGATTCCTCTGGGTCTTCCCAGTGCACCAGGCCCGAGCACTTGTCTCATGCATCCAACCTGGGCTGATGATCTGTTTCACCATAGATAATATACATGCTGTTCTTTTGAAACATTCCACTCTCACCTTCTCCCACAGAGTTGAAAAGTCTGTTCTGTACATCTGTGTCTCTTTTTCTGTTTTGCATATAGGGTTATCGTTACCATCTTTCTAAATTCCATATATATGTGTTAGTATGCTGTAATGTTCTTTATCTTTCTGGCTTATTTCACTCTGTATAATGGGCTCCAGTTTCATCCATCTCATTAGAACTGATTCAAATGAATTCTTTTTAACGGCGGAGTAATATTCCATGGTGTATATGGACCACAGCTTCCTTATCCATTCATCTGCTGATGGGCATCTAGGTTGCTTCCATGTCCTGGCTATTATAAACAGTACTGCGATGAACATTGGGGTGCACGTGTCTCTTTCAGATCTGGTTTCCTCAGTGTGTATGCCCAGAAGTGGGATTGCTGGGTCATATGGCAGTTCTATTTCCAGTTTTTAAAGAAATCTCCACACTGTTTTCCATAGTGGCTGTACTAGTTTGCATTCCCACCAACAGTGTAAGAGGGTTCCCTTTTCTCCACACCCTCTCCAGCATTTATTGCTTGTAGACTTTTGGATAGCAGCCATCCTGACAGGCGTGTAATTGTACCTCACTGTGGTTTTGATTTGCATTTTTCTGATAATGAGTGATGTTGAGCATCTTTTCATGTGTTTGTTAGCCATCTGTATGTCTTCTTTGGAGAAATGTCTGTTTAGTTCTTTGGCCCATTTTTTGATTGGGTCATTTATTTTTCTGGAATTGAGCTGCAGGAGTTGCTTGTATATTTTTGAGATTTATCCTTTGTTTCTTTATTTGCTATTATTTTCTCCCAATCTGAGGGCTGTCTTTTCACCTTACTTATAGTTTCCTTTGTAGTGCAAAAGCTTTTAAGTTTAATTAGGTCCCATTTGTGTATTTTTGCTTTTATTTCCAATATTCTGGGAGGTGGGTCATAGAAGATCTTGCTGTGATTTATGTCGGAGAGTGTTTTGCCTATGTTCTCCTCTAGGAGTTTTATAGTTTCTGGTCTTACATTTAGATCTTTAATCCATTTTGAGTTTATTTTTGTGTATGGTGTTAGAAAGTGTTCTAGTTTCATTCTTTTACAAGTGGTTGACCAGTTTTCCCAGCACCACTTGTTAAAGAGGTTGTCTTTTTTCCATTGTATATCCTTGCCTCCTTTGTCAAAGATAAGGTGTCCATAAGTTCGTGGATTTATCTGTGGGCTTTCTATTCTGTTCCATTGATCTATATTTCTGTCTTTGTGCCAGTACCATACTGTCTTGATGACTGTGGCTTTGTAGTAGAGCCTGAAGTCAGGCAGGTTGATTCCTCCAGTTCCATTCTTCTTTCTTAAGATTACTTTGGCTATTCGAGGCTTTTTGTATTTCCATACAAATTGTGAAATTATTTGTTCTAGTTCTGTGAAAAATACCATTGGTAGCTTGATAGGGATTGCATTGAATCTATAGATTGCTTTGGGTAGAATAGCCAGTTTGACAATATTGATTCTTCCAATCCATGAACATGGTATGTTTCTCCATCTGTTTGTGTCCTCTTTGATTTCTTTCATCAATGTTTTATAGTTTTCTATGTATAGGTCTTTTGTTTCTTTAGGTAGATGTACTCCTAAGTATTTTATTCTTTCTGTTACAATGGTGAATGGTATTGTTTCCTTAATTTCTCTTTCTGTTTTTTCATTGTTAGTATATAGGAATGCAAGGGATTTCTGTGTGTTAATTTTATATCCTGCAACTTTACTATATTCATTGATTAGCTCTAGTAATTTTCTGGAAGAGTCTTTAGGGTTTTCTATGTAGAGGATCATGTCATCTGCAAACAGCGAGAGTTTCACTTCTTCTTTTCCTATCTGGATTCCTTTTACTTCTTTTTCTGCTCTGATTGCTGTGGCCAAAACTTCCAACACTATGTTGAATAGTAGTGGTGAGAGTGGGCATCCTTGTCTTGTTCCTGATTTCAGAGGAAATGCTTTCAATTTTTCACCACTGAGGGTGATGCTTGCTGTGGGTTTGTCATATATAGCTTTTATTATGTTGAGGTATATTCCTTCTATTCCTGCTTTCTGGAGAGTTTTAATCATAAATGAGTGTTGAATTTTGTCAAAGGCTTTCTCTGCGTCTATCATTCTTTTATTTTAATCCATGCATTTCTATGTCAGCACTGCTTGAGTTGCAAATGTAAGTTTAGGTATGCTCTGTGTTTTTTCATTCATCTCAGAGTGTTGTCTAATACCATGTGACTTTTTTCTTTCACTGGTTATTTAGTGTGTGCTGTTTAATATCTATATATTTGTTAATATCCCAAATTTCTTCCTATTATTGACTGCTTATTTCACTCTGTTGTAGTTGATAAACATACTCTGAATGATTGCAAATATTCTAAGTGTATTGAAGCTTGTTTTATGGTCTTGCTACAACTTGCCCTAGAAAGTGTTCCATGTGCTCATGCGAAGAGTGTGCAATCTGCTGTTACGTAGAGTGATCTATAGGTATTATGGGCCTAAGTATTATACACTTGCATTTTAAAACAAACAAGAGAAGAAAGAAGAATAAACACACATTTATAATCTCTTTTAAAATTGCAGAAGTATATTTACAGGTGCTTTTAATTTTTCATATGGATTTGAAAACTCCCTGAGTTCACTTGTTTTAAGTCTGAAGAACTTTTTAGTGTTTCTTGTATGATGGGTCTGCTAGAATGAATTCTCTCTGAATGTTTTTATTTTATCTTCATTTTAAAGATACATTTTTGTACAAATTTGGTGAGTTTTGACACATTATATTAAAAAATATTTTTCTACTTTATTTTCTCTCTTCTTCCGGTACTCCCATTTTACATATATTTTTATGATTTTTAGTATCTCCCATTTCTCTGAGGCTCTTTTCATTTTCCTTCATTAGTTTTTCTCTCTGTTTCTCAGATCACATACTTTGCTAATTTATCTTCAAACTCACTGATTCTTTCTTCAGCCACTTCAAATCTATTGCTGAGTCCCTTTAGTGGATGTAGTGAATTTTTCATTTCAACTATTACACTTTTCAAAATCAGTATGTGCCTTTGGTTCTTTGCGTAATTTCTGTCCTTATTGATATTGTTTGTTTGATGAGACATTATATCTTCCCTTATGTTTTTAACCACAGTTTCTTCAGTTCTTTATATTTATAATAGCTGCTCTGATGTCTGATATCTAAGTTGGGAAATTTCTGTTGACTGTTATTTAAGATTCCCCCATCTTTTTATGACTTGATAGCTCATATTTTTTTTTTTAACCATTAAATAATATTTCACTGAGTTGTAAGAGTTCCTTCTGTATTTTGGTGATTAGCTTGTAAATGGTTGATTTTTTGAGTAAAATTTTCTCTGGGGAAAATTTCTGTGAGGGTTCTCATACTGGCATACTCAAAATGATATAGGCAATTTCTTTTTAATAATGACTATCCTCAACCAGCCTTTGCTTTTGTTAGAATATATACCATTTGGACTTCCCTGGTGGTCCAATGGTTTAAAAACTGCCTGCCAATGCAGAAGACGTGAATTCAATTCTTGTTCCTGGAAGATCCCACATGCTGCAGGACAACTAAGCCCATGCATCAACAACTACTGAGGCCACGCTCTGGAGCCCACAAGATGTAACTACTGAGCACATTCACTCTAGAGCCTGTGCTTCATAACAAGAGAAGATACAACAATGAGAAGTCTGTGCACCACAACTAGAGAATAGCCTCCCATTGGCTGCAACTAGGGAAAACCCATACACAGCAATGAAGACCCGGTGCCACCAAAAATAAATAGATAAATTTAAAATTTTTCAAATAAATAACATTTTAAAAAAGAACACATGCCATTTAAAATAGTATGGTGTAACTGTATTGAATACCTCTGTGGGGTATTTGATTGATTTTTACTCTTTGGAACCTTGACACATATCTTGAAATAAGTCTAACAATTACACATGCTGTAATAGTTACTACATATGCTATAATATCAACTATATATTGAACCCCTGTGCTTCCCCTGTGGCTCAGTTGGTAAGGAATCTGCCTGCAATGTGGGAGATGCAGGTTCGATCCCTGGGTTGGGAAGATCCCCTGGAGAAGGGAATGGCAACCCTCCTTTGTGCCTGGAGAATTCCATGGACAGAGGAGTCTGGCAGGCTACAGTCCATGGAGTCGCAAAGAGTCAGACACAACTGAATGACTGACACACACACATTGAACACCTGTCCAAAGAACCACCCCAGGGATGAGACAAAATGGTGTATATGCTACCTGAACTAATGCAACAGAAAATACATGAAATAGATATCACATCATTTTGTACACACAGGAGTTGAAACTTTAAAAGGTAAAGTGATTTGTCCATGGCCAAATAGCTGATTAGTGGTGGATCTGAAGGAAACCACCTCCCTCACCCGCTAGGTGAAAATCCCATGTACAGGATTTCAGGCTTGACCACAGGCAATAACAAGGGTTTTCATGGACGGCCTCATGGGGAAGTTCCCTCCTCTCCACAGGAGACCTGGTACACAGTCAGGGATTTGTGGATCTCTGGAGGGAGTTTTGGACAAGGGTGCAATAGGAACAGAATGCTAAACCAATTGTGTGCACAGGTCACATGCCCATGGAGCCGGGCACATTCCTAATACAATAAACATCTCATCCTGAACACATGGGAACATTTCACACCTCCAAGTTTAGCAGAGTGCTTTCCTATATCTTCAAGTTATTCCTTTTCTCCCCCTACAAAGGACCTGGCCACATTTTGACAATCACACTCCGTGAAACCTAGACAGGGACCATCACCTGTCTGTCCTCTGTGCTCGCAGAGCCCTTGCACATAACTTTCATGTAATCTATAGTCACCATATATATTGCATTGTGATTGATGATGTTTCTCTCTTTTTGGCTAATTGAAACAAAGTTTTTAAATGCAAGGATAAAGACTTGTACATCTATTTAACCACAGGGTTTGGTGCTTAGCCTAGCATATAATTGTGGAGGAAAAAAAGGAAGGAAAAAAGGAAGAAAAAAGGAAAATAGAGAAGAAATCAATAAGCTTCTTAGCCCCCAACATTTCTGTTTTTAAGACAGTTTAAGAGCACGAGTGGTTTTGTGTATATTAAATAGCACACAATAAACTATTTCAGTCATCCAAGAAAGTGTATAGTTAGCAAAGTTAGAGAGATTTATTATTAAAAGTGTAGTTTTTACCTGTTTAAATTGCAGAAGGTCACAGCCGGGAACTCTATCCTCTCCACATACTGTACCTCCATAGATGTCGTGGTGGGCCATCTGAAGTAGTTGACGAGACGGCTATACACCTGCCAGACGAGGAGACTGATGGAGCCCAGGACCACCAGCAACCAGACCACCTTGCGAATCCTACTCGGATTCCGGACAATGTTGTGGACTCCGTGGAAGGAGGTGGAAATGGCAAAGTCATGGTCAAGCTTCCTACGGTCAGTGTGAGGTGGCAAAGTTCTCTTTGAAAGGTAGAGCTTGATCTCTTCCAAGAGTCCTTAAATTCAACCAAAGACAAAACAAGCAATGAGTTAGGAAAACCTAACACTGTATGTGAAAAACACAACTCACATGACTTTAAACATGTTCCCCTTTTATGTGGACACATAAGGACTCAAAATTCATCTTGAGTTGCACAGATTCTTCAGGAGTCAACACGTGTCTACTACAGAGATCTAATAAGTATGTGAGGCCTCTCATGAGAGAATGCTTCTAGTTAATGCAAACCTACTTTAGCCCATTTCTTACTCTAACAGTGTGTTTCTTTTTAGTCAAATGGGAAAAACATTCTCTGCCTCATGAGTTGGTTGTTTTAAATAAAATAGCAACTGGGGATAGCTTGGCACCTCACCCAGACCATGATAAGTACTCAATTATGTTAGCAACTTGTGTTTTTCTATTTATTTGGTAGTGATGTGGTAGATGGAAAGTTTCATGTCTAAAATTCTCATTTAAGAAATGAGTTCTCGGGGCTTCCCTGGTAGCTCAGTGGTAAAGAATCTGCCTGTCAGTGCAGGACACATGGACACAATCCTGATCTGAGAAGAGGCTACATGCCGCGGAGCAACTAAGCCCTTCTGTCACAACTACTGAGCCTGCGCTCCGGAGTCTGGGACATACGACTCCTGAACTCAACATGCTGTGCACGCTAAAGCCCATGCTCCACAACAAGAGAAACTGCTGCAATGAGAAGCCCACGTACTGCAACTAGAGAAAAGCCCAGACAGCAGCAAAGACCCAGGGCAGCCAAAAATAAAGAAAGAAATCAAGAGGGATGAGTTCTAAGTCTTGCAAATGTTCATGATTAGCTGAATTAACTTTTATATCCTTTGTTTCAATTCAGAAAGTATTCTTTCTGTCAACTAATCAGCATTAATTTACTTCCAAAAGGTTTCATTAAATCATTAGTTAATATTCCCCAGGTCTCTAAACAATTAACTAAGTTTACGTTATGGGATATACAATGATACATAAAGACACCAATGAACATTTTCTAAGGGACTCTATCTCATCTGCAAAGCATTAGGGCACAATTACAAATTATTTTATGATTGTTTTACACAGATTGTACACTGAGCAGGAAATTATGTATTAATCTGATTAGCTTGACTTTGTACTAAGATTTTATAGTATCTCCATGAACTGTTTTTTAAAATTGTTTGAATTTTAAACAGGTTATGCATACACATATATAATATACATATCCTATCATGTGGTTCTATATTAACACATACTTATTATATATATTTGGGGGTTCCCAGGTGGCTCAGTGGGTAAATAATCTGCCTGTAGTGCAGGAGGCACTGGAGATATGGGTTCAATTCTTGGGTCAGGAAGATCCCCTGAAGGAGGGCACAGCAACACTCTCCAGTATTCTTGCCCAGAGAACCCCATGGACAGAGGAGCCTGGCAGGCTACAGTTCACAGGTCGCAAAGAGTTAGACATGACTGACTACTAAGTGTGAGGCTGCCAGGGTTAATTCCATGACAGGCAGCCTGGACCTAAGTTTTAGCTTTCCCCGAAATGGTAAGATTCCCCACCCCCATCAGGTAACCTGAAGCCAGCCAATCAATATGCGCCCAGTAAGAGACAAAGGGGAAAGCTGAAAAGCCCGCGAAAGCCCAGGTTTGAGAAAGCCCGCGAAAGCCCAGGTTTGAAAAAGCCCGCGAAAGTCTGTACCAATAGAATTGCTTTGTAAACATGTAACCAATCCGCTTAAGCCAGCTACTAATTGATTATGCATGTCTTATAAATTTCTGTAACAGCTTGGGCTCAGGGCTTTTCTGACCCTGCACCACTGTGATGGCGGAGGCAGAAGCCCCTGGCTCGAGTCAGTAATAAACTTCCCTTTTTTTGCGAGTTGCATTGCCTTGGAAGCCTTCTCTCTTCCCGCTCGGGGATTCGGACATCGGGCATAACACTAAGCACAACACATTCTCTTTTTCTTTCACATTTTTTAATGTATATATACATTCCTGCATGTGGAATCTCGGCTTCTTGACAAGGGATCAAACTAATGCCACCTGCAGTGGAACCACAGAATTTTTACTTCCTGGACTGCCAGGGAAGTCCCTAAATATATGTATTTAGAGTAACTGCACAGCTCCAGAGCAAAATCAGAAATATATGAAAAGCTTTTGTTATTATTATTCATTGTCAGGAAGCATTTAACAAGAGGCTTCCTGTGTGCTGTTTCGGATCTATCAGGAATCCTCTGGCCCTTATTGAGTCCTGAATATTCAGGAATTAAGAGGAGAGGCATGCCTTTCCCTGGGCTGAGGAATCCAGGCATTTCTCATTACAGTGATAAGTACCCTCTTCCTTTTTATGAGCCAAATGGTAAAAGGTGATTGTTTGCAACTCTCTCTCTTTGATAGGGATCATCTTATGTTTTGTAAGTCTGGAATTTTAATCTTTGTCTTTGCTGAGAATAACCACCTTGTAAGACAGTATACATGCCCATGCCATGTTGATCAAAATACCTTTGCTCCATCAGAGCTTTGGTCCCCATGTCTGTCTGTCTTTCTGTCTTTCTTTCTATTCCTTCTCTCTCTCTCTCTCTCTCTTACTCTCCACATCACCAGGTTCTGGTCCATTGAAGGACCAACAAGTGGCGCCCAAACAGGGACTCTGGTACACACGGCTTTGGACGGAGTGACCCCCAGGGCCTATTGAGGCCGGTAAGTACTAAGACACCGGTCAATCGGCTGGAAAGCCCCCTCACTTTTCTACTTTACTTCAGCACTTATTTAAAGTTCAGAGATTTTCGGTTTCACACCAGAGAATAGAGGCTTGCCTTCAGACAATGGTTAAATGTAACCCTTGGTTCCCTAATGAAGGTAGTTCCCATAGATTTCTGGCCCCTGTGGGCTCTCATTGAAGCTGTGATTCTACCATTTCAAGGTAATTCTAGCCTTCATGATATTCGGCAACAGGCAGAACACTTATTACATGGGTATGAATTAGACAATGATACCTTACAAAAGGCCCAATTAGAGCAACAAAAGATACTTCAAGATTTTCCTACTAACCCTGCCCCGGTTGCTCCAAGCGCTCCTCCCCTACCTGAGGGCACATATCCCAAAGTCTCTCCCTCCATAAAACCTAATGATTCTGACAACAACTCCCTTAAAACACCTTTTAACATTAAAACTGACAACACCTTTCTGAATAACAATAATCTATCCCCTTCGCAACGGAGGCTCTCTGAATTGCTGGCTTTGCATTCGAAGTCTCTGAAGCTGAAGGTTTCTCCTCCTTTCCAGTTTTAAAAAATGCTGATGCTCAAGGGCAAATAATACCTCAATATGAAGGTATTAACTTTTTTCACATGCAACAAATGAAAAAGGCTGTAACTATGTATGGCCCACATTCGCCTTTTACTAGAGAGATTCTAAATGCTCTGGTGTCTAATATTGGAAACTTTATTCCCTATGATTGACGAATTTTAATAAAACTCTCCTTAAACCAGGAGAATATCTTCAATGGACAATGTGGTTTCAACATATAGCCAGAGATCATGCTAACAAAAATACTCGAGCTGGCGATCCCCAAAACCAAATTACTTTAAAAATGTTAACTGGCACCAGACAATTTGACGCTATATAAGGTCAAATACGATGCCCTCCTTTGTTGCACGATCAATTAAAAGCAGTGGCCCTTGAAGCTTGGGATCAAATTATTCCTCAAGGGGAGCCTACAGGTAGCTACACTAAAATATTGCAGGGACCTAATGAAAAGTATGCTGATTTCTTAGCTAGATTAGAAACTGCTATCTCCCATACAGTAATTGGAGAAGAAGCTAAAAAGCAACTAGAAAAATTACTTGCTTATGATAATGCAAATCAGTAATGTCAAAGGGCTATAGCCCCAATTCATGATACAGGGACTATTTTTGATTATTTGAAGGCTTGTCACAATATAGAATCAAAAACTCAAAAGATGCAAATGCTAGCTAAAACAACGGTTGCTGCCTTAAGAATAGGAAAATAATAGATGTTTTATATGTGGAGATAAGTCCCATTTAAAAAAAAGACTGCCCTAAGAAAGTCAAGAAAATAACAAAAAACAAAACTTCCAAAAATCTGCCCTTGCTGCCGTAGAGAAATGCATTGGGCCAAAGAGCATAAACCTCAATTTGATATTAAAAAAACCCTATTCCGGGAAACTCCAAGCAGGAGACCTCCCAGTTTCCCTTCAACCCTTCAACAAAAACCAGGGGCAAATTCCATCTTTCCCCTCAAACCCTCAACATCCAGCAGTGCTGCCCTTGATATACCAGCCCTAAACTCCTTTACCCTCAAGCAGTCCCCTCTAGAATACCTACTGGAATTTTTGGGCCCCTGCCCCCACAAACCTTCAGTCTTTTACTTGGTCAGTCTAGTTTGACTTAACAGGCAAAAAGGCCAGGGGTCTCCAAATGAAAAAAAAAAAAAAAAAAAAAGGCTGCAAGTGTCAGAGATTTTTATCTCTCTTAAGCAGCAGGAAAAAACAAACTAGCGATATATATATATATATATATATATATATATTTTTTTTTTTTTTTCTTCTCTATACAAATTTAAAAGGAGGTTTCTCTTATTTTTTTTTTTTTTTTTTTTTTTGGCATGGATACAATTTTTTTTTTTTTTTTTAATATTATTTTATTAGTTGGAGGCCAATCACTTTACAACATTTCAGTGGGTTTTGTCATACATTGACATGAATCAGCCATATAGTTACACGTATTCCCCATCCCGATCCCCCCTCCCACCTCCCTCCCCACCCGATTCCTCAGGGGCCTCCCAGTGCACCAGGCCCGAGCACCTGACTCATGTATCCCACCTGGGCTGGTGGTCCGTTTCACCATAGATAATATACATGTTGTTCTTTCAAAACATCCCACCCTCACGTTCTCCCCCAGAGTTCAAAAGTCTTTTCTGTACTTCTGTGTCTCTTTTTCTGTTTTGCATATAGGGCCATCGTTACAATCTTTCTAAATTCCGTATATATGTGTTAGTATGCTGTAATGTTCTTTATCTTTCTGGCTTACTTCACTCTGTATAATGGGTTCCAGTTTCATCCATCTCATTAGAACTGATTCAAATGAATTCTTTTTAACGGCTGAGTAATATTCCATGGTGTATATGTACCACAGCTTCCTTATCCATTCATCTGCTGATGGGCATCTGGGTTGCTTCCATGTCCTGGCTATTATAAACAGTGCTGCAATGAACATTGGGGTGCACGTGTCTCTTTCAGATCTGGATTCCTCAGTGTGTATGCCTAGAAGTGGTATTGCTGGGTCATATGGCAGTTCTATTTCCAGTTTTTTAAGAAATCTCCACACTGTTTTCCATAGTGGCTGTACTAGTTTGCATTCCCACCAACAGTGTAAGAGGGTTCCCTTTTCTCCACACCCTCTCCAGCATTTATTGCTTGTAGACTTTTGGATAGCAGCCATCCTGACTGGCGTGTAATGGTACCTCATTGTGGTTTTGATTTGCATTTTTCTGATGATGAGTGATGTTGAGCATCTTTTCATGTGTTTGTTAGCCATCTGTATGTCTTCTTTGGAGAAATGTCTGTTTAGTTCTTTGGCCCATTTTTTGATTGGGTCGTTTATTTTTCTGGAATTGAGCTTCAGGAGTTGCTTGTATATTTTTGAGATTAATCCTTTGTCTGTTTCCTCATTTGTTATTATTTTCTCCCAATCTGAGGGCTGTCTTTTCACCTTACTTATAGTTTCCTTTGTTGTGCAAAAGCTTTTAATTTTCATTAGGTCCCATTTGTTTATTTTTGCTTTTATTTCCAATATTCTGGGAGGTGGGTCATAGAAGATCTTGCTGTGATTTATGTCGGAGAGTGTTTTGCCTATGTTCTCCTCTAGGAGTTTTATAGTTTCTGGTCTTACATTTAGATCTTTAATCCATTTTGAGTTTATTTTTGTGTATGGTGTTAGAAAGTGTTCTAGTTTCATTCTTTTACAAGTGGTTGACCAGTTTTCCCAGCACCACTTGTTAAAGAGATTGTCTTTTTTCCATTGTATATCCTTGCCTCCTTTGTCAAAGATGAGGTGTCCATAGGTTCGTGGATTTATCTCGGGGCTTTCTATTCTATTCCATTGATCTATATTTCTGTCTTTGTGCCAGTACCATACTGTCTTGATGACTGTGGCTTTGTAGTAGAGTCTGAAGTCAGGCAGGTTGATTCCTCCAGTTCCATTCTTCTTTCTTAAGATTACTTTGGTTATTCGAGGTTTTTTGTATTTCCATATAAATTGTGAAATTATTTGTTCTAGTTCTGTGAAAAATACCGTTGGTAACTTGATAGGGATTGCATTGAATCTATAGATTGCTTTGGGTAGAATAGCCATTTTGATAATATTGATTCTTCCAATCCATGAGCACGGTTCTCTTAAAATACTGTGTTGCCCTAATGACACCTGGTTTCACTTGAAGTTAACTATCCTCAAACCCTGAGTTAAACAATGCATTTTTCTTATGAAAATGTTTGTCTTAAGCTATGTTAATGTGCTATACATTTACCCCAGACTCTGTCTTCAGGTTGGTTCTGCCTAAGACTCAGACTAGACTTGACAAACCGGTGTGTTTTACTCATGCAAATGTTCTCTTCGGCTATGTTAATAAAAGTGTATTTGCTTGGAAACGTGCCTTTCTTCAAGATTAATGTCAATCATTTTGTGGTCTGAGACAACTCACCTTGTGCTAAGGTTATCTCAAAGCCCGTGTTGTAAGTGAGGGGCCTGGTGCTATTCTCTTCAGTTTTGAGACATTTCCTTTCTCTAATTAACAGACTGCTGGTAGTTTTATGACACCTGCCTAAAGACTAGCAGGGGGGCACTCTTTCCACTCCCTTATGATGCCTATGTCAGAGGCTATCTCTATCTTCTTTATACTTTAATAAAACTTTATTACAAATAAATCTCAATTTGAAAACACGTTACAAACTTATACTGATTTCCAAATAGCTTTTCTGAAATATTTTAGAAAAATTTCATTTCATTATCCTTCTGGTAAGCTGTGGAATTTCTTCAAAAATACTAAATTTATTAATTCTCGCATTATCAGCTCACAGCCTATACCACAAGCTGAGATTTTTTTATATAGATGAGACTAACAACGCCAAAGCTTCTTTCTGGTCTCTTAAAGAATACAAAGTCTTTTACACTAACTTTCATTCTGCTCAACAAAATAAATTATATGCTCTTATTCAAGTTATTTGCCTATATCCTTACCCCATTAATACAGTCTCTGATTCTAAATATTCAGTTTCTGTATTGAAAAATACAAAAACCTCCACCATAAGCTCCTAGTTCTATTAAAACAGACCTTGGCCCTGTCTATATTTCTAGATACTTTAAACAATGTTTACAATCTTTTTCTATTAAACATATTACAGGTATTCCTTATAATCCACAGACACGAGACATAGTCGAACAAACACATCACACACTAAAGTTACAAATAAAAAAATTAAAGAAGGGGGAATACAAAGGTACACTACTGTCTTCCTTATCTAAAGCAAACTTTACTAGATTCCAACATAAGATATTTTCTAAACTTATAATTATTGTTAATACAGCTCTATTTTTAAAAATTTTTTTAAACCTACCACAGGGAAATATTTTAACAAGAGAAGAAAGATTTTGAGGAATTGAAGGACACTTCTCTTCCTTTGCACATTTGGGACCAAGACGGGTTCAATAAACAATAGAAATTTGAGAAATTAATCTTATGGGGAAAGGGATATGCTTGTATTTCCCCAGGTGGATCCAACAAACTTTTTCTTCAGAAAATTCGACCCAAGGGGGCCCCCCCGACATTCAAAATGGAAACAACAGGAACCCCAGGAGGAAGAAATTCCAATACAGGCCATGACTGCTCTAAAGAGCTCCAGAAAGCACCGCCCTCAGCGACATCAACCCTATGATCTCCCCACTTGGGGACAAATAAAAAGGCTCACTAATCAAGTTAAAAATCTTATTTCTCAACAGGGAATGCCTCAGAGCCCTGAAACCTTATCGCTATGCTCCGTTGGCCTGCGACCCCCCGCTCAAGCCGGATTAACTAATTTACTTACCCACCCCCCCTTTTTATTTCAGGTCATAAAATGGATGGAGAAAAGACCCAGCGTATCAACCAAAGACTCTACCCACATGCCCCCTCCCTGGAACCCTCACACCCTGGGGAGGAGGGAAAACTAATTAACATTTCTTTAGGTTATGAAGTCCTTCCTTTGTGTATGGGCCCAGCAAAATTATGCATAAACGTCGGCCGACAGACTTGGGCTTTCATCCTGCCTCCAAAAGAAGACTTACGGACATTGCTGCCCTTTTTCTGTCTGTGAACCATGTTTACTACTGAAACTTTAGGGAAAGAGTCAGGGAAAGAACAAAAATCATTATGTAAAAGGTTACTAACACTACGTTGAAATATTACCGTGACAAAGGACTTCTTGGCTGGCCTCCTCCTCCTCCTCGAATCGTCCTCAACAAACAGATTGAGCCTGAACTATAGACATACAAAACATATGGAAACTTGCTGCCAACACCAAGGAACTTGGGACTCGGACCGGACATTTCACAGGGACCAGTCATGGTCATAGAAACTATTTCTTTCGCTATAATCAATCATATTTTATACAGGCCTGTGTCCCACTTCCTTTTGTTATAGCCATAAGAAATTTACAAATTGATCTGTAGCTTGTATTAATTGCCAATTTTGTGTTATTCCTGTTCATTTCAATCATAGTACCTACAGCTGGGAACAAATCAAATTTCATTTACTTGTTAATGCCTCTCTGAATGTACAATTACTGCAAAAAGGAAATCTTTAAAACTTTTTCTAAAACATCTGCCATCTTCCACTAATTTGGAAACTTTAGCTGAACAAATTATCCGGGCTAGACCCACAAGGATGGTTT
The DNA here is from genome assembly GCF_963930625.1 of Muntiacus reevesi. NCBI lineage: Eukaryota > Metazoa > Chordata > Mammalia > Artiodactyla > Cervidae > Muntiacus > Muntiacus reevesi. The sequence goes on from NC_089261.1 coordinate 29,562,951, forward strand.
CAAAGTATTACCCACAGCATCCGGTCTAAAACTGTAACTTTGGTAATTGTCTTGATAATTGTATTTGTTGTTTATCATCACCTTTCTATAGGGTTGGTTAATACTAACCAAACTCATTTGGTCAGGACCTTTTTCTTACAAATATAATAAAATAGGGGGAATTGTCAGGAAACATTTAACAAGAGGCTTCCTGTGTGCTGTTTTGGATCTGTCAGGAACCCTCTGGCCCTTATTGATCCCTGAATATTCAGGAATTAAGAGGAGAGGCATGCCTTTCCCTGGGCTGAGGAATCCAGGCATTTCTCATTACAGTGATAAGTACCCTCTTCCTTTTTATGAGCCAAATGGTAAAAGGTGATTGTTTGCAACTCTCTCTCTTTGATAGGGATCATCTTATGTTTTGTAAGTCTGGAATTTTAATCTTTGTCTTTGCTGAGAATAACCACCTTGTAAGACAGTATATATGCCCACCCCATGTTGATCAAAACACCTTTGCTCCATCAGAGCTTTGGTCCCCATGCCTTTCTTTCTTTCTTTCTGTTCCCTCTCTCTCTCTCTCTCTCTTACTCTCCGGGCCACCAGGTTCCGGTCCATTAAAGGACCAACAATTCATGAGCAAAATAAATTTAATAGTGCTTGTTTACATACTATTTATCCATTAGCTATAATACATGTGGAGAATTGACTCTGACTGAAGGACAACTCAGTCTCAGGGAATCTGATGCCCTTCCATCCACAAGGGAAGAGTGATCTAGAAATCAGTAATTGGCCAACTGCAGTGCTTCTGGCTGTAAACATTACTCTGAAAAATGTGAGTTTTAAGTAGCTCTGCCAAAACTCAGCTCATTTATTATAAATCTACTTCTTGACAACTGCTCTGACTTTCCTGGGGTGTCTCCATCATTTGCTAGGGTTTAAGAAGAATTCTTAAAAATATTTTTGGATAGATAGTGAAGCAACAAGGTCATGTATTACTGTGAGGAAGATTAGAATTTGTTTAATAAGGAGTTACCAGTCCACAAAGCAAGAAACTTCTTACTTTCCCACTGAAATGGATACTTTGTATTTATTCCAAGTGGCCCTTGCATTGAATATTGATCTTGACAGAAGCGTTCTAAAGAACATCAAACAAGTTTTGCTGTATTTTAATATAAAAATTGTAGGCACATGATAAATAGAAACAAAACCAAATAAAACTATAAAAACAGATTCTGATGTACAAGGATATTTTAAAGCCACATATATCTAACTCCTGCATACAAAATAACACTTTTCCTAAGTAACAGAAACTGTGTTACTTATAGTATATCCAAGTAATATTGGAAATCAAATTTCCCCAATGAAAATATAACCTCCTTTTCCTTTGTTAATTTCTGGCTTTTAGAGATAAAAATTCTACCTGTTCTGAGGATTTTACTCCTTACCCACCTTTCTTAGCCTGGGTGTCTGATTTCTCAAACTGCTCCATCTCCAATTTCCATAAGCAGGAGTCCTTGAGGTCTAACCAATTCCCATCAACCATACTCATTTTGTGGCCTTTATATAAAATACAGCAGTTGAGGCTATAAAACGTGGGAGCAATTTAAATGTTTGTGTTGCTATGTTTTGCCTCATAAAGTGCATAATCTGCAAACTGAACACAGTGGCAGAACCAGCTATGGGCCTCCATGGACTCATGAGAAGCTGTCAGAGTGAAACCAAAAAACATAATTAAGGAAACCATTTTCTCAGAACTAAAGGGATGATCCCTACAAATATTTGTGGTTTTAGAATCCCCCTGAACAGGCTAAGTGACTCTGAAGACACACCTGGGAGAAAGTCTCCTCGGTCTTTATTTCCATCTCTCTTTACATCGCTTTGAATCAAAATGCAGTTGGAGTGAAATTTGTGGGGATAAAGATGTCTTTTCTTTGCTGAATTTTCTTTCTAAATAACAGATGAAGGTTTTGAACAGAAATAGTAATCAAATGAAAATGACAAAATAAAACTCCAGAAAAATATCTCCTTGAGAGGAAATGGTTGTTGAAAGCATTCAAACTCAGTCGAGCACAAAGGCTGGTTATTTGTTCATAGGAACAATTCTGAGAAATTATAAGAATTTATTATATTAAATAATAAACTGGAGACTATGCATTGTTGTGTTTAAACGGCACCATCTCTTGATAGAACTGAGGAACTGCCTGTATCACTACTTAAAATCTTTTAGAGTTGCCATGGTAACATTTCATATGATCACCAACCTTTAACATAGTTCGATATGTGCTACATGTATTTTTTTGGAAACTCAGGACTCTAAGTTGAAACCATTCTTTTTTTTTTAGTTTTTTTAAATTAATTAATTAGTTTATTTTACTTTACAATATTGCATTGGTTTTGCCATACATTGACATGAATCAGCCATGGGTGTATATGTGTTCCCACCTCCCTCCCCATCCCATCCCTCTGGGTCATCCCAGTGCACCAGCCCTGAGCACTTGTCTCATGCATCAAACCTGGACTGGTGATTCATTTCACATATGATATTTTACATGTTTCAATGCCATTCTCCCATATCATCCCGCCCTCACCCTCTCCCACAGAGTCCAAAAAACTGTTCAATACATCTGTGTCTCTTTTTCTGTCTCTCATATAGGGTTATCGTTACCTTCCTTCTAAATTCCATATATATGCACTAGTATACTGTATTGGTGTTTTTCTTTTTGGAACCTATTCTTATATGGAAGCAAACTAAGAAATTTCAAGAGATGTAAATAAAACTCCTGGGAAGACTTCCCTAACCATGAAATTAAACATTTCAGGAAGAGGGCCAATCTTAATGTATGAATTTCTGCTTTAGAGGGCTTCCTTTGGGGTTAATGACAGCTTCAGTTACAGTCTGTTAAAATCCAGGTGCTCCTCACTTAACCTGATCACTCTTCCTTCCCCTGCACGTCCTCCTCCTTTTCTTCTTCTGAGCATCTTTCCGCAGGATTCCTGGAGGTTACCTGTTCATGTCCTGTCAGTTGCTCACTGTCTGAACTTTTAGGGGCAGACTCACTGGGTGATTTCAGTTTGGGAACAGCCTGGCAGGTGATGGGGCCAACATGAAAAGGGTAGGCCAGGTAGGGGGCAGTAATAAAAATGGGTGCGGGTGCCCTGGAGGGGGGAACTGCTGGACGGGAAATCAAGAGAGAGAAAGAGAGCCTCCAAAGCCACATTTTATCTGCATCATAATTTAACAAAGGCTCAGCCATAACCAGGGCTTCCCTGGTGGCTCAGCAGGAAAGAATCTTCCTGCCAATGCAGGAGACACAGGGGCCATGCCTTCAGCCCCTGGGTCAGGAAGATCCCCTGAAGGAGGGCATGGCAACCCACTCCAGTATTCCTGTCTGGAGAATCCCATGGACCAAGAAGCCTGGGGGACTACAGTCCGTGGGGCAGCAAGGAGTCAGACAGAACTGAAGTGACTTAGCTTGCACACAGGCATAAGTGGAAAGTTTTTTTTTTATTTTTAAAATTTTTTGATGTGGAACATTTTTTCCAAGTCTTTATTGAATTTTTTTTATAATATTGCTTCTGTTTCTTTTTTTTCTTTCTTTCTTTTTTTTTTTTTGATCCCAAGGCATGTGAGACCTCAGTTCCCTGATCAGGGATCAAACCTTCACCTCTTGCATTGGAAGACACAGTCTTAACCACTGGACCACCAGGGAAATCCCACTAGAATGTTCCTAAAGTCCCTTTCATGTATTAACTTCCTCTCCCTCTCCCTCACAACTTCTGGTTACTTCAACATAAGACCTTAGTGCAAAGAGGAAAGAAGAGTGGAACAGATAGGAAGGAAAGAAGGTTGGCAAGACCTTGCCTGTCTTGCCTACCTTTTACTTGATAGAGAATAGCATTTTAAAAGCCTCTTATTTCCATGTGTATTCCTCAAATGTGACACAATTGAAGACTGTGTTTGCTCTGGCCTGCCTGCTCTGACACCTCCTCCTCTCTCTTCTACTTTAGGATCGCCTTTCCAACATTGCTTCCTTTTCTCCTTCTCTGCTCAGTTTTATTTTATTTTATTTTTTAATTTTATTTATTTATTTTTATTAGTTGAAGGCTAATTACTTTACAATACTGTAGTGGTTTTTGCCATACATTGACATGAATCAGCCATGGATTTACATGTGTTCCCCATCCCGATCCCCCCTCCCGCCTCCTTCCCCATCCGATCCCTCAAAACAGATCACCAGCCCAGGTTGGATGCATGAGACAAGTGCTCAGGGCTGGTGCGCTGGGAAGACTCTGCTCAGTTTTAAAAATATTTCACTGTCACTTTCCTCTATCAGCAGCTGGTAGTAAATTTGAACTCAATCTTTGGTGAGGAAATGCCCCTATTTGCTTCATCACACCCCTGTGTGAAATCTCAGCCCACCATCCATTTCACAAGTGCCTCTGGTTTCTCCTTTGTTAATTAATGTACCTCTTTAAGCAGCTCAGTAAACACACAGAACCTCCCACTCCCTCCCTTCTGCTTGCCCTGCTCAGTGCCCTTGATTTGCAGAGCAAGGGCCTTTGGCAAAATATCAGTCTCCAGATTTCTCCCATCATTGCCCCTTAACATGTTCATAAACAGACAAAATCAAATTCAGGGCGAGTCCAGAGGTTTCTAAATTATTGTTATCTACCACACTTGCACCAATAGTATCAGCAGCAGAAAACCATTCATTACTACTAATAAACACAAAAGGTGAAATAGAGTGGATGGGTGGAATATTTTCTCTGCCCTTGCATTTGAATTCAGAGCATAAGCAACATTAAAAATTTTATGCAGTGTCTAGAGAAGTATATTCTGGCACCACATTCGTTGTACAGACACATTTTTATTCTATTTTTTAAAAAAATCTTATGTGGTTTTGTTGTTGTTGTTGTTTGTTTTTTGGCCACACAGCATGTGGGGTCTCAGTTTCTTGGCCAGGGATTGAACCTGAACCCCCTGCATGGGAAGCGTGGAGTCTTAACTGGTGGACCACCAGAGAAGTCCCAAATCTTATGTGTTTCTAATGAAATTTTTGATCTCATTGAACCGACCTACATCTAAAGGTATCAAACAGATCATCTTAGCTACTACTTTTAAATTTACCTTTGAATTAAAACTTTTACTTTCTCTTTAGGAAAATGCATAACCATTAATAGTAAAGCACAACTTTTATAGATTTAGACAGATCTGATAATGACTATACATTCTGAAAAGGAAGACAATGTAAAAAATACCTTTTCTTGTATTATTTTAAGACACTCTTCTTAATAATCTTGGAAAGAAAAAAATAAAGCAAACTAACAGCTTAGGATTTCTTAACAAATATTTTCTCTCATTATATCTATTATCGTGGGTAAGAATCCCTTAGAAGAAATGGAATAGCCCCCTTAGTAAAAAAAGAGTCCAAAATGCAGTACTTGGGTGCAGTCTCAAAAAAGACAGAATTATCTTGGTTGTTTCCAAGGCAAACCATTCCGCATCACAGTAAGTCTATGCCCAAGTCTATTACCCAACCACTAATGCCAAAGAAGCTGAAGTTGAATGGTTCTATGAAGACCTACCAGACCTTCTAAAATTAAGACAAAAGAAAGATGTCCTTTTCATCATAGGGAATTGGAATGCGCAAGTAAGAATTCAAGAGATACCTGGATTAAAAGGCAAGTTTGGCCTTGAAGTACAAAATGAAGCAGGGCAAATGCTAACAGAGTTTTGCCAAGAGAACACACTGGTCATAGCAGACACCTTCTTTCAATAACACAAGAGATAACTCTACATATTGACATCACTAAATGGCTGATACCGAAATCAGGTTGATTATATTCTTTGCAGCTGAAGATGAAGAAGCTCTATATAGTCAGCAAAAATAAGACCTGGAGCTGACTATGGCTCAGATCATCAGCTCCTTATTGCAAAATTCGGGCTTAAATTGAAGAAAGTAGGGAAAATATCATTCAGGTATGACCTAAATAAAATCCTTTATGATTATACACTGGAGGTGAGGATAGATTCAAGAGATTAGATCTGGTAGACAGACAACCAGAGAAACTATGGACAGAACTTTGGAAAGTTCTTTCTCAAAGAAAAAGAAATGTAAGAAGGCAAAGTGGTTGTCTGAGGAGTCCTTAAAAACAGCTGAGCAAAGAAGAGAAGTGAAAGGCAAAGGACAAAGGAAAAAATATACTCACCTCAATGTGGAGTTCTAGAGAATAGTAAGGAGAGATAAGAAAACTTTCTTAAGTGAACACTGCAAATAAATAGAGGAAAACCATAGAATGGGAAAGACTAAAGATCTCCTCAAGAAAACTGGAGATAACAAGTAAATATTTCATGCAAAGACGGGTACAATAAAGAACAGAAATGGCAAGGACCTAACAGAAGCAGAAGAGGTTAAGAAGACGTGGCAAGAATACACAGAAGAACTATTCAAGAAAGTTTTAATGACCCAGATAACCACGATGATATAGTCACTCACCTAGAGCCAGACAACCTGGAGTGTGAAGTCAAGTGGGCCTTAGGAAGCATTGAAAGAAAGTGAAAGTGAAGTTGCTCAGTCATGTCTGACTTTTTGCTACCCATGGACTGTAGCCTGCACCAGGCTTCTCTGTCCATGGAATTCTCTAGGCAAGAATACTGGAGGGGGCTGCCATTTCCTTCTCCAGGGGATCTTCCTGACCCAGGGATCAAACCCAGGTCTTGCCCATTGCAGGCAGATGCTTTACCATCTGAGCCACCAGGGAAGCCTTGGGAAGCATTACTATAAACCAAGTTAGTGGAGCAGATGGAATTCCAGCTGAGCTACTTAAAATCCTAGAAGGTGATGCTTTTAAAATACTGCATTCAATATGACAGCAAATTTGGAAAACTCAGCAGTGGGCACAGGACTAGGAAAGGTCAGTTTTCATTCCAATCCTAAAGAAAGTCAATGCCAAAGAATGTTCAAACTACCACATAATAGCACTCATTTCACATGCTAGCAAGGTAATGCTCAAAATCCTTCAAAGTAGGCTTTAGCAGTATGTGAAGAGAGAACTTCCAAATGTATAAGCTGGATTTACAAAAGGCAGAGGAACCAGAGATGGAATTGCAAACATTCTTGAGATCACAGAAAAAGCAAAGGAATTCCAGAAAAACATCTGCTTCACTGACTACACTAAAGACTTTGACTGTGTGAATCACAACAAACTGTGGAAAATTCTTCAAGAAATGGGAGTACCAGACCAGTTTACTTGCCTCCTGACCAACTTATATGTAGGTCGAGAAGCAGAAGTTTGAACCAGACATGAACAACCGGCTGGTTCCAAATTGGGAAAGGAGTATGTCAAGGCTGTTTATTATCATCCTGCTTATTTAACTTAAATGCAGAGTACATTATGCAGAATGCCAGGCTAGATGAAGCACAAGCTGGAATCAAGATTGCTGGGAGAAATATCAACAACCTCAGATATACAGATGATACCACTCTAATGGCAGAAAGTGCAGAGTAACAAAAGAGACTCTTGAGGGTGAAAGAGGAGAGTGAAAAAGCTGGCTTAAAACTCAGCGTTCATAAAACTAAGATTATGACATCCGATCCCATCACTTCATGGCAAATACACGGGGAAAAGGGAGAAACAGGTTTCATTTTCTTTGGCTCCAAAATCACTGCAGATTATTAATTCAGCCATGATGTTAAGACGCTTGCTCCTTGGAAGAAAAGCTATGATAATCCTAATAGCATATTAAAAAGCAGAGATATCACTTTGCCAAGAAATTTCGTCTAGTCAAAGCTGTGGTTTTTCCAGTAGTCATGTACAGATGTGAGAGTTGGACCACAAAGAAGGCTGAGCACTGAGGAACTGATGTTTTCAAACTGCGGAGTTGAAGAAGACTCTTGAGAGTCCCTTGGACTGCAAGGAGATCAAACCAGTCAATCCTAAAGAAAATGAACCCTGTATATTGATTGGAAGGACTGATGCTGAAGCTGAAGCTCCAGTACTTTGGCCACCTGATGCAAAGAACTGACTCATTGGAAAAGACCCTGATGCTGGGAAAGATTGAGGGCAGGAGGAGAAGGAGGCCACAGAGGATGAGATGGTTGGATGACATCACCGACCCAATGGACGTAAGTTTGAGCAAACTCAGGGAGATGCTGAAGTACAGGGGAACCTGGCATGCAGCAGTCCATGGGGTCACAAAGAATCAGACTCGACTGACTGAACAACAACAATAAATAATTCTGTTTTGCTTTGGGTTCATATTAACATAAAAACAGAGCTGCTATTTTCTGCTGCCCCCTGTGTGCAAGCATTGTGGGTTAGTGTTTTTGTATTTGTTATAGTATATTGTTTTTTAATAAAACACTAAGTGAAAAAAACTAGCTACTGTATCATATCTATTCAAAGCAAATAAATTCACAGATTTAAAATGATAGCATTTGACGCTGAAAGGAAACTTATGTTACCACCAAGTCCAAGCCTCATTGCTACCCCCACCCTCACCCAGACAAGAGGAGAAGTAAAGTCCATGATAGCAGGGTTCTTTGTTTTTTTTTTGCTGTTGTTGTTTACCCAACTGAGTAGAAAAATAACTGGTAAGTAAGGGGTAGTCAACAAATATGTTAAATGAATACAAAGTCTGTCCTAGCCTTGTACTTTTTTCATTATGCACATGCTCTCATGATACAAGAAAATTATTTCTTTAATTTTGTACTTTTATTTTGAAAAGTACAAACTTAAGGTTGCATAAATTGTACAATGAGTACCTATATACTCTACCATAATCCATTCATTTTTAACCTATTCTCACATTTGCTTTATCTTCCTTGTGAATTAAACCATCCTCTTATTACTTCAGAAAAAGGACATCTTCCTGTGTAAATATGATGTAAAAATCAAACTCAGGAAACTTAATTTTGATGCAACAGTATAATTTAATACTCACTCAATACTGAACATTTCCAAATTTTTCCCCAGTTAAATTTTATAATATTCTACTTCCTAATCCAAAATCCCTTCAAGGATCATGGGTTTTATTTCCTTATCATTTTTATTCATTCACTTTTAATCCAGAACAGTTCCCTAGCTATTAGTTTATTTTTTTGTCTTCTTATATTGCTGTTTTGAGGAATTCATTCCAGATGTTTTGCAGAATGGCTCTCAGGTTGGGGCTGTACAGTTTCTCCTTCATAATTAGTCTTAGGTCAGGTACTTAAGGTCCCTGGGGAACCACTGGGGGATTGGTGTTGCTCACAAAGCATCAGATCAAGGAGCCTGTGACCTCAGTCTCTTGTATCATTGACGGCTTGATCGCCTGGTTAAGGGACGCCAGTCATATTCCTTCTTTGTAAATGCACCTTTTCCCTTTGTAATTAATAAGTAACCCGAAGGAAGTTAGACTCTTGTTCGCAACTGTTCACCCACTGATTTTAGCAAAAATGAATGAGTCTCATCTGAATTAATTACAGCTATGGTGTTTATAAGATGATATTCTCTTTCTTTATTCTTGTTATATTTTTTGTCACTATTCTTCTATAAAGAAGAGCTTTATCTTGTGATTTCCCTTATTTTTTTAAAATTAGTTTTGAATTGTATACATTAAAATTTATTTCTGTGGTTACTACTTTTTAAAAAATTCTTTAAATTAGTGACTTTTCTTGAAGGACTAATTGAAATATGTTTGGTGTATTTACTACTGTCTCATTTTCCATAAGTATCTATTAAAAATTAGAAATTAAAAAATACACTTTAGACAAAAAAGTGTTAATCTGAGAATAAAAACTTGTGATGTTTTCTACTCAGATGAATTAATTTAAAGCACCAAAATACTTAGCTTTAGGAAAGAGATAGGGTTCATAATTATTTTAGCACTCAGTTATTTGGGCGGCTATCAAAAGAGTGGTAAGGTAATATGTAGACAGACTAACTTTTGGGTGTTCCTTTTAAGTAACTCAATTTCCTTTCAGTCTTCATTTTGCAATAAATAAAGATAAATAACTTTATTTATTCTAGATATACTAGAAACAAAGCCTTTTAAGTAACTCAATTTCCTTTCAGTCTTTATTTTGCAATAAATAAAGATAAATAAATTTATTTATTCTAGATATACTAGAAACAAAGCCTCTTGGCTAAACACAAAATTGAATCACAGACTCTCTGTTTCTTTATCTCTTGACACTTAATAAGATGCTGACCTTGTTATCCAAACAATTCTGAATTGCAATTTTGTGCTTTGATTGAATGAAATGCCCATCCTTCAAGTTTTAAATATAGGAAGCTACTGTTTTCTACACAGAGCAGTAAGATAGACAGGAAAATGTCACATATCTGTAATACCATCATTAATAGACACGTATTAAATGTGCCTCGATGACACCCTCATTATTTGTATGTTGAAAAAGCCTACCCCCAGCTGGCATGCAACCTTCTGAAAATGGAGCACCCTGGGGACTCCAGCTCTGCCACAGCCCACCATTGGTCCAGTCTGTGGGAGGTTTGTTTGTCCCTCAGCGCCTGCCACGCCACAAGGGAAACGGTCTCTGTTTAAACACCTCTGGGTTTTCCTCACAGCACTGAACATGTTCCTGTTATTGGCCAAACTAGGGGAAGGACTTTACTAATGCTTAACCTGCAGGCCCAGGAGGTTGTGAAACTATGTGTCCATATAGTTCATGATGCTGGGGTCAAGGTTACCTGGATAGGGTCAATTTATCCAAACATTCTACTGAGGATTTTATGTCCCTGTTTCTTTTCTCAACTCTGATCTCTTATCTCTTTGTGCAGTGGCATATTTGGGAGAAATTTACCTGCCTTCCAACTACTTAGAGGAAAAATAGTGATTCCTCACAATTTTCATACATTTGGTAACTATTCTAAAGAAGGTTATAAGTTGTGTGCTTAGAGTATCTTCAAGAAAGAAGGCAAAACAAACTCAAAGATGGTGAATTCTTAAAATTGAATGTTCAACAGGCATAAATCATCAGGAATAATAGGAATGATTTAATTTTTCTCATGTGAATTTCACACACTAGAGGGAGGTAAATTAAAAAAAAATCATGTCCACTGGAAACTTCAATATGAACTTATTTAGAAATAGAATCTTCATAGATGTGATCCATTAAGGATCTCAAGATGAAATCATCAGGATTTTGGACACAGAAATGAAGCCATGGGAGATGGAGGCAGTGATTGGAGGGATGCTGTGCCTCAGCCGAGGATCTTTGGGAGCCTCCAGCAGCTGGAGGAGGCAGGAAGGAATCTTCCCTGGAGCTTTGGTGGGAGCCTGATCCTGGCAGCACTTTAAATTAGGATTACGGGAGAATTGAGTGAGAATAAATTTCTGTTCTTTTAAGCCACCGTTATTTGTGGTATATTATTTTAGCAGTCCTAAAAACTCATGGGCTTTCCTGGTAGCTCAGTGGTAAAGATCTGTCTCCCTATGGTAGAGATGTAGGGTATCCCTGGGTCAGGAAGATCCCCTGGAGAAAGAAATGGCAACCCACTCCAGTATTCTTGCCTGGAAAATCCTATGGACAGAGGAGCCTGGCAGGCTACAGTTCATGGAATCACAAAAGAGTTGGACACAACTTAGCCACTAAACAGCAGCAACAACAACAAACTCATACACACAATGAAGAGCTATCTGGTGGATTTTTAACTGGATTTGTAAGAAAATTGTGAGATTCCTTGGCAACTAAGCTTCATGATAAAGCCAAGTTTTCAGAAGTGAACAGTAAGTTTGTATGCGAGATGAAACTCTTTGCAACTCTATAGCAAACAAATGTGACAATCCAGATGAATGCCAGGAAAGATATTGAAGATATTGATAAATGCTTCATGAAAACTACATCACAACAAAAGCCCAAAATCTCTGTAAGGCTTTCAATAAGTCAAGAACAATGAGAAATACTTTTACACCATACTCGGGTTTAGCATTAAATCTGTGGGGATAGTTGTCTTAATTCAACAAAGTCTGGACACCTGCTGTGGTTCAGATGCTGCTCCCAGCTCTGTAAGAGGCATCTGTGGGCAAAACGGAGATGATTTTGTGGAGGTGCTAGTTTAGCAGGAGATGACAGTAAACCTAATCAGTAAGTAAATTACGTAATGAGTTAGAGAAAGAACTTTGCTAGAGGAGAAAAAGTGGTAGAACATGCAGGAGAGATCAAGGGTCCTCAGTCTGAGGAGATGGTGTGGATGATGCTGGGGCAGTCAGTGTGTAACAGGAAAGAATAAACCTCACTCCATATTGAATCTGTTCCTTCTGTGTTAACTCTGAGTTCTAGGGCTGGGGAAGAGAGAAGATGAAAATAAGGTGAAGAACCCAACTGAGGTTCATGGTGATGATTTCAAAGTGAGTTCAGTAGAATGACACAAGAACAAAACACATGTATAGCTTTTAAAATTTCCTTATAAGCTTTAAAACAGGAGAAAGAGGTGAAATTGGTTTTAATCATATATCTCATGCAATAAAATAGCTAATATATTATTTGGACTTGTTGTCAACATAATTATTAAAGAGACATTTTCCCACTCTTCATGCTTGATCTTCAAAAGCTGGTGTATATTTTACACTCACATCTCTGTTTGGACCAAGAACAGTTCAAGTGGTCAATAGCCACATGTATCTTATGGCTATTGTGTGGGTGGTGCAAGAGCAGGTGACGGCTCCAGGGCTGACTGGCTGAGAGAAAAGGAAGTTCAAGATTCTTAGAGGAGACGGAGAGACCAGAGGAGAGATTGGACAGGCTGCACATAGCGTAGTCTACATGCACTGAATGTTTGAAGAATAATCAAAGGACAACCTCTGAAGGGAAAGCCAACCTGCAGGTAGGTGGAATCCCTGGGAAACATGAAAGGACTATGCAGGACTCTGTCCTTCATTTTGACAGTGAGGAGTGATGTAGTTTTCAGAGAGAAACAAAGAATAGTCTGGAAACAAGAAGAAGTGAGTAGACAGCTGTAGAAAAGAATTGAAATAATACTATTTGCAGCAACATGGATGGACCTACTGAGTGAAGAAAGTCAGAAAGAGAAAGAAAAAGAAAATACAATATGATTTCACTTATATATGGAATCTAAAAAGATGATGCAAATGAACATATTTACAAAACAGAAATAGACACACAGACATAGAAAACAAACATATGGTCAACAAAGGGGAAGGGTGTGGGGAGGTAACTTAGGAGATTGGGATTAACATGTACACACTTTGTTGTTGATCTTGTTCACTCACTGAGTCATGTCCAACTCTTGGAGACCCCATGGACTGCAGCACTTCAGGCTCCTCTGTCCCCCACCATCTCCTGGAATTTGCTCAAGTTTCATTGAATTGGTGATGTTATCTAGCCAGCTCATCCTCAGCTGCTCCTGTCTCCTTTTGCCTTCAATCTTTTCCAGCATCAGGGTCTTTTCCAATGAGTCAGCTCTTCTCATTAGGTGGTCAAAGTATTGGGGCTTCAGCTTCAGCATTAGTCCTTCCAATGAATATTCAGGGTTGGTTTCCCTCAGGATAGACTGGTTTGATCTCCTTGCAGTCCAAGGAACTCTCAAGAGTCTTGTCCAGCACCACAATTTGAAAGCATCAGTTCTTCAGTGCTCAGCCTTATTTATGGTCCAACTCTCTCAACCATACATGACTACTGGAAAACCATAGTTTTGACTATACAGACCTTGTATATATATATACAGACCCATTAATATATATATAAGAAATAGATAAAGAACAAGGACCTACTCATAGAACAGGGAACTCTACTCAGCATTCTGTAATAACCTATATTACAGGTTATAGGCTGTAAAGGACTCTGAAAAAGAATATGTGTGTGTGTGTGTGTGTGTGTGTGTGTGTGTGTGTGTGTGTGTGTGTTGTGTGTATCCTTTCAAGGAGGTGCCCTTGGAAACTCCCTCCTTTCTGGCTTTGCCTTCACCCTTCTTTCATAAGATTCCATTCTCCTTGAGTCCTTGACTTTTTATAAGGAGTGACCTGGAAGACCTCAAAGAAGATGGCAGAATAGAAGGATATGAGCTCATCTTCTCCTGTGAGAATTCCAAAATTGCAACTAACCACTGAACAACCATCAACAGGAGAAAGTTGGATTCTACCAAAAAAAGAGACCCCATGTCCAAAGGCAAAGGAGAAGCCCCAACAAGATGGTAGGAGGGGCGAAATCACATTTAGAATCAAACCCCATACCCGCCACAGACACTCAGAAGGCGAAAACAAACCGTGTGCTCACCAGGCCCCAGAGACCATTACGGTTCATCACAGGATATTGAAGAACTAAACAGCCTCTTGATAAAAGTGAAAGAGGAGAATGGAAAAACCTGGTTTAAAACTCAACATTCAAAAAACCAAGATCACGGCTTCTGGTCCCATCACTTTATGGCAAATATATGGGGAAACAATGGAAACAGTGACAGACTTTATTTTCTTGGGCTCCAAAATCACTGCAGATGGTGACCTCAACCATGAAATTAAAAGACCCTTTCACCTTGGAAGAAAAGCTACGACAAACCTAGACAGCATATTAAAAAGCCAGAGACATTACTTTACCTACAAAGGTCTGTATAGTCAATGATATGGTTTTCCCAGTAGTCACGTATAGATGTGAAAGTTGAACCATAAAGAAAGCTGAACACCAAAGAACTGATGCTTTTGAACTTTGGTGTTGGAGGACTCTCGAGAGTCCCTTGGACTGCAAAGAGATCAAACTAGTCAATCCTAAAGGAAATCAGTCCTGAATATTCATTGGAAGGACTGATGCTAAAGCTGAAACTCCAGTACTTTGGCCACCTGATGCAAAGAACTGACTCACTGGAAAAGACCCTGATGCTGGGAAAGATTGAAGGCAGGAGGAGAAGGGGATGGCAAAGGATGAGATGGTTGGATGGCATCACCAACTCAATGGGCATGAGTTTGAGCAAGCTCCAGGGGCTGGTAGTGGACAGGGAAACCTGGCGTGCTGCTGTCCATGGGATCACAAAGAGTCACACGACTGAGTGACTGAACTGAACAGATACATATCTATATTATAGTATATATAAAACTAAATCAGTTTGCTATACACCTGAAACTAACAAAACATTGTAACACAACTATACCACAGTATAAGATAAAAATTAAATTTAAAAAAGTGAGTAGTACTTCTATCCCTGGCCATGGTGAAAGAGATGCAGAGAGAAGAAGCAGGCATATTGCAGAGGGGATGAGTAGCTTTGGGGAGATTTTCAGGACAGTGAAATGAACCAGTTAAATCAAGAGACACTGGTTCGCTTACAGCTGTTAAGAGATGAGCTTGTTTTTGCTGGGGTTGAAAAATTTCATAATAAAACCAGTCAAATACACACATGTTTGCATTTTCCACATAGGTAAACAGATTTGACTAAATTTATAATATTAAAAATAATTATTTTTCTAGATACGGGAATATTTGACTCAAGTTAAAGATCGGTTCTTTCTGGGAAGTGGAGTCCTGGTAGCCTTCATTTTTGAGTTGCTGCTGTTTTGTACTGATAATGTTTCACAATGTGTACATTTTTGTAGGAATAAAGAAAAATCCAAAGGCCTATTTTTTTCTTGGAATTCTTTTAGTTTTATATAATCTCTCTCCTGAAGAAAACATGGGATTTTAAAAAAATAATTGAATAACATTATTCTGTGTGTGTGTGTATAATACCGTGTTAGATAATACATACAAAGGAGAGCCACACTTAGCAAGTATTTAATAAAGAAGGAAACCCCAGGCTGTGTCATCCCCAAATATGCTTCTTTGACATAAAAATTAGGTCAAGTTGAAGGCAATTAAGAAGCAGTGAATGCAGGAAAAGCTCCCCACTTTCTGCCTAAAGCAGGAATTTTCCCTTTTTGCTGGAGTCAGACTCTTATCAGCCCAGATAAAGTCAGCTGAGGACTCTGCAAACAAACCTTTCTCCCTTAGCCTTTATATCCTGAGTTACTTCTTCACTCTTTACTATACCAGACCCCTTTGTCTTGTTAAATCTTCACAAATTTGTTGTTTCTTGGTCCAAAAAATACAAATGATTCCTTCCAGGTCTTCACTCCCTTATGGAGGCTCCTGTGTACATGTATAAATTCCGTAACATTTGTGTAATTTTCTTCTATTAATCTGTCTTTGTCAGTTTGATTTTCAGAAACAGCCAGGTACCCTCAAAGTGTCAAGGAACATGCTTTTCCTGCCTTCTGCAGCAATCCTGAGCATTCTTTGTACTCGAGCTAAATCAGACTTCACCAGGATAGACAAAACACCAAAGCAGGTGGCTAACCACAGCGGTACTCTGTTGGGATCAGTGCTTGCTCAGGACTGCTGAGGGATCTCTATCCATGTGCTAAATTAATCTCACAATTGAGGAGACAGCCATGGTTCTTTTCCTTCTGTGACCTCAGATCTACCCTTGGCTGGGGGCAGCAGCCATGGTTTGCAGGATCCATGGCTTTTTACAGTAGCCTTTTAAGCTTGAGGTGACTGACAGCTTTAAAATGAGCCACTGCACACTCAAGTCTGTATGATAATTTGAATTTAGCAAAAAGTTTAAAGCTGCCATTATTTTTTCAACATAAATAATGTATTTTTTCTTTTTCATTATGGTTTATCACAGGATATCGAACACAGTTTCCTGTGCTATAGAGTAACATCTTGTTGTTTAGGCCTCCTATATATATTATACATAACAGCTTACATCTACTAATCCCAAACTTCCAATTCATCCTCCTCCAAGCCTCCTCACTATTGCAACCACACATCTGTGTGTGAATCTATTTCTTTTTTGTAGATAAGTTCATTTGTGTCATATTATAGGTTCCGTATATGAGATATCATATTATATTTGTCTTTCTCTATATGACTTACTTCACTTAGTACACTCTCTAGATGTTGCTGCATATGACATTATTTCATCCCTTCTTATGACTAAGTAATATTACACTGTATGGTATATTTACACCACAACTTCTTTATCCATTCATCTGTTGATGGGCATTTAACTTGTTTCCATATTTTGGCTATTGTGAACAGTGCTTCTATGAACATAAGGGTACATGCATCTTTTTAAAAAATTAATTAAGTAATTAATTTAAAAATGTAACAAAGATGAATATTTTTAATGTTGAAAGGTGCAATTAACAAAGAATATAGACCTCATAAACCATTAGACATCTAGCAGCAAAGAAACAAAGGTATATAAAGCAAAAATCAGAAGAAATATAAGGAAAAAAATATAATCATAGTGAGACATATTAGCATTTCCCTGAGAATATTTTATTAAGTGCAGAAAAAATAAGAACAGGAGTATCTTGAATGATGTCATTAATAATTTAAATATAATAGTTTATATTTATATTAATCTTATATCCTACATAAATATATTTAAAATTTTATATCTCATAGGTTGTTATTAGATTTCCTATAGGACATTTACAGAAACTGGAAAAAGATAACCATTGCTAAATTTCAAAAAGTAGAATTTTTGTGTGTGATCCAGTTACACATATACACATATATCATTTTTGAAATTATTTTCCATTATAGTTATTACAAGGTATGACTATAGTTCAATAGTCAATCACAAGATATTGATTATAGTTCCCTGTGCTGTATAGTAAACCTTTATTGCTTGTTGCATATCTATTATTTTAAATTAGAAAGCTAGCATTCTACTCATACTAACTCAAAGTGGAATCAAAATGTCATAAATTTTTTAAATAGCCAAAAATTCATGTTTTCTAAAATATATATATTATACATATCATTTATATATATGTATGCAAAAACCTTTCTACTATGCTTGATAAAGGCTTGAGAAAGAACATTAACAAAAAGAGATGGAGAAATGGGAAAAAATAAACTAAATGAAATAGAAGCACTGAGCATGAAATAGAAAAAGTGAAAAAAACTAGATAAAAGTAGAAGATTTTAAAATATTTCAGTTGTTTTTAAACACGACTGCTCATTAGAAAAATATCTGGAGCTCTGGAGGAAAAAAAGCAATACCTGAGCATTTATATTTTTCAAAACATTTCAAGATAATTCTGATATGAATCTGGATTTTAAAAGTGATTGCAGGTTTTTCTGTTAAATGGTAGTTTTGGTGATATAGAATTCTATTGTTTTTCTGTTGACCAATCATGATACAATGTTATTAAGTGAGTAATAGTTACATAATCACAATAGTAAAAGATGCTTATCAGTTCTCACAGTCAATAGAAAGTGCAGGGGCTCAGTCATGTCTGACTCTTTGCGACCCCATGGACTGTAGCCTGCCAGGCTCTTCCATCCATGGGATTTTCCAGGCAAGAACACTGGAGTGGGTTGCCATTTCCTTCTCCAGGGGATCTTCCAGACCCAGGGATTGTTTCCGGGTCTCCCACATTGCAGGCAGACTCTTTACCTTCTGAGCCACCAAGGAATCCTCACAGTCAATAGCCAGACAAAAAATAAAAGATAATTACAATTGCAAGTCATGCTTGGAATGTGATTGCTCTAACAATATAATATAATTACATTGTTTTTTTTTTGGGGGGGTTCAAGCAGAGTGACCTGGTAAGTGGAAGTGCATACATGCACGTGTTTGCATCTGCTCAGCCAATCTATTTCTTTTGGTTGGTGCATTAATCCACTTATATTTAAGGTAACTATTGACATGTACCACCCTCTTACATTTTCTTAATTGTTTTGGGTTTATTTTCTATAAGTAGGTCTTTTCCTTCTCTTGCTTCCCGCCTAGAGAAGTTCCTTTACCATTTGTTGTAAAGCTGCTTTGGTGGTGCTGAATTCTCTTAACTTTTGTTTGTTTAGAAAGCTGTTGGATTTCTCCATCAAATCTGAATGAGAGTCTTGCTGGGTAGGGAATTCTTGGTTGTAGTTTCTTTCCTTTCATCACTTTAAATATAGCATGCCATTCCCTTCTGGCTTGTAGGGTTTCTGATGAGAAATCAGCTGATAGCCTGATGGGGGTTCCCTTGTATGTTATTTATCTTTTTTCCCTCGTTGCTTTTAATATTTTGTCTCTGTCTTTAATTTTTGTCAGTTTGATTACTATGTGTCTCGGTGCGTTCCTCCTTGGGTTTTTCTTGCCCGGGACTCTCTGTGCTTCCTAGACTTGGTTGACTATTTCCTTTCCCATGTTAGGGAAGTTTTCAGCTATTATCTCTTCAAATATTTCCTCAGGTCCTTTCTCTCTCTTTTTCCTTCTGGGACCCATATAATGTGAATATTGTTGGATTTATTGTTGTCCCAGAGGTCTCTTAGGCTGTCTTTATTACTTTTCCTTCTTTTTTCTATATTCTGTTCTGGGGTAGTGATTGCCACCTTTCTGTCATCTAGATCATTTTTCCATTATTCTGCCTCAGTTATTCGGCTATCAGTTCCTTCTAGTGTATTATTTATCTCTCTTTGTTTGTTCTTTAGTTCTTGTAGGTCTTTGGTAAACATTTCTTGCATCTTCTCAATCATCTTCACTATCATTATTCTGAATTCTTTTCTGGAAGACTGCCTATCTCCACTTCATTTAGCTGTGTTTCTGGGGTTTTATCTTGTCCCTTCATTGGGGACATAATTTCTGCTTTTCCATGCTGATTAACTTTCTGTAATGTGGTTTTTGTTTTAGTTGTTGTAAGACTGTGGTTCTTTTTGCTTCTTCTGTCTGCCCTCTGATGGGGTAGGCTAAGAAGCTTGTGTAAAGTTCCTGATGGATAGGCCTGGAGGTGGGAAAAACTGGGACTTGCTCTGGTGGGTAGGGCCTTTCTTAGTAAGACTTTATTTATCTGCCAACAGGTGGGTTGCACTCCCTCCCTGGTAGATTTTTGGCCTGAAGTGGCCCAGACCTTGAGTCTATGGGCTCTATGATCAGGTTAATGGTGACCTCCAACAGGGTTTATGCCAAGGGGACCTTCCCAGACTTCCCAGACACCAATGCCCCCATTCCGGGGGTGAGCCCTGCTGACCCACACCTCCATGGCAGACTCTCTCCAACATTAGCAGGTAATTTTGGTTCAGTCTCCTGTTGGGTAACTGCTCCTTTCCTCTGAGTCTTGGTGTGCAAGGTTTTATTTGTGCTCTCCAAGATTGGAGTCTCTGTTTTTCCCAGTCCTGTGGAAGTCTTTTAATCAAATCCTGCCGACCTTCAAGGTCAGATTCCGTGGGGATTCCCAGTCCCTTTGTCAGATCCCCAGGCTGCGAGGCCTGACATGGGGTTCAGAACCTTCACAACAGTGTGAGAACTTCCTTGCTATTGTTTTTCTGCAGTCTGAATGGGATTTGATTTTATCGTGATTGTGCCCATCCCTTCTTCTTTGTCTCTGGACATGGGGTGTCTTTTCCCACTAGCTGTATATTAAATATTTTACACATGGTAGTGCAGTTATGTCAAACCTAATCTCCCAGTTCATCCAACCTTTCCCTTCACACCATGTGTCCAGGTGGAAAAAAAAAAAAAAAAAAAGCCTTGCAGAATCTAAGCCTGTGTGTGTACAGCCAGCATTTGATGACTGAAACCTTTATTTTGATGACTCTCATGAAATCAGTGAGGGCAGTTCTGTCTCAGACTCCCACTAAAGTGATGGGTTGAAACTGCAAGGTATTAATACGGCTTCATATGCTGTTCAGGGACTCATAACCCTCAATGAAACATCTCCTGATGGAGATGAGTCCTGGTTTAGCCCCTCCCCCAGCAGCTTCCTACCTACACCAGGGAACCTCTGTTTACTAGAACAAAGGGTGTTTCTCTGTTTCATTACCAGGACTGTTTGTGGATTTCCTAAATAACTGACATCTTTATTTTAACAAAACTGTGACTTGCGTACTTATCTAACTTCCTTCTTTGCATTGGCTGCTAGAAAACTTAGAAGTAAATTTTGGCTCCCTCTCTAAAAAACCTGTCTAGATTCTTATGATAATATCATTTCTGGCTTAATCTTATTTTCCTACATTCATTCTCTTTTTGCCCTGTTCTCTGTCTAATTTTAGCTATTTTTTCATGCTCATTGAATATAAATTATAAATTGCCTGAAAGTTTTTTTTTTCTTTTGGAATGAGAGGTATAAACACATAATAAATAACTATATCTTATTCCACTTCCTGCATGTGTTTTGTTTAGTTAACCCAGTCTCCTTTTAGAGAAGCAATGTAACACAGGAGAATGATTATTCCCTTCTTGGAGGCAGAAGATTTTTAAATGGTTTTACTCCAATCCTGTCTCTAAGGAGATGTTGCATTTAAGCCATATTTTGAAATTCTCTGAGCCTTCATTTTCCCACCTGTGAAGTGAGATTGTTAGAAATAAATGGCCTAGGTTAAGAACTGCAAGCCAAGGAGTTTGGCTGAGAGGGAAAATGCAACTTGCACGGCCCTCTGGAGAAGGAAGAGAATGAAGTGGCACTGGCTTTTGTCTGGTGTCGTGTAGAAACAGTGCTGGTCTAGAACACGTGGACAACTGGAGTTAGCTCGCAGTGTGGTGGCCATTTAAACAGACATCTCTTACAGAGCTGTTAAGAAGAAATTTTCATTTAATCAGAATTATTGTTTCTAAACATAGACTCACTGATGATTCAGTTCCAACATCTGAAGCGGAATGAGTAGTTTGAAATAGATTTTTAAATTCTTTCGAAAAAGTTTTCTTTTTAAAATGGCATCTTCATTAAATTTCTATATCTTAAATTCCTCAGAAAATAGCATGCCAAAGGATTGAGAATCTGTTTATGAAAAGTAAGTTATTTATTCCCATTAAAGGGCAATAGTTTTGCATTCTTCCTGTTCAGAATTCTAGCTAACTGTCCTGCACCTGCTCATGGAGAGAACATTCAACTGTGATAGGTCAGGCTCGAGAGGAATCTTCTTAACCCTCCATCCTAGCCTTGAAGATGTTTCCTATACAAACAGAGGAAGGCTCTGGTCACATCTCCTCCATGATACAGGGAGCTGTGCATTCGTGTTTATATTCATGTTATCATCCATAACCTTACATCTGTCCTGGGCAAATGAGACAAGAATGTAGGTGAACTGAATGGGTATCTACTTGTTCACACCAGGCACATAGAGAGTGTTCCAGCCTCCTTACCTGGTGATTAGGGCACTGTTGAGGTGCTAGCTACAATGCCATCTGTAGCTGCAGAGGGCCGTGATGGAATAGGAGACAGCACTTCTGAACACTGTGGACATCTAATCACCTGGAACACTGTACCATGTTGATGTGAAAAGCCAACAGACACAGTTATGTAAGAAGTGTGACTCCAATAAAAGAGTAAAAGCTAAAAAAAAAAAAAAAATGCCATCCCTGTGCTCTGCTGGAACAGATCTTTCCCAATTGCGCGAACAGACAGAAGTGTTGGAAGGATGGCGGCATCATGCAGCCTCATCACTGTTGACAAGCAACACTCAGGAAGACCTGCCTTGAAACAAGTGTAGACAGTCACCCTGGGGCCAAGCACATGCTAACAGATATTAAATTACCTGTGTGAATTTAACTTTTTTGGATATGAGCAGTCTTATGTGTAAGTTTTTATAGATTTGTTTTGGAGTTAAAATATACAAGACTCAAGCATCCTTACATTTATTTTGTTCACCCAGATCTGGGCCTGGCTGACTCCTTGGTACCATTTGGGCTCATGGATGACACCTCTCGGATGGCCTTGCCTTATCAATCAAGTGTCCCAAGCCCTGTCTCATGACCTTGTTTTATTTTATCCATTGTGATCTAAAATTTTCATCTTTATCAATTTGTCTTAATTTTTGTTGTCATTTTTTCTTACTAAGGGTATTAACATTATTACATAGATATTTTCTGTTCTGCCCATCACTTTAACCCTTGAGCTTAGAATACTGTTTATAACATAGTCACCATGCTCACAATTCTGATTGAATGAATTTTTAGTACAATTTTAAATAAACTTATAATAAGGTAGTTTTACTTAACATTAAAGATTATTTCTATTTTGGTACATTATTTTAAAGGATTTTCCACTGTTGGACAGATGATAAACTAAGTGATTTTAACTTCAGAAACCCAGGCTGCATTTTAAATACCTAGGATTTTATGAGATAAAAATTCTGTGTAGAAAATACTGCACATGAGTTTTTACACCAGAGCTATAAATCTTTGGGTGTCCTAATGATATATCATCCTATTCAGTTTGGATGCATTACTTTTATTTATTTATTTATTTTTTCATTTATTTTTATTAGTTGGAAGCTAATTACTTTACAATATTGTAGTGGTTTTTGCCATGCATTGACATGAATCAGCCATGGATTTACATGTGTTCCCCATCCCGATCCCTCCTCCCGCCTCCCTCCCCACCCTTCCCTCTGGGTCTTCCCCGTGCACCAGCCCTGAGCTCTTGTCTCATGGATGCATTACTTTTAATTTGGCTGTTTAAACAGACTCAAGCCTTGAAGCAAATTTGGAACTAGTGAAAGAGAATAGCATGACTTACTTCCTGGAGAAACTAATAAACTTACCTTACAGGTCACACTCTGGATACTGCAATTTTATCATGTAATATTAATAAAATCAAGGTTAAAATCAAAGTCAACTCAGCAAATCATGATCATGAAAACTGATATCTTTACAGTATAAGATAACTGAAGATATTCCTAGATTTACAGAAATGAGAAACATGGGACCTGATCCTTGATAAAGTGGAGAATCTGTAAAGGTGTGTAAAAAGAAAAAACTCAGGGTTTCACCTGTTGTGAGGCCCTCACTTTTCACAGGGCAGTTTACTTCCCATCACCAGCTGTGTACAGGTTTTTCCCCCACACCAAGCAGTTTTCTTTTTTCCCTCTGGAATTACTGATAGCTGGTGTTACACCAATGCAGACTTCAAACCCCACCTTGGATGTGGGGCCAGGGCAGAAAGAGGGTGGGCAGCAAATTAACCTGAAGACTAAACGGAAGGGAGGTGACCAGCCATGGGCCGGGCTGCTTCCCCAGATGGGGCTGCTGCGGAGGGCGGCCCTCACAGGCGGGGTCTCTGCCCCAGAGCAGCAGGTGCAGAGACCACCAAGAGCTCCCCCAGAACCATGAGACGGGCAAGGACAGAAAGCACCCACAAGGAAGGAAAAGGAAAGCTGGACGCCAACAAGTGTCTGTCCTACGACTTAACTGGATTCTAAGTCTGTCTACCTGGAGATCACATCAGGTTCCCCGGGTTGGGACTCAGCCCCGCGGGCCTGCTCCCCACCCCTCAGACACCGATTGCAATCATAGTTCCTCTGGTCACCCACAAATTCTGTCTGATTTGGCTACAGATTGGAGACTCCTATGCCCCCCCTCCTCAGTTTGATTACTCGCTAGAGCAGTTCACAGAACTCAGAGACACACTTACTTATATTTACCAGTTTGTATAAAAGCACAGGTGAACAGCCAGATGAAGAGGCGTGTCGGGCACGGTGTGCGGGGAGGGGTGCAGAGCCCTTGTGTCCTCTGAGTGTCCCCCACTTTCTCAGCACCTCCCCTCAGTCACCGACCTGCAGCCTCGCTGGATGCCAGTGCGTGTGGAGGCTCCATCACACCGGCAAGTTCTGTCTCTAAGCCCATTCTCAGCCATGCCCCCTTCACCAGAGAATTGTGGGGGTGGGGCTGAAAACCCCAAGCGTCTAATCATGGCTTATTCTTTCCAGTGACCGTTGCTCAGCCAGGACCCACCCGGAGTTGCCTTATTAGAACAAAAGACACTCCCGTCATCCAGCAAATGACAGGGCTTTCAGGAGTTGTGTCGGGGCTGGGGTCAAAGGCCAAACATTAGAACAAGAGATGTTCTCAGCACCCTTTGACATGGGCCATTTTTAGTCTTTATTGAATTCGTTACATTATTGCTTCTGTTTTATGTTTTGTTTTTTTGGCTACAAGGCATGTGGGATCTTAGCTCCCTGACCTGGGATCGAACCTGTGCCCCCTGTACTCGAAAGTGAAGTCTTAACCACTGGGCCACCAGGGAAGTTGCATCCCAACGCTCTAATCACTTAAGAAATTACAAGGGTTTCAAGATCTCTGTGCCAGGACCTGCTGTCTCCTAGGATGTTACTGCAGTCTGCCAGCTGGGGAACACAAGGCAGGCTCTGTAGGAGAGAGAGCAAGGACTTAGAGCGAGAGTCTGGGTTATACTTTAGCTCTGTCAACCACCAGCAAGTGCAGCGTCAGTTCTCAGAGGGCCAAAAACCTATGAACCTTTGTACAGCCCTAGCACGGTGTTTGGCACGCAGTGGACATTACAAAAACTACACAATTATTTTCTCTTTCTCTTTACTGAATTTCCTCCCCATTCTTGGAAATCATTTCACACATGTTGGCCAATTATTTGGGAGTGACTGATTCAAACTTTGAACTCGGGAGAATTAAAAACGCACAGAAGATGGTTAACTGCCCCTGAACAACTTTTACTGAGCAGGTGCTTAGCAAGTCGCTGATATGCTTACCTGCCTACGTGTAAATATTTGCTCTAAATATACAAATCATGGTACCTGAGATTTCTAATTTGAAAACAAAGTTCATTGACCTTCTTCTAAGATTAACCATGTTTAGCCTCTCCTTTGTAAATGCTATCAACAGGCTCCTTCTCTGCTAAATAGCTGTTTTTAAATTGGTTTTTGACTCTCCTGAACAAAGGGTGATGGAAAGGGAAGGTAGAAGCATTAATTGCATCCTTTTTTTTTTTTTTTTTAAATATTACCAACTTAATTTTATATTTTCCTTACCATCATAAGCAACTACTTTTTGTGCAAATAATTGGGTTGAACATACATATATCATGGGCAGTTGAACGTTGAGAATCCCTTATGTCCATCTGGTGATTTGAGGTATTTCACTCAATTGAGAGCTGGGTGCAGTAGGTTTAGCTTCTGAATGATTTATTCTAGGAAAACTGAAGTCGACTGATTTTTATGAGGACTGGAACTATATTTTTAATGATATGACATATATATATTTTAATGATAGACATATATATATATTTAAATGATATTACATATATATATATGGCATACATATACATATATATATATATGGCATACATATACATATATATATATATATATATATATGGGATAGGGCTTCCCTGATGACTTGGACTGTAAAGAATCTGCCTGTGGGGCAGGAGACCCAGGTTTGATCTCTGGGTTGGGAAGATTCCTTGGAGGAGGAAATGGCAACCCACTCCAGTATTCTTGGCTGGAGAATTCCATGGACAGAGTAGCCTGGTGAGTTACAGTCCATGGGATTACAAAGAGTCAGACACAGTAGAGTGATTAACATGTTCATATATGGGATTATAAAAAATATAAATATATATTTTAATTGACAGTTGATTTACAGTCTTGTGACTCAGTTATACATACACACACACACACACACACACACACACATATATATATACACATTCTTTTTTAATATTCTTTTTCTATATGGTTTCTCAAAGGATACTGAATACAGTTCCCTGTACTATACGTTAGGACCTTGTCTGTCCATTCTAAATGTAATAGTTTGCATCTATCAACCCCAAACTCCCAGTCCCTCCTTCTCCCTCTTGCTCCTCTTGGTAACCACAAGTCTGATCTCCATGACTGTGAGTCTGTTTCTGTTTTGTAGATAGGTTCATTTGTGCCATATGTTAGATTACACATATATGAAATTATATGGTATTTGTCTTTCTCTGTCTGACTTGGTTCACTTAGTATGATAATCTCTAGTTGAATTCATGTTGCTGCACTATTTTTATTATTTCATTCTTTTTTTGTGACTGAGTAGTATTCATATATATTTATATATACGTATATATATCTTCTTTATCCATTCCTCTATTGATGGACTTTTATGTTGTTTCCATGTTTTGGCTGCTGTGAGCAGTGCTGCTCTGAATGCAAGGGTGCATGCATTTTTTTGAATTATAATTTTGTCTGGGTAAATTCCAAGGAGTGAGTTTGCTGGATCATGTGGAAATTCTATTTTTAGTTTTCTAAGGAATCTCCCTACTGTTTTCTACAGTGATTGTACCAATTTGCAATCCCACCAATAGTGCAGGAGTGTTCCCCTCTCTCCACACCCTCTCCAGCATTTGCTATTTGTAGACTTTATAGTGATGACCATTCTGACTGGTGGGAGGTGGTACCTCACTGTAGTTGTGATTTGTATTTCTCTAAAAGGGAGTGGATAAACTGTGGAAAATTCTTCAAGAGATGGGAATATCAGACCACCTAACCTGCCTCTTGAGAAACCTATATGCAGGTCAGGAAGCAACAGTTAGAACTGGACATGGAAAAACAGACTGGTCCCAAATAGGAAAAGGAGTACGTCAAGGCTGTATATTGTCACCCTGCTTATTTAACTTATATGGAGAGTACATCATGAGAAATGCTGGGCTGGAGGAAGCACAAGCTGGAATCAAGATTGCCGGGAGAAATATCAATAATCTCAGATATGCAGATGACACCACCCTTATGGCAGAAAGTGAAGAAGAACTAAAGAGCCTCTTGATGAAAGTGAAAGAGGAGAGTGAAAAAGTTGGCTTAAAGCTCAACATTCAGAAAACTAAGATCATGGCATCTGGTCCCATCAATTCATGGCAGATAGATGGGGAAACAGTGGAAACAGTGGCTGACTTTATTTTTCTGGGCTCCAAAATCACTGCAGATGGTGATTGCAGCCATGAAATTAAAAGACGCTTACTCCTTGGAAGGAAAGTTATGACCAACCTAGGCAGCATATTAAAAGGCAGAGACATTACTTTGCCAAGGCTATGGTTTTCCAGTGGTCATGTAAGGATGTGAGAGTTGGACTGTCAAGAAAGCTGAGCACAGAAGAATTGATGCTTTTGAACTGTGGTGTTGGAGAAGACTCTTGAGAGTCCCTTGGACTGCAAGGAGATCCAACCAGTCCATCCTAAAGGAGATCAGTCCTGGGTGCTCATTGGAAGGACTGATGCTGAAGCTGAAACTCCAATACTTTGGCCACCTCATGTGAAGAGTTGACTCATTGGAAAAGATCCTGATGCTGGGAGGGATTGGGGGCAGGAGGAGAAGGGGAAGACAGAGGGTGAGATGGCTGGATGGCATCACCGACTCAATGGACATGAGTTTGAGTAAACTCCAGGAGTTGGTGATGGGCAGGGAGGCCTGGCGTGCTGCAGTTCATGGGGTCACAAAGAGTCAGCCACGACTGAACTGACTGAAAAGTTAGTGGTGTTGAGCATCTTTTTCTGTGCCTACTGGCCATCTGTATGTCTTCTTTGGAGAAATGTCTATTAAGGTCTTCTGCCCATTTTTTGACTGAAGTTTTAGCTTTTTGTTGTTGAGCTATATCAGTTATTTGTATATTTTGGAGGTTAAGTCCTAATATTTTCTCTCATTCCATAGATTGTCTTTTCATTTTTCAATCATTTTCCTTGCTTCACAACAGCTTCTAAGTTTGATTAGTTCTTATTTGTCTATTTTCATTTTTATTTATATTGCCTTGGGAGACCAATCCAAGAAAACATTGCTATGATTTATGTCAGGGGATGTTTTGCCTATACTCTCTTCTAGGTGGTCATAGTCATTTTAAATCCACACCGAGGGAAGAAATAGTTCCTTAATTGACCTATGATTAGCAACATGAGTACCGCTTCTCTTTAAATTGGTGTTCTAATAGTGTCTTTTCTGTTTTTTCCTTGGGTCTGTCATAATAATTACAACTGAGCAAAATTTACTTATTGATGGCTTTTCCAAGTTTTATCAAATAAACTTTGCATAGTTCCTACTTGTATGACTAAATTTAAATATCAGCTAAAATGCATTTTAATTCTCTTGAGACTCCCATCTATGGGACTAAAGCAAAATATCAACAATAACAATACAAGAACAACCAATGAAAGACTACTTCATATAACAAGTGGCGATTTGTCACACCAAATAAATCAATGAAAATGGATTGTGGAATGGCTGCTATGTTTATAGAACTTTGCTTGGAAAGGAAAATGATTTTGACAAACAAAAAGGAAACTACTCAGTTCCTAAATGTTCTAAATCTCAAGATGAATAAGAGATCTCCGTATTTCTTTGGTTTTCTCCAAAGCAGAGCCTGAGGCAAGGGCTTGAGCAGGGGGAGCTTATATGGAAACTGGTCCCAGGAGGAGGTGGTGAGGGGTCGGGGAGGTGAGACAGGCAGGGAAGGGGGAAAAGCCAAAACCAAGATTCCTTACGGAGGTAGATAAGTTGAGGTTTCCTTGCGGATGTTTTGAAATGGGTGCAGGGTACTTTTTAGAATTATCTTCTGAAAAATAGAATGCTGGGTCATTTATCCATGAGAACTTCCATTCTTGACTCCCTATTTCCTTATCTGCCACCATCTTTAACTGTTGAGCAAGAAAAATGGAAACAGGTGGTTTGTGGAGTAGGGTTGCGGGGGTTTTCCCAGTTCTAAGTGAAAGAAGGAAATGGGACATTCCATAGCAGATTACAGATGGTCTTTCAAAACCAATACTGCGATGGTTGAAGGAATAAAGCAATTTTCCTTCACTTTCTAAATTTAGCCCAATACCAGTTATTGCCAATTCTTTTCTTTGCTCCATCATTCATAGGTTCCCTTTCTTCACCTAATCTTAGACCAAAGAAAGAACCAGAGACATTGGTTTTTAACAGTTCATTTTAAAATTACTTTTAATATTTTTAGGACACGTGCTGTGCTGTGTTTAGGTGCTCAGTCATGTTTCTTTGAGACCCCGTGGACTGCAGTCCACCAGGCTCCTCCATCCATGGGGATTCTCCAGGCAAGAGTACTTGAGTGAGTTTCCATGCCCTCCTCCGGGGGATCTTCCAAACCCAGGAATCAAAACCAGGTCTCCCACATTATAGGTGCATTCTTTACCAGCTGAGCTACCAGGAGAATCATTTTAGGACATACCTGGGGACAAGGTTATTTTGCTTCCCAGGTTTTCAGTGTTTTTACCTATAAACAGATGGGTGATTTGTAGTTTCCTTTGGATCAAAAAATGGGCATGATTCTTGTCTTCTAAGAATGGTCATCAGCCAGCTTTTTGTTCAGCGTCTCCCTTCTGAAATTCATGTGTGCAGAGAGTTACGTGTGTGAGAACATATGATGAGTTTGGAAGACTACCACAAAACATTGTCTGTTCCCATAAGTCTGTCTTCTCTTTTCACCTTCTTTGATGTCTGAGGTTCTCACCATGAGATTTCTTGGAGTTAAAGTTATCTTTCTACAATGTCTGTATAAACTGTCCAGTACATAAAATATATTTGGAGCAATAAACACTGTATTGATTATAGAAGTTTTAAATCTGATCATTAAGAAAAAATTTTCGCTATGAGGTAGGGATCAGACTGACAGATGGATTTCCAAGTGGCAACATGTAAGTATTAACAAGACGCAGGCCAGAATACAACCAGTCCTAAAACTGCATTATACTTTCTATTGCAAAAATAAATAGGAATATTTGTGTGTGAGGGATCATTATTGTAGTTACTGTCCTTAGGTTAACTTAATGTGTTCTCTGATGCACTGAATCCACATCTTTGAATAATTAATTCTCATGTTGCATAAGTAACTGAATTGACCCTACTTAGAAGGTCTGAGGGCTTCCCTGGTGGCTCAGATGGTAAAGAATCTGCCTGCAATGCAGGAGACCCAGGTTTGATCCCTGGTTTGGGAAGATCCGTTGGAGGAAAAAATTGGCTATCCACTCTAGTATTGTTGCTTAGAGAATCCTATGAACAGAGGAATCTGGTGGGCTACAGTCCATGGCGTCACAAAGAGTTGGATGTGACTGAGTGACTCACACACACAAGATCCAAGTGGAATGTTATTTTAAAAAAGAAGAAAGCTTTTTGCTTCTAAAATAATTTTTCTAATTTGTAGTGAAAGAAGTTTCCTTATTTCTTTCGCTAGTATAGAGACCAGTATGTGCAGAACAATTCTCAACCTTAAAGAGAATAGAACAAATTATTTAGTCATATTCTTTGTAAACTCATAGCTAGTTAACCACGTGTAGAAAGAGAAGCTATTAAATATTCTCTGCTTCCAAACACTCCAGGCCAGGATACCAGGAAATATTTCTGTCTCTCCTGCTGACAAACCCCTGTCCTGGGAATAAGCAATTGCCAGATCTGTCTGTAAAAAGGGCTTCCCAGGTGGTTCAATGGGCTTCCCTTGTGGTTCAGCTGGTAAAGAGTCTGCCTGCAATGCAGGAGACCTGGGTTCAATCCCTCGGTTGGGAAGATCCCCTGGAGTAGGAAAAGGCTACCCACTCCAGTATTCTGGCCAGGAGAAGTCCATGGACTGTATAGTCCCTGGGGTCACAAAGAGTCGGATACAACTGCATGACTGACTCACAGGTGGCTCTGTGGATAAAGAATCTGCCTGCAGTGAAGGAGAGACAGGTGAGGTGGGTTAGATTCATGGGTCAGGAAGATCCCCTGGAGAAGGGAATGGCGACCCACTCCAGTATTCTTGCTTGGGAAAATCTCATGGACAGAGGAGGCTGGCAGGCTACAGACCATGGGGTTGCAAAGAGACAGACACAACTGAGGTGACTGAGCACATACACACACCTGTATATGTGTAAAACCCCCAAGGGAATACGGGGGCCAAGGATGTGGCTTACATGATTTCCAAGTTCTTATAACACTTTCATTCTGTTTATCCTTCTGTAAAACTGCATTAATGTTATGATTTATTATAGTCATAAAATCAGAATTTTGTTACCCTGGTAGTTCAGCTGGTAAGGAATCCGCCTGCAATGAAGGAGACCCCAATTCGATCCCTGGGCTGGGAAGATCCCCTGGCGAAGGGAATGACTACCCACTTCAGTATTCTGGCCTGGAGAATTCCATGCAATCACAAAGAGCTGGACACGACTAAGTGTCTTTCACTTTCAAGATCTTTGAAACTACAGTTAATTTTAAACATCTTCATTTCTTCTGATGAAGTTGATACATATACATGTTAATTTCCCCATATCACAAATTAGTCAGTGGTAGGGCCAAGACTGGAAATGAGGCTTCTGACCTCTAGTGACTCTGGTGAATTAGACATCAACTGACCATTGAGATAAATAGGAAAAGCCATCTCTGTGTGGTTCTTTGTGCACTGTAGCAGTGGATAGGGAGGATGGAGTTTCTGCTCTGGCTCCATGGACCTCAAAGTAACAGTTAGAACTTAGGCCAATCAATAATATTTTCTAGAAAGAATACTTTCTCATGAGCATGCTTTGGAACTCCAGTTATGTTATTACTGTTTTAAAATTATCTGCAGACAGAGTGGGTTGACTCCCAGTACACTGTAGTCAGTATGTCCAAGTCAGTAAATTAATACTATGCATTTAAGTTCTAATACAGTACAGCAGCCTGACTGCTGCTAATTATTAGATGAGATTCAGACCAGAAAAACTTTGAAAAAGGGCTGAAATTGGGGTTTAAGCGTGAATCCTGCCTCTGTTGATTAATGAATTTATTTCACCAGAGACACTCAAGGTCCTTTTTGGCTTTGGAGTTGTAAGAATATCTGAATCTAACACCAAGAGAAAAAATATTTGCTTTTTTAACAAGCTCATTCTCTTATACATTCTAATATTATGCAAATGTGTTCTTGGAATAGCATAGTTAAATCTTCGGGTTTTTAAACTTTGCCTCTCATCGATTTATTTACTGTTTGTTACTTTGGATATGACAGCAGAACTTAGCAAGTCAAATACTGTTGGCAGAATACTCAGGTCTATAGCAAACAAACTGCCCCAGACATAAATCCACTCTACAGTCTGCCAAAGTTCAGTTCTGTACCAACTGAAACAGAAGTCCCACCAGGAGATGCAAAGGGGTTGATTGGCTGGGGCAGGGACGGCAGGGTACATAAAAAGCAGCTGTGGACCATCTGGGGAGGTCAGCCTCATCATCCAGCTATAGTCAGAGCCCTGGGCTTCCCTGACACTGGATCTTCACCATGAGTGGGTGTCCATTTGTAGGAAACAACTTTGGGTGAGTATTTACCTCTATCCTGAGTATGGTTAAGCTCTTAGGAGTGTCAAATATGAACAGTAATTTCAGAATTTCAAGAGCAAGTGTGAAAACTGTCAGCCTTCTCCCACTGTTTAATCAGCTACTTTGAAAAGTTAGGAATAAGAGAATTCTCATCGCTCCTATTACTCGGTACTGTGATTTCTCAAGCTCTATTTTTGCCCCCTTCACTTCTTTCACCTGCAGATATGGTTTTAAACCACTCTCTGCACAAGACAATGAAGAAGATGAATCACAGGCCGGTGTGAATAGAGCCCGGAAAGGAGGACTTATCTATGGAAACTACCTGCAAGTAAGTGGCAGGGTCCTTACAAGGATTATCTGTCATTTTTAGGCCCTAAACTCAGCTCCGTGACATTTTCATATTTGGAGATTGTTTTGTGTTTGTTTTTGTATTTGGGCTTCCCTGGTAGCTCAGCTGGTAAAGAATCCACCTGCAATGCAGTAGACCCCGGCTTGATTCCTGGGTCAGGAAGATCCCCTAGAGAAGGGGTAGGCTCCCCACTCCAGTATTCTTGGGCTTCTCTGGTGGCTCAGCTGGT
The DNA here is from genome assembly GCF_963930625.1 of Muntiacus reevesi. Taxonomy (NCBI): domain Eukaryota; kingdom Metazoa; phylum Chordata; class Mammalia; order Artiodactyla; family Cervidae; genus Muntiacus; species Muntiacus reevesi. Next base: position 29,596,483 of record NC_089261.1, read on the forward strand.
GAAGAATCTGCCTGCAATGTGGGAGACCTGGGTTTGATCCCTCTGTTGGGAAGAGACCCTGGAGAAGGGAATGACTACCCACTTCAGTATTCTTGCTTGGAGAATTCCATGGACCGTATAGTCCATGGGGTCATAAAGATTCTCAGTCACCAAATAGTTTTATGGATCTAAAGATATCTCTTTTTATACAAATGTATGCTTTTTCGAGCATATATTTTTGTTAGAAAATTCTAAAGACTTGTATGTGAAGTTTCACCTGCCTATCCAAATTCCAATAACGGCAGAGAAAGCATAAATAACTGGCTGGTATTGCATGACCTGTTCACGTGAGACCTGGTTACTAAATCCCAGCCTAGAATTGCAAATGTAACCAGACAACTTCTCTTTTAAATTCTTTATTGTAAAGAGGAAATGTTGAAGACATATGTTTAGATGAAAGAAGGGTGTTACAAAGAGGTATTTGAACATTATTTTATCTTTTTTTTTTTTGCCACTTGGCATATGGGAACTTAGTTCCCTGAGCAGAGATTGAACCCTCACCTCTTGCAGTGAAAGCATGGAGTCCCAACCACTGGACCAACAGGGAACTTGCTGGAGATTATTTTTAAGATGTGAAATGATTAGAGTCCTTGATGACTTTGTTGTGAGTTTCTAAGGATGAGCTGATAGGCAATGTTAAGACCTTAGAACTGACTCTTTAGGAGAATAAAAGAACAGAAGACACACAGTAGGCTAAGCAAGTTATAGAGCTTTTATGGCATGGGCTTCAAGAGATGGAAGGGATGTGATTTCTCAGTGAGGGTAATAGTATATATTTGGATAGATTTCTGGGCTTCCCCAATGGCACAGTGGTAAAGAATCCACCTGCCAATGCAGGAGACTCTAGAGACTCAGGTTCAAACCCTGGGTTGGGAAGATCCTTTGGAGGAGGGCATGGCAAACCACTCCAGTGTTCTTGTCTGGATAATCGCATGGTCAGAGGAGCCTGCTGGGCTACAGTTCACTTGGTTGCAAAGAGTCAGACATGACAGCACACACACATACACAGATATAATTTCTTCTGAAAAGAATAAAACTCGTAAATTCAACTCACTCCTTGTGAAGAGACATTAATTGTTTAAAAGAACGTAGATTGGTTCCTGAGTATTTGGGAGACTTCTTTTTATAGTATCATATTCTATTTATTAAAGTTGGTAAAAATCAAGTTTTGCAATTTCAATATCAGTCTTTTTGTAATCTTTCTTCCAGTTTTATTGAGATATAATTGACATATAACTTCACATAAGTTTAAGTTGCCTACATTGCTACCAGAGCATTAACTGCATCATAATGCCTGCATCATGATAATCATCTTTCTTTTTTTGTTTGTGGTAAGAACACTTAAGATCTAGTATATGATGCCTTGTCATTAACTACAATCACTATGGTGTACATTAGATTCTAACTGTAACTTATTCATCATGTAAATAGAAGTTTCTACAAAATCAGTTTTTCTATTTTTTTTTTTTTTTTGTTTGAAGTTGGAAAAAGTTTTGAATGCACAGGAGCTTCAAAGTGAAATAAAAGGAAATAAAATCCATGATGAACATCTTTTTATCATAACTCATCAAGGTAAGTCGCATACAGGGTTGAACAGTAACTATTCATAGTAGTTTCCCATTAGTAATGAGGAAAGTTACAATGCTTTTAACTGCAGAATGGTGGAAAAGTAAAGGATCACATTTGTTAGGATGCTTGCAAATAATCTTCTGTCAGATAAATTATCATAGGTCCTCCTTCTGGGATTTTTTACAGTCTTCTTTCTGTTACCTCATTACTTATTGGATCAGGTAGGACTTTGTCCTTAATCCGAAGAGACTTTTTATCTCTTGGAATTCACAAAGAATCTGAAAGTTAAGATGTCACTACTTGTCAACTCAGAGCTCTTTTCAAGAAATAGATCACTCACATTTACTGTAGCTTTACATGTCCTACAGAAATCTGGTATGAAACAGGAATATAAATTTTATCTAAAACATGTATTCATTCTCTCCAGACTTCTAACCTCTGGGAAGTGGTTTTTTAACATAGGAGTCCCTGACTTTGGAAGTTTAGGAAGTCTCAGAACTCTTCGAATTGTGTGCAAGATTTCACAAATATGTGTCTTACAGAACTCTGTTACCCCAAAACATTAAGGTTTACTCTAAATCCTTCATATTATAATACTGTCCTCTGGTTGATCATGGCCCCCTGTCTCATGCTGATCAGTGCTAAATTTCTAGATGTTTCTTTGTCTTATCAATTCTTTCTGTATTTTCCTCAAATGATTGTTTTCTTCACTGACTGGCTAATATAATCAACTCCTTTGAGAAAAAAAAAAGGAAAATAATTGACTTACTGTGTTACTTCTTCTGTTTTTTATGTTGACATTCTGTTGGTGGCTTATACCAAGACAAAATCAATGAGGGTAGAATGACAGCAGGTCAGCATACATCTAGAATCAGAAATCTATTTCAAACCCCATCTCTACCATTAAAGATGATGCAACCTCAGTCTGATTTCTGGACCAGCAATTCTCTCCATTTCCCCATCTGTACAGTGGGAAGAATGATTACATCTTCTCATTCACAGAGCTCCTATGAGGATGACATGAGATAAAGTGTGTTACATACTTAGTTCAAGGTACACCGTGCAATGAGCTCATAGTAAATGGTAGCTTGCATCATTTGATGGAGAAACATTCCTTCCATCAGAACACAAGGTCAGCAGGTCACGGGACCTGCTACCCAAAGTTAAACTTGAAAACTTGATAAATAAACTGATCAAAAAATATTTGATTTGCTCTTTTTGTCTAAAGATGGAAAGTAGATTTCTAAAGTCTCCTTAGCTCTAATTTAAAAGTATAATTTTATTCCCTTCATTAGTACAGAAGCACAGCCTTTGCCCAAACAGAATGCACGAGCAATCATTAAAATGATTCATTTCCATGTTCCCCTAATGACTATGTTTGCTGTTTATCTATTTATAAAATAATCACCCAGTGTTTATCTTATCTCAAACATTATGCCAGTAGCTGAGGGAAACTGATGAATATGACAGAGTTTCAGCCTGTTCATAGCTTGTTCTCCCGGTAAAGTCTAAATCTGTAGAAACAAAAATGTTGTCATACCCATTAGGGTGCGTGCATGCACGCTTAGTCACTCAGTGGTGTCCAACTTTTGCGACCTTTTGGACTGTAGCTCACCAGGCTCCTCTGTCCATGGGTTTATCCAGGCAAGAATACTGGAATGGGTAGCCAGTTCCTTCTCCACAGAAACTTCCCGACCCAGGGATCGAACCCATATTGCAGGTATCAAACTTCTGTATTGCAGGCAGATTCTTTTCTGTCTGAGCCACCAGGGAAGCCCATTCATAAGGTTAATGAATATTAATATCTCACTTTATAGATATTCATTACTATATCTATATATAGATATAGATTACTTCTAATACATACTAATCTAGATATAGATTACTTCTGTTCTCCACACACCTCCAGCTTCCACATGGGAAGATAGGATTATTTGCTGTATCCCAAAAAGACATTTACAATATTTTGTTGAAAGAAATCAGTTCAAAAATAACATAAAGCATATAGATAACATACCTGACATATTAAAACATTCATTAAAAGGAGGCTATTTTAACTTGATCACTAATACTTGTTTGTAGCATAAAATAGGACTATGTTGGCATTTACTGACTTTTAAGTTACATTTTTATTTCTCTTTCAATGTGTTAGCCTTGTCTTTCATATAATTATGGTCAAAAGGCTCCTGACTGATGATGATCTTCTCCTTGCAGCTTATGAACTCTGGTTTAAGCAGATCCTGTGGGAATTAGACTCTGTTCGTGAAATCTTTCAGAATGGCCATGTGAGTTGCTGTGTCACTATATTGCTTTCATACTTTTCTTTGAGAGTGTAGAAAATATTATTAATGGGAAAAGTTTAACACCAAATGGTGGAATTAGTATTTAAGGGGAAAAAAAGCATCTAGTGTAGAGAGTTTAGCCATGTTCTTCCAGTGTAATTATCACCATGCCCTTGCTTTAAGATTCCTTTCAAAATTTATTTTCAAGTCCCTTGTTTAGAAATCAATTTTTTTCCCCTGCAAAAAGTTGTTATGAATGAAGGCGGATTGCCAGGACAGCTAATGTAGATTTTTTAATCAATAGCTGTCAGAATTGTATTTCTAATGAATGTTTGCTATGGGAAGATAGGAGCAATGATGAGGGAGGTGAGACAGGAGGAGAGGTGGAGATAGGGAAAGAGAACAGACAAGAGAGGAGGATGAGCCAGAAGAGGATGAGGAGGAACAGGGTGGGCGCAGGAAGAGTCAGAATCCTGGTGATGTTCTCTCAGCCTCCCTTCCAGCCCACTTCTTGCACACATACCTTCCTCCATCCTTGGAGGACCCAGGGCACAGCCCTCAGACAGTGAACATCATCCCCATCCATCTCCATGGCAACTCCTACCCTTGGGACAGAACAGAGGAGCCCAAGGGGCTGCTTAATCCTTACCCACAAGTCTCCACGTTCTCCTAACCTTTATTCCTCAGAGCAAAACTAAGAGAGACATTTGCTTTGAAATCAATGGGAGTTGTGTTCCAGAATTTACTTAGATTTTCCTTCCATAGAATTCTTCTAGTTTTAAAGAAAAAGATGATTTTAATGTTGCAGACATTCCTTGCAAAAAATTCAGAGTTGCCATTAGTTTAGCATCTACCTAAGGCACATTTTAATGCAAATGTTCCTCTTTAAAGTAGAGGTAACATCCACAGGAGTGCATTGTTACTTATACTCTATTTAGTGTCTCCTAGAATTGAGGATTGATTACTCAATGCCTTGTCTCCTAACACCCAGGTCAGGGATGAGAGGAACATGCTGAAGGTGGTCACCCGAATGCATCGAGTGGTGGTGATCCTCAAACTCTTGGTCCAGCAGTTTTCCGTCCTGGAGACCATGACAGCCTTGGACTTCAATGACTTCAGGTGTGCACGCGGCTTTGCCAGCATCCATGGGTTACCCTTCCCTTCTGATGGGCTGGGGAGAACGAGCCTGCTGTTTTGTGTGGCGTTAAGGAGTCGGTCCTGCTGACACTCTGTCACTGTGAGCACGTGGGAGCCGTCGTCTCGAAGCATTTGAGTAGCTATTGAAAATATCTCATCTCTTCCTTTTGCATATGAACAGAACAGAACCTATTGAATTCAATTCATCACGTATACCCTGGTTTTATCCCAAAAGGATTTTAGACAGCTTAGCAAAATGGCTTAAAAGGCTGATACAATACATATAACTAAATTTAAATGATCAGAAACCAAAAGTACTAGAGAAACAGGAATGATATATAAAGAAGTCCCAAAACTGACAGTATAAATTATGGATTGAACAATAAATATTATTTTTTATATATTTTTTATATTTTTATATGTTTTAAAATTTTATTTTATATTTTTATATATATTTTATATTAGACTACTGTTAATTAATAATGTTGTGTAAGAGTCAGGTGTTCAGCAAAGTGACTCGGTTATACATGTACATGTATCTATTCTTTTTCAGATTCTTGTTCCACTTAGGTTATTATGGAGTGTTTAGCAGTCAAACTATACATTTTATAAGAAAACTTTTTTCATAACTAAGATTTGAGAAGAAATTTTAAAAGCACGGGGTGCAGAAGCAGTGTCCTCTACATGGTTGGAAATCAAATGAAAAGACATGGAATTCCTTTTTAGTATATACTTAACAAATTGAAGTCTTAGTACCGGTTATAGGGAGAACATTTATAGCGATGTGAGGGCTGTGCCTGGTGGGAGTAACCACATTTTGTGATGTCCTGTTTTGTGCTAGGCAACACCCCATTCATTTCACTTGTAGAGCCTCACAGAGCTGAACTTTAAGAATTGAACTTTAAGGAGAAACTGAAGAAAATTTATAAAGGACTTTTTAGCACTACTGAATAAGTATTGCTCAATGTTCATCTGTCTTTATCTTGAGAAAAAACTTAGTATACACACATGCATGTACATGTATGCATGTGTATATATAAGTGCACATGTGAACATACATACACAGATATAAACACACATTGGTACACATAGGACCTTTCACAAACTATACAAACAGCAGCCTACAGAGCGGATGATGGCTGGGAGCTCCTTGTCCTGATCTGGATCAAGTCCAAGTCATAGGTTCAGCCCTGGGCTGTTGGGTGTCTTTGCCTGGTGACACCTGCAGAGCCACATGACCACCACCTTGCCCTCTCCCCAAGAAGGCAGCGTTACAGCGATTTACAATGTGCACCTTCCTCTGCTCTTCTCTCCCGGGACCTGCTCTTAAAGAGAGTACCTATCCCCGGCGTCCGGCTTCCAGAGTCTGCAGTTCCGCCTGTTAGAAAACAAGATAGGGGTTCTGCAGAGCTTGAGGGTCCCTTACAACAGAAGACACTACCGCGACAACTTCAGAGGGAAGGACAACGAGCTTCTGCTGAAGTCGGAGCAGGAAAGGACGCTCCTGCAGCTGGTGGAGGTGCGTGCGCAGACGGGACGTTTCGCTCAGCACGTGTTGTTCGCTGAGCCTCTGCGAGGTCCGGACTTCAAAGCTCCTGTCAAAATTGGGTTGCGTTTGTTGTAAATAAGAGAAGAATGAAGTTATAAAAATACTTCAACTGGTAAATCCCACTAACTAAAATATTAAGAACTCTCTTGAGAACTTCAGAGATATTTCTATAGTCAATGATTATTTAATAACCTCTATATTTTATTAAAACAATCCTTTTAAACATTCCTGCTAAGCAACTAGCATTGGGTTAGCTGATTTTTAAATTGGGTACGGCTATTTACTTAATGAGCTTTACTTTAAAATATTCCATAATTGAAAAGTTCCACAAGTTGAGTATGTTTCTTAGTTAAACTACATCACTAAGGTTCATCACTAAGGTTCTGTCCTTCAGAATTTCCCCCAGTCGTATCTAATTCTCTGTGGGTCTGTACATGGTCCTGAGGAATTATTAGTTTCTGCACAAGAAAATTATTAAATAAGGATGTACAGTCTTGATTTCCTGGACAAAGTTTTTTTTTATTACATTTAAATTTATTTATATTTGTAAATATACAAAATATAAATATATATATTTGCACAGGTATATTTAATCTCAATAGAAAGAATATCTCATAATTTAAAAAGAAGTAGTCTTTTTAAATTTGATATCCAAAACTCCAGGAATCTGAAAATAGGCTTCAGGAGGTTGATAAACTCCTGAGACTCAAACTTTTAAGAATGGCTACATGGCATTATTGATATTCCTTCATATTAACAAAAACCTGTTGAAAACCTGGAGGAGACGTGAATATTGACAGGGTAAGAAGTTTTATAGAGGGACTAAAAGGGGCAACAGAGGATGAGATGTTTGGATAGCATCACAGACTCGATGGACGTGAATTTGAGCAAACTCCAGGAGATAGTGGAGGACGGAGGAATCTGGTGTGCTGCAATCTGTGGGGTTGCAAAAAGTCAGACACGACTTAGCAACTAAATAACAACAAAAAGGGACTAATAAAGATGAAGAAATGATGTGTACCAACCACTTATATCATGGTTCATTTTGGACAAAGGTTTTACTTTGCAAATTAAACTTTTATTTTAGTAAATAATGCTCTGCTCACTAATCCCTTGGGCATTATAAATACAGATTTATGTTAACATACTATTAATGCCACTTAATGGCTATAGAAAAAGAATCACAAAGTTAAATTCAAAGCCAAGAATAGACTAAATGAGAGCTTACAGAGATGCATGGACTCGTTTTTATTTCTAGATTAAAAATCCTGTGGAATCTTGAAATAATTGAGTAGCTAGCTGATTTCAAAGTTGCTACGTACACAGTGTCCTTGCATTTAGATCAAATCAAACTATATATGTTATGATTCCTCCAGCTGCTAAGACATAAACTATTTTGAGGATAAACTAGTATACCTCATTAAAACAACATATACATATGTTCATAGGTTTATAGAACAAAATTGGGATTTCTGTAATAATTTGTTTGTTAATAAAAAGTAAATTTTTAATATGATTGTCTTCTAGATTAGGAGAAAAAAACCCTGCTGTTTTATAAATGAAAAAATTGAAGGGGAGAGGTGATATAGCGCAGTGGTAGAGCATTTGACAGCAGAAATTGAAAGGCAAGAAAAATATTTACACACAAAAAGATTAAGGATGTAGTGACATTTTCCTCAAAACCAGGAAAATTTTATATTTCAAGTTCACAAATTTTGTTACAAAGCATTTTACATATTTTAAATTTTACAATGTATTCACTTGAAAAATATTTACTTCAGGCATGGCTGGAAAGAACCCCAGGTTTAGAGCCGCATGGATTTAACTTCTGGGGAGAGCTTGAAAAGAACATTGTCAAAGGTTTGGAAGAAGAATTCACAAAGATTCAGGTATTTGTGAAACCATAAGTAAACATAAGTTTACTACAGGAGAAGTTTTGGGAATTTTATTTTCTCTTAGTCTCTCATTTTCCTTATATTCTTTTGCTTTTACATGTGCATCTGCTTGGAATATATTACACAAGTGATTTAATTTTATTGATGCATAATAAAAAATAAATGAAAGAGTTTATTGTAGGTAAGATTTTGAGGAGATGAGACTAATAGACATTTTTCATTTTAATTGAAAGTTTCATGTTATGATTGCTTCTAGACAGAAGTGGGCTCCCAAAGGACCGGTCAACCAATACATTAAGTCACGTTAATGTCCCCTTCACTCATGTGTGCTGAGTTCTTCCTATTGGCTGAGTTCTTCCTCAGACAATGGCAAGCTTCTCTCAGTTAAAACAATACCGTTGATTCCTCAATTTCTCTCATGTTAAGGGCCCTCATCCTTTCTTCATGACCAAATTTTTGGAAGAGTTGTTTCAATTCTGCATCTTGAGAGGCTATGTGCACCATGCAGTGTTATCACAGTCATGGGTCAAATTCCCCTTCCCTTCTTGGTGACTGTGTAACATACCCTTCTGCTACCCAGCTCTCTTTGCTTCCCTCCCTTCATTGGCAAAATGTAAAATATGAGTATTTACCTCATAGGGGTATTGTGAACATTACATTGCATTCATATTTACAGGGTATTTTGAAGAGCAGTGAGTGTAATTATTTCTTTTTCTCCATCTAGTTCTCACCCTGGTTCAGTCTTCCTTCCTGTCATTCACAAATGACCCCCGTATGTAAATCCAATGGCCGTTTTATCTTCATGTTATTCCACTTCCTACTGGCTTTAATACTAATGACTACCTACACTTTCTTGAACATGTTCCCCCTATGGTTTTGGTATCAACATTTTGTCCTCACCTAGTTTTCTGACCCTTACTTCTCTAGCTCTTTCATGGGTTCATGTTTCTTTGTGAAACCAGTAACTGATGGAGATTCACAATGCATGGGCTCAGGTCCCTTGTATCCTCTTTTTCCTCTTCCACTGGGTGAATTTGTTTACACCTGCTGCTGCAGCATCTGCTCAGACACCAGTAATTCTCAATTGTTTACCTCTAGCTTATTTGGCTCTTTGAATTTCAGATTCCATCCTTCTTTCTCAGATAACTCTTTCCCAGTCTTCAAGTCTTAGTTCAAGGAAAACTTCAGCAGGAGGGTTTTTCCTGACCTCTCTGCTACTATAAGTTGGGATGATATGACATTGCTCCTTTACTTCACTATCCATGGTTACAATTATTTAAAATTTTTTTCAAACAATTGAGGTATAGTTGTTTTACAATGTTGTATTAGTTTCTGCTGTAAAATGAAGTGAATCAGCTGTATGTATACATACATCCCCTCTGTCTTGAGACTCCAAATCCCCCACCCCACCCATCTAAGTCATCACAGAGCACTAATCTGAGCTCCCTGTGATACACAGCAGCTTCCCGCTAGCTGTTTTATAGTAGTGTGTATATAGAGTTTCCCAGGTGGCACAGTGGTAAAGAATCCTCCTGCCACTGCAGGAGATGCAAGCGAAGTAGGTTTGATCCCTGGGTCAGGAAGATTCCCTGGAGGAGAAAATGGCAACCCACTCCAGCATTCTTGCCTGGAAAATCCCATGGACAGAGGCTACAGCCCATGGAATCACAAAAGAGTCAGACATGATTGAGTGACTGAACACAAACATGTAGAGTGTATATATAATCCCAATCTCCCAATTTATCTCGCTGTCTGGCCCTCTGTTTCCAAACCTTCATGCCCACACATCTGTTCTCTACATATTCATCTCTATTCCTACCCTGCACTGTTTATAATAGCTAAGATCTGGCAACAACCTAAATGCCTATCAACAGAAGAGTGGATGAAGATATGGTACATTTATAAAATAGAGTATTACTCAACCATAAAAATGGAATGAATTTAGGTCATTTGTAGAGAAGTGGATGGACCTAGAGTCTGTCATACAGAGTAAAGTAAGTCAGAAAGAGGAAAAATAAAGTTATTAATGCATATATGTGGAGAAATGGTACGAATGAACCTAGTTGTATGGTTGTAATTTAATCAGTTTTCACTGTTTCACCAGATAGAGATCAGGGGGATCAGTTTTTCCTCACTGTTTTTTCTCTATCACTAGCTGACATTTACTGAATAAATGAATAGTCCATTGGCCATACAAGGCACACGCATTCTGACCACATGATATGCTTGATCTGATAAATGGAAGTCAGCTGGAGTAACTGATTTTTGCTCTAAGTAATTGAGTTCTAAGTAGAGCATGTGTTGAAGGCAGGAAAATGCAAATTTCCTTAAACAAATCAATAAATATCGAAGGAATAAAAATATAACAGTGAAAAATATCTAAGGAATTGTATTTATAGAATACTGCACTGAAGATAGATTTTCAGTAGAATTAGTAGTTTCTCTGACTAGGAATTTTTAACTTTTCCTAAGTGGAATTAATTTACTCCCTGTATTAAATAATTATTGTCTAAAATTAGACATTATTGATCACTCATAGTCACTCCACTTTTGCCCGAGTTCATTTATCATGACATTTGTGAAAAGAGTATTTGAGTTTAACAAATCATTTAAACTTAAACAAAAGGGTAGAACCAGTGGGCATGAGGGAGGGCCTGGCTCACAATTTCCAAGCTATACTTTTAGATGATACAGTGCCTATCCTAGGGATACCTTTTCTGCACCTGGGCTAGTCTATTTCTCACAAGCAATATTTTCTAAAATAAGAATTTATTTTCTCTTGGGAATATTAATGCAGCTTTCCTCCCAAAGGCTAAGGAAGAGTCAGAGGAAAAGGAGGAACAAATGGCTGAATATCAGAAGCAGAAAGAGGTATTACTGTCCTTATTTGATGAGAAACGTCATGAGCATCTCCTTAGTAAAGGTAGGCATTTCTATTCAGAGGATCCTTCCCCTGGAACATAAGACTGTGAGACCAAAATACCAAACCCTACTTTGGGGGGATAAAATGGACATTGATATTTCCATTTACAGAAGTAAGGAATTTTAAAATTTATCTTACAAGTTATCTTTATCAATTTTTTCTTATTTTGAAAGTGACAAAGTATATTTAAAAAACTTTATAATTCTATAATTTAGTTGCATTATTTTCAGTGAGATATTCATAAATGATACAGGAACTAAGTATTTAGAGGAAAAAAGGTCAAGTCCTTTTGTCTGTGGCTGTTTATTGCATGATTTCTAGCTCTATTTAAAAGTTTTGAGAATTTAAAGTGTGTGTGTGTATACATGTGTGTATTATTTTGTCTTTTAAAATCTAATACTAAAATAATGTTTTAAATGATAGTTGTACAAATTCAAGCTAAGGGATTAAATATTTAATTAACATTCACATTATTTTCTAAAAACATGAACAATTACTTAAGGTGATGATGCCAAATTAACAGGAGGGCCTTAAATTATCTATTAAATTAAAACTTGTTCCATGTCTTGCAGGAGAAAGACGACTATCATACAAAGCACTTCAGGGGGCCTTGATGATATATTTTTACAGGTAAAAACAAGTCAAAAGAAGAGAATTTGAAGCAAAAATTGCGGAGTAGATATAGATAATGTATCCAGTATAAAGCTTATACATTGCAATCATAGTTTTTAAAAAGTCATTTAGATTTGGGGGAAAGCTTAGAAAATAATTGTGAAGTTTCATGAGGTTTTTCTTTATTTTAAATAGTAAGAGTCCAATGTTATCCCTGTCATGGGTTAAAAACACACACACACACACACAAGTTAATCAAATATCCTTTTCATTAAATTCTGTGACAGTGTGTCCTAAGGACCGGAAGTTGAATCTATCTCAGAATCTTAGCCATGAAATAGGTTCTGTCATTTAATGACATTGTTATTCCTGTTTATAAAATGGAAAAGAATGAAGTAGAAGCACCATATAAATTGCTGTTCTGTTTGCTCTGCAATTTCAAGTCTAATTGTCATCACCGCCCACCATGTCTGAGGCCCATCTTTGTGTTTCATAAATTGAATGTGTCAGAGCAATAGATGCCATGCTGGTATAAAGCCAAAAAGACAAACAAAAAAAATCTATGTTTACTGCATGTCTTACTTGAATTCATTTAGTTTTTTAATCCTCTCTCACCTACTTTTCAGAATGGCAGCAGCATAAAAAACAGTTTTGACTGTTTTCCTCAATTCTTAGTAAATATATGCCATTCAGGCTTATGTATCCTCTGCAGAAAATACACAGAGGGAGTTGATGAAGGAGATGAAAACAGAAATATATATATGTAAATAAAATTATATATATGTATAAATTTAAGAAATATATAAAAATATACATATATGTAATTTTATTTATAAATATTTATTATGTATATATATATTAGAGGAAATTTTAACAGGCAGCCTTTGTTTTCACAGTTTAATATCCTTGCCTGGAAAGTTTCGGACTATTCAGTTCAGTTCAGTCGCTCAGTCATGTCTGACTCTTTGCGACCCCCGTGAATCGCAGTATGCCAGGCTATTACTGGCTAGGAAACCTGAGATGGTGTCTGTGTCTGCCTTTTATGAGAATGGGGGTGGGGTGTGACTCTGGTTATTTCATGTACTTCAAGGAATCTTCTAGAATCTTTAAACACACACTGCAAGATGAATCGTGTTATCCCCTAAGCCTGGGAGAGTGATCAAAACTGTCACAGCTCCCCAGAGGCAAAGGGGATGTTGGTTTGGGGCTCAACAGATTGTAGAGTATGTGTTCTTTCTGACACTCTGGACTTGGCTGGACATGTTTATGGTCCAGATGATGATGGTGGTTTTGTTCCCTAGGGAAGAGCCCAGGTTCCAGGTCCCTTTCCAGCTCCTGACTTTCCTCATGGATGTGGACTCGCTCATGACCAAGTGGAGATGTAAGCCCTTCCCCCCAACCTGACCCACAATCCTGCTTCCCTTCAAGCACCATTAGCCCTCTGTCCTCCACTTGTGTGTGTGTGTGTGTGTGTGTGTGTGTGTGTGTGTGTGTGTTGGGGGGGATGGGCTACTTTGTGAAAAAACAGCTCAGCAATTTCTCTGAGGGCCACCCACCTATTGCAAATGGCAGGCAGTTTTCAGGGCTCACATGTTCTTTGCAGGCCCAGGAAAATGTTGTGTTTGATCATCAGAAAGAAAGTGAAGTCGCTCAGTCGTGTCTGACTTTTGTGACCCCATGAACTGTAGTCTACCAGGCTCCTCAGTCCATGGAATTTCCCAGGCAAGAGTACTGGAGTGGGTTGCCATTTCCTTCTCCAGGGGATCTTCCCGACCCAGGGATCGAACCCAGGTCAGACGCTTTACTGTCTGAGCCACCAGGGATCATCAGAAGGAAAAAGTAGACTTTAGGTCAAAGAAAATGTTTTAATTTATAACAGTAATGTAGTCATCTTTGTGTCAATGCAATTTGAAAATATAATGCCAGTAGTTTTGTTTTAATGGCGGAAGGCCCCCATGAAGGCGATAGGAACAAGTGCTCATAAAAGTCACAGTGTGCCTCCACCCCCCGCCCTGGCATCCAAGAGCTAATCCTAGGGAAGAATGGATGCACCGCGCAGCGGGGACCAGGCGGAGCGCCGGGCAGTCTCCCCTTGAGCTGCATCGGCTCACACGCGAAGCTCCCATAGGGAATGATCAAGGGGAGCCTTTGCTCAGAGGCAGTGATAGTCCCGACCCCTCCTCCCCACGCCCCGGAGCTAATGTGTGTGTTCACCCAGATAACCACGTGTGCATGGTGCACAGGATGCTCGGCAGCAAGGCGGGTACCGGCGGGTCCTCCGGGTACCAGTACCTGCGCTCCACTGTGAGGTAAGCCGGCGTTCCCCTCACCTCCACGGGGCCACCAGCGCCTGCTTCTCCGCGGAGAGGTGCTTTATCTAGGCAAGGCGCTTACACTTGCTCCTGCCTGAACTGCTGGCAGCACATTTATCCTTAAATTAAGGAATTCCTACAGAAGCTTCTGGAGATCATTGTAAACATCCTTATTTCTGGAATGTCATCAATTGGATCCTGAGATGAGAGGGGGCACGGTGCCAATATTTTCATTACCTGTGAGGCAGGGAACCAACTTAACCCAAGGAGAAGTGTTTTCAACTCATTCTCCCTCAGGTTTGGGCTAGACTAAAACAGGTATCATTAATATCACCAATGTCCTCTTGGCCAGATGAATGACACAGCTTGATTACTGAAATGACTTTTATAGTATTAAAAACCACTTCCATGTCTCCAGAGTGCCCTTTTCATATTATTTACAAGAAAAAAGGGCAACATTTACTGAGCACTCAAAACATGCTAGAGAGATTTCAAGGACACTCATTTTCTTATTTAATATTCCCAATGTTATGGATAGATAGATATATAGACACGTCTGAAAACTGGAAAACTTACATGGCCCCTTGGGAGAGGAAAATCAGCTCGAGAATAAATGAGGTGTTTACATTTAAATTCTAAATTTCTTCAAAAAATTTTTTTGAAGTATAGTTGATTTACAATGTTGTGTTAATTTTTGCTATATAGCAACGTGACCCTGAAATTCTTTGTAATTCACCTATTTTCATCCCTAATCTTACCACCTGATTGACTAAATTATAAAATGCACAGTTTGTTTTCATTATTTTTATACATCTTCATTTTCCCAGGAATAAAAGTTAGATTGAATGATTCTAAAAATTTATTAGTTTGAATTTTTATAATCATTACACATTTTCTCCTTTCCTGGAAATAAATTATGTGAGCATGAAACAATAAATGATCATAGAAAGTGAGCACACCCATCAGTGGTGGTGAGAATAGTGAATACAAACCACCTTCCTAATGTGTCACTTTCTCATTAAATCATCACAAAGGCCTGGTGAGAGGAAGGGATTGTGGTTTTTATTTTATGAAGTTGGAAACCAAAACACTAAGCTTTGGACAACTTGACCAAGGTCACATGAGTTGCAAATGACAGCAAAATATGAACCCAAATGTGATTTTAAAGACAAGTGTTCTGCAAGTGAAATACAAGTGAAAATAGTTGGCTAACAAACACAAAAACAATTTTAAAAGTGAAAACTGCTCTTATAGACTTTTATTATATAATCTAAGCTGGTGTTTCAATATATCAATGCACTCATGTCTATTACTTGGCAGTTACTTCACAGGTGGGAAATATTTTCCCATGAATAACTGAGAATTTTATTTTCTTTCAATTTATTGTTTTGCATCCCACCCTTTAAAAGTCAGAAACAGGAACACATCCTTATCTTTATGAAGGTATCATGACAGTAATAACTCCAGGTTTTGTTCTGGCCCAGTCTGGTCCTGATCACTGAAACACGTAATATTGTTTTATGGACATAAACTTTGGATATGGAATAAAAATGAAGCAATCTTAATACTAACACTACTTGATATGTACTACACATAACATATATAATATGATAGAATATAGAAATTTATTTATGGTAAAATATCATTATTTGAAAATTTAAAAAATCTTTCATATCAATAATTCTAAAACATCTGTATATATGTGTTTTTCCAGTGATAGGTACAAGGTATTTGTAGATTTATTTAATCTCTCAACATATCTGGTTCCCCGACACTGGATTCCGAAGATGAACCCAGTCATTCATAAGTTCCTTTACACGGCTAAATACTGTGACAGCTCTTACTTCAGCAGTGATGAATCAGATTAAAATCATCTACAAAAATCCATGAAGACTATTGCTTTCTCAGTCTGCATTTTAAAAGTTTTCTATGAATTTTCATGACTATAGAGTCCTAATGTAATATATGTACTTACATATATATATATACATATATAGCATATATTAAACATATAGCACTATAGTGCTGATTCAAACCTAGAAATAATTTTATCACCTCATGTTTGTGATAACAGACTAAACACTAAGATAAGAAATTCAGTTAAATTATAAAAGTGTACATAGTGTGTTTTCCTGTTAAAAACAATATCCTAGTACTTATCTTAATGTAATCATGTAATGTAATGGTTATCTCATTTCAAACTTTGTAAGCTTGTAAACTTCAGCTGTTTCAAATATTTTATGCAATAAAATGTGTCATTCTGTACAAAGAGGTGTTCAGTCAAACATTTTTGCAAGTATTAAAATTGTTTTTGACATGTATTCTTTTGGAAACATAGATTGCATTTGTTAGGACTCTTGGTGACCAAGGACAGAAATCTATCTGAAACTTACCTCGAGGGGTTCACTGGGCAGTTACTCCAGGAGATCCTATATGTGAGAAGAGTTTGGGAAACTTGGAGCCCCCAGGGCTCCATGGATGCGGGCCCTGGAGACCTCAGTTCCTGGCACCTGGGGGGAACTTGGTCTCACCTCTCTTTCTCAGTAGGGGTTGGTCTTGCTCTTCCCAGTTCTATCCTTAGGCTGCATCCAGGCTTCAGCACCTCTAGACTCCCAGAGGGAAAAGTGCTCTTCCCAGCCCCAAGGCTCATGGTCTGGGAGGCAGAGCGCACCCTAAGGCATAGCAGAATTGAGGTGACCAGGGCTATTATTTCCAGAAAACAGGAGACAGATAAACTAAGAAATGACCAGTTCATTTGTCATGAAAAGTGTGAGACCCAGAGTTTAAATCAGACAGGAGTTCCATGGCCTGGCAGTACTTAGTGGAATTTCTATTATGAAAATATTATAAAAAAATTTGGGATGTAGAGTAACCTCGACCTACGGTGATTATCTCTGTAAGAAGCAGGTTCTTGATGGAACTGAACTATTCTTTGGTCTCAATTGCGACTTTTAAGAATCATACTGTCTAGTTTATCTCTAAATTACATATAATTGCTTTTGCCTATGTGTGTGTGTGTATACTTATGTAGTACTTGATGGTGGTTAGGCTGAAAAATCCAAAGACAAAACAGCATGGTGGCCAGTGGTAGTCCCTTAAGTTTGATAGTAAATGCATCTATTAATTACCTATTTTGATACAATGAGGTCAATGCCCAGTTTCCTATCTGTTTAATGGGGACAAAGTTTACAATTTTTGCTTTTTCTCATGAAGTAGTTGGAAGAAATATGTTAATGTTCTGTCACTAAGATGCCTTGGAAGTTTGAAATAAATGTTATTTGTCAAGACTTATTCTTTTAATAAGTAATCTTATTTAAGTATTTTTATCTCGTTTCTTGGTGTGCTAGGTTATACAGCTGTAAGGGTTTTTTTCAAATGACATATCACTAATTCTTATGTAAATGTCAAAACCACTTACGTGCTATGTGTGCATACTCAGTTGTGTCCGACTCTGTGCAACCCCACAGACTGTAGCCCACCAGCCTCCTCTGTCCATGGAATTTTCCAGGCAAGGACACTGGATTAGGTTGCCATTTCCTACTCCAAAACCACTTATAATGCCTCATTTAAACTTGCTTCTAGTGTCTACAATGCACTTTTAATAATTCTTAAATAAATCAAGAAATCATGGCTGCCCAATTTAGTATTCACTCTGAGATCCCAGTGAAATCACATCCAGGAACATCTTGATGTTTTTCATTATGACTTCTACTAAATACATGATGATTTCATTGCTCTGCTCTTGGCCTCACTGGGTGAATGCCCAGCAGCTTGTCAGAGCTGGACCCCAGCATACACCCACGTGGAATAGTAGCTGGTGAGGCTGAGAAGCCAGTGAAAGAGTTAAAGCTTAGGCAGGCAGTCCAAGGCCCTTAAAGGAGGAGGTGAACAGTCTTGCTCATGCTGTCCTTAAGCCTTGTGCAACAATATATCTTGCCTGAGATGCATATTTAGGTCTGGAACTAATGATTACACAGTACAATGTCTTACTCATGGAAATACTTTTCTTAGGCTCTATGTTAATGATTATTTTGTAACAGATCTTGCCTGGGAACCTGTTTCTCAAGACTTGTACCCCTGATTGCACAGAAACAGTATATCTCCCCCAGAGAGGTTGCCCTGAACCTGTTCTCCCTGGCTAATCTTGTACCAAAGTTATCTCAGGATATATGCCTTGGGAAAGGGTCTCGTAGAACTAGGACAACCTTGAGGCATTCTGTTCATTCTACTCTTAGCAGCTAGCTGAGAAGTATGTAATGTCCCGCTTAAGCTACTGAGGCAGGTACTCTCCTGCTCCCTTCGAGTGCCTGTTGCTGGAAGCTTTCCCTATATTTGTTACTTTAATAAAATCTACACAAAGCTCTGAGTGATTGAGATGGTCTTTGGTCTCAGAGTTAAATCTTCTACTTCGGAGACCACGAATCCGGCAGCACCATTTACCATAAGCTATCATCTTGCGGGCTTGTCGGGGATCTTTAAGACAAGGAAAGAATACTCAGAGCTGGGACTCTTTTACTCTTTTATTGTAAAGTCTCTACTTTACTAGCTCAGAAACATATGAACCAAACTTCTTTTCCCCAGTCAGCTTTTCCTTGTCTCTCTGACCATTTCATAACTGCCTGGGGAATTGAAATTACTAACCTAATCTGTTGAATCATAGACTTTCAAGGGACTTGGAATCCATACTGATACTGTGTACTATTACTTAGACCCCAAATTTGGATTGACAGTCACAAAGCACTTACACTTGTTAGGAGCCAAAAGTTACACCTGGCTTGTCTTTTCATGCACTGCAGACAGGAACACGTTCAAGAGCTGGGTGGAGCTCTGGCTCCAGGAACATCTCTCAGGATAAGTGCTCTCTAAGCTGCCTGCCTCGGGGGTCAGCAACCTGAAAGTGAGTTCTTGTCATGGCTGTGCCTCCAGTCCTTATGGATGGAGGCCCTGCTGGCAACTGTGAGATTTCTGAGGACACAGGTTGGGAATCCTAGGATCCGGTCAGATTGGAAGTGCAAGGGGCTTCTTCCTTGGGTAAGGTTGGCTCCTAGTGGACCAGAGCATGCTCTCTGCTGGCTTTTGTCTCAACTCCTTAGATATTCTTCTGCGGAATCTGTGGAAATGAACTGGAAGGATTGGCCCTAATAGCTCAAGGACAAAAATCACTTTTTCCTTGCTGGCTGGCCCTTCACCACCTCTTTTGCTCTCACATATCACCCCAGGTGGCATCAGAGGAGGAGCAAAAAATCAAGCCAAGGTTTTAATGGTGAGGACCTGGATATCAATCTGAGATGCCATCAGGTCTACCCTTAGTGCATCTCCACCCCACTTTAGTGGTAGAATGGGGAGGGATGGTAATGACATACCTGCGTTGGTAAGAGACAGGTTAACTCCGGCCAGGGAAGGAAGCTTAGGTGGAAGACCTGTCTCCACCCCCATCTAGAGCAAGGAGGGATGCCTCCCATAGAAAAAAAATCATGACACTGGGTGCCCTTTTTTCTCTCTTACAAATGGTAGCTAACAGTTCCAGAACCACCCCTTTGAATTGTATCTTGAAAAACTGGGATAAATTTGATCCCTGGAGACTAAAAAGTCCTTTATACACAGGCTTTCTCTGTTTTAAGGAAGACCTCACCTCCCCAGAGAGACACTCACTGCCTGGACAACCTCTTATCAGTCAAGTCTACCCCTGTCATCAGAGCCAACTAGAACACTCTCTGGTTTAAAGTTTAGCTATGAAACTATGACTACAAAAAGGAGAGATGACATTTTCGACATTGAATGCCCATATTATTTAGACCCCAGAGAAAACTGGTTAAAATGAAATCTTTTGAAATTACAGAATTGGTTCTTAGGAAATAGCTGGCTTATTAAAATACTTTTTTTGGAGGTCTGATCCTGCCTGAGAAACAGATCATGCCTGGGAGAAAACCTGAAGTTAACCCTTATCATGTCCTTGAGATACACAGCCCACTCTGTCTGGGACTCTAGCCATAAGCAAATTGGTAGAACTTCAGGCCAAGGAAAAAAAGGCAAAGAGACATTTTAAATTTCAAGTGGAAAACTGTGAGGTTTCTGTCTGTCCAGATTTATGTGTGTTTCAGTGTATATTTCCATCCTTGACAAGATAACTAAAGGCTAATTGGTCAATGAGTTCTATTTGATTGGCCTAAAGAGAAGTAAGGCACATATGTATCAAACACTTCTAAATTCAATAAATTAAACTAAAATGAATTTCAGGCTTGTATGAACTGGGAAATAGTCACTATTGAATTGATACCTGGTATTGATGTTTGTTTATTGATCTAATTAACATAGACAGTGTGAAGATACTTTTGAAAATGATATAGCTTTGGGTGATCTGTATTTACCAACCTACAAAATGATGATACAAAGTACAGTTCATGGTTGCTGAAAGAAAGTAGGACATGTGTTTTCAATAAAAAAGTATAAGGAATGGAATTATATTCTATTATGGAAAAAGGAAGTAAATCTGAACTTATAGGTGGCTGTCCTCTGAATGGGCAAATAAAGTGATGAATACAGAAAGTGTAAAAAGGTTTTGTGGCAAGTGGAAGAGAGTTTTGTGCATGATATAAGTTTCTTAAGACATTAAACTGCCTTTGAAATCTTTTATTACTACTCTAAGTGAATAACTATTGTTTCACAGTAAATTAAAGCTGGTACCAATCTGGAATTTGGTTTTCTCTTCCTGTTGAAAGAACAAAGTTTTCCTGGAATGTGGTTTATGATAACAGACTATGGCACACATAGACAAATCTTATTCTGCTTCTACAAAAATTAACCCCTCATAGGGCATATAAAATGGATAAACCATGGCTATAAACCAAACAGTTGGGGTTATGGAAAATCCAAGTCAGCCACTTGATTTTTCCTGGCTCCCTGACAAACCTCACTTTTATTTGATAAGATAAAGACTTTCCTGGCTTCAGGGTTAATATTTCACACTGGATAAAAATGGTTAAAATATGTTTTCTACAATCTCCAATGATTGGGGCACCCACTTTGCTGACCAGGTCATACAGACATTGGCAAAAAACGTCACGAGCTTCTTGGGGACTATTGTTTTCACTGATGTCCTCAGTCATTGGGCAGGGACAGCAGAACAAAAGGATTGGTTACATGAGATTGAATAGGCTGCTAAATATGACTAAATTTTTATGACTTTTTATCTGACACATTACAGGCTTCTAATCTTTGTTTTCAGATATAAAGAAGTTCTTCTCCTTAAGTTACTGATGGTTTAAAACAGTCTAATGATTTACCCCTGTGGGTAAAATTAAAACATTTTTGTTTTCTGTCTCATCCCTCCAGAAATTGGAGACACTTGGGGTCTGAACAGCCTCATTAAGGTTTAAAAAGAACAAACAAACAAACAAAAAAACCACACCTGTCTCCTGACATATACAGAAATCTCAAAGTATACTGGGGAGCTCTAAAAGAAAAAATCTACCCAACTGATGTCAGGCCTATGGCATCTATTATGTTTCACTAAATATTAAGTTCTAGCTTTGTTCCCTCATAACTTAGATGGTAAAGAATCTGCCTGCAGTGCAGGAGATCCGGGTTTGATCCCTGGGTCGGGAAGATCTCCTGGAGAAGGAAATGGCAACCCACTCCAGTATCCTTGCCTGGAAAATTCCATGGACAGAGGAGCCTGGTGGGCTGCAGTCCATGGGGTCACACAGAGTCAGGCAAAACTGAGTGACTAACACACACTTGTGTTTACTAAGACTCACTTCCGAGATAGTTCCTTGTGATTATGTTACACTGCTAAGAGGTTTAATTAAGTTATTAAAAAGGACACTCTGAATTTGTTTCTAAACCTTATCTCAGTAACCAGTCTTTGAATAAAGATGAGATGCTCCAGGGCCTACAACCAGGAGATTAACAGCAAGCTACAGTCATTTAACAAACTAAGTCAAATGACCTGGAGATGTCACTGGGCTACACCTAATGGAAGTTCTTAAGTTCTTACTTATGATTTTACTATTACTGCTAACTACATTGTTTTCTGTATTGCCTGTTTCAAGAAGTATTGTCCCTTACATTAGGAAGTGTGTGACTGAGCCACTGATATGATAGTATACAGTTCCATATGAAATTCATAGTTATAATGGTGCGACTCTGTATATGAAAAGAAGCAACAACAGGGAATATTTCCCTGGACCAAGAGACTCGTGAGACAGGTGCAGTCCAGAGACTTGCTACTCACAGGGCCTAGTCCAGTAGCAGCACATTGAGTGGCCTGTCAGTGAAATCTTCAAGAGATCTGGGAATGAGCCTTCTCAGCACCGTGGGACAAGGTGGTCATGATATGCCCCCCAAACCATGGTCAAACTCGTGGCCATAAAGGGGCCCTGTGACTGGACACTGGCACCTGCTGTCTGCCTCTACAAAGACTGAATCATGGATACCACAGCTACTGACCTTCCACATCCCCTGAATGGAATTCAGGGTAGAAATCAGAAATTAGGCCCTCACTCTGTGCTCTGGAAAAATGGACAAAACAGGCCTTCGGACAGTTAGATACTTTCAGGCAAACATTTTCTTAAGCCCAAATTTTTGCATCTTTTCATAGCTAGAAAAATGCTAAAACTGTTAGTGATGACAACTACTTTGGCTGATATGTTAATACCACAATAAGAGGCTAAAGTCTACTTGGATAAACTTAGACAAGTGGTACCTAGCTATAAGTCTCCCTAAGACAGCTGTCTACATTGGGGTTCAGACTTGTTCTTCTAAAAAGAAATGGTGATATTTGTCTGTTAAGTTTCAGGTTGTCACTCTTTCAACTACTATTACATTCAAAATGTAAATAAACACACCAAATGGTTCCATTCTTATAAACAGGGCAGCCCAAGTGTTGACTCTCTCTAGACCATGATCAAAGTTACTACCAAATGTAAGCTGATTTGTTGACTCTTGCTTGCAACAGGTGGGACTTCTGATTACATTAATTCTTTTACTGATTTGTGGTCTCTGCCTTTTCATCTACTTGTCTACTTTGTTCTTTCTAAAGGATACAACGGCTTTCCAGACAAAGTAACAGTGATGCAGAGATTCTGGTCCCTCTTCAAAATGGACTCCCCTGATGTTCCACTACAGTCACAGATACAATCTTGGTTTATAAGCCCTCCTTGGTGGAAAATTAGCTTGACTGGAAAAATTGTAATCATCTTATTCTTCCTGTTTTCTCCTTATATCTGTAACTGTATAATGAAATTTGTATATAAGTGGCTTGAGGGATTTAAGTTACAAATGGTCATTCATGATCCTATAGTTCCTACTGCCTTCTCTAGTTATTACTCAGGGCCACTGAATCAGAGACCCTCAATATGAGGGTAAGGAGAATATTCTGCCTCAACCATTTAGGGTCTGCACCCCTTACCAGCAGGAAGAAGTTATGGAATGATTTCTCCACCCCTATCCCTGGTAACCATATTCTCCTAAAAGAAAAAGGGGGGAATGAAAGAGTTAAAGCTTCGGCAGGCAGTCCAAGGCCCTTACAGGAGGAGGTGAACATTCTCTCTCAGGCTTTCCTTAAGCCTTGTGCAACAATGTATCTTGCCTGAGAACTGGCCTTTCTTTAGGTCTGGAACTAATGATCACACAGCGCAATGTCTTACTCATGGAAATGCTTTTCTTAGGCTCTATGTTAATGACTATAACTATAACAGATCTTGCCTGGGAACCTGTTTCTCAAGACTTGTACCCCTGATTACACAACAGTGTATCTCACCTGGAGAGGTTGCCAGAAACCCTTCTCCCTGGCTAATCTTGTGTCAAAGTTATCTCGGGATGCACGCTTTGGGAAAGGGGCTTAGAACTCTTGCAACCTTGAGGTATTCTTTTTATCTACTCTCAGCAGGTAGTTGAAAAGTATATAAGGTCCCGCTTAAACTAGTGAGCAGGTACTCTCCTCCCCCTTCCATTGCCTCTTGCTGGAAGCTTTCTTTATCCCTGTTACTTTAATAAAATCTACACAAAGCTCTGAGTGACTGAGTCTGTCTTTGGTCCCAGAGTTAAATCTTCTCCTCCGGAGACCACAAATCCAGTGGCACCATTTACCGTGAGCTATCACCAGGAATGGCTTCTTTGGGAAATCTCTTTTAGAAGAGTTGATGTGTGACCTTTTAGACATGGAGAGACCCTTAAAAGGCTAAAATGGGGGGGGGGGGGAATAACATGATTGTGGTGTCTTTTAGAACTGTCAACCCAGGAAACATAGAATAGATGGATTAGCATCCTGTCCATCACAAATACCTGGTGGGACTGATGAAACAGTTTCCCATCCTCAGGTGACTCCTGGTCTGGGGACTTGAGAAGCCTTGGATTAAAGGACACGGACGTAGTGGGTCAACTCCTGGGCAGTGGGGGTGAGAGATGCTAAAGAATATACACTGAGGGAAGGATGGAGAGAGAAAATAGAGAAGCAGCAGGTGATCAGGTGATGGGTCAGGTATAGCCGAACTGGTAGAACACTCAAGATTTCCCTCAATTTTACTGATTGGGTCGATATATAATGCTCATGATACCAAAAACAGGACTCTAAGAGGTGTGGGGAGTTTCTTTGTGTGTGTGTTTTTTTTCCTAAGGAGGGAAAGGAGATGGTTTGCAGACATTGCAGTAAAGGTGTCTATGTGTATGCATGCTAAATCGCTCCAGTCATGGCTGACTCTCTGCAACCCTATGGACTGTAGCCCACCAGGCTCCTCTGTACATGGGATTCTCCAGGCAAGAATAGTGGAGTGGATTGCCATGCCCTCCTCCAGGGGATCTTCCCAACCTAGGGATCAAACCCATGTCTTTATGTCTCCTCCATTGACAGGAGGGTTCTTCACCACTAGTACCATCTGGGAAGCCGAACATGTCTACAAAGAAAATTAAAAAATCAATATATGGGTTCAGAACTGAGGAAACTCTGTGTGACTATAAAACACATTAACACTGTGTTCACAAAATGTAAGCCATACACAAGGACAGAGTCTTCTTAACTCAGAGTCAAATATAGGTTGTTTCATTATTAATTTTATAAAAATCCACAAGAGCTGAAAAGTATGCATCATTCTGTAATTAAAAATATCATTTGTAAAAGAGTATCAGAAAACCATTTACATTTTACAAGAATTAGTACATCATCACAAACTAGGACAATCAAGACATATTCCTTTCTGGTACAGTTGGATATTTAGAATATTAATCAAATAAAATATCAATGTTCATTCTGAAGCATTTCTAAACCTGAGTCAACACATATTCATTTGAAATTGCTTCTGGCTGGTGTAAGGAAAAGAAATAGTGTCCTGTTGTGGATTTTCTTTTTCTAATAAGGAGATTAATAAAGGCCAACCATGAGAGAAAAAAATCGGATGTCTCAATTGTTTTCAGTGGTTGTTGCTATCTTTACAATTTTGCTTCTATTGAGATTGGAAAGTGACCACGAATCTTAGAGAGGAAATGCTTAAATATGCAGTATTTGATGCAGCTGTGTTAACTCCTACAATATGATTGTACTTATATTCAATCTGAAGAGCAGCTTTCATGTTCTGAGGTTCTTACACAGCCACACTGACTTAGCAAGAGAGGAGATGACCTCAAGAACCAGGGATGAGCTGAAACCTCAAAGGATGCACAGAAAAGTAGCTAGGATGGGAGTCTGCAAAAACACGCAGAAAACTGGAAAAACAGGGGCTGGGGAGCTCACATTTTGGCTAATACTGTCTCAGGTTACTGAGACTGAACTTTGAAAGGAGTGGTGCCTCCACACGACAGAAGGGCAGACAGGTGAAGTCCTGACATGGACAAAGTCTTAGAGACTACTGGAGTCAAACAAATGGTTATAAAATAGAAATGGAAGGTAAAAAATGAGACTTTAGCCAAGGAAGCCAGACCATGAGGAAGATTTAAAGTTTTGCAGTTGAGAGTAAGAGAAAAGGTGAGAAAATATAGGAAGGCCCACTGCTCCTCAATCCAGGGAGAACCAAGGAAGAAATAAAATGTGCTGGAGGGACGTCCCTGGTGGTCCTATGGTTGAGACTTGGTGTTTCCAAAGCAGGGGTGCAGGTTTGATCCCTGGTCTAGGAGCTAAGGTTCCGCATGCCATGAGGCCAAAAAAACCAAAACATAAAACAGAAACAATATTGTAACAAACTCAGTGAAGACTTTTAAAATGGTCCACATTAAAAAAAAAATGCATTGAAATCCTACTGACAGTGAGAATTCACAAATAATACTGTCTCTCAGGCAAGGCTACTTGAGGTTTTCCCATTACAGGGTTGCCATATGGGTTACTTAGTTTCAATCGTTTGTCTTAAAAAGTGATTGTCTTTTTGGCTCTTTCTACATGACCTCTGCACAGGTCAAGGGGTGAGCACCATTTTTTGGGGGAAAAGCAATTGGCATTTCACAACTCTTATGAAATTCCCTCTGGGAGGCTGGGAATACCTCTTTGACAGGCACACACAGTTCTAAGTTGGCTGTTCTTGTGTGTAGGGGCAGCTGAGGCTGGTGACTGAATCCCATAAAAGAAAAGGACTGCTTCTCCTTTCTTTAATCCTGTTGGAAATATGTCATTAAAAACAAACAAAGGACAAATAGAGACAACAATCAAACAAAACCAGATAATAGCTGCTTCAGAATGAAGAGACCTAAAACACTTCCTGATCCGACCTTCCTCCCAGGAGGAAACTGTTCCCAATCTTCCTCCCAGGCCGTGGTGCTGGTCTTCTTCCTGCAGAGGTGGGCAGTACACCTCTCTCTAAATTTTCATAGCTTCGTTTCAACATGACCAGCTCCTAGAACCTGTTTTTGTCAGAAGTTGCAAAAGCATAATGATGAAACGCCAAGAATGAAGTGTCAGCTCTAATCATGAACCTTCAATTTTGTATTCGACTCTCAATGTGGCAAACACATTACACAAATACAGCCGAAACAGAATCTGCAATACCTAAGAAAAAAAGGAAATCATTGGTAGTACTCTGTTTTTTCTTTACATGCTGTTTTTTCACTAAAGTGAATGAGTTTCTTATGCACCACTATGATTTAACTCTTCATCTCTAATTTTTTAAATTTAAATTTATTTTTAATTGAAGGATAATTGCTTTACAATATTGTCTTGGTTTCTGCCATACATCAACATGAATCAGCCATAGGTCTACATGTTTCTTTCCTCTTGAAACTTCCTCCCACATCCAACTGCTTCCCACTGCTCTAGGTTTTTACAGAGCCCCAGTTTGAGTTCCCTGAGTGATACAGCAAATTCCCATTGACTATCTATTTTACATATGGTAGTGTATATGTTTCCATGTTACTCTCTCCATTGGAAAAATATGCAATGCTCCACTAATTCACATGTCATTCTTGCACAGGGGCCATCCTAATCTTCTCTGTATTGTTCCAATTTTAGTAAATGTGCTGCTGAAGTGAGCACTACATCTCTTTTAAATATTAAGACAGTTTTGATTTGGGTTCAGAAAGTTAATATCTACTAAGAAAATAGCTTACTGGTTCTAGCTACCTGTCCATATAAACATGGCGAACTCAAAAGCAGATATCAGCAGAGATGCTTAATGTTTTTACTTCAAGACACTATTAAAAAAAACTCAAAACTTATTAACTGAACAGATGAATGTATCTGAAATATGGAATGCACTCGTATATACTTTAGAGACAATACAATAATTTATAGGATTATTTTAAATATAACTTAAAACCTTTAAATTCTAAGACTTGAACTTCAACAAAATTTCAGTCACAAGTGTGTGATGCTTCCTTAGCATGAAAGAGCAGGGATCACAATGCCATGGCAGAAGCGATGAAACATCCTATTTGAAGACTGGATTTGTCTGTGATTAGCTGTGTCTTTAAAATTTCTTGGGGTCACAGAATTGCTACCTGCCTTTGGTGGTTGTTCATGAGAGTAATGTGATCGTATCAGGGATTTAACTTTCAGGAAATACTTTCGGAAAGGATGTGGGCTCCTATATAATGACTAACCAGGCAGGGTGTGCAGACTTACTTGGGGAACAGAAAGAAATGATCCGAACCACCCTTTGTAGCGGGGGGCTGGGAGAGGTGGGGGCAGGGAACAGAGTCAAGATCGAGGTGAAGATGAACCAGTGTCTGAATCATGTTCCTGCAACTCTCCTTCTAGAGCTTTAACCTTAGCTGCCCCTCAGCCCAGATGCAGGCACCACACTCCACAGTCAGAGATAAACTGGAGGTAGCAAGGGGTCAGGAACCACATCAGCCTCCTACCTGCAAAGCCCCTCAGGGATGCTGAAAGGAGAGGCGTGGCTGGGGTCTGGTGCTCTGGCTGCAACGCTCTAGTTGCCATTTAGTGGAACAATGGAGCTGTTGTCGCTAGACTGAATCAGAATATGAGCTCTCAGGGACTTCCCTGGTGGCCCAGTGGTTAAGAATATGCCCTTGCAATGCAGAGGGTGTGGGTTCAATCCCTGGTTGGGGAGCCAAGATCCTATATGCTGTGAAGCAACTGAGCCTGCATGTTGCAACTACCACACCAGCCTGATCCGGAGCCCACACTCTGCAACTCGAGAAGCCACCACGTGCCACAGCGAGAGAAAGCCTGCAGGCTGAATAGAAGACCCGGCACAGCCAAAGTAACACATATACGCATATATGTATTCACATATATATATATTTACATATATATAAAAGAAGCAAAAAAATATATATGCTCCCAAAATTTTCCATAACTCTTTTTTTTTAAACTCAGAATTTATTGTAAGAGCTTCAATAAACTGTTCCTCAGCTAAAAAATCTATTTGGTCCTATTCAAGGGGATTGGCTTAAATTAGCATATTTGTTTCATTGCTCTAATTTCTCTGTGTGAATTTTGCACTTTCAAATAGAGAACTGTGCTCCAGCTATGGGCAATAGACCACTGTTTCATATTTTATCCACCTCAGTAGCAATGCCAAATTAATTATAAAAACATCTAAAAATGACTATCATTTTATTATAAATATCACAACCTGGGGCATTCCACAGCTTTTAAAAAGTTGTATATTTGTTAGAACTAATGAGAAATAAAATAAATGCTCTCATACACAATATAGTTTGGATCAACTCAATTCAGAAAACTTGCTGATTTTCCAGATCAAAAGTTTTAGAATAGTGTTTGAATATAGACTTTAAGGATACATTTAAGATACTTAAATAGCTATTTTAAGCTGCTGTTTCTTTAACAAAAAATGTTATTATTCAACAAAAGAGTGTGTCTGGTATTTTCTTAAGCCTCTCAATTCCAGGGAACAGAATTTTTTGCTAGAATTTTGTAGATGGCAAGAGGTATATTGAATCTGAAACAACACAAATGCTCAGATTTTCACTCAGTTTTATACAAAGAAGAAGTGATTCTTGATGATCCTAAGGTAGGCATTATAATACATATAATAATGGACAGTCATATAGTTATAAAAAG
The DNA here is from genome assembly GCF_963930625.1 of Muntiacus reevesi. Classification (NCBI taxonomy): domain Eukaryota; kingdom Metazoa; phylum Chordata; class Mammalia; order Artiodactyla; family Cervidae; genus Muntiacus; species Muntiacus reevesi. Next base: position 29,626,267 of record NC_089261.1, read on the forward strand.
CAAATTTGGAATTGGAGACATTTTTGAAGAAGTTCAGCTTAAGTGTGTTTTTGGAAGTAGTTAACTTTGGTAAACTACTGCTATATCTTATAATGTTCTGCTCATTACATTGGTTTTTTTATTACAGTCCCTCTCAAAAACATGAATATGTGTAGTAGTGTCTTTTTTAAAAAACACGTTTTATTTTTAATCAGTTAGTTGAAGGATGACCATTGTTACTGTAACAGTGGTTTGAGAACCCTGAATGCATACTATGGATGAGACAGGCTCATAATTTTAATCTATTCAGTCTCTTCCTTGACATTGAGCCTGGAATTTTCAATATCAGTTCAAGACTCACCACAAATATTTCCTCCCATTTTCACACGGACATAGCCATCGATGCCCCATGAAGTTCCCCAGGAGTTCCGTACAATCCAGTATGGGATACTTCCTACAAAATATAAACCAGACCCTGGAGAACATAGCTGTGGTGGAAGAATGTTCACTCAAAGCTCAGGTGGCACAGTGGTAAAGAAGTTGCCTGCCAGTGCAGGAGATGTAGGAGATGTGGGTTCGATCCCTGAATCAGGAAGATCCCCCGGAGGAGGAAATGGCAACCCACTCCAGTATTCTTGCCTGGGAAATCTCATGGACAGAGGAGCCTGGTGGGCTACAGTCCATGGGGTCTCAAAGAGTCAGATATGACTGAACACTTCCTGAAAAGTAGCGTGGTTTTAAGAAAGCAAATAAACAAACAAAAAAAATAACAAAATGCTAACAAACTAGCCAAGTAAACTGAACTGTACCAGTGTCACACTGCAATCAATGGAAAAGGGGTTTGAATTCATTCTGCTTGTTACATTTACTGCATAAAATGAAAACACACATATATACACGTCCAAGCAATTTGAAAAAAGGAAAGGAAAAGAACAGTTAGATAAGTATGATGAAATAATAAGCACTTCTCTTTTCCCAGCAATTATCCTAAACACTGCAGATGGAGAATGTCCAATATTTAGATCAAGAATTTAGTGTCATTTTAACACGGCATCTACCAAAAATTGACCAGGGGATCTGCAGGGTGTGTATACCTGGAAGTCGATGGCAAAGTTGTAAAGCTCATGAGAACTTAGATGTAAGAGGACCAAGGTTCAGCATTTTAAAGGATGGAATCACGTGTCAAGCTGGGGTTCAAGTTGCAAAGCAATCAGTCACGTCTCACCAGCACTCACCTGTTTTATCAAAGCCTGTTACAAGGACGGCGTGATTTGATTCTCCACTGGAGCAGTGATGCTGTATAATGCCTCCCAGGTAATCTTGCCAGCTCATGGCATCTACCACTACTATCAGAGGTCCCAAGGCAAGAAGTGCTTTTGCCATTTTGTCTTCTTGGCCACTATCAAAAGAAAAAAAAATTGGTTAAGAAGTTTAATTTCCAAGGTAAAAATATTTTACAAAAGTGATGTATTTAATCTGCATATGGCAAGGAGTAGGTTTGGTGGCATTTATCAAGTTCTAAACAAAGGAGGCTGTAAGAAGTATGGAAGACTGGCAGTCCAGGAGCACGATGGGCTCCAGGATACCAGGATCTGGATTCTTCTTATATGAGGCTTCCATTCCCAAGATCACCTCACGATCCAAGAAGGCTGCTAGAGTGCCAGCCATTTCACTCATATTTCAGACAGTAAGAAGTAGAAACAGGAAGTGCTATGTCCCTGTTGAGATCCCAGAAGTGATCACACATTCTGCACATATCTGCATGGGTCTTATTGGCTAGATGTCAGTCCTACAGCCAAGGTTAGTTTTAAGGAAGATGGGAAATTAAAATTTATAGCTGGTTGACAAAGTATGACACTAAAATATAAGGATTCTCTTAATAAGGAGAGTGGAAAGCCTGGATGTGGTGAATCTCATCATCTCTGCCACACCAAGTAAAAATCAAGAGAACAGACAGCCTAGGTTAGTGAATATCAAATAAAGAAAACTATAGAAAAGAGCTACCCAAAAATGTGGGTGACGGGGAGTGTAGTTATAGGGCAGGAGGGATGTTAAGATGCCAGAAGAACTAGGGCTGAACTGGGAAGACAGCAGGGCATGCAATTCTGCCTTCCCACCTGGACCTGAATTGATAAAGTCTGATGTTACATAACATGTAGCCTTCATCAATCTTAAAAGTACATAATTAAACCATTAATTGTATTTTTAAAGGTCAGCTTTGTGGGTGTAGGACACTGAAGCCAAGTTATTGATATTTTAGTCCATTAAGATATCGTTTGATAGTTTATTGCTGTAGCAAAGTATGATGGATTAGTGGCTAGAAAGAGTAGATAAGCCCTCATCCTGCCAGCTGTAGACCAGTTTCTATCAAGGGAATATTGTGTCCACAGATGAGAGAAAAACATGAGTGCCTACCAATGGGATTTGCTGAAATAGAAACCACAAGTTCATTCTAAACAATCACTCAAATTATCTGTTAAGGAGACAATGTTTTTGGAGATTTACAAGCAGGCATTTCTACTTTTTGCTGCTGTAAAAATAACTGGTATTCATTAAAGAGAGTCAAAATTATAAAATTCTGGAGGAGAACATGCTAGGGTATGGGCTTTGAGGTTCCACAGAGATGGGTCAAATTCCAGTTTTATGCCACAGCCACTGTACCCATCTTCAGAATCAACATAAAGATACAATTATAGGCATAGATTTCATAGCCTGCTTGACTCATAAATTATACCCCAGGTTTATTTTAAACATTGTGTCCTTCCCTCGTTTCTAAGTTATCTAATAAACTAGTTTTCTTCAGCACAGGTTTTAGTGTATAATGTCTATTTTATTTAAATTTGTGGAATGTTTTGTGACACAACGGTGACAAACATGATACTCTCCATATTAACCAGAAGACAACTGCCTCCACCTTTTAGAGATAACAAAAGCTATCCAGTAAATTATTCCAGTAAAATCAAAGATCATTTTACAGAGATGGTGTGAGGGAAGGAGAAGGATGAAAGAGAGACGTTTGAGGGATTTGCAGAAGGTGGTGAACACTATGGGGTCATGGAAACAGTTTAGTTATGATCTCTGCTTGAGGGAGGACCAGGAAAAAGATTTCATAGTTGCTGGAAAACAGGAAATAGGAGGGCACCTGTGGTCTAGACCAGCAGGGAAAGGCTTCAGGGAAAAGTTCCATTTAGCCCCAGAACTGTTGTCACTCATCTTTCAGAGAGGCATGGTCTAGACACAAGTTACAATATATTCCAAAAAGTATCTTTATTTCCATTTTAGCCCAATATTTAACTACTATCATATTCCATGAGCTTACCATCACTTTCACAGATCAGTAAGAGACAAATCCTGCAGTCTTTAAGAATTCTCCTAAACGTTACTGTCATAAAGAATTGGAGATTAGGGCGAGTCTCACCTGTTACAGACCCTTGATGAGCACATGGGTTTACACTTCATCTTCCCTATGGCATCCTAGTTTTTCCATCCTTAGTTATACGTGATAGGTTCTTTCCCTTTTTATTTAAATAGTCATGTTCATATTCTAGTTTGGCTTCTGAAATGTTTTTCCTGAGGTCTGTTTCTGATGAGCAAAAATGCAGGATGCAGCCTGTGTATGAATGATCATTCTGCTTTTAAGGCTAGATTATGCTTTTAGGATTCAGAAGGGTTTTAAATGCAAATATATCTTTTCAGAGCTAGAAGACAATTTTGTGAACATTTTGGCTGATAGCTATGATCTGGGCTGGTATTGTCTGGGCATACTAAAAAACTAAAAGAGCATGATGGTAAACATAGAGGTCAGGGGAAACTCCCAGGAGATGATGTACACCAACACGGGTGGGGCGTCATTTCTCACATGCATAGTCTGCCCATCTCCGGAGGTCCTGGTGGGGCTGAGAGCCAGGTTACCCCCAGGACCAACTTGCTTCCTGAGGACACTTGGCTCTCTGGTTCTGCTTCACGCCCTAGTCCTCCCAGCTTCCTGGGATTACTTTCTGTGTGTCTGTCTCACGAGGACCTGTTGTTCTGCTCCTGTCTTAGACTTTCCAACTTCATGCCTGGCAATTCCATTCTTTCAGTCTTTCAGGGCAACAATCCCAGAGTCCTCCCTGACATTCTCCTCTCTTATCCTCACAGATATCCCTCAATACGCCCTGTGGGGCTTTATTCTCCATCCCATCTAAGACATCTAAGACCATTCGTCCAACTCTGCCCCAAGATCATCCCCTGACGACCTCTGTCACCTCATCACCTCCAGTCTAGTGCGTCTCTCCATGACATGATGCCACATGAGATGACAGGACAGTCACAGGGGCTTCCTCACTGATCTACAGCTATGCCGGACCAGTGTCTGCCACAGGGCCTTTGCACATACAATCCCTTCTGCCAGGAGCTCTGTTTCCCCAGGGAGCTGCAGAGTTAAGTCTTCACTAAATGTTACATTCTCCAGGAACCCCCTTCCTGGGCTTCCATCCTGAGATTGCAACTTCCTACCCCTGTTGTTTCCTCTTTACCTCATGGCTGTTTGGTTCTCTTTAAAGCTATTTCATCTAGCAAACCATTCATATTTTTATTTCTTTGGTTTACTGCTTGTCTCTATCACTAAAATATAGCCCAGAGGGCAGAGCTTTTGTCCGCTGTGTTCACTGCCAAATCCCCAGATCCTGAAACAGGGTTCAGTAAAATATGTGAATGAATGAATAAATCAAAGGAAGGTATTCTTGCAGAGAGAGTCTAATGTGGTTAGCTTGGCGCCATGTTCTCAGAGTTTAATATTCTGTGTGATGGGGGTGGGTTTTCACAGCGGCCTCTGCCTTCTGATCCAAGGACAGATGAATCTTGCAGTCACCTTTGCTTTGTCTCTCTCTCTAAAGTAGACCGATGCCCATTATTCTTTTATTTCTTCCTAACTTTCTCAATCTGCTCCTTGTGACAAGGGATGCCTGGAGTTCTCTCTGATCACACTGTCAACCTCCGGAGGATCCTGTGCACACACTCACCTTAGACTCTCCAGGATCTGGCAGCATAGGGGCTCACTTGCTCACTTAGAAAGTATGTGACCTTCACCCTCCAGGGAGGCGGGGGCCACTGCGCTCAGGGACCCTGCCCGTTTATCCCGATTCTGTGCATCCTGCCCCTGGGGACTGAGCTGGCAGGTGACAGCTGCTCCGGCGGCCAGGAGCCGAGGGGACGGTCAGCCCGTCCTCAGACACATGGATGCTGGTGTGGGTTCCACTTTGTTCGAGGATCCAGAGTCACTCATGATTTCTTTCAGATTCCATGGGGACATGCCATCTAGACCCAGAGATGCTTTTATATTCAGTAAGTAGTAGGCCAGTCTGTCACCTTAGCCAAATTTAATTTTTTTTACTTTCTCTGTTTCAAAACCCTGTACAAAGCTTCCTTCATACTTTTAAAAAATGAAGCAAGGAGTTGGATGGTTCTGTGTCTCATCCCTCAGCAACTATTTTGCACTAAACAAAATGGTCATAATGGTTCTTTAGTTGGCTTTGAGTGCCATGTGTTTTTAAAGCATTTTTAAATGATTGTTTCCCCTGAACCCACCCCAAGTCATCAGGCCCTTCCCACTCCCATACAAGTCCCTTCCTCACCCACCCTTGCATCCCATGATGCCTGCAGGATGAGCTCGTCACCTGTCCTGTTATAAACTCTGTCCACTTGCCTCTAATAGGAAAACTTCATTTTATATCTTTCTGACAGTCGAGGACTTGAAAAATGTAAGGAACACAGAGGGGGTTCAAAAATGCTTCTTGGTAAGTAAGACTGCTTGACATTAGCTTCAGACTCTAGAGAAAGCAAGTTTTTATTATTATTATTAATTCAAGAGTAAGATTGAAATGCGCTAAGGGTAATTGTAACACTGAAGCTTAGTAGGAGGTGTGAAGTATCAATTATACCTTCAAATGAATTTAAATGCGTTAATTTAATTGCATTATTTCTGTTGGTAGAGACATGGAAAAAAAGTATATCATATTTAAGAAACAACATCCATAGACCTTCATGGTGACTGCCAATTCATCTCTAATAAAAGTGTTAGTCGCTTAGTCATGTCTGACTCTTTGTAACTCTATGGACTGTAGCCCACCAAACTCCTCTGTCCATGGAATTCTCCAGGCAAGAATACTGGAGTGGGTGGCCATTCCCTTTTCCAGGGCATCTTCCTGATCCAGAGGTGGAACCTTGGTCTCCTGCATTGCATGCAGATTCTTAACCACCTGAGCCACCAGGGAATCAAGTGTATTTTAAAACATTTAAAAGTATGAAGCAATGCTGCCAATCAACTTATTAATTCCAAGTAGTCAATAGATAATAACTTAAGAAACATAAAGAAAACCACAAGAGGAGATATTTACCTGAAGTCATATGCAGAATAACCTTTGATTGAAGATCCAGAATGTGAGTCAGGAAAGTAACGGCAGAGGCCATTCTGGGCTTGAAATGGGTATTCTGAATCTCTCACCAGCTTGACTTGCAGCTGAAAGAAAATCATCATCCAACATCATCTATGTCACATGGTTGTGTCAAAGATCAAACAGACCTTACTACAAGGAGTCTAAGATTCAACTTGGTCACAGTTCATTATCTGGGTATTCTTTGAGTTATGAAAATCTTAAGTTAAAACTTCAAGTGTTTTTTATGGAAACTTCCCTGGTGGCTCAGATGGTAAAGTGTCTACCCGCAATGCGGGAGACCTGGGTTCAATCCCTGGGTCAGGAAGATCCCTGCAGAAGGAAATGGCAACCCACTCCAGAACTCTTGCCTGGAAAATCCCATGGATGGAGGATTGGTAGGCTACAGTCCATGGAGTTGCAGAGTCAGACACGACTGAGCGACTTCACTTTACTAGGTAATTAAACTCTATTTGTCTTTGTCTTTTGCTCCTGTTTTCTCTATATCTCCTGTTCCTAGAACCTCCACTGGATTCAATAATAAAGTCTGGTCATCTTTCTCCTGAAGGTATAAGAGCATAAATATCTTCCTTCCACAGCTCTGGCTCTAGGTTATCAAGTCTTTGAGGTCATGCATTATGCTCACAAGCATCCTTCCATCACTGTTCTCTGTTCCATTCATCTGGTGATGAATGAGACTCCATTCATCCAGATTCACTCCAGATTTGCTGAATCACTCCAGATTCAGCAAACAAAGAAGAGAGGGATGCTCAACTTTGGGAACTCTGTCTTGACAGCTTTTCATAGTACACAACAGCACCTTCATCCCTGGCTTCAACATCACTGCTGATGGGCCAGGACAGTGTCAGAGGGTGTGTGCTGGGGGTGGGTGGAAGGTGGGGAGAGGGCCAGGGTGCTGCCCGTCTCAGCTACTGACCTGGCAACAGGGTCTCACCTCCCAGGGCTCAGTTCTGCATCTACACAGAGGCACCCAACCAGCTGACCTCTAGTCCCCTTTTAACCTGGGCATTCAGAAGTTCTATGGAAATGAATAATCATACACTGTCATCTTTATGGGTCATCTGCAGAAAAAGCATTTACCAAGTAATATTAGGGAATAAACATAAATATTTTTTCTGAACACAGATGGCAGGTAAGATTTTTCACACTTTGGTTTCTCTCTTGATGGCTGACCTACACAGAAGCAATTCTTATTTTTTGGGGTGGAGGGCTTAAACAACTGACATTTATTTTCACACAGTTGTGGGCACTGGAAGTTCAAGGTCAAGGTGCCAGCAGGGTCAGTGTCTGGTGAGAACTTTCTCTTTGAGGTGCAGACGGCCACCTTTTCACGTGTCCTCACACGGGAGACAGAGGCCCTGCCCTCTTCATCCTCTTCTTTTGTCAGAGTCCTATCAACTTAGGGCCCCAGGCTGATGATCTCGTGTGTGCATGCTAAGTTGTTTCAGTCGTGTCCAGCTCCGCGATGCTATGGACCATGGCCTGCCAGGTTCCTCTGTCCATGGGATTCTCCAGGCAAGAATCCTGGGGTGGGTTGTCATTTCCTCCTCCAGGGGATCTTCCCAACCTATGTATCAAACCCACATCTCCCATGTATCCTGCATTGCAGCATGATTCTTAACTGCTGAGCCATCAAAAAAGCCCCTTATGACCTCATTTAACCTCAATTACCTCCTAAAGATCCCACTTCTAAATATACATAGTCAGATATCTGGGAAATCTTTGGATTAATTCAAGCTCTGATTAGCTACATTTCCAAACTTGAAAATATTACTGAGTAAATGACAGACTGAACGCACAGTAAACAAGCAGCTTAAAAGACCGCAGAGCCACTCACCTTGTTGAGCCAGTACAAAGCGCTGAGCGGGGATCCTCCGTTGCAGCCGTAGTTGCTGTAAGAACAGTCTATCACCTGCTGAACACTCAGCGCCTCCAAGGGCTGCCCTTTGATCGCACACACAGACTCCACTGCACCTACCACGCTGAAGGCCCAGCATCCACCACACTGAGATAGAATGATGATAGAAGCAGAGACAGAATGACATTTGTTATCTAACAATGTGCCAATCATGTCTAGCGACATCTCTGACAACACAAATGATCAATTCAAGTGAGCAGAATCTGGAGGCCTATAGAATATAAAGGCCAATCCTGCTGACTTTCAATTCAATTCTCTTATAAGCATCAAAATGTACTATTCATTAAAGGTAACTTGGGAGTATCACTATTGCCAGTTGACATTGCAAAATAAAAGTGAACTTTAGAGATTAGGAAAACACTTGGACTGATGTTCTTTTAAAAAAAACAAGTCAGCACAAGCGTAGGTATCTGACTTGTAGTTGCCATGGGGGAGGGGGTGAGGGAGTGGTGGAGAGGGAGCACGGGATTAACAGATGCAAACTATTACTTATAGGACGGATAAACAACAAGTTCCTACTGGGACTATATTCAATATCCTGTGATAAACCATCTTGGAGAAAACATGAAAAAGTGTGTCTGTGCTTCTACCCTGACACTCTGCTCTGCCCTCCAACACCTCCCCTCCAAGGGCAGAAGGCAGGGAAAAGGTGAGCAGAGCAGGGGTGCATGGTGCATATTTGTTCTCATTAACAGATAAGCACAGGACTTGGATAAAAGACTTGTTAGCCCATCAGGGTTATGAACGCACAGGTAATGTCCCAACTATAGGAACCCACAGTAATCGTTCCTCATTGAAACACTCACGAACAACCTTTCTGACTCTGGGTCTCTTAACTTGCTTTTATTGGGTAAACTAGAACAAAGGAATGAAAGGGAATGGAATCAAGAATTTCACATAGGAAAGAATCGCAGGAAAGGCAGAGATGAGATTGGGATTTGAAACTGGGTGGAACCACCTTAATCCTGGCACCAGCTGCTGCAGGAAAGCCTCCTGGAGTGAAGTTCTGAGGGATCTCCTGTGGCCTTATCTACATCTCTAGCTCCAGGGCATGTGGAGAGTTCAGCATTCACTAAGGGAGGCTACTGCAGGCTCTGCACCCCTTGAGAAAGGTAAATGCAGGTTGCTTCAGGTCACCCACCAATGCTGCCCCAAGACGGTGGTGGCTGCTCCAAAACATCTTTCCTTTAGTACAAAGATTTCTAAATAAAAGTTCTACTTTAAGACACCGTAAGCAAACTGCATCACTCTTCATTAGAATCCGGTAATAAAGCAGATGATATGGTGGTTATTTCAATCCACAACAACAAATACAGAATCTGAGAAACAAAAGGAGTTCATCTTAAAGAGATGGTCACTGGGCAACTGCTGGATCCAAAATGCTGGCCTTACAAGAGGACGCTGAGTGACCTGCTGAGGTTCCCACTGCAGACAAACTGAGACCACATCCCTGTAGTTAGGGGTCAACTTTTCCTGGTAAGCTGACATCCCTGCGCCTGGCAGGGGTGCAGGGCACATGCGCCTGTCCTCTAATATCTGCCAGCAAGACGGCTCATTGTGGGCTATGAGCACCCCCACCCGCATCTGGGGTTTGGCTTTCCCTGATTCCAGATAATCTTAATAGGCACACCCGGGACTTCTGCAAGGTAAATGGCTGCATTGTTTAATTTGATCTTTTCACTGAGTATAGTTGATTTACATGTAGTATTAGCTTCTGCTGTATAGCAAAGTGAGTCTGTTACACACACACACACATTCTTTTTCATATTCTTTTCCATTCTGGTTTATCACAGGATACTGAATACAGTTTCCTGTGTTGTATAGTAGGACTTAGTTGTCTATCCATTCTATATGTAATAGCTTGCATGTGCTAACCCCAAACTCTCCCTACATCCCCTTACACCCCTCCTCCCTGGCAAGAGGGAGTCTGTTCTCTGTCTTGAGAGCCTGCTTCTGTTTCATAGATAAGTTCATCTGAGTCATATTTTAGATTTCATATATAAGTGATATCACATGGTGGTAACTGGTTGCACTTACTGCAGGGCTTACACATTTCTTTATCACTTAACACAGGTAAAACTGTGCTGTGACTTTTACTACTTTCTTCTTCTTTTTTTTTAATGTGTCATGAATTTTTAGTGCAGAGTCTTAACCTCATTTCTCCTACAATCCCTTTCATTTTCATTTTATGATTTTGCACAGTTGGTAGTTTCCAGGCACGTCTATGTCATATCAAAGCAGATCTGACAGCGTTTTTAAGGACCACAGATAAAAGGTGTGTGATTCTGCAGGGCTGGGGCTGGGGGCAGGGTCCCTGAGGGAGCTCAAGGGATGGGCCCAAGGGTTCCGGGGGCACTGAGGGGCCAGGCGCCTGATTTCCAGTTGTTTCCCTTTTGAGCTACTTAACCTGGTCACGTTCCCCTCCCTCAGCCTTCCACCCGCTGTTCTGCAGAGTCCTGGGAGTCTGAGCGGGGGCCGGGCAGGCAGAGAGGGCACCCCAGAGCTCAGCCCCCGAGTGAGGCTGGGCCTAACAGCGCCTCCTCCCTCCAGGGGGATGGTCGCCTGTTCTCGTTGTTTTGTGATAACCGAGGTGTGAATTTACCTACTGAAAGGATAGTTCCATTCCAAGTTTGATTGAACTTGAACCCCAAAGTGACTCCCATCCTAAAGTGATTAAAAAGAAAAAAAAAATCTAAGACATACGCTCTTCTGGTTTCTCACTTGGGTGACGACATGCTTATCCCTCCAGTCAAATCTTGATGGCAAAGACAGGTTGGAGATGGACGTGTACTCTTCTGCCGGAAATTGGGGAAACCTGGAAGGGCTGCTTCTTAAATAAATAGCTGAGGACACACACAAGATGAAAGGACAGCCAACATTATTACAGGGATTCCTTTCAGAGGGATGTTTCAACACAAACAGTGGAGCTTCCGATAAAGTCTGCCTTTTATTCTTTTCCATAATTGGAATGGAGTAGACAAAAGCTATAAAAGATGAGAATTCTTCCAATAGGGCCAGGTTGTCACATGAAATGGTTTGACAGAAGCAGGTCAATAAAAAATGAGTATAATTGACATCTGTTTTATCATAACCAGGGGGGGTCTCGAACAGAAATAGCATAGAAAACTGGAGGAGGGATGAGGTGCTATTCCTCAGAGCCACAGGAAAAGGTCTGCATTTATAGTATTTAGTTCTTAAGTGATTATTAGAAGAAAGTGGCCACGAACTTTTTTCTCCAACTGTCAGCATCAGGTACTTGCTTGACACTTTTAAGTATTTAATCAATGTTAACTATTACTCAGTTTACTAGATTCACAACTGAGAAGATTCTTAAAAATTAAGGAAACAAATTAAAATCAGGAAACTAATCAGCTAATAACCCCAGAGTCCATACCTTTAAACTCTTCAGGAAACAAATAAGAAAACTGGTTTATTCCATAGACAGCAGTGGAGTTTTCATGAGAAAATAAAGAATTCAAGTATCGCTGTCTACTAAGACTTTCCTAGAAGAAAAAAAACAAAAAACAATTTCTATCACCTATGTTAACTTTCTGGAGCAATGTGCATATAACTGACTTAGAAATAGTTTTCAGATGCAAAAGTAAAAGCTTGATTTATTTCCTGTGGATCACAATGAAAGGTCACTTAAGATAATAGATTAGATTTATAAATGTTTTGTATTAAAAGTAATATCTGACTTTAATATCTGAGGCTGGGAAAGAAATGTCTTATCCACTTATAATTCCTCTTTACCAAGCATTTTCGAAGCACTAACTGTGCTTATTTAATATAGTGAAAAAAAGAAAATAAATTGCAAATAAATACCAGACACTAGTAGGAATTGTAACCAATAAGTACTTATGTGATCTTTGTCTTTGTCTTAGCACAATAAATGAAGCATGAAAAAAGGAATAAATAACTACTGGATAAATCGGTGTGGTTCTATCTGGGTTTTACAGAGATCTCTATTTCATTTGGATAAAAGGCTTTGGGAAAGAGATTCAATCCTGGAAATGTCCCAGGAAAATGACTTGGTTTGTCTGTCTGAAAATTAGATCCTTGTTTACAGATTCTTCCACTTTGAATTTTGTTTTAAGTATGTTAGGCTCATCTTTTACACAAACAAGCTTCCATTTGCTAGTACTAACCAACTGTGTGGAGTAAATACAACTTCGGGAGACCACTATTCATTAAGTTTCTAACTTAAGCTACTCTAAACTTGCTTGTTCACTTATATGTTTATTGTGTGTCTGTCTCATCAACCTATAAGCAAAATGAGGGCCACGCTGGTCTGTATTAGTCATCTCCATTTCCGCCTCACTGAGCACACACCTGGTACATAACAGATGCTTAATTAGCATTTTTTGTTGAATAACACATAATTATATTTTATATACATCATGCCCTTGATAGCTCTAAGCTACTTTTTTTACATATGTATATATAATTATTTTTCAGACTGTTTTCCATTATGAGTTATTACAAGATATGAATATAGTTCCCTGTGCTATACAGTAGGACCTTTTCGGTTATCTATTTTATATATATTAGTGTATATCACTAATTCAAAATTCCTAATTTATACCTTCCCCAACCCCATTACCCTTTGGAAACCATAAATTTGGTTCCTATGTCTGTGAGTCTATTTCTGGCTTATATATAAGTTCATTTGTACCATTTTTTAGGTTTCAGATATACGTGATATGGGTATTTGGCTTTCAATGTCCGACTTTCTTCACTTGGCATGATAATCTCTAGGGTCATTCCTGTTGCTGAAAATGGCATAAGCTGTTCATTTTTTTTTTTTTTTTTTTAAGCTGTTCATTTTTAAGCAAATTATTCCTGGGATTTATCATGATCGTATTTTTCCTTACTGAGCATATGTGGAAGGATTGCTAATCTATGAAATTATCAACAGTTATTGAGTTTCAGGCATTCAAAAGACAATCTTGATGAAGCAAGGCTTTGAATATAATTTGGGAAGAAGATGTATACATCTAAAAATAGAACAGGACCACAAAGTGAGTGTGTGACAAATATAAGTCAGTGACTTATATCTGAACTGCTGAGCAGTTCAGAGGATTCCTAGGTCCTAAAGGCATCCTGGACTTCACTGCGAGTTGGAGGGATGATGGAGGTCCTGAGGGTGCAGGACCTTTTTGGATGCACAGGAAAATACATGCAGCCATGAGAGTGGGCCTCACAGACAGACTGCAGCGAGGAGGCCCAGGTTCCCACAACATGGCCCACTACCAAGCACTCAGGTGTCCTACTAGGGGAAGGGGCTCCCCTGAAGGTTGGTTTGTGATTAATGCATCCCTATGGCTTCCTGACCCTGCTCTCGCCTGCAAGGTGTCCAGGGCACAGCCCCCAGGCCCTTTCTTCCCCTTCTCTCAGCTTAGAGCTTTGCTCTAGTCAGATGCTCTCCCTGAGGCCCCCTCCCCTGCACTTTCTCAGTCCTGACTCCTGTGATAAAGAAAAAAAAAGAAAGAGAAGACACATAAATCATCATTATTGGGAAGGAAAGAAGGACCAGAAAGATGTACAGGCACTAGAAGAATCATATTTTGAGCACTTGAGGCCAACAAGTTTGATAACCTATGCAAAATGGACAATCCCCAAGGAAGACCTACATCACCAAATCTGGATACAGCAAAAATAGAGAACTTGAACAACTTTTTATCAACTAAAGTCCTTAAGTTCCTAACTGAAAATCATCCCACAAAGAAAACTCCAGGCCCAGGTGGCTTCACTGGTGAAGTCCATATAATTAAAAAAGAGATGCCACTACCAATTGTACACACACATTCATGGGAACTCCTTGCAACTGGTTATATAAGGCCTGATTCCAAAACCAGACAGAAACACCTCCTGGCAAGAGAAATATGCACCAATAGCCCTCATGACTGTAGATGTAAAATCCTTAAAAAAAAAAAAAATCAGCAAATCAAATTCAAAACTTTATAAGACAATAGATCATGACCAAGTGAGGTCTATTAAAAGAGACTACATTGGTTTAGTATCTGAATAATCACCATAATACACCCTACTCATGGAATAAAAACAGGAAAACCATATGATATTTTCAATAGATGCAGAAAAAGCACATGACATAATTCATAATCCTTTCATGATAAGGACTCTCAGCAGTGAATGAAAGGAAACTTGATCAACCTGAGGGAAGGAATTGATGAAATGCCTACTTTGACCAGAGGCCAACTTCTAGCAGAATCCATTTGTGTCTTATACACCACTGAATCAATCAGAAAACCTAGACCATCTCATCATCAACTACAAATTGGCACATGCCACAGGTGCATGACATCTTCCTCTAGAAGGATTAAATCATGCGCCGTTTCAGCTGCTGACCTTCAATACCCCCGAAAGAAGTTCTGTGTGAAGATCAGAAATGACGTGCCCGTGCTCAAGGAAAAATTGGCAGGACAGCTCTTCAGACAGGTATTTTCAGGAGCCGATTTTATGAGCCCAATTCTTGCATCTCCTACATGATGACATCTGCTCCTCATGATCAGCAGAAACCTTCTGCAAAAAATATGTGCTTGATTGCATGTACTCCCTTTCCATTAAAATTACACATATACTGAACTCCCCCGCTACCTCTTTGGAGCAGTTTCTCGGAGCTATCTAAGATGCAGTCTCCCATGCTATAGTTCTCCTTTTGCCCCAAACAAAACTTAACTTGAAACTCTTATATTGTGCTTTTTTTTTTCAAAGTTAGCACATTATACATAGTAAATGCTAAAGCAAGAGATAAATTGATGGACAGATGAACAAATGAATGAATAAATTTTGACCCAAGATTTCAAGTTTCTGGTATATTTTAATTTTGGCAATTTATGCATTAAGCTAGAACCATTAGAAATTACCACCTGAACAAGAGTCTCTTACATCATTTTCACCTCTTAATGTTTCAGTTAGATGCAAATTGTAGTTTAAAGTATTCTGGATAAAGTTTATTTGGAGGAAATAATCCAGATCTTCAGGGGCTGTTAATAGCAAATGTCTGTGGCTCATTCATTAGGATCATTCATTGTAAAATGATCTATTTATATGTAAACAAATATGCCTCCAAGTATGTATAATTTAATTTTTTAAAAACTGGCGCATGTATCATTAAGGTAAGCATTTTAAGAGTGAAGCTTCTGAAATTTTAGGCAAAATCACATGTGCACTGGCATATAAACATTATTCTGAAGTGAGTTACATACAACGGTCATTGGTTCCCTTATTGGGTTTGTAGCCCCAAAGTGGTCAGGAAACCAGCTGCTCTTGGTCAAATAGGGAGCAGGAATAAAGGTCAGTGCACAGCTGGGTTCCAGCATAAGGATCAGGCGCGCAAAACAAGAGCAGGGGCTTCCTGAGCACCGGAAGCTTCTAAGGAGTGAAAAGGTTGGGGGGGGGGGTGAGTGCTATCCCCTCCTTTCCCTGTCAGTTATCCTGAGAGGCATCCCATAACATCCCAGGAGGACCTTGGTCTTCACTCAACAGTAACTGAATAACAGTCTGTGAGCAAGGATCACAGATGCCACCTAACTTCCACTCATGGATATTCACCGTGAATTTAGGAAAACAGGTAAGGCAGGCACAAAACCTTTCACCGTGAACCTAAGACCGTGAAAAAATTACTAATCAATCAGACCCTTTCTCCTACTGTGTCAACAGTTGCAGTTCCCTGAATACCTTTCCATGCTACATTTCAGGAGCCACTGTTCATCAATGCATTTGCAGACATGAGAACTCTTTGGTTTCCCTCAATAAGATATAAAGAGTCAAAAACTACAGCTCCTGGCCCTCCATATTTGTTTACTTTTCACCCTAAAAACCTATTGGTTCTCCCTAGCAAAACACAGAGAGCATTTTATAACTCTTTTAATTTTTAAACTTTTAAAATTTTAACTTGATTATGGAGCCAGGGAATTTTCTACAATCTGTCCATAATTTACCCCAGACAGGTAAGCAGAGAATTTCAGCTCAACCAACTCCTAATCTGACATAAAGCTTTCCAGAGTTATACTGAGCATCAGTCACAACACATGTTAGTCCCTCTTGTTAGGGTGGAGGGATGCTTCCTAATGCTCGAGCAAGGCCCTTTCTACCTGTTCATGTCCAGTCTGCACCAGGTTCAAACAGCCATCTAGGTTCAAACACAGTTTCCAGCAAGTGTGGAAAGGAGTCACAACATCTCATGAAGTCAAGTCCCACCAGGGGCAATTGCTTTGGAAATTTTTCAGGCTCTCTCAAGATTTTTAAAATGTGCTGAAAATCTTCATCACTCTGTCCTTCTCCACTTAAAAGAGAAATTATGTCTTCCAACAAGCACTCTTGTACTTCTCTTGAAATGAGCTAGCTGTATTTCCTAGCTGCCACTGTCTGGGTAGGGCCTCTAGTATGAGTATATGATATGAGCAAATGCACACATAATTACAAATTATACAAATAACACATATTTAAGATATATTCATTACTCTGGCCTCCTTGTGATTCCAATCCTCAAATATATTTTTGAGGGGTATTGCAGTGCTTCTATTTCTTCAGTCAGTGACCACATCACCAGGATAGGTGGGACTGATTATCTTCCCCCAAAGGGGTTTACTTCACCATCACATGTCACTAAGCTCAGAGCAGGAAGAGAATACAGGACAGAAACTTCATTCTTAAGCCATTATACCAGTGTTTCTGGTTTTGAAAGCTAGAGCAGTAAGTAGGAGATAAAAATATATATCTTGGTTTGGGCAAAAATAGAATCAGAAGAGGTTGGCACTTCCCACACTGGGGCTCCAGGAGACCAGCAGGAGGGGTAGAAAGGTGCACAGCTTCAGAATCTCTGGCAAACTCCAAGAAAATACTAGGATAAAGAATAAATACAACTCCAATAAGCAGCAGGATTACTGACTTCACACTTCCCAATTAGGAATGAATTTTCTTTGACAGCAAAATTAAACCAAGATGATGACCTCTCACAACTTGAAACTATTAAATAGTATCCGACATATATTAATAGAACACAGTGAGGTACACTCTAAATCATTCTCTCTTGCAGCTTCCTTGGTTTGAGGAAAAATCTTATTGATACTCAGCTAACTGGTGTGTTCCTGAGTTTTAACGCTGGGGTGCAACCTGAGATCATGAATCCTTTTCAAAATAATCTGAAAAGGAAGTTAAACCCTACCCCCTTCTCTAAATCAGTCTTCACCAAGTCAGATGAACTTGTAGGGTGTGAGCTAGTCCAAGGAGCCTGGGTTCAGGAAAATCATAAATAAGCAGGATTCCCTGAGCTCTGAATGCTGACTCCTGGCCGATAAAACTCTGATTTGAGGAGGAGGTGATCAGTGCTCCCCCTCCGGAAAACGGCCAGGTTTCTGCCTCCTACTTCTGGTTCCAGTCCTTGAAATGCACAGTCTGGGGAGGCTGAGAGAACGCCTGGAGGCTGTGCTTTTCAATTAGGACCAGCTTGGACATAATCAGTGCGCAACCTGGGACGTGTCGTATAAACCCTCAGGCACACATCCTTCCAGGAGGACCAATCTGTGGGTCGGCATGCCCTGGGAAACCCTAGGACGGAGTCCGGGTCTGGAACCCGGGCGCGTCACCGGACTGAGTTTAGGCGACCCCCGGGGATGGCGCTCGAGTGCCCCCCACCCCTTCCCCGGGAAAGGACGGCGCAGCTATTTCCTGGGGGTGCTCGCGTGGTCCCTCCATCCCGCTCAGCCCGGGGACAGGCGGGGCGTGCAACCCCTCGCGGTGGAGCTCAGGTGCCCCCTCTCACGGCCCGGGGACCAGACAGCGTAGGCGACCCCCGCGGGTGGCGGTCGCGTGGCCCCTCAGCCCCAGGACAGGACAGGGCTTGAGACACTTCCCCGCCCCGGGTGTGGCGCCCAGGTGCCCCAGCCCCACCTCCCGCCCCGGGAAAGGACTGGGCTGGTAACCCGCCGGGACTGGCTCGAGTGGCACCTCCGGCCAGCCCAGCCTTCCCCCGGGCTGGAAAACACAGGCGACTCCAGGCTGTGGCGCTCCAGGGCCCCGCCCTCCGCCCGGGGCCGGAAGCGGCCGGCGACCCCGGGGGTGGGGCTCGCGCGGCCCCTCCGCCCCGCCCAGCCCGGGACTGGAGGCGCGGGAAGGGCTCCCCCGGCGTGCGCGGTACCCGGAAGGCGGCGAGCGGGTGGCGGCCGAGCGGCGGGGCCAGGGCGGCGCAGGGGGCCCAGCAGCAGCAGCAGCAGCAGAGAAGCCAGAGGCGGCGCAGCTCCATCCCGCGCTTCCTCTTCGGTTCCGAGCTCCTCCCCGCCGGCGGGCCCGGGGCGGGGCGCGGGGCTGGGACGGTGACGCCCCCTCGGTCCTGGCGGCTCCGAGCCCGGATGTCGGGTAGGCTGCAAACTGCGGGCTTCACGCTATTTTCAGTGCGAGCACCTGCCCAGGACCACGTGCCCTGGGGTAGTCTCACTTCTGCTAGAAAAGAGCTTCTTCACACAGAAGTGTGACCGTGCAGACAGCTGTGGGACCTGCACTTCCTGCATCAAGTGAAGTTTGATCTTTTTTCTTTTTCCTTTATCTCAGGTGGAAGGATGCAGGCAACAGTGGAATCCAAAGGACCCTAATTCTGTTTCTCTTTGTGATGGGCCCTGACTTTTGGAGCCCAATTCCAAAATGCTTGTGAATTTACACAGACATTCCTTCAGCAGGAGTTTATAATTGTGTATCAAAACACACATGAGTCAAGTGCTCGGGCCTGGTGCACTGGGAAGACCCAGAAGAATCGGGTGGAGAGGGAGGTGGGAGGGGGGATCGGGATGGGGAATACGTGTAACTCTATGGCTGATTCATATCAATGTATGACAAAAGCCACTGGGGAAAAAAATTAAAAAAAAACACAACACACAGTTGTGAAAATAATACACCACATTTTGATGATTTAGATCATAGCCAGTTCAAACTTTGGAAATCAGTTTCTGAAGGTGGCACTTCTAACGTTTGTGTTGAGATTTAATAAACTATTTCAAATAGTTTAATAAACTATTTTTAACTATTTTGTTTTTAAGGTAGCTTTCTTTCTATTTGGAGAAGGAAATGGCAACCCACTCCAGTATTCTTGCCTGGAGAATCCCATGGACGGAGGAGCCTGGTGGGCTACAGTCCACAGGGTCGCAAAGAGTCCGATACGACTGACTGACTTCACTTCCCCCTCTTATTATCATTACATTGCTTTCCCCTTGCTCAGCTTAGTTCATAGTAACCCATTCTTCATGTTTTCTTCTCTCTTTTATTATCTTTTCAAGTCATTTCACTTCATATCAACTTAATCCTAGAGAATGGACCACAGACACAACAGAAGTAATGTTCAAATCAGTTAACATCCCATTCTGGCAGCATTTCAGGTTAAGGATTTTCTGGTGAAGGTGGAAGATCCCCTTTAGGGATGAAAGTGGCTCTTTTGTTTGTTTGCCCGTTTCTATGCCTTCGAACCTTAAAAACCTAATTCTAAAAAAAAAAAAAAAAAAAAAGACAACCTAATTCTAGGAATGAGATCCCTAGGCAGTGAAACTAACTCCTGTCTTACGCTCTCCTGAATGCACACAATGCCTAGCCTGACCTGTTGATTCTCCTAGATAAAAAGAGGTAAGAATGAAAAAAAAAAAAGAGGTAAGAATGAAGAATTCAGCAGCTAAAGTGTGGCTCACTCTCTACCCAGAACAGCCGGCTGAGCAGTCCTGCTGGTGGATCACACAGGCAAGATAACATCTGCAGAGTCAGCCAGCCTGCAGCTATGGAGGACCACGCTAATCCCACCGTCCTGCTTCCCTGATTTACTGAGACTCTGTGCTCCCATCTGTTTTTCCCTTGAAAACGTACCGTGACTGCACAAAATCTTTGGAGTTCATCTCAGGACCTGAATCCACCTTCTCCCCAGATTGCTGGCTTTTCTGATTAAAGCACCTATCCTTTCTGTT
Source organism: Muntiacus reevesi (assembly GCF_963930625.1). Classification (NCBI taxonomy): domain Eukaryota; kingdom Metazoa; phylum Chordata; class Mammalia; order Artiodactyla; family Cervidae; genus Muntiacus; species Muntiacus reevesi. The sequence continues at coordinate 29,646,561 of NC_089261.1, forward strand.
CACACTTACCTCTTGGCTTTTGAGCCGTGAGCAGCTGCGACCTGAGTTCAGTAGTAACAAGGAGACCAGGCCATGCATTGTCATCGTGCACGGATGGCTTTTGGAAGGGCACAGATTTGTTTCTCAAATTTAAAGCGCATATCGAATGCAAATTCTGATGCAGGAGTTCTGGAGTGGCTCCCAATTCTGCTTTTCTAACCGTCTCCCGGGCCTGCTGCTGGTGGCGTCAGGGTTCCCGTTTGGAACAGCAAGCAGTGTACCAAACTTGGTGCTGTTTCTCCGCTCCCCCTAACACAGGGGAGAAGGCTGGAGTGTCTCCCCCAGGGAAAATTCATGTTCTTTCCTGGTCATTCTACGTCTGCTCATTTCCTTGAGCAGTGAATAGTACTGAAACAGAGAGGGTCCTCTGGTCCCTGTCCCTTGTTTGTGGAAAAATTTTAGCCAAAGAATAAGTTTAATCAGAGAAGTGGGAAAATGCAGACACAAAGGAAAACAGTCTGACAGGACAAAGCAATAATAATTCAGTCAGTAAGCAAAGTCAAGGACGTTTTGTTCCTTCTCAAGGGCTATAGATAATATTCTGAGTCATAGCCTGTGAGCTGTTTTATAGATGTTGAAACCCCCACCAGGTAAGAGAAGTTAACTGTATGATGACCAGACTGTAGCCATCACGGTAGCTGCCACAGTTCTGAGAAATGGCCTGAAGAAATGGAAACAAACCGACCCTGGAACTGAAGATTAACTGGACCTAAAACAAACAAGATGACACTGGTCAGATCTCCAATGACCAACTTCAAGATCATGGTCAGAGCTGACTGTGCTGTTTCTGCATGTAGCCCCCTCGGTCCATCTATAAAACTTCTTGCCCCCTGACTGTTGGTGTATGTGTGTGTGCGCGCGTGTGTGTGTGTGTGTGTTTGTGGACAGGCATGCACCCTCCCCACAGGCTGTGTGTGTGTGTGTGTGTGTGTGTGTGGACAGGCATGCACCCTCCCCATAGGATGTGTGTGTGTGTGTGTGTGTGTGTGTGTGTGTGTGGACAGGCATGCACCCTCCCCACAGGTTGCCAGAATCCAAAAGCAAATCGGGGGTGTGTGTGTGGACAGGCATGCACCCTCCCCACAGGTTGTCAGAATCCAAAAGCAAATTTTCCTTTTCACCAATCTAGTCTCCTTAATGGCTTTTGAGCAGTGAGCAGCTGTAGCACTTTTGGTTACAGTAGTGAGTAATATTGTCTTCTCTGGCTTCAGGGCAGCTATGTGATTTGCAAGGTCCCATGTAAAGAATGTTAGTAAGGACTTCAGGATGGCAACAGTAGAACATTAAACCAAGGATGAGCTCTCTTGCACAGGGTCATATGTGGCTACCCAGGCCACACACCCACACAGGCAGCTTACTGGGTCTCTCTGCTATAATCTTTTCTAAATGACTTCCAGAAGTCTTCTGAATTGATGTCATGGGCAGCCCTCTTAGACTTTTTAGACTCACTATCTGATTTACGTCTTTAGTTTTTACCTAGGTACAGGGAGTCATGCTATTCTCTGATAGAAAATTGTTAATAAAGATAATGTATGTTAATAAGGATAATGTATTAGGAGTAAAGACATGGAAACTTTTTTTATGCATATATGATGAGATGATTGCTCTAAGAATGTAGGTGGTAAAGATTTAATTTAAACGGTGAGTTCACAGGTCAGTGTTCATATCATCCATGGCAGTTCTGCATCTAGACCTTCCTTGTAAGACACTCAGGCTAATATATATACAGTGAGTCCCCTATATATGAACCTTCAAGTGGCGAACTTTCAGAGATACGGACATGGGTTCACGTGTTCCATCCCAGAGACTAGCTCACATGTCCAGTGTACATTGTCACCTGCAGGCATCCTCTGCAAGTGGTTGTGTTTTGTGTACCTCACTGTACAGTACTGTATAGAGTTCAGTAGGGCTGTATCTTTATTTCAAGTTCAGGATGTCCAGAAGCAAGTGTGAAAGCAATGGTGACATAGCTGGCACTGCTAAGAAGAGATCCAGGACACAGGAAATGGCAGGGGAATCTTCTTTATCTGAGGCGGCACTGTTAGCTTTTGAGGCACAAGGGCCTGAATGTAGAATGGTGCACGAAGGTTGCAGCAGCCATTTGGAATTCAACCCAGTGCTATTGAGTCACCTATGACGAGAAAAAAAGAGTTACTACCCAGACATTCAGAGAAGGCAATGGCACCCCACTCCAGTACTCTTGCCTGGAAAATCCCATGGACAGAGGAGCCTGGTAGGCTGCAGTCCATGGGGTCGCTAAGAGTCAGACACGATTGAGCGACTTCACTTTCACTTTTCACTTTCATGCATTGGAGAAGGAAATGGCAACCCACTCCAGTGTTCTTGCCTGGAGCATCCCAGGGACGGGGGACCCTGGTGGGCTGCCGTCTATGGGGTCGCACACATTTGGACATGACTGAAGTGACTTAGCAGCAGCAGCAGCAGCAGCAGCCAGACATTACTGGGTCATTTTTTTCAAGAGGGGGAGAGAGTCAATTCCTAGGCAGGTTGATAAGAAGTCCGGGGTATCCAAGGAGGAGAAAGGGGTCTGGAATTCTCTAGGAGGACAGGTCAAACATTTTTTTCCTACATTCCTTAGTAAGGGTTATATAACAATAATGTATCCTGTTGAGGACATGTTTCTCTTTCCTGAAAACCTTCTGACTAATCCTGTGATCTTAAAATGTATATTGTGGGAGTGGGTCTAGTAAGATCTTTACAACCTTGAGACATTCTTTTGGTTTATTGTAATAACCAATTAAAAAAATGTATAACCCCCTTGCTAACACTAGCAAGGGGGGCACTCTCCGTCCCCTTCTGATATTTATGTCAGAAGCTTTCTCTGTCCCTTTTTATACTTTAATAAAACTCTGCTACACAAAACCTCTTGAGTGATCAAGCCTGGTCCCTGGTCCCTAGTCCCAAAGCTAAATCTTCTTCGGAGATCAAGAATCCAACACCATTCACTGTAAGCTGTCAAGGGTAGATAGAATTGAATCCGTCAAGGAACCAGAACCTATGACATCAACGTCAGGAGTGAGTGACTTTGCAGCTTGCCCTCTATCTCCTGTTGCTGATGACGCTTCAGCTCTGCCATCTCCCACTTCGTCTCCCTCCTGCAGTCAGTAGCTCTTCTTGCCTTTTCACTCCGTGCCAGACCCTGTGTGCCAGCTGATGCACTGTGTGTGTGTGTGTGTGTGTGTGTGTGTGTGTGTGTGTGTGTGTGTGTTGGTCCCACAGTCATGTCCGACTCTCTGCGACCCGTGGGCCCACCAGACTCCTTTGTCCATGGAACTCTCCAGGAAAGAATACATTCCCTTCTCCAGGGGATCTTCCCAACCCAGGGATTGAATCCAGGTCTACTGCATTGCAGGCAGATTCCTTACCATCTGAGCTACCTGGGAAGCTCTGTTGTACTGTACTATTGTACTTTTCAAGATACTGTAATGTAGAATTAAAAAAGTTTTCTTTATTTTTTGTTTTTGCTTTTTATATATTATTTGTGTGAAAAGTATAAACCTTATTACAGTACAGTACTATATAGCCAGTTGTATTAGTTGGGTACCCAGGCTAACATTGTTGGACTTATGAACAAGTTGAACAATGTTCTTGGGAGGGAACTTGTTCATATTTAGGGGAGTTACTGTGTGTGTATATGTGTACATATCTGCAATATCTTACAAAGAAAACACAAACAAACAAAGCGAATTTTTTGGTCAACCCAATATAAACAGAAGTTTGCAGTCAGATCATAGCTACTGTTTATTGACAACCTACTGAGTCAACATATTTAAATAGAATAGCCACCTTACCCCAGGAATATTGGTATGGGGTGGGGGACATTTAAAGTAAATTTACTCCCTAAGTTCACCTCAGCAAATATATGTTGAACACCCGTTAAGTACCAGACATGGTTCTGGTTGATGAGGATCTGTTAGTAAATAAGTGATGAAAGTGATAAAATTTCCTGCCCTCATGGAGTTGGTGTCTAGTGAGGAAAGATATGCATGAAAACCAGTAAAATGTGTTACAAGGCAATGAAATGGGATACAGAGAGTCAAAAGTGTGAGCAGGTGGGGTGCAATTTTCAATAAGATGTTTGGGATGAGTCTCCCTGAGGAAGAGACTAAGGAGTGACAGTGAGATGCTCTTGAATCTGGGGGAAGGGAAGCAGATGGAAGGAATGGTCAGTGTCCATCCTCGAGGTGGGACTGTGACTGCACTTTCTCAAAACATCAAAGACAGCATAAGTGAAGAGGAGAGAAAGTGGGAAGGAGCAGAGGATGAGGGGGGCAAGAAACTCCAGACTGTAAAAGTCTCTGAAGGTTAACGGGAAATCAAAGTTATTTATCAAAACGTTTTTTGAAAAGTGATTGAAAAAGCTTTTATCTTGAAAATGGAAGCTTGCACGTTCAGTTCAGTTCAGCCGCTCAGTTACATCCAACTCTTTTTGACCCCATGGACTGTGTACGCCAGGCTTCTCTGTTCATCACCAACTCCCAAGCTTATTCAGACTCATGTCCATCGAGTCAGTGATGCCATCCAGCTATTTTATCCTCTGTTGTCCCCTTCTCCTCCTGCCTTCAATCTTTCTCAGCATCAGGGTCTTTTCCAATGAGTCAGTTCTTCAGATCAGGTGGCCAAAGTATTGGAGTTTCAGCTTTAGCATCAGTCCTTCCAAAGAATATTCAGGGCTGATTTCCTTTAGGATGGACTGGTTGTATCTCCTTGCAGTCCAAGGTACTCTCAAGAGTCTTCTCCAATACTACAGTTCAAAAGCATCAATTGTTCAGCCCTCAGCTTTCTTTATAGTGCAACTTTTACATCCATACACGACTACTGGAAAAACCATAGCTTTGACTAGACAGACCTTGTTGGTAAAGTAATGTCTCTGCTTTTTAATATTCTGTCTAGGTTTGCCATAGCTTTGCTTCCAAGGAACAAGTGTCTTTTAGTTTCACAGCTGAGGTCACCATCTATAGTGATTTTGGAGCCCAAGAAAATAAAGTCTCTCACTGTTTCCATAAGTATTTGCCATGAAGTGATGGGAGTGGATACCATGCTCTTAGTTTTTTGAATGTTGAGTTTTAAGCCAACTTTTTCACTCTCCTCTTTCATTTTCATCAAGGGGCTCTTTAGTTCTTTGTTTTCTGCCATAAGGGTGGTGTCGTCTACATATCTGAAGTTATTCATATTTATCCCAGCAATCTTGATTCCAACTTGTGCTTCATCCAGCCCGGCATCTCGCATGATATGCTCTGCATATAAGTTAAGCAGGGTGACAGTATACAGCCTTGACGTACTCCTTTCCCAATTTGGAACCAGTCTGTTGCTCCATATTTGGTTCTAACTGTTGCTTCTTGACCTGCATATAGATTTCTCAGGAAGCAGGTAAGGGGGTCTGGTACTTCCATCTCTTTAAGACTTTTCCACAGTTTGTTGTGATCCACACAGTCAAAGGCTTGCTAGTTTTAAGAATAAACACTATCAATTGCATCTATGTGGGAGTTAATTTTTCTCATTAACTTTGCAGAATAGTACATAGGACTTCCTTCACTTTTGTGTTAGTTGTTGCTACACAACAGTGACCCCAAACTTAGTAGCTTAGAGCACTAACCTTTATGATCTCATATTGTCTCTGTGGAGCAAGCAGCTAAGAGGGACCTAGTTTGGTGGTTTGGGCTCAGGCTGTCTCATGCAGTTGCAGATGTCAGTGAGGAAGCCTGCCATATCACTGAGCAAAGGATATTGTCACCTTCAAGCCTTCACATTACAGCCACCCAGACAGTGAGTCCTAAGGAAACACAGAATGGAAAGAGGGTGCCTACCATCCAGTAGTCATTCCTTCAGCCAACCTGCATTGAAGCACCCCAGGGTGACAGGCTGAGAAAACACGGGACACTGGCCCCAGACAGCTGAGGTGTACATTAGAGGAATGATTTCAGTGAGCCCAGACTCTTGCATCTTCCCAAACATAGAAAAGCTCTGAATTCCTTAACTTGAGATGTCTGATTTTCTTTGATGAACAGTAATCTTTTGAAGTTCCTACTCCCTGGTGTTTGTTGTAAAACCTCCTATATACCCTGGCTCCTCCCTTGCCTCTTTGAAGAGATCCCTCAGAGTGATTTGAGAGGGCTGTCCCGGCTTACCTCATCAGGATGTCTGCCAAATAAAACATAATTCTCAACTTCTTGGTTGTGCCTTTTTTCCCCCAGTGGACACAGACAACGTGCTGAGAGCAGCTGTGGTTGTCTGAAAGCGTCACAGGGCTGGGGTGGAGATTTCAAGCTCACATCACCGTTGGTAGGAGTTCTCAGATGTCCTCAGGCTTTTGGACAAAAGCCTCAGGTCCCCACCACCTGGGCTCTCCCCAGGGCTCCATGGAGCCTGCAAGCTCTGTTCCTCCAGCATGAGGATTGGAGGTGTGGGGAGAACAGGCAAGGGAGTGACTGAGACGAGGCAGCAGCGTCTTCTGGGACCACCTGACCTTGAAGTCGCATGGCATGTTGCCGCCCAGGGTTACACAGACCAAGCCTGGTCCAGGGTCGGGGGCGGAGAGGATGCAGGCTGTGAACACCAGGAGCTGGGTCCACTGGTGTGTCTGGGAAACCAGCTGCCAAGGCCTCATCTGGATACAAGTGGCCCTACAGCCCACACGGTCACCTGTGTGTGTGTGACAATAATCATGACAATAATCCAGCTCTTCATCTGCTTCACAAATGCTTCTCAAGTTCTGTGATAGTCAAATCATTATTTATTATTGCTTCTATCTTGTCATAAACCTTCTGGGTTTTCTTTAGCTTATAATCATTTTACTTTAAGATGACTTTGCTATGCAGCATAATTTACAATAGCTGAGACATCCAGGCAACCAAATGTCCATTGACAAGAGGAATGGATAAAGAGGCTGTGGTACGCATATACAATGGAATATTACTCAGCCATAACAAAGAGGAAAATAACACCACTTGCAACAACATGGATGGAGCTGGAGATTGCTTATCTAAGTGAAGTAAGCTAGACAAAGACAAATAACATAGGATATCACTTATGTGTGGAATCTAAAATAAGACACAGATGAACTTATCCACGAAAGAGAAACAAGCTCATAGACATAGAGACTTGTGGTTGCCAGGGGGGAGGGGTGTGTGTGGGGGATGGATTGAGAGGTTGGGATTAGCATATGCAAGCTATTTTGTATGGGATGGACAAACAACAAAGTCCTCTGTGTAGCACAGGGAACTATATTCAATGTTCTGTGATAAACCATACAGGAAAATATGAACAAAATTATATATGTATCCATAATTGAATCTGGGCTGTACAGTAGAAATTATCACAACATTGTAAATCAGCTAAATTTCAATTAAAAAATGAAAATAAGTAAAATGACTTCGCTATAGAGTTGTTTTGTTTGCTTTTACTTTCTCTTAGTAAAAACCCAAGTTTTTGACTTTCTAAGCATTATTCTAGGTACTTTACAAGTATTACCTTTATTAAATCCTCATACAAACCTTTGTAGGAGATGGTATTATCATTATTTCTGCTGTGTACGTGGGAAACTGAGACACAGAAAAGTTGAGGTACTTGCTTGAGGTTGTGCATCTGAAATTGGTCCATTTGAATCAGCGGAGTCTGGCTCTCATCTCTGCTATGCAGCCTTTCCAGTCCTTCATCCTCATTTTTGAATGCTTTATTAAATTCTGAACATTCTTAAGAGATGCATTACAGTACTCATTGAATGAGATTTTGTAAACTTTAATCAGCTAAAGTTTGTCAAGCATAAGCTGAGGAAGTTGCTAGCTTTAAACTAGGGGAAATGTTTCAATGGATATTAATTTTATAAGAGATTAGTACTTTAGTGATGCTTTTCATGATATGGGGAATTGTATAACATCTAACCTCATGATTTCAGGATTTCAGATAATGAATATACTGATGAGAAGGACCCTTACCCAAGACCTCTGATCCCAACATCTCCGCAAGGTAGGAATTCTCATCCTCCCTCCACAGATGAAGAAACTGACTTGCATAGTGAGAAAGAAAATTATTGAAGATCCTAGGTAGTCCATAGTTGTGATGAGATGTAAATTAAGCTCTTGCTTCAGAGCCCATATTGCCCTCAGTTATTCCAAGGAACATTTGTGGTTGTTTCTTCTTAGTTTTATTTTATGTTGACTTTTCTTTATTATTAATATTTTTGTAGTCTACTACAAGTTTTCTATGTTTTGATATGATTACAGGACAACATGACACTCGATAGTGTATTCGAGTCCTTCTATCACCTCTGGGTTGAAGAGTTGCTTTTCTCCTTTTTAACTTTTCTCCACCCAGCACAGGAGGGGATTCTATTTCTCTAGCTAATTAATTAGCTAATGTTTGGATTGAAATATTTTATTTTCTTCGGTCTTGAATTTTGCACTGAAAGATTTATTAATGCCACAAAACCCTCCCCCACCGTGCATCCCCTTTTGTTTTTGTTGCTAACTGGGTTCATACAGTCATCAAAGTTGTACTGACATCCTGCACTGGCTGCATTTCATAATGAAGTGAAGTTGCTCAGTCGTGTCCGACTCTTTGCGGCCCCATGGACTGTAGCCCACCAGGCTTCTCCATCCGTGGAATTTTTCAGGCATGAGTACTAGAGTGGGTTGCCATTTCCGTCTCCAGAGAATCTTCCTGACCCAGGGATTGAACCCGGGTCTCCCGCATTGCAGGCAAACGCTTTACCATCTGAGCCACCAGGGAATCATAGAAACTACATAAATCCTGAAAGAGAAAATAAATTACAAAAATCTCTAGGTACAGACTTACAAATTTCCTTTCAGGCCAGAGAAGAGAGATGCTGTTTGAACAGTCACTGCTGATGGGTAGGATCTGTAGGCTTTAAAAGTAGTTCATTCCATTTTCTCAGCCACAGGGGAAGCTGCAGCTGGGGGCTGCCAAAAATGTGGTAAAATAAAGGGGGAGGTGGTAACTCCACCCACCAGCTTCCAACCAGGAGGGAAAATGTCATTAATAAAAAGCCTTAATGTATATCTCCTTTCTCCAAACAATTAATGAAATAAAATACCCTGAGAAACAACTGAAACCACAAATGGTTTCCATAGAAACTTCAATCCATTTCTATGTGGCTGACATTTGAGTAAATGTGAACAGAGAAAAGCTGTAGCTTTGCTGCACTGCATGTGCTATGGTGACAGCTAATTGTTAACTGCTCATAGCAAAATAGTAGCAATTCTCTTCTTGTAGACTTAAGGTGATTCCTTGTGTGCTGTGCCTGCTAAGTCAATTCAGTTGGGTCCGATTCTTTGCAACCCTATGGACTGTAGCCTGCCAGGCTGCTCTGTCCATGGGATTCTCCAGACAAGAATACCAGAGTGGGTTGCCATGCCCTCCTCCAGGGGATCTTCCTGACCCAGGGATCAAACCCGCATCTCTTAAGTCTCCTGCATTGCAGGCAGGTTCTTTACCGCTAGTGCCAGCTGGGAAGCTCCGGGTGATTCCATAGTCTTAAGACTTTCAGAAAAACCTAGGACTCATAGGTATCAATAATACCTTTCACATGACAGTAGTACTTTGCAAGAGCCTAAAACTCCCTTTCTCTTTCATGTAATCATTTTAAGTATCAGAAATGTGTCCTTTTCATAATCTAAGAAAAGTAATTCTAGTTTCCTTTATTATCTGCATGTCATTAGTACTAATGTACTTTCTGTTTTAATACTTCTCCATTCCCTGGAGTTAGATGGAGCCTGGAACAATTACATACCTTTTGACTTTTATTGCCTGTGCAAAAATCACAGTGCTGCAAAGATAAGATGTGAGGAAAAAAGGAAGACTTTCGGGGAGAAAATACTGTCCTCAGGTGGAATTTGCATAAATGAGGGTGGCTCTTACTGACCATAAATCTAGCCTTACAGTCAACAATCACAGAAAAATCTATAGTCCAGGAGGTATATGAAAAAGAGAACTACTTGCAGCCGAACTACAGAGGCAGTTAACTGCAGAATGGCAGTTTCATGGCTTTGAAGGATTACTCAGCTTAAATGAATTTTTAATTGATCACTGTCTTTTTCAAATTAATAAATTGTATTTTTTGAGTTGTTTTAGGTTTAGAGCAAAATTGAACAAAAAGCACAGTGAATTTACATATATTTCTTGTCCCTCACCCCACAGGTATGATCTCCCCCACCATCAACATCTCCACTGGATAGTATGTTTATTATAGTCAATGATCTATATTAGCTCATCACTCTTCTCCATTGGGGTTCACTCTTGACATTGGATATTCTATGGGTTTCGATGAATGTGTATTGCCATGTATCCACCATTATAGAATCATACAGAATTGTTTTACTGCCCTAAATATCCTCTGTGCTCCTATTCATCTTTCTCAACCCCTGGCCCCTGGCTACTGCCAATCATTTTATATTCTCCACAATTTTGCCTTTTCCAGCATGTCATATAGTTGGCATCAGAACATAATTCAGCCTTTTCAAATTAACTTAGCTTTCTCTTAGTAATATGTATTTGTTTCCTCCATGTCTTTTCAAGGCTTAATAACTTGTTTCTTTTAAGTGTTAAATAATATTCTTTAGTTTGGATAAATCACAGCTTATTTATCCAGTCACCTACTGAAGGATATCATGGTTTCTTCCAAGTTTTGGCAATTATGACTAAGCCTTCTACAATATAAACATCCACTTGCAGGGGTTTTTTTGTGAACAGAAGTTTTCAATTTTGTTTGAATACTACAAAGGGCCATTGCTGTATTGTATGGTAAGAGTATATTTACTTCTGTAAGAAACTGTCAAGCTGCCTTTCAAAGTGTCTGCCCCATTTTGCATTACTACCATTCCATAGCCTTGACAGCATTTGGTGATGTCAGTGTTTTGGATTTCATTCATTCTAAAAGGTGTGTAGTGGTATCTCACTGATGTTTTCATTTGCACTTTGTTAATAACATATGATATTGAATACTTTTATGTGTTACTTGTCATCTATGTATCTTCTTTGGTGAGGTGTCTGTTAAGATCTTTGGCCCATTTTCTGTATGGGTAGTTTACATATATATATTATATATATATACAATATATATATTATATTTATATAACATATATATTATATATGTGTATACATATATATATTCTTATTGTTGAATTTTAAGAGTTCTTTGTACATTTTGAATAGCAATTCTTTATCAGCTGTGTCTTTTTAAACTATTTTCTTCCAGCCTGTGTCTTATCTTTTCACTCATTTGACATAGTCTTTCATGGACAAAACTTTTATATTTTAATGAAGTCTAGCTTATGATTTATTTCTTTCATAGGCTGTGAATTTGGTACTGTGCTTTGGAAGTCATCACCATACCCAAGGTAGTCTAGGTTTTCTCCTATGTTATCTTTTAGGATTTTTATAGTTTGCTTTTTGCATTCAGGCCTCTATTTTGTGAAAGGTGTAAGTCTGTGACTAGGTTTGTTATTTTATATGTGGAAGCATAGCTGTTCCAGAACCATTAGTTGTTGAGATAGTCCATTGTATTGCCTTTGCTTATTTGTCAGAGACCAGTTGATTATAATTAGCGTGTTATATTATATTTATATGGATCTACTTCCGAGGTTTCTATTTTATTTCTTTAAGCTGTTCTTTCACTAATACCGTGATGTCTTAATAACTGCAACTTCATACAAAGTCTCAAAGTCAGTTAGTGTCTGTTCTCTGATTTAGCTCATCTGTATCTTTGGCCTCTCTATTTACACTTTACAATCAGTTTGTCAATATCTACAAAATAATTTGCTGGGACTTTGGGATTCTGTTGAATTCACAGATTAAACTGGGAAGAACTGACATCTTGACAAGATTGAGTCTTTCTATCCATGAACATGAGATATTTTCCCACTTATTTAGTTCTTCTTTGGTATCTTTCATCAGAGTTTTGTAGTTTTTCTCATACAGATCTTGTAATATTTTTGAAGTTTTCTTTAAGTATTTAATTTCAGGGGCCTTAATATAAATGATATTATGTTTTTAATTTCATGTTCCAGTTGTTTATTGCTGTTATCATAAGAGAGATTGACTTAACCATATTAACATTATATCTTTTAACACTGCTGTGATCACTTACTAGTTCCAGGAGTTTTTTGGTTGATTTTTTCAGATTTTCTACATTGATTAATCTGTCATCTGTGAACAAAGACAGTTTATGTCTTCCCTCTCAAATCTTCGTAGCCTTAATTTTCTTGTCCTATTGCATTAGATAGGACTTCAACTATAGTGCTGAAAGCAGTGCTGAGAAAGAGTATCCTTGCCTTGTTCCTGATGATTACCATTTTTAAATGCTATATTTGTTCATTATGGTCTTTAAGACAATTCTTGAACTAAGACCCTAGGTAATACCAGAATGCATGTGACAAAAAGTGGATAAAACACAGCCTGAGTGTTAGTCACTCAGTCATGCCCGATTTTTTGCGACACCATGGACTATAGCCTGCCAGTCTCCTTTGACAGTGAAAGTCTCCAGGCAAGAATACTGGAGTGGGGTGCCATTCCCTTCTCCAGGGGATCTTCCCAACCCAGGGATAGAACCCTGGTCTCTTGCATTGCAGGCAGATTCTTTACTGTCTTAGTTACCAGAGAAGCCCAAAATACAACCTTGGATTTGGGTAAACATGAACCCTTCTGCTTGTTTGCTTATTGTCTGTGTGACCTTAAAGAATTACTTATCTTTCTTGGGCCTCAATTACATTCTATATAAGTTAGATATAATTCCTAGTTCTGGAGTTGTTATGAGGATTAGAGATAATGGGTCAAGAGTTCTTAAGCCATAGCTGTTGATTCATAATAGCAGCTATGGTTGTTTGGCTATAAAATTTCCCTTTGGGATAAGATGCAGAACCAACATCTGTAGACTTTGTTCTCTTTATTGTTAAGTCCTTATGCAAAAATCGTTCCATATTTGCAGATGGTAGCCTTACTTGTCTTTTCTTCATCTTAGGGACCTTTACTGATCTCAACAGTGGACTAGTAGTCATACATCATAAAACCTAGCTATTATTATTATCAGGGATATATGGTAGCTTCCTAATGACTAACTTGTTTAGGTTTTATAAATACCATAATAATTCCTTCTTAGATAGTCTCACTGACCCAACAAATTTGGACATTTTTTGGTTGAAGTTTTTATTTCTTCCTTTAGAGATGTTTAAAGAAATAGGGTTCTTGGAGTTTGAAACAAAGCAGAGGAAACATGACTGGCAGAGCCAGCAGTACTATTTTTGCATGGAATCTGGGGAGAGAGATTGGCATGTGAAATTCAGTCACTGGCTTTCTCTGTCCATATGATGCTTTGAAAAGATCTGGTAGCACATGCTCTATCATTGACTTATTATGGGCAAAGGTAAGACTGTTAACCTCACATCTCAGGTGGGTGGTTGAGAAATAACTGAAAAAGCTAAATAAAGCCTAAGCAAACACAAATCCTCCTGCCACGTGACTATAGAATTATGAAACAAAGTAGACCAAAGATGAAGATGATCTGAACTCAAGACTTTTTAGAATCACTAGGATCAAACCCTAGAATCTAATCTCTTTAATTTGCAGATGAGAAATTTTCTAATGAGATGAAATACTCCTAAATTTCACATGGTCAGCCCCTGGAGAGCCAGAGATTAACACGGTATTTTGGCTGCTACTGCTTCTCTGAGTAGACATGTCCTCACATTTTTAAACTAAAAATAGTTCTTTTTTTGCAACTTGAAATGCAGTCACTGCTGACCTGCCTTGTGCAGTCAACCAATAAAAATATAAACCTGAAATAAATCCTCTTTCATTTCTAAGCTCTTAACAGATCTTTTTTTCACTTACCAGGGATAGAGTTTGAACTGTTTAGAAGATCATTACTCACTGGTTGATTTAAGATACTTAATCTCTGTTTTGATTCACATCCCAATAGGTTGGTAGTGAATATTAGTTATTAAATAAAGTAGTATTATTCTGTTAGCAATAGGATACTTAATTCAGGAAGAAGTTAACATATTTTGAGCTCCTATTTTCATACTAGGCATTGCATTTGTATAGTTTTCATATATATTATCTGACCCTATTTTCAAGAATTCTTTGTCCCTTTCCTTATGCATGTCTCCTGATAATGGAATATTAGAAAATGTACTTTTGTTAATATAAAAGAATGGAACAAGACAAGAAGATGATGGTGAAAGTGTTTGGGCTCTGAGTCAGAAAAATCAGCTTTATACTGGCCTTTACATTTATCTATTGACAGCCTGTGTTTTAGTGTCCACAACTGAAAAATAATATATCAAAACAGCCTATGCTTTAAAAATTAAGAGAGATGAGGTATGTAAAATTTTACCTTGCCTAACTCTTAGCTAATGCTCATTCATGTTAACTCACGTTAGAATCTGTATTATTCCTACAGGAAAATTTTGCATCCGTGTGAGTGGGTAAAACCTTGACGCTTTTAGTGGACAGGTGATTCAAATTGATTTTGTTACTATTTTTGAATTTTATTTTGAAGTATAGGATTTCACTTGACATTAATTAAAACAAAAATCGTACTTGTGGTTTCCTTAAATGTGTGTCATTTCACGTCTGACCACATGAGGGCAGCATGGTACTTTTAAAAACAGAAGTGCCTGGCTGGGGTGGGGGCGTGGCGGGGGAGGATATCTAGTATTAAATCTATAGAAATCATAGGCACAAAATTAAAACGGAAGACTCCATAATGACTCTCTAATCCAAACTTTCTTTTTAAAAAGAAGGAATTGCGGTCCAAAGAGGCCAATTAGCAAGTCCCCTGTCACACAGCGGCGTCTAGGATTGCAGAGCAGAGAACCAGCCCACAGCGCTAAGGAAGCGATAGTAATTGCGTTATTGGAGCACGTAAGTACGAAGGACGTTTTATTATGCGCTAACAGTGTGTGCGGCGGTATTGTAGAGGAAATTGAGTGTTTCTGATAACGAATTGGCCTCCAGAATCTTCCTTTCTGAAGAAATAGAGTAATAGAAAGACCGAGTCTCATTTTCTCAAGATGCAAGTGCGTCCTTCAAGGCGGAAGATGAACTGGGCGACTTCTCAAGGTTGTCATTAATATTTCGCTCACAGCCCTGTGCCGTGTGCGGCCTTTGAAGTACTGACTCCAGGATCCAGTGGCCAGCACAGGAGGAGTGCATTCCTACCGAGTATATCTAGTATCTATCTAGCATACCTAGTATATCTACCCCCTTTCTTTAACCTAGTTTTCTCCGCACCCCACTTCCCAGCCACATAGAAACACATACACATACACATCCAGGAACACGCAGAAACGTACACCCCAGCGGCATTGCCAGAGCCCGGGGACTTGTTGGGGAGAGTTACTTTACCTTTGCACGCATGGTCTGCATCACACACACCCCTTTCCCAAACTCCACCAATAAGCCATCAGGTGATCTGGTTCAGGAGGGTATGCTTGTCGTGAGCCCTGCGGTCCCCACTTCCCTTACCTCCTTTAGATCTTTTAAATTTTTGCAGTTCGTCCCTGCTCTACTGCCATGGTCGTCGCTCATTTGTGTTAGTCAACCTTGAAAAGTGGACATCATGGGGTTTAATTTTATGTGCCACGCTGACTGGGGCAACAGGGGTCCCAGACACTGGGTGAGACGTAATCTGGGTGTTTCCATGAGGGTGTTTTGGGTGAGATTAGCATTTAAGTCACTAGCCTGTGTAAAGCAGGTTACCCTCCTGGATGTGGGTGGGTCGTGGGCAAGCAGGTGAAAGCTGAATAGAAAGGCGAGAACAAAATGGCTCAGCTGGAGAATCCTGCCTGACTCTTTTCAAACAGGGACACTGGCAGGCTTCCGCCTCAGACTCAGACTGAAACCCTGGCTCTTCCTGGACCGGAAGGCGGCCGACCTTCGGACCAGAACATTACCATCAGTTTTCTTGGTTCGCAGGTCTTCAGACTCCATCCTGCAGAAGATTCTGGGTCTCCAGTTGACTCACCCTGCAGGTCTTGACACTTGCTTGCCTCCAAAATCGTGTGATAATCATCCTCCATAATTCCTTCTAATAAATCAATCAAGCAATCAATAAGTTCTTGTATTCTCTTTTTTTCTGGAGAATCCTGACTACTGCAGATACACTGGTTCTCTTCCATCTATTTTCAACTGAAACCAGAGTATCATTTGTACAATTTACTAGTTATAACTATCCATTAACTTGACAAGTTACCAATTAAATGTGAAATCCCAGCCTTATGTTAGCGCTAACCTTGACTCCTTAGTGATCATCATAGTTTTTGACATTTGGTGGGTATTTAACAAGTATGCGTTGACTCAATGAATATGTAAATTCTATTTGTTATCTTTTGAAAGAATTTTTGTTTCTATCAGAGCTCTAGCATTTTCCCTTCCATCTATAAGTGAGCACATTGCAGTTATTAACTTAGTATAAAGGAAGCACTTATTTCTCTATTGCTAGGATACTGCTTTGTCCAGCCACAAAGCTCTACATATTATAGTTTTAGGCTGAAGGACGAAACTGATGCCAAGTATGATTAACATAAAGAAGCTTAATATAACAGTGTTTGTTGTCAGTCAGTGTTAGAGCATTAGATTTTTAATTTAATTTATTAATGCCTATGATAGCACCTTGACAGTATAGATACCTACATTTTATAGGCAAGAGAAATGAGGTCCTGAAGAGTGGTTCTATATAGAGTGATCTATATAGCTAGTAATGAGTGAGCAGAAATAAGGTCCCCAAATACCCAGTCTTTGCCATTTCGTCACTGGCGAATTTCTTCTCTGTTGACCTGTACCCAGTGACTCCTGAAATTCACCCCCCTGGAAATCACCATCATTTATGTTAAATTTCTTTGGTGACCTGCCCACCATGGTGATCCCACCAGGTACCATGCTTCCCCTTGCTCCCTGGGCATCAGCATGCTGCCTCCCTCACTGTGTCTCTTGGTCACCGCAGGTGTATTCACACATGAGGATCTTGCCTGTTTTCCTCTGAGCCTGGAGCTCTCTCCTCCCCGATGCCCAAGTTGCTGGGAACCCACACCACTCAGCCCTTTATTCCTTTAAATTCAGCTCAGATGTCTCCCCCAGGCACCATAATTCAAGCAGCACACATTCTGGGAGTCATTTCCTACTCCATTTCTCTGCTTATTTTCTTCATAAAAGTTAAAATATCAAAGATACATTTTTTTTTTTAATTTGTTTGCTCTTATCTGTACCCCAGGCAGATAATTTCTGCAAGCTACAGACAAATCTCCATCATGCTCAGTTCAGTTCAGTTCAGTTGCTCAGTCGTGTCTGACTCTTTGCGACCCCACGAATCGCAGCACACCAGGCCTCCCTGTCCATCACAAACTCCTGGAGTTTACTCAAACTCATGCCCATCGAGTCGGTGATGCCATCCAGCCATTTCATCCTCTGTCGTCCCCTTCTCCTCCTGCCCCCAATCCCTCCGAGCATCAGGGTCTTTTCCAATGAGTCAACTCTTCGCATGAGGTGGCCAAAGTACTGGAGTTTCGGCTTCAGCATCAGTCCTTCCAATGAGCACCCAGGACTAATCTGTTTTAGGATGGACTGGTTGGATCTCCTTGCAGCCCAAGGGACTCTCAAGAGTCTTCTCCAACACCACAGTTCAAAAGCATCAATTTTTCGGCGCTCAGCTTTCTTCACAGTCCAAATCTCGCATCCATACATGACCACTGGAAAAACCATAGCCTTGACTAGACGGACCTTTGTTGGCAAAGTAATGTCTCTGCTTTTTAATATGCTATCTAGGTTGGTCATAACTTTCCTTCCAAGGAGGTTTCCATCATGCTAGAAACCTACAAAATAATCTTATGTTTTGTAGAGTGTACATTTCAGATAATCCTTATGTGATCTCTGAAATGCCTGGCCTTGAGTCCATGAAACAATCTGAAAATGCAGTTCATGAGGAGAAGACTTCTATATCAGATGCTTATTTGAAAATAGGGTTCAAGACTAAATAATAAAATCTTCCTGCATTGCAGGAGACCCAGGTTCAATCCCTGGATCAGGAAGATCTCCTGGAGAAGGGAATGGCAACCCACTCCAGTTTTGTTGCCTGGAGAATCCCATGGACAGGGGAGCCTGATGAGCTATTGTCCACTGGGTCGCAAAGAGTCAGACAGGGCTGAGTGACTAACACTTTCTCACTTTCTCTTTCAGATGCAAAGTGCTGTCTATGTCAGGAATTGCATTATTTAAACGCATTTGTAAAATCTGGATGGAATTTCTAAGCTTTGAAATTGGAAGGGCTGCATGTATGTGATACTGGTGTTTGTTTTGAATAAAAGATATGTGTGTCTTTAATTATCAAAGATAATGTTATAACTTTGTCTCACTTACTTAGTGTTATCTGCATAGGATTATGTGAAGCCTTCATATGAATGGGGTTACCAAAAAATTAAATACAGGAATAGATGTGTAGAAAGTGACTGGAAGTCTTAATGACAGAGACAGGGATAAAAGCAAAAACTGTTCTATTCAACCATAGTTCATGATTTCTCTGATATCTAGGAAGCCCAACAGCTTGCATTTAGCCTTTACTTTGAATGAAATATATAAAAATGAATTGCAACATTGTTATTAATAATCTAAATTCATAATATATTTTGATTGATTTGTAACTTTCAACGGTTTTGAGAATAAACATTCTCAACAATGCATTGAATGGGGACTTCCTTGATGGTCTAGTGTTAAGAATTTGCCTTGCAGTGTGGGGGACGTGGATTTGATCCCTGGTCGGGGTTCCTGCATGCCTCAGGGCATCTAAGCCGGCTCAACAACAGAAGTCTGTAAGCTGAAATAAAGACCCAGCTTAGTAAAAATAACAATATATAATAAAATTAAAAAAAAGAAAAGATTATTAAGAAAAAATAAGACACTGGATGATTCCTGGGTGGAACACCCAGGGTCAGGAATCAAGGTTGTCAAGTTCTAAATGCCAAGTGCTGATGGGGAGAGGTTGGCAGTGGGAAAAAAAGACCCAGGTTGAGTGAAAGTGAAGGATTTGATGAGTGAATATCCTAGGTAGAGGCTGGAGCTAAACCCAGAAGAAATACCATTTGGGAAATTGCTGCTGAAACTCTAACTCATATGCATGGGAAAGGGTGTGCTGTGTCCCTGAGTCAGGAGGGCGTCAGCATCAGGGACTGACGGTGATGACCGTGCAGGTGTGACCTTGAGATGTCCTTTTCTAGCAGCTGCATCGCTCTATCCTGACTTCTTCCCCACTGTGGCATTTGCAAGTTATCCCAGACAGTGGGCATTACTATCCGTGTTTTTATTTCTGAGGTGGATTGTATCATGGCTCCTTTGGCCTTCATTTCTTCCTTGCTGTGCTATTGTTCTCCTGGGGGTGGAATCTAGTTTCTCAATCACTGACTTTGGGCGTGGCCACGTGACAACTACTTTGGCACAAATGAAATGTGGGGCAGAGATTATCTTCGGCTTTCCAAGCTGGTGCCCTCCTGGCAAGTTTCGGCGGATACTTTAGGAACACTTGCCCTTTGCCTCTAGAGGAGTGTATCTCAAGGAGCTACTCCTTCTCTCTCTCTTTCATCCTGAAGAGAAGACCCAGGCCAATCTGAAGCTTATGATCCCGTCTAGCTCAGAAGATGAGACAAGCCCAGGTGAGATCAACCAAACAGCAGATCACCCACCAACACGTGACTGTGGAAAAAATGATTGTTTTCATAAGCTTCAGAAATCTGGTGCAGTTTGCCATGCAGCATGGTTACAGCAGAAACCTAACTCACCCATTCATAAAATATGCATGGTGTGTGGGTGCATGTTAAGTCACTTCAGTCACATCTGACTCTTTGTGACACTATGGACCATAGCACGCCAGGCTCCTCTGTCCATGGGATTCTCCAGGCAAGAATACTGGAGTGGGTTGCCATGCCCTCCTCCAGGGGATCTTCTCAACCCAGGGATCTAACCCACATCTTTTATGTCTCCTGCATTGGCATGTGGGTTTTTTTTTTACCACTAATTCCCCCTGGGAAGCCCCAGTAAAATGTAGTTACAAAAATAATGAATATACTGTAGAAAAGATAAAATGATTAATTGAAACATGTTTATAGAAATTGAAAAATTGTATCCAATGTAATTGAGAAAAATGACCTCATCACTCTTTATTTATTTTTAAAATAGCCAGCTAGATCTCTTTAGAATGATGTTAATTATTTATTTACAACAGTGTCTCAAAACAGCCCAGATTGTCTGGACTTTGACCAGCAGTATCTCTATCTTGAAGGAAGAAAGCAATCCCAGACCAGGAATCCATTTTAGGAAGGACAAACACTATTTGTACATTGTAATTTTCCAAAGTGCATTTTCTGGGTGTGCATTTCCAAGGAACGCTATGTTACCAGCCTACTTGGACCATGTATCCCATGTGCAAAGTAATGTATGAAACTGGGGAGACCTCTAGAGGGGAAAACTGATAGTGATTCCTGTATATTATGACAGAGAGCCCTGTATTACTGGGGACTCTAGTCTTCTCAAACTGTGTCTGGGGCAAACAAGGAAAGAATTACAGCGATATTCTCATCTCTAAAGGCTTGTGTGCTCCAAGCAAAAGCTATGTCTGATGCATTTGTTTAGATTTTTAAATTACTAGCATATTTATTCATCTGTAAGGATGCTCCGTTTTAGATTTTTCTATTTAATTTTAGACACTGTGAAGGTAGACATAGTTGCTTTCTTTAAAGTTATTCACAGGGCATTCTAGAAAAATTTTGTGAAAAGTGAATATTCAGGAGTTGCTGCTAATTGCCTATATTCTCCACTTTGCTACTGCAGACCTGGCCCAAGACTGTCTGAATGAATTCCACCTATGTTCCAGTTAATAATCCTGCTTTTGGGAGATGTGAACCCTGCTATCTAAAACAAGTAATAAATATGTGCCACACACTGAGGGAAAGCTCTCATTGCTCCATGAATAAAAAGCTGTGATCCAAATGAAAGGCTAGGTTATTTTATTGTTTTGAAAAGTCAGAAAATTCAGAGTTTTGGAGACGTTTTGGCTTCATATCTTATTCACACATCTGTAACTGATAATTATACTTTTTGAAAAGTAGCAAAACTGACCAAACCTAGATAAACTTTGTTGTTGTTGTTCAGTCACTAAGTTGTGTCCGACCCTCTGTGACCCCATGGACTGCAGCCTGTCAGGCTCCTCTGTCCTCCACTATCTCCCGGGGTTTGCTCAAATCCGTGTCCACTGAGTTGGTGATGCTTGCAAACCACTTTATCCTGTGCCTTCTCCATCCCCCTTTGCTTTCAATCTTTAAATTTTAGTAACATTAAAAATAAACCGTTTAAATCAACATAGGTACATTTTCAAAGATGGCTGGGAACACAAATGCTTTAAAAATTCACTCCGACATCAACTTTGAAATATTGCTTCTGAGGTTTTGCAAAGTTATGACCTGGAGGGTTTACAGGGTCATATCAATTAAAGAGCCTGGGAGGAAACTCTAGTTTCATTTTTTTCAAAATAATTTTTATGATATGTAATAGAATTTCTTTTAAGGAAAGAATGACCTTCATCTCAAGGGTGTCATTTCTTAGATGCTCAGTGTGACTATATTTTTTCAACTACCAAATTAATTTTCTAGAAATCAAATTGAACTAGCAAATGGGCCATGCATTTGAAAAATCTAAATAAAAAAAAGAAAAATCTAAATGGCATTAATATATCATTTCAAAGGAGGACCAAACTTCTGTAAATTATGAAAAGATGTTTATTTTCTGTGGTAACTGGGATTACTTTTAAACACCACTTTTATTTTCTGTATCATAAATTCTATAATATTAATATGTACCTATGCTGAGATCTCTCCAAGTCTGTGGTAACACAATTGCCAGATCTACAGTTCATTATATCTTTATCTTTAGTGAGGGCAATACAATCTCATTACAACATTGCAGTAAGATTTTTTAAATACTAAATTGAAGCAAAAATAATGTAACATAAACACCTATCAGAAATCACCTTTCTTCTGTCAACTACATTGGAGGTAATGATGATCCTGAGTAATCTCAGTGAACTAAATATTTGGCAGTTCAGTCTCTTTTCATCAATGGTTAGAACTTTCCAAGGGAAACTTAACAGTTACAGAGAATGAACAGGAAAAGCACATAGAGCTTTAAAATCATCCCACAGAGGACAAAAGAGCCAGGATCCTTGTTCAGAGGATGAGGGGGATGGTCAGACACAAGTGTTCTCACTGGTACCTCTAATGCAGTTTGGTTCCTGTAAGTGACAGATGCTGAGCAGAGGATCTGTGGGTGGCATGGCAGCTATCAAGGTCATAGGAAGATAAACTTGTCTCAGTGACTGTCAGGACCAGGAGATCTGGGAGAGAATGGGGTGTCTAGCTCTGCACAAGGCTGAGCCTGTAGCTAGTCAGCTACTGAGTCACCCACAGATGGTGGTTAGATCACCCAGGGATGGATGCAGGCTGTGTGCACCCAAGAAACATCAGGGGGCTATGGAAGGGCCAAGGTGGCTGCACAGACCTGAGAATCCATTCATCACGCTTCCTCAAGGGCCCAAGGGTCCCTGCACTCAGAGGAACATTGCTTCAGGGGGACCTGAAGGAGAGCTGAGGAGCTGAGCTAACAGGTTGAATTCCATTCCTACTCCCACTCCAATCCCACATCTTGTGTGGAGGCTTGTGAGGAAGGCAAGCAGAGCTATGCAGTTGTAGTTGGAGTAAGTTTGTAATAACATTACAGGGGGAAAGCAAACTGTGGCTGGGCCAAACGTGTGTGTCCTGCCATTTACTCCATGTTACTGTTTCTCGGACTTTTCTTTCCCATTTTTATATATTTGTAGTGATACTATCACCCAACATTGACTCACCTCTTCAGTTCAGTTCAGTTCAGTTCAGTTCAGTTGCTCAGTCGTGTCCGACTCTTTGCGACCCCATGAACCGCAGCATGCCAGGCCTCCCTGTCCATCACCAACTCCCGAAGTCCACCCAAACTCATGTCCATTGAGTCGGTGATGCCATTCAACCATCTCATCCTCTGTGGTCCCCTTCTCCTCCTGCCCTCAATCTTTCCCAGCATCAGGGTCTTTTCAAATGAGTTAGCTCTTTGCATCAGGTGGCCAAAATATTGGCATTTCAGCTTCAACATCAGTCCTTCCAATGAACACCCAGGACTGATTTCCTTTAGGATGGCACATCTTCACTTCACCCTAAAAGTGGTGGCCTGGATCCGTAGTGGAGACTGGCAGACCCAAACCCCCCCAGTTTGGAGAGAACAACCAGCAGTTGCAGATTGACACACCTGCAGAATCAGCCCCGTGAATGTGAGAAGCCCAGTCCCTTCAAGACTGAGAGGCGAAGCCTGAGGGGGGAAGGAAAAGCCATCAGCCTCCTGGGAGGTACAGTGTTGGTGATGGTCCTGAGCCCCTCCAGCCCAGCCCCAGCCCCCAGCCTCAGGGACCACGGTGGGGCTGGTGGGGAGTGTGTGGGATAAAGGCTGGTTTGTGGAAATGAACACCAAGGGCAGCCTGGAGTCTGGCATCCAGGTGGACGCTCCTTTGGGCACCCCACCTGCTCCTCGGCCAGAGGCCCACGTGGGTAGGGGTAAAGGTGATCTGCGGGAGAAGAGGCTTTCCTGCCATGTCATCAGGGCAAGAACGTACGTTTTCATGGGTCAGATGGAGGTCTCCTGTGGCTGAGCTACACTCTCTTTCTTTTTCTTTTGTAATTTAATTTTTATTTTATAGTGGAGTAGAGTTGATTTACTCTGTTGTGTTAGTTTCAAGTGTACAGAAAAGTGAATCAGTTATAAATAAATACGTATCAGGCCATACTACAGGGAGGGAGCACAGCCCCAGCCATCAGCAGATAATTAAAAATGTATTGAGCATGACTCTGTCCACAAGAGTAAGACACGGTTTTTCCCACAGCCAGTCCTTTCCATTAGGAACCTTGCACAAGCCTCTTATCCTCATCCATCAGAAGGCAGACAGAATGGAAACCACAATTACAGAAAACTAACCAAAATGATCATGTGGATCACAGCCTGGTCTAACTCAATGAAACTATGAGTCATGCTGTGTAGGGCTACCCAGAACAGATGGGTCACGGTGGAGAGTTCTGACAAAACATTGTCCACTGGAGAAGGAAATGGCAAACCACTTCAGCATTCTTGCCTTGAGCACCCCCTAAACAGTATGAAGAGGCAAAAAGATATGACAATGAGAGATGAGCCCCCCCAGGTCTGTATGTGTCCTATACGCTTCTGGAGAAGAGCAGAAAAATAGCTCCAGAAGTAATGAAGAGTCTGAGCCAAAGCAGAAATGATGTCCAGATGTGGATGTGTCTGGTGGTGAAAGTGAAGTTCAATGCTGTAAAGAGCAATATTGCATAGGAACCTTGAATGTTAGGTTCATGAATCAAGGTAAATTGAATGTGGTCACACAGGAGATGGCAAGAGTGAACACCAACATTTTAGGAATCAGTGAACTAAAATGGACTGAAACAGGTGAATTTAATTCAGATGACCTTTATATCTATTATTGTGAGCAAGAATCCCCTAGAGAAATGGAGTAGCCCTCATAGTCAACAAAAGAGTCCAATTGCAGTACCTGGCTACAATTTCAAAAATGACAGAATGACCTGTTCCTTTCTGAGGCAAACCGTTCAACATCACAGTAATCCAAGTCTATGCCCCAACCACTAATGCTGAAGAAGGTGAAGCTGAATGGTTCTATGAAGACCTACAAGACCCTCTAGAATTAACACCAAAAAAAGATGTCCTTTTCATCATAGGGGACTGGAATGCAAAAGAAATAAGAGATACTTGGAGTAACAGGGAAGTTGGCTTTGGAGTACAAAATGAAGCAGGGCAAAGGCTAACAGAGTTCTGTCAAGACAATACACTCATCATAGCAAGCACTCCCCTCCAACAACACAAGAGATGACTCTACACATGGACATCACCAGATGGTCGATACCGAAATCAGATTGATTATATTTTTTGCATCTGAAGACAGAGAAGCTCTATACAGTCAGCAAAAACAAGACCTGGTGTTGACTGTGGCTCAGATCATGAGCTCCTTATTGTAAAATTCAGACTTAAATTGAAGAAAGTAGGGAAAACCCATACACTGAGGCCATTCAGGTATGACCTAAATCACATCTCTTATGATTATACAGTGGAAGTGACAACAAGTTCACGGGATTAGATCTGATAGAGTGCTTTAAGAACTATAGATGGAGGTTTCTAACACTGTATAGGAGGCAGTGAAAACCATCTTAAAGAAAAAGAAATGCAAGAAAGCAAAGTGGTTGTCTGAGGATGCCTTACAAATAGCTGAGAAGAGAAGTGAAAGGCAGAGGAGAAAAGGAAAAATACACCCATCTGAATGCAGAGTTCCAAAGAAGACCAAGGAGGGATAAGAAAGTCTTCCTCAGTACTGAATCAATGCAAAGAAATAGAGGAAAACAATAGAATAGGAAAGACTAGATATCTCTTTAAGAAAATTAGAGATACCAAAATTTCTTGCAAAGATGGGCACAATAAAGGACAGAAATGGTATGGACCTAACAGAAGCAGAAGATATTAAGAAGAGGTGGCAAGAATACACAGAACTTACAAAATAGGTCTTAATGACCTGGATGACCACAATGATGTGGTCACTCACCTAGAGCCAGACATCCTGAAGTGTTAAGTCAAGTGGCTTTAGGAAGCATTGCTAAGAACAAAGTTAGTGGAGGTGATGGAATTCCAGGTGAGCTATTTCAAATCCTAAATGATGCTGCTGTTAAAGTGTTGCACTCAATATGCCAGCAAATTTGGAAAACTCAGCAGTGGCCACAGGATTTGAAAAGGTCAGCTTTCATTCAAATCCTAAAGAAAGGCAATGCTAAAGAATATTCAAACTACTGCACAGTTGTGCTCTTCTCACATGCTAGCAAGGTAATGCTCAAAATCCTTCAAGTTAGGCTTCAATAATACATGAACCAAGAAATTTAAGAGGTATAAGCTGGATTTAGAAAAGGCAGAGGAACCAGAGATCAAATCGCCAACATCCATGGGATCATAGAAAAAGCATTGGAATTCCAGAAAAATCTCTACTTCTGCTTCATTGACTACTCTAAAGCCTTTGTCTGTGTGGATTACAACAAACGAAAATTCTCAAAAAAATGGAAAAACCAAACCACATTACCTGCTTCCTGAGAAAGCTGGAAGGACAAGGAGGTTAACCTGTGCAGGTCAAGAAGCAACAGTCAGAACTGGACATGGAACAAAAGATTGGTTCAAAATTGGGAAAGGAGTATGTCAAGGCTATATATTGTCACCCTGCTTATTTAACTTATATGCGGAGTACATCATGAGAAGTACCAGGCTGGATGAATCACAAGCTGGAATTAAGATTGCCAGGAGACATATGACCACCTCAAATATGCAGATGATACCACTCTAATGGCAGAAAGTGAAGAGGAACTAAAGAGCCTCTTGATAAAGGTGAAAGAGGAAGGTTTTACCTGGTTTAAAAACTGGTTTAAAAGCTGGTTTAAAACTCAGGATTCAAAAAACCAAGATCATGGCATCTGGTCCCATCACATCATGGCAAATAGATCGGGAAAAAAATGGAAACTGTGACAAACTATTTTCTTGTGGTCCACAATCACTGTGGATGGTGACTGCAACCACAAAATTAAAAGACACTTGCTCCTTAGAAGAAAAACTCTGACAATCCTAGACAGTGTATTCAAAAACAGAGACATCACTTTGTGGACAAATGTCCATATAGTCAAAGCTATGGTTTTCCCAGTAGTCATTTATGAATATGAGAGTTGCACCATAAAGAAAGATGAGTGCCAAAGAATTGATGTTTTTGAACTGTGGTGCTGGACAAAACTCTTGAGAATCCCTTGGACAGCAAGGAGAACCAATCAGTCAATCCTAAAGGAAATCAACCCTGAATATTCTTTGGAAAGATTGATGCTGAAGCTGAAACTCCAATACTTTGGCCACCTGATGCAAAGAGCCAACTCATTGAAAAAGATCCTGATGCTGGGAAAGATTGAGGTCAGGAGGAGAAGTGGGGGTGGGGGGCGACAGAGGATAAGATAGTTGGTTGGCATCACTGACTCGATGGACATGAGTTTGAGTAAATTCCGGGAGATAGTGAAGGACAGGAAAACCTGGCATGCTGCAGTCCATGGGGTCACAAAGAGTTGGACACGACTGAACAACTGAACTAAACTGATTCTCTTTTTCAGATTCTTTCCCATTTAAGTTATTACAGAGTACTGAGTATAATTCCCTGTGCTATGCAGCAGGTCCTTGTTGTTTATCTATTTATTATATAAGACTGTGTATGTGTTTATCCCAAACTCCTAATTTATCACCCCCCTTTCCCCTCTTAGTTATCTTAAGTTTGTTTTCTAAGTCTGTGAATCTATCTGTTTTATAGATAAGTTCATTTGTGTTATACTTTAGTTTCCACCTATAGATGATATGAGACTTCCCTGGTGGTGCAGATGATAAAGCATCTGTCTACAATGCGGGAGACCTGGGTTCGATCCCTGGGTTCGGAAGATCTCCTGGAGAAGGAAATGGCAACCCACTCCAGTATTCTTGCCTGGAAAATCCCATGGACAGAAGGAGCCTGGTAGGCTACAGTTCATGGGGTCGCAAAGAGTCAGACACGACTGAGCGACTTCACTTTCATAGATGATATCTGTGATCTTTGTCTTTCTGTTTCTGACTTTACTTATGAAAGTAAGTACTTTACTTAGTGTTACATACCTTACTTACTGTGATAATCTCTAGGTTCATCCATTATACCACAAATTGCATTATTTTATTATTTTTTAATGACCACGTAGTATTCCATTGTATATATGTACCACGCCTTCTTTATCTATTCATCTGTCAATGGATATTTAGGTTGCTTCCATGACTTGGGTGTTATAAATAGTGTTGCAATGAGCGTTGGGTGTGTGTGTGTGTGTGGTGTGTGTATCTTGGTGAATTATGATTTTTCTGAATATATGCCCAGCAGCAGGACTGCTGGTTACATAGTAGCTGTCTTTCTGGAAAGCTCGCTCTGTAGGAGATCCAAGTAGTAGTGGGCTTGTTGGATCATCAGGGGCTGGAGCTAGATTATCCTGGACATTGAACCAGACCCAAGTTTATCATTTCAGGGAGTTGTGCACTAGAGGGGCCTCAAAGGACTTCATAGGTGTGTTCAAGGAGGGGCTGGCCCTGGGGTGTCCCTCTGAGAGGGCAATGCTGGCCAGGCATCAACAGCTAGAGGAGCAATGATGACTCTCCAGGGGGTCCTGGTTCAGCAAAGTAATGTCTGCCCTGTCCCTCCCTACCCCCCATCATCTGGTCATGATGATCCAGGGCTTCAGGCTGACAAGGGCATCGGAGATGGGGGGAGCTGACCATGTCGCTTTCCTTGGATAACTTCACAGCAGCAGAAGGGGAAGTGTTGAATTAGATCTGAGACTGGAATTTTAACTTGAACTGGACCACATTCTAATAAGGAAAAATATTCAGAAAGTTGTGAAATTGGCTGTGATGACATTCAGGGGCAGGAAAGGGCATTCACGTGAGGACAGTTGAGAGGAGTGATGGAAAAACACAGCCATTTCATGTTCATAGCCCCAGTGAACTGCTTTTCAATAAAGAAGCAGTTATGAATTCAGATCAAAGCAATGGAGACTATTTTATAAGGAAAGCAGGGAGAGTAACTTCTACTGAGCACTTTTTAACAGTTAGCTGGTTTGCTGATATCTCGTATTTTATTTATTCTTGCACTGAGTTGCCCACAGTTCTCGTCCTTTAACCAGTGAAACTGAAACTGAGGGACATGAAATAACTTACCCAAGGACACAGCTAATTAATGATGGACCCAGGGTTCAATTTAGGAAAATACGAGGCTAAAACCAGCTGTCCACAGCCAGCAATTGAGATGGACTCTTAAACATGCTACATAATAACACTTCCTGCTTGTCTGCTTTCCTTTTCATGTCTTATCCAGGATGAAAATCGTTCTTTGAGGGACAGTTGATGCTAATTGTGTTTGTCAAATGTATGTGAGGATTCTTTGTCAGTTCAAATATGGATGCCTGATACTAAGTGTGGCGTCTCACTTTAGTTGTGCATTTCCTGTTTGGGTGGTGTGGTTGATGGTGAGTCAATTCCTAGGCAGGTTGATAACAAGTCTGCGGTCCCCGAGGAGGTGAAAGGGGTCTGGGGTTCTCAAGGAGGAGATACGGGTCTGGAATTCTCAAGGAGGGGGAAAGGACAAATGTCTCCTCCCCCACTCCCCCCATTCCTTAGTCTTAGTGACATAAAACATTTTTTCTGTCTGAAACCTTTTAAGTTACAAATGGTTGTCCAGGCTCCTATGAGTGCCACAGCCTCCTCCAACTATTACTTGGGGCTCCTGGATCAGAGATCCTCAATATCAGGGTTAGGAGAATATGTTGCCTCAACAATTTAGGGATGACACCCCTCAACAGCAGGACGTAGTTATGGAACAAAAAAGATGCCCCTTTCCCCTGGCAACATAATTTTCCTAAAAGAAAAGGGGGGAATGAGACAGTCACTTCCTAGGCAGGTTGATACGAAGTCCAGGGTCCCCCAGGAGGAGCAAGGGGTCTGAGGCTCTCAAAGAGGAGGAAAGGACAAACATCTTTTTTTTTTTCTTCTATGTCCCTTAATCTTAGTCTCATGAAATATTTTTTTCTTTAAGCCTGGAACTGATGATTACACAACAAAGAACTCAGTTTGACCTCTGTCCTAAGGATTATATAACAGTGTATCCAGCTTGAGGACAGTTTCTCCTTGAAAAGCTTCTGACTAATCCTGTTACCTTAGAATGTATATTATGGGAGTGGGTCTGGTAAGATCTTTCTATTGTTAGTTCTAATCCTGTCATCTTAAATTGTAAATTGTAGGAGTGGATCTAGTAAGATCTTTACAACCTTGAGACATTCTTTCTATTTATTGTCAATAACCAACTAAAAAAAGCACATAACTCCCTTGCTAACACTAGCAAGGCGGGCACTCTCCATCCCCTTCTCATGTCTATGTCAGAAACTTTCTCTGTCCCTTTTTATACTTTAATGAAACTCTGCTACACAAAAACTCTTGAGTGATCAAGCCTGGTCCCTGGTCCCGAAGCTAAATCTTCTTCTTCGGAGATCACAAATTGGACACCGTTCACCATAAGCTACCAATGGCATGGAGATAAGGTTCACAGACAGATGTTAACACAGCTCTACAAACATGCCCATCCTCACCATCTGCTGGAAGTGAAGGGTCTGTCAGCATTTCATAGCACATTCCCCCCGGGCCTGGAGGCAAACCTTGCTTATGGACACGTGTTCATTGTGAATGACTAGCTTCTTTTCTGTTCGTGTCTGGTTCAGATTCCTGAATTCAAGTTTCAATTTCCATTTTGAAGAGTGGACAGTGGGGCAAGAAGATGCAGGATGAGGGATTGGGTGAGAAAATGGTTCTCTTTAAATGTTTGATACTGAAGATGTTGGTAGAACAACTCTGGAGCCAAGCAGTGAATGATTGACTCAGATTTTCCCAACTAAAGATACCAAGATCCTAACCTCACAGATTAATTTTTCTGATGCTCCTCTCTCCCATTAGCTTCCATGAATTACTCAGTGTCCCAATTTTGAGATTTCATACTTGACTCTGTGCTCAGTATTTGATTGACTCTTATGTTCATGTTTCCTAGTCTACTTAAAATTGTTAGTTTAATTATTAGAGGACTGAATTACACCAAGCACTTCCTTTTGTCCTGTATATTAATATCTCCCACAGGGACATTTCCTTTTAACACCTGCCGATATACAGTAGTTTCAGACCTTAAGACCTCATGTGCTTTTAATCTTGACATTAGATCCATTTGGAGCTTTTCTTTTTTTTTTTTTTTTAAGTTGCATATCTGTAGAAATTTAAATAACCTGGAATCCATTCCACCAGTCAATAACTAGTCTCATAGCAGTAGGCAAAGCATTAGTCTCCCATGAACACACAGAAAGATACTCTAAGTTGAAGAGGAAAAAAATTCATAATACAAAAGACCTATACAAACTTTACTGATAATTTAAAAGATAAGTTTCAGGTTACAATTAGGAATATTTCTAGCATTGCATATGTCTTACATTTTGATCTTTAACTTCACAATTTTGCTCATGGCTGACTAACTTCAGACCAATTTCAGATTAACTTCAGGCCAACTGAGTAATTTATTGGGACAGGTGACCAGTTTAATCATCCATCCTTGTTAAGTTTTTGAGACTTGTTAGAACAAGTATCAACACTTTAATTTTTGTTTTCCACTCTACTTTTACAAAACATAGCAGCAGATACTTTATAAAAGCCATTGAACACCACCAACAAAAACAAAATCAAAGAATTGCACAAACCCTGCTTTACTGACAAAAGTGGTGATGTTCTGAAATTAAATTGCTGGTCAGAGGACCATCCAGAATGAGATAGCTCTAAATATTTAATTGTCAGATGCTGTACAAATGTTTGAGTTTGGCAAACAGAAGGAGATTTAAGGTTCCCAGTGAACAATATATACAGGTATAGTTTGTGTAAAATTTGAATTTTAGAAAATTTCAGTCTAAGTTTTTTACATTTGCATTTACCAAAGTCCAAGTTTTGCTGTATGTCAAGGAAAAAAAAAAGAAAAGAAAACCAAAACATAAAGAAGATCCCATATAGATTATCTTGAATGCCCCTATCAACTTTAAAGGCTGCTGTGGTAGCATTCCTGACCTAATGTCTGTAGAAGGTGAGGTTCAGAAGGTCACAGGTCGTGGCCAACATTGGCAAGGATGAACTAAGAGGGAATGGAAGGTATCAGTTGATTGATGCAAGTAGTTGGCTTGATGAAAGCGGCTTAAGAGTATCTATTCCCAATTCACCTAACCAACTGAGTGACCACGTGAATCCAGTGATTACTGTCTTTGGTAGTAGTAGTGTTAGATGCTCAGTCGTGTCTGAATCTTTGCAATCCCATGGACTGTGGCCCACCAGGCTCCTCTGTCCATGGGATTCCCCAGGCAAAAACACTGGAGTGGATTGCCATTCCCTTCTCCAGAGGATCTTTCCGACCCAGGGATTGAACCCGGGTCTTCTTCATTGCAGGCAGATTCTTTACCATCTGAGCTACAGGGAAGATCACTTTATCTTTAGCACCTGTTTACTCTTTTGAGTTGAAAGCACAGAAGTGATGGCCTGGATTCACTGTTAAAAAACGATGAGTAATGCCAAGTTCTTTTAGTATTCCCATGAGCCCTCTCTTCTAAAGCACTGTTTCCATCCCACTGAGTGGGTGTTTGAAAAGCTCCCTTAGTAAAAACTCTGAACTGTAATTTTCTTTTTAGCTGAATGAGAACATCTGAAAGTCCATCTCCCATTTTCTTTCATTGACATTAACTCAGTTTGACAGTCTGCACCCAAGAGAACCATACATCACAACATGAATGAGAGTTAGCCAGACGTTTAAATGCTTTTCCAGCTCTGAACTCACAAGGCCATTTTTAACCATTATTTTGTTTGTAGACTGCTGTTCAAGGGAAGTTCCCAAGTAAAGTGACTGCCATTGTTCCACACGGAGTTCACCTCTATTTGTGAGACTGACAACCTAATTTTTTCTTATTTATTTTATTGAAAAACACTTGAGAAGCCCCAGAAGCTAACTTTTCTTTCTTTCCCATTCAATATTCATCCACTTGTGAACTTATGACAAACTGGTGGCTGATCACAGTCATGAAAAACAGATGATACATGACAAATCAAAATAAATTGTGCACATAAAGCTGAGCACATTTATATCTAGGAAGTGGAACACACACTTCAGTTGTCAAGCAATTTTGTCTTAAATCAGTCTAAATTGAGGGATCCTATTTTCCCATGATTTTTTCTGGTTCTTTTGAAATTGCACCTAACTTGAATCTATCATTTTTGTGTACCATGATGAAGACCTAGAACAGAGCATGCATGCATGTTCAGTTGCTCAGTCATGTCCAACTCTGTGACCCCACGAACTGTAGCCCATCAGGTTCCTCTGTCCATGGTATTTTTCAGGCAAGAATACTGGGGTGAGTTGCCATTTCCTATTCCAACTTTGTGTTTAGGTTACTTTAATTTGTTGGAGCAAATGAAACTTTGAACACACATTTTATATTCTTATTTTGTCTTTCTTTCCTTCTTGCATCATGACATTCTATGTGGTTCCAATTTCAGCAACTATCTCTAACCTGATGAAAATATCTTTGGTCTCTTCATTTTTCAGTGCTTGACATTTGGATGGATGTTGAGCTGGCTTGTTTCCCAAGACAATGGGGACTTTGGCATAACATTAACTTTACTTTTATATCTTAAAAAAAAATATTTATTCGGTTGTGCCGTGTCTTAGTTGCAACACTAGGGATCTTTGATATTCCTTGCGACATGTGGGATCTTTTAGTATTCTTGCCTGGAAAATTCCATGGACAGAGCAAGCTCTGGTGGGCTACAGACCATGGGGTCACAAAGAGTCAGATAAGACTCTGTGATTGAGCACATGCACACATGCAAAGTCTAGTTGTGTCATGTGCAATCTAGTTCCCCGTCCAAGGATTGAATCCAGGCCTCTTGCATTGGGAACATGGAGTTTTAGCCACTGGACCACAAGGGAAGTCCTTATAAAACATTAGCTTTTATTGTTAGTCATTGTTTTTAAGAAAGGCCCCTAAATTCATTCTTTAAAAATACCTCTTTGTATCTTAATGTGCAAGACACTGGTTCCTACAGTGGAAGACTTTACTTTCTGGTGTGGAATGAAAGGCATGGACACACACAACACAGTCTGTGAGGTTCTGTGTCATCCGGAGATAAAGGAAAAGTATTGGTGGTCCGGAGGAAGGTATAGTTGTCATAGGAGCCTTCTAACCTCAGAGAATGTGACATCCTTTAATGATAGTCAGGAACTTGATGTTCAGAAATAAGGTTGAAGGCAGAAGAGGGCAGGACAGCATGGTTATTTCAGTGACTTGGTGTTTCTCTTACAATCAAAAGCTAAGCTCCTTTCTTTAGCAAGCAAAATGGACATCAGTGATTTTCCTTTTTGGCTGAACTTCAGAACCTAACCCTGAGCTTCACTTAGAGATTTGGATTAACTCATCTGAAGGTCAGCTGATGAAGAGCCAGAGTTGGGACTTACTACGGGGAGTACTGAGGCTCCTGCCTCCATCTCAGATCGCATCCCCCACTACGTTCTTCCTTATTCACTCAGCCTCCACTCCGCGGGCTCCCACCTTGCCTGTTGTTTCCCAGGAGCATCTTTCCTATTAGGATAAGCTGCTATCACCTCTACCCAGACTACTATTTCAGAGATGACAAGAGCTCACGTTTACCGAGCACTCACAGAGTCCCAGGTGCCCTGTAGTACGAGGATCATGAAAGGTACTCATCCATTTAATCCTCCTTATGGTCATACAGGCGGTGATGTTTGTACAAGTGTGCAGCCATGCAGGCATTCAATGTCCTTGAACTTCAGGGTCCTGACGCTAAACTCCATCAAGCCACCTCCTTTTTCCTTCATGTTGTTAAAGCCTTTATCCAATGTCACGTTATCTGAGAAGCTTTGTTAGGCCACCCTTTCTAAAATATCCCCCACCTCATCCCACCACTCTGAACTCTGGCCCTTCCCTTGCTATTATAATATTCATTTACATTTTCTCAGCCAAGTCTCTCCTCCACTATCATGTAAATTCCACAAACCTGACTGCTTCTTCACCTCTGTATCTCTAACACCAGAAAAACGGCACACAGGTTTTCAACACATATGTTGTCAGAGCAAAGAATGGATTTCTGGTTTAAGGTGGATCCAAATGGGGATAGATTTGTTCCAGGCATGGTCTTCTCTGATGTGTGTCTGGCACAGTGATGTCATGATTTGAAATTCCAAAGGGAAGACTGAGGCCAAGGACTTTTTGACTTCACGTGCTTGGTGCGTGCTTGAACATGCTGGGAATGTGGCTTCTGGGGTGGACGCCTACAACAGACTCCCTGCTGTGGGCACCATAGCATCCTTTCCAAGTCCCTGTGGGCAGAGTTGTCCTGGGATTCCTGCTCCAGGAGACTTGGGTGAGCCCAGTTCCGCATCCCTGCAGGATGGATCCCAAGGGTGGGAGCCCATCACAGTGCTGCTGGCCCACTTGCCAATGACCACCTGGTGGGGCAGGTGTGACAGTTCCGGCAAGCGAGACCCTAGCAAAGGTCTGCAGGGGCTCTTGGCTCATAAAGTGAACACAAGGGAGTGGGCGCCTCATCTACCTTTTGACACTGTCCCATGTGGAAGGAATTCCTGAAGAGGCCAGTCCGACTTGCAAGCATAAGATTAGACAGCCCGATGGTTAAGAAGACAGGCTTCCGCGTGGGATGCTGGCGTCTATCCCCAGTTTGGCCACGTGCCGACCACCTGGTCTTCTGCAAGGCGGCCAATCTCCCATGACTCCTTCCCCTTCTCTGTGAAGTGGGCAACGTTGGATATTCTGAGAATAATTGAGTTAATATGTACTTCAAGTCCCCTCATGTGAAAATAAGAATAGTAAGAGGTCTGCCGGGCAGGACTACCATAAGGATGACATGAATTGAAACATATGTAAGGCATTGACACTGAGGCTCGTGTACAGACAGTGATCGTGAGCGTAGTGTGAGACAAAAGAGAGGATGGCAGAGTCAGGCAGCCCCAGGGCCAGGCAACTGAAGCCCTGATTGCACTGAATGTGGCATTGCCTTAGCTTCAAAGTGCTTTTATATAGGATTTTTAAAAGTACTGTCATAACCTGAGCCTTTAGAATCAGGGATTTCTGTCTCATCCAGTGAAAACCATCTTAACTGATATGTATCACCTGTAAGTACACAAATAGTGGAGCTGATGGCCAGTCACACCTGAGATAGTGAATCATAAGCTTCTTTTTCTTAGTTTGGACCCTGGCCAGGAAGACAGGAATATTCATGCATACTGAACAATCTGCTTTCACAAGGGTAAGAATCAGCATTTTAATTCAATCCTCAACATTTAAATTTAAATGCTCTCCACCTCAAGGACCAAGGGAGCTGATAGCAACTATAGGGCCCAGTTCTGAATGCAGATACTGTGAAGCGTCCTAGCATCATGCAGAGTTTTAAAAATCTTCCTCTCAGGCTAAAATGACAAGAAAAGCTTGACATTTTGCTTTCTTTTCTATCTAGCTCCCATGGCTAAAATTCTCAAGTCCAGAACATGCACTGTTCAATTATCTGACAATTCCTGAATCTCACTAGGGCAAAAACAGTTTGATCGATGGGTCCAGCTGTGACCATTGTGTAGCATGAATTTTCTGAAGGCTTTAAAATGGCTCTGCAGCTGTCATCTGCAACTTGAGAATGCACTAGCATTAAGACGCCAAGCAAGAGAAGTGGCATTCTTCAGGGCAACATCAATATACAATTTGTTACATATTCTAGAGATGCTGTCACCAGTGTGAATGTTTCTGTTTTTCTTAAATTCTTGTATTAGTGTAATTGAGCAGTTCTGAAGGGAGTTATCTCAGGCTACTTATTTTCCCAGTAAAGGACTGTTTGCTGAAGTTTTATTTGCTTCCTGCCTATACAATGATGTTGATGAGGACTGAGATGGTGGAAAGTGATTGCTGGTTCCTGCATTTCCACAATTAGTACCATTTATTAGGGAAACCATTGAAGGAAGGGTTAGTCTATGTCTTTCTCACCAAAACTGCCATAGGGGGATCAGGAGAGTTGAAGGAAGGGCCAGAAGCAGGAAAACTCTAAGTCAGAGAAGCATGGAGACCATGAAGCAGCAGGCTTCAGGCTTGTCTCCGAGTCATCTCTGATTGTTTAGGGCACTCAGGTGAGGTTATAACCATCTTCCATCAAAACCACCTACCTGGTCCCTCTAGAAGTAGGGGAGAAGATGAAATTTCTACAGAAACTTTAGTGAAATGAAGGACCTGGGGTTTTCAAATGGCCAAATAAAGAATGACAAGCTTTTATATAGCATCATTTAAAATCATGCTTACTTATATGCTTTCTTTGTTGTGCTCCAATGACCTGTATCTTCCCTACGTCTGTAGGAGTAAAAGCAATCTAAATGTAACTGGGGTATTTTGATGTCCAATTCTGATAGATCATTTATGTGCTTTCAAGGTCACCTTTTCCATCGACAAACAAAAAGAAAGCAAAAATTATTATTTAGTTGGAAATATCTGCTTTGACATTACAGAAAGGTGAACAAATTTCTTTCAAGCTACTTCTCTCTGAAATTTACAAACATTAACAACATGAGCCATTACATAGAAGGCTATCTTTCTCTTCATTTTTCTTTGAGTATTTCTGCTCTAAACCCACTCAGGAGTGCTTAGCATAGGAACAATTTGTGACCTTCATCACCATCAATTCCCAGCAGATGCTTGCTGCTGTTTTGGATCATATCAAGAAAGAGAAGAATTCGCTGTAGATATGTGGAAAGCTTGGTAACATTATAGTGAGCATTTAGACATTTTTGTTTGGAAATATTCCACATAAAGTAGAAACTTCTGTATAATTTTCAGAGTT
Source organism: Muntiacus reevesi (assembly GCF_963930625.1). Classification (NCBI taxonomy): domain Eukaryota; kingdom Metazoa; phylum Chordata; class Mammalia; order Artiodactyla; family Cervidae; genus Muntiacus; species Muntiacus reevesi. The sequence goes on from NC_089261.1 coordinate 29,684,271, forward strand.
ACTCACTCACATGAGATATATTGACCTTTGTTTTTCTTCGGCTGAACAGAATTTCTCAAGAGTGGCTTCCTTCTGTTCAACCCATCACTTGCCCACAACAACAACCAATAATGATTTAAGTTCTTCTGGTTCAGGGACAATTTTTTTTTTGTTTTTGTTATTTTTCAGGTCTGAAAGTCAAAGATTTAATTAAATTTATTCATATTCTTTACTGGCTAGCAGGAAAGAGATTGGTATCTTACTACAGTGTAGATGAGACTGGTCCTATGAGAAGTCTTGGTTAAAGGGAAGGTGGAATGAAATGTCACAGCTGTGAAGATTCAAGTGGACATGAAGTTATGTTTGGCTGATTGCTTTAAGCTTGGAATCATAGTGATGATTGCAAGAATTATTGGAAGGATGAATGAAATAGATTTTCCTATTGTTTCCTTTTTATTTCAGGGTATATAATGAGAGGATAGTAAAAATTTACAAAGTAACACAGTTCAGCAATATTGTTAGATAATTTCTGTTTTTATAAACCTTCTTGCTATTCTTCACCATTATAGTGTTAAGAATTTTTGGTAACAAACTAAGAAAAAAAGACATTATATATATATTATTATTATTATACATTATATAAATATATGAGCATGAGTCTACTTCACTCAGATAATGATTTGCATTTAATGTATGAGAGTGCTTGTTTTTACATTTTTACCTAAAACACTGAATTTTTTTTTTGTTGCGTGCCATTGAATAAATTTTTCATTATTTATATGATACAGAAAACTCTTCCTACTTTTTATGCATTTAAGTGGCCAGTTTGTTCTGTATTTATTTGTACCTGTTTATAGCATCTTTTAAAATGTCCTGTGCCCTGTATAAGAAACTATCTTCTCTTCCAGTTGATTGAACACAGAAAAAAGCAAAACTAAAAAACAGATTGAAAGTATTAAAACATTGAGATATCAGAGGTAGACTAAGATAGAGGCAACATTTATCTAACAGGGTTTCAAAAAGAAAAAAAACAAATAAAAGTAGAGAAGAAGCAAAATTAGTATAAGTAATAGGTGATATCTTGGACTGATAAAAAAATAATTCCTCAGATTATAGAAGTAACTTAAGTCCTGATATTTAATTAGGTGCTGAGATTTATTATAGAAAAACTGCAGAACAACAAAGATGAAGGTAAGTATATTAAAGTGAGCAGTGATAAATCACACATTATAAACAATTGCAGAAATTATAATTTGACTGTAAATTTCATATTAAGAAGATTGAGGAATAAAAAAACATGACCTTGAATGTACTGAGAGAACACAACTATCAACCTAAATTTTCCTTCAATAGTGAGGGTAAAATGAAGATACTTAAAATAAGGGTTAATTTTTGCCAGTCATAAAATTTTGCTGAAATGAAAGGATGACGTTTTTAGGAAAGCAGAAAACTATAGTAAAAAATTAAAACAATGCTGGTAAATGCATAATTTACATATATGGAAAATATAAAAACAATTTAATGATGATAAATGAAAAAACTGAGATTTTAAATACACAAAAGGACTACTTTGCCAGGCAAATTTTATAATGTAAGATGGATCAAAGTTTTCTAATTATTATTAGTAATGTAGAAATATTAATGTACATCTTTATTAAGTCATATGTACACATAAAAATGTAAGAGTAATCAACAGAAGAATAGGTTCTTAAATATAGTGAGAGAGAAGATGAATAGACTGAAAGATGTATTTAAAGATATTATTTAGAATGAAGTACAAAGATTAAGCATATGTAAAAATGAGAGTGTAAGATAAGAAGAGTGTTCAGAAAGTTGAATACACCACTGATCGAAATTCTGGAAGAGAAGAACAATGAAGAGAGAAAACTTTGGATGTTATACTGAGAGTATATTGTTGTTGTTTAGTCACTCAGTTGTGTCCAGCTGTTTCTGATCCCATGGTTTGCAGACTTCCCTGTCCTTCACGATCTCCCAGAGCTTGCTCAAACTCATATCCATTGTTTCAGTAATGCCATCCAACCAACTCGTCCTCTGTCGTCCTCTTCTTCTTCTGCCTTCAGTCTTTCCCAGCATCTGGGTCTTTTCTAACGAGTCAGCTCTTGGCATCAGGTGGCCAAAATATTGGCGCTTCAGCTTCAGCATCAGTCCTTCCAGTGAATATTCAGGATTGATTTCCTTTAGAGGTGACAAAAGATTGCAATCAGCAGATTCAAGAGGTCAAATAAATGAAAGCATATTCATCTTCTGTGAGACTGTATTATTACTCTCAAACATTTCCTGATGCTTCTTATGGAGGATAATATTTTTCACCCAATTAATATTGAGCTTGGCAGTGCAACTTGCCTTAGTTAATGAAGTGAAAGTATCAGGGTCAAGGGTCTCCTCTAAGCTGAAGTGTTGAGAGTTAGTGTATGTTTTCTCCACCTGTTCTTCCCTTTCATTCTCTTCCTGCCGTGATTCCTGGAAATGCCCTAAATAAAAGCTTATCTACCAGTCTAGATCCCAGACAAATGAAGACATGGAGCAAAGCCATGGTCAACCCCCAATGGGCATGTAGCATAGATGAGACATAAATATTTGTTGTTATATTCTACTGATACATTTTGAAAGTGTTTTTGTGATTGCTGTCTAAACTAACTGGGCAGTTCTCAATGTGAAATGACTCTGTTCCCTGGGGATATTTGCAGTTTCTGGGGGCACTTTGGTGGACACAGCTGGGGAGGGGGCTGTGGTCTAGCAGGTGGCACAGACTGAGTAAAGCCAAAGTATCTGCTAATCCTCCTACAAGATACGGGACATCCTCCACCACGCAGAGTTATCCAGCCTCAAATGTGAGTGGTGCCAGGGTGAGGCCCCCTGACCCCGTCTCTCCTCCTGGTTATAGGCACCCCAACACAGAGCCCCTAAATAGCAGATCACTGCGGACATATGGATCTTACAGGGAAGCACAGACAACTGACTGATCGCAATCACAGAACTAACAGTTGGATGGTCAGCTGATTGCTCCATAGAAACCAGAGGACAATGGCTACTGCTTCACAATTCTGATTGAGATAACCATAGACATAGAAGTGCATAGTCAATAAAACTATACCTTAGACATGAGAGCAAATTAATGGCATTTTCATGTAAACAAAAACTAGGACATTTAGTACAAATAGACCTTAAGTAAAGAGTATATTCCAGCCTGTTCTGACTAAAAGCAACTGTAGTTGAGAGGTCTGAGAGGGAAAAAGCAATGGTGAGAAAACAAAATTATAATCTGAGGGCACATTTCAGTAAACACGGAGTATAAAACATAATACCTCACAGAGTCAAAGAAAAATGAAGATAAAAGCTAAAATCCATGATAACCATAATATACAAATTAGAGTTAATACATTCAAACTTCTTTTATCATTTGAAGCTGAGTATGGTTCAGTATAGAAATTTAAACTGCTAAGGTTTCTGAGTCAAAATATACAAAACCAAAATTGGCAGTGTTGACAGGGAAAAAAATTTGCAGTGTGAGAGTTGTGAGTTAAATTTTATTTGGGGCAAAATGAGGACTGCAGTCTAGGAGACTGCTTCTAAGACAGCTCTGAGAAACTGCTCCAAAGAGAGGGTGGGGGAGGGGGGAAGGTCATTATATATGTGGTTTTGGTGAATGGGTACGTGTAGTTAAGCACATATTTTGGCAGATGCTTGTTGCCAGTCACAAGAAGCAGATATCTCTGTTAATTATTTTAGTGCTTTTCTAGATAGGAGAGGAGAAGGAAATGGCAACCAACTCCAGCGTTCTTGCCTGGAGAATCCCAGGGACAGAGGAGCCTGGTGGGCTGCCGTTAAGGGGTCGCACAGAGTTGGACATGAGTGAAGCGACTTAGCAGGCATGCATGCTAGATAGGAGATACAAGAGTTGGGCTCATGAAGTCTTCTCCTGAAAATATCTGTCTGAAGACCTGTTCTGCCAGTTTTCCTCAGAGCACAGAGCACCTCGTTTCTGATCTCTGCCCTGAACTCCTTTTAGGGGGTGTTGCATGTCAGCAGTTACAGTGGCTACTAACCTAATCTTTGTGAAGGCAGATGGCCAGTGACAATTTTTGGTTGCCAGAAGATACAAGGGAAACTGACAAATTTACAGTTATCTTGGGTTTTCCCCATCCTATGTGAGTTCATTCCATGCCCACACCCAAAGTACTTGCTAAATGAGTCTGTAAAGCAAGTCTTGGAAATACTAAAATGCAGGTTTGGCTCTTTTTTCCCCCAGTGTGATAGTGTAAGTTTTTTCAATCCATGGGCAAACATTGGACTAATACCTAGATGGAAAACTGTCAGTTAAATGAACATACATATATGAAACCCTTCCAAGGATCACAGCTTTGTCTTGGTGAAGAGGTTTTTGAAACTAATGAAGCCATGAGCCATGCCATGCAGGGCCACCCAAGATGGATGGGTCATAGTGGAGAGTTCTGACAAAATGTGATCCACTGGAAAAGGAAACAGCAAACCACTCCAGTATTCTCGCCATGAGAACTCAATGGAAAGTATGAAAAGGCAAAAAGATATGATACTGGAAGATGAGTTCACTGGGTCAAAAGGTGTCCAATATGCTATTGGGCAAGAGCACAGGACAATTTCTAATGACTCCAGAAAGAATGAAGAGGCTGGGTCAAAGCAGAAATGATGCTCGGTTGTGGTGGCGCTAGTGGTAAAGCGCCTGTGTCTGGTAAGTGACAGGTGTCTGGTAAGTGCTTATGTCTCCTGCCTGCCAAAGCAGGAGACATAAGAGACATGGGTTTGATCCCTGTGTCTGGAAGGTCCCCTGGAGGAGGGCATGGTAACCCACTCCAATATTCTTGCCTGGAGAATCCCATGGACAGAGGAGCCTGGCGGGCTACAGTCTATAGCGTCACAAAGAGTTGGACACAACTGAAGTGACTTAGCATGCATGCACTGGTGGTGAAAGTAAAGTCTAATGTTGTAAAGAAAAATATTGCCTAGGAACCTGGAATGTTTTAAAAAGGGAAAGGAACCAGAGATCAAATTGCCAGCATTCACTGGATCATAGAGAAAGCAAGGGAACTCCAGAACCACTTTACTGTCCCCTGAGAAGCCTGCATGCAGGTCAAAAAGCAACAGTCAGAACTGGACATGGAACAACAGACTGGTTCCAAATTGGGAAAGGAGTACATCAAGGCTATATATTGTCACCTTGCTTATTTAACTTCTATGCAGGGTACATCATGCAAAATGCTGGGCTGGATGAATCACAGGTTGGAATCAGGACTGTCGGGAGAAATATCACCACCTCAGATATGCAGATGATACCACTCTAATGGCAGAAACTGAAGAGAAACTAAAGAGTCTCTTAATGAAGGTGAAAGAGGAGAATAAAAAAGCTGGCTTAACACTCAAGAAACTAAGATATGGCATCTGGTCCCAATACTTCATGGCAAATAGAAGGGGAAAAAGTGGAAGTAGTGACAGATTTTATTTTCTTGGGCTCCAAAACCACTGCAGACAGTGACTGCAGCCATGAAAGTAAAGATGCTTGCTCCTTGGAAGGAAAGCTATGACAAACCTAGACAGCACATTGAAAAGTAGAGACATTACTTTGCTAACAAAGGTCTGTCTAGTCAAAGCTATGGTTTTTCTAATAGTCATGTAAGGATATGAGAGTTGGACCATAAAGAAAGCTGAGCACCAAAGAATTTTGATGCTTTCAAATTGTGATGCTGGAGAAGATTCTAGAGAGTCTCTTGGATTGCAAAGATATCCAATTAGTCAATCCTAAAGGAAATCAATCCTGAATATTCATTGGAAGGAGTGATGCTGAAGCTAAAGCTCTAGTTCTTTGGCCACTTGATGCGAAGAGCTGACTCATTGGAAAAGATCCTGATGATGGGAAAGATTGAAGGCAAAAGGAGAAGGGAATGGCAGAGGATGTGGTGGTTAGATAGCATCACTGACTCAATGGACATGAATTTAAGTGATCTCTGGGAGTTAGTGAAGGACAAGGAAGCCTGCAGTCCATGGGGTCGCAAGAAGTTGGATAGGACTTAGTGACTGAACAACAACATACATGAAAATGTAACAAACAGGATCTCATGTTTCCATATTATTTCTGAGTCAGACTCTGACTACTGTGTGGACCAATACTGCCAGGATTGCATCTAAGATTCATAATTTTATTGTATTCATTGGTAATGTGAATCATAAAATAAAGAGCATTTTATTTCTATTATATGACCCAAATAATCTAACATTAATTATTTAAAATCACTGGGAGCATTATTAGATATGCCAATTACATGTGAAATAAATGGAAATTTTAAAAAATACATTTTTTGATTCATTCACTATACACCACTATATATTACTCTATACTTTAGCCAGAGATGAGCAACAGGCAGATAAAGATTAACCTTATAATTGTGATGCATAGTTTCTTATTTTAATACCGAGGCCTTTGGGAAAAAGAGAAAAAAATGAAAATTATAAAAAGAATATTAAATATGCAGTTCTGGAAGGACACAAATTGGTTTCACAGAGCATTTTAGTACAGGGGTTAATGAGAATTTGTTGGACTGGTTTCATCTGTGAAATTAATAGCCTCCATATATTTCTTTTATGCATTTATTTTCCTTTGGCAGAGGTATTGCATGTTATTGAGTTGGCACATTAACTAAGTAGATATTTTTCTCAGACACATAGTCTAACTAGACATACTGATCATTATTTTCATGTTTTACTGCAATGTGAGAAAGTAAACAAATTTTAAAAACTTAATTTTCTTCCATAAATTGAAAAAATTAAAGTAGAAAAAATTTCATTTAATCAATTTCAAACCCACTAATCAGTTTCTGTAATATTCCCCACATTTTTCTGAGTTTCATTTTGAATGGTGATCTGCATGTAACAGCTCACTCAGTATCATAAATTACTATTTCATACTTAATTTTCATGCTTACTTTGGGAAAATCAGCTAGAGCTTTTAATTTCTCCAAGTCCTCAAGGTGACTCCTAGATTGCTTCTACAACTCCATTTGCAAATATATGAACTTTCTTCTGAGAATTGAACTATGAAGACGCTCATTATACAGTTGTCAAGGGAGCAAATGAATTAGGACTAGCAGAAAAAGAAAATATAATCATAATAATAACTAAAATTTTTTTCAGAGATTTTCCATGAACTATACAAGTAATTTACTTGTCAAATTCATCTAATTCTTGAAAAATCCAATATATAAGATTGTTATTAAACTCATTTTATAAACTGGAAACATATAATAAAAATTTTTGCCTCAGTCCATAGAGATCTGGCCTTTGTCCCCAGTTATTGGGAAGTATCCTCTAGACTCTTGGAGTTCCCTGGTGGATGAGGTATCCTAGATATTCATGGTGGATCTTCAAGTCCACACTGCATGGTTTCTGCTGATGAGATGATTTTGTTTGTTAGTCACTCAGTCGCTAACTGAGACTAAGGGTGAACTTAGTCCATGGGACTGCAGCCCATCAGGCTCCTTGGTCTATGAGATTTTCCAGGCAAGGATACTGGAGTGGTTTGCCATTGATTGCATTAGGCTAATGGGGAAGACTTACCATGTGATTAGAGGATTAGGGCTTTTGGCCAGGTGACCATCAGCTCAGCCTCCAGGGGCTGGAGATTGAGTTCAACCTCATGACAAAGACTCAATCGCCCAAGCTTACATAAAGAAACACAGGTATAGACTCCGAATATTGAGGTCTGCTGAGTCCCCTGGGTTGGCGACAGTCTGGGTTGGTGACAGTCTGTACACATTCCTGAGAAACAGGAAGCCTCACATTTGATACACCCCTGCCCCCCCATTCCACTCTGCACCTCTTACCTTGGCTGATTCTCATTTGTTTCCTTTGGCTATAATTAAATAGTAATAGTAATTGCATCACCCACTCAATGGAAATGAGTTTGAGTAAACTCTGGGAGATAGTGAAGGACAGGGAAGCCTGGCATGTGGCAGTCTGTGGGGCCACAAAGTGTTGTATATGACTTAGGTACTAAACAACAGCCACAACAATTGTATACAATAGTAAACAGAGACATACTAAGTGTATCTAATTTTTATGAATGCTGTGAGTTGTTCTAGGAAATCCTCAACCTTGAAGGAAGTTGTGAGCACCCTCAGATTTGGTCAGCTGGACTGAAATGAGAAGAGTCCTGCAGACCCTCAACCTACCATCTGGAGCATGAATCAAGGGGAGTTTTGTGAGGATTGTTCCCTCAGACTTCTCAGTTTGGCAATCTCATTGCAGAACCTGGGCGGACATGGTGGTCTGGAACCTCTGTCTGTATCCTTGAGTCTGGCTGACTGTGGGTAGAAAACAAAGGTTTATATGTTTTAGCTCATTTGCTCAAAATTCTGGAGCAAATGTTTCTGTAGTTTGATTCCAGGATCCATTAAGTTTGCCTCAATCTGCTTCATAAAACTATTAAATGAGAAGATACAGCAAGTTCCCTACATATGAATAATTTCCTTTCCAAGAGTGTGTTTGTAAGTCCGGTTTGTTTGTAAGTCCAAAAAAGTTAGCTTAGGTACCCAACTAGCACAATCAGCTATTATAGAATTGTACCGTAAGACATTCATTATGCTTTTCACACAAATAATAAATAAAAACAAATATAAGGAATAAAGAAAACATTTTGAATCTTTCAGTACAGTGCCTTGAAAAGTACAGTAGCACAGTACAACAGCTGGAATACAGGGGCTGGCATGGAGTGGACAGGCAAGAACAGTTACTGACTGGAAGAAGGAGTGGAGCTGGGAGATGGTAGAGCTGAAGGATGGTCAGTAACAGGAGATGGAGGACAATTTCACTACATGCCTGATGTTGTAATAAAATCAACATAATAAATGACATTAATGAGATGGAGAAAAACCACATGATCATCTCAATCGATGCAAAAAGGGCATTTGACAAAATTCATGATAAAAACACTCAATAAACGAGGTACAGAAAGAAGCTATCTCAACATAATTAAGTTCATATATGAAAAACCCAAACCCAACATTATATTCAGTGATGAAAGACTGAAAGCTTTTAAGATCAGGAACAAGATAACAGCTACTCAACATGGTACCTGAAATCCTGCCTGCCTACAGTGATTAAGATGGTGAAGGAAGAAAGGCATCCATATTGGGAGGGAAGTAAACAGTCTCTGTCCCCAGGGGATAGTTCCAAAGCTACTGCCGTGGTCCAGGTGAGGGAGGAGAGTGGCTTGGATATTTTAAAAGTTGTGTCAGAGAAAGCCTCTCTTTTGGATTGACTTTTGAAACTAGAAGGATGAAGACAGATACATGAAAGGCCAAGAACAGAGCTTTCCAGACACTTCTTCTCCAGGTGAGAGTGCTGAGCCATGCAGAGAGAACGTATGAGCCAGATAATTTCTTTCTTTTATTTTTTTTTTTAACATCCTTTCTTCTTCTTCTTTTTTGGCTGCACTGCAGTGTGTGTGGGATCTTAGTTTCTCTACCAGGGATTAAATCTCAGTCTCTGCATTGGAGCAGGCAGTCTTAACCACTGGACCGCCAGGGAAGCCCCAGACCACGTCTGTCCTTGCAGCCCTCTGGGGATTTGAAATGAACTCAGAAGACGTTTCAGATCATGGCCTTGTGGTATACACAGCAAGACATTTGTACAATAATAAGAACAGAATAGAGGATGGCCAAACAGAGGCCCAAGAATCTTACTGCTGCATCAGAGGGAAAGAATAATCTAGTTCAATTTGTCTATTGACATATATATTTTTGGAAAAAAAAGTAGTATTCATGTCTTGAAGGATGAGTATAATTTCAGTAAACAGGGTCAGAGGGGAGCACAGTCCAGACTTTGAGACTGACAGAATTAAGTTCCAATGCAGAGTGTCCTAGTTTATTAAATCATATCCAATAAATATCCTCTTACCTTAAATAAACACTCCCTCCCCTCAAGGTGAAATTAGGATGTGTTACTTTAGCTCTCACTCAATGCTATACCTGTGGGTGGTTCAGGGTCACCTTAGGAAACTCTGGTGACAACAGCCATGTGTGTGCCTGCGTGCTCAGTCGCTCAATTGTGTCTGACTCTGTGACCCCATGGGCTGTAGCCTCCTCTGTCCATGGGATTTTTGAGGCAAGAATGCTGGAGTGGGTTGCCATGCCCCCTCCAGGGGGTTTTTCTGACCCAGGGATAGAACCCAGGTCTCCTGTGGCTCCTGTGTTGACAGGTAGATTCTTTACCACTCAGCCACCTGGAAAGCACACAGCTATACTTTTGTTCTATTTTGAGAACTTGTTTGTCCAGACAGCATAGGGGAAACTGATTAAAGTTTTCAAACAAGCAGATGTACCATCTCTGCTTTGTGGACCCTGTTAAATAATGATAAGCACAATTGACTAGTGAAGACATTAACCATGTCTTATCAGCAGACATATAACAATAATTATGGTTACTAAAAACAGCATCTCCAGCTAATGCATGTGAATAATGCATCAACTCACACTTCACAATTACACTTTGAAAGAGGTAATATCATTATGCCAATTTGCAGATGAGTCCATGAGGTCCAGTGAGATACAAGCTATAGTCAAAGACATTCACCTGTGAAATTCTAAGCTAGAGTCGGAGGAAGTCCAGCTGACCCTTGAGGCCAAGTCTCTGGTTGTTATACCCCACTGGCAATTCAGTGTTACTATTGACTTTTAAGAGAATTTTGGCTTGGAATGCTGTGTAATGTCAAGATTTTTAACCAGATATTTAGAGATCTAGTTGACCTCTTTTTTGGGGTACATTTTATTTGCTGGACATTTCAAGTAGGGTTGAAGTTGCTCCCAAATAAATATAGCATAACACAACCAGTATTGTGTTCTCAAGTTAATCTTTTGCTAAGTGCTTTTTATTTTAGTTCAGATTATTTTGTTAAGCAAATAAGATTAAGCGCTGTTGTATAGTTGTTTCAAAGCAAGTTTCACACCAACTTAAGAGAAGCCTTTGTAGAATGTTGTTTGTTTCATTACTTTTGATTAGTTCATCAACAACCTGTAACACAACATTCAATTTTGTTCTCTGTGAAAATGTGCAGCTTAATAGGTTTCATACGTTGTTGTTCAATTTATCTGCCTATTAGGAGAAGTCATTAAGTGGAAGAAACCAGCTTTTGGAAATAATGAGTTTTTCATTTACTGGTACAGGCATTTACTTTAAAAAGGCATCATTAATCCACTAATTAAAAATGTTTTACTTAAATTTGCTTTATTTTCCTGAACAACATGAAACACCAGTTTATCATGTAGATGGCATGCAAAAATCAAAGACCTCTGTGGTCCCAATTGTCATTAAAAATTAATAAGAGCTCAGCTTTGCCTTTCTTTTGTCACTTGGCCTTGTGTGTGTGCATATAGCTTTAGTCACTCAGTCCTGTCTGACTCTTGGCGATCCTATGGACTGTAGCCTGCCAGTCTCCTCTGTCCCTGGAATTCTCCAGGCAAGAATACTGAAGTGGGTTGCCATTCCCTTCTCCAGGGGACCCAGGGATCGGGCTTGGGTCTCCCACATTGCAGGCAGATTCTTCACCATCTGAGCCTCCAGGGTAGCCTGTGTGTATATATGTGTGTGAGAAATACTCTACTCCATCACATGTGTGAGATAGTTTCTATTAACAAAGAAATCACCTTTCAAAATATATATCAAGTTTAAAAGCAAATTATCTGAATGTACAAAATGTATCAAAAGTAAACAATAGTTGCTGGAATTTTTGTTTTAATTTCTATTGGTGTCTTTTTGTTGGTTTAAATGAAAATAATTGATTTCTAAACTCTCCATTAGATAAGGATCATGTTTTAAGGGAACTAATGTGTTCTAGCTCTTCTTTTTTAACTAAATTTTTGGAACATCACTAGAAGATAAGAAGCAGGATATTTGGGTGGAAAAACAATAGAATGGGAAACAAAGAGATTACTGTTTTGTTTACAACCTGCCACCGACTTGCAGATCACTACAGTTCTTGGGGCCTGAACTTTCCACAACTTGCAAAATTATAAAGTTAAAGCTTATGGTTTTATTTTTGCTTCTAGATGTAATGTACCATGATGTTATTCTATCATTCCATTTTTAGGTAAAGAAATACATTTTCTAAGAACATGGATATACAAAAATATTTCTTTTCCTCACAAACCTTGCCATTTTACAATGTTTTATATTATGTTACTTGATTTGAAGTTTCTGAACCACTGGATAAAGGTCTGATCTCAAATGGAGAAAATAAGAAAAATGATAAATGCTGGGATATCACCTGTTTTCCTTTTTCCCAAAATATCAAAGGGAGTTGTGCTGTGTTGCTGTTTCACATCATCTAAAGACAAAGACATTCCTGTCTCCCCAGTGTGGCACTGTGTGCTGAGGTCAATAAAATCAGGATGCTTACTAGTGTGGATGTGCACTACCAGGCTTCCCAGGTGGCTCAGATCGTAAAGAACCCACCTGCCAATGCAGTTGATCTCTGGGTTGGGAAGACCCTCTGGAGAAGAGAATGGCTACCCACTCCAGTATTCTTGTCTGGACAATTCCATGGATAGAAGAGCCTGGCAGGCTATAGTCTATAAGGTCAGGAAGAGTCAGACAACGACTGAGCAATTTTCAAACACACTTTTCACACATGTGCACTTCAGAGCAGAATTTTGTTTTGTTCTTTTTTCTCTTTTTGGCATGTTAGAATTGAGAGCAATAGAGAAATATAACTGAAGTTATAAAGAGATCATCCACATTGCTCTAATTTCCTTGAAAATGTTAGCTATTTTCAGTTTAGGAGGTTGCTAGTTTGACTGTCATTGGTGTGAGTGTTGATAAAAGAAACCATGGCAACAAGTGACATTGGGAAGTGGAGAGGACCATTCTGCTCAGCAAACCACCAGAATTATTTACTTATTGTTTTTCCTGTGATTTTTTTCCATCCTGAAAATGTTATACTGTCATAGCATGAGTCTTGGAGTCAGGGTTGACTCTAGTTGATCACCTTGGGAAGCCTAATAAATCTTAGTCGATCTAATCGTCATCTGTTGTCAAATGGGGGTCAGTAGCGCCTACTTCATGGATGTGTTTGACAGTTGAGTGAAATGACATCATCCATTTGACAGCATCTATGGAGTTCCTGCTGTTTCCCATGCATGGAAGGAAAATAGATTCAGAATGGAAGGGTTCCTTTCATAATGGATCTTATATTCCATACAAGTTATGAATAAATATATATGTGGTTCCTTGAAGTGATAATTAGCAGACATACACATGGTGTTTATGAAAATCTATTAGAGCCTTACTCTCATGTAATACAACTGTTCATCTAAAGCTTGACCACATTGTACAGCACATTCACTAAATGATTGTTTAGAGTCCTCTTGAATATACCAAACTCACCTTATACAAGAACTCACCTCCCAGGGAAACCCACTAACTTGGGGGATAGCCCTAATATATAGATGCTACTGAACCAAAGTCATCACCATCCCCCAGTCCTCACTGAATGATACATCCAGATGTTGGACGACCTGAGACCTTCCCCCAATGTCATCTGTTTTCTAGACAAGCTCTTTGACCATGACCCATGAGTAAGTTCTGGAGTCCTTCAATTTTCTTTCACTGCTTGAGTTTTCCTATTTTCTTTTTATTATCAAAACACCATATGGCTTATGGCCAGTGAAGAATAAAATACACTCATGAATCTGAAGCTAATGTTATCTTTGTTCTGGAGTTTTCCCTGTCTGTATACTTTAGCCTAAGATCACATTAACTCTTTTGTCAGTCAGGTAACACAGTTGTTATTATTCAGATTACTATCAGAACTTGTTAGATTTTTAAAATTTCACTTCAACTTTTAGCCTGTCCTTCCTTCCTTCCCTCCTTTCTTTCATTTCTTTGTTTCTTTCTTACTTCCTTCCTTTCTTTATTTCTTTTCTAGCTGTGTTCCCACTCCTTTTCTGGGACTGCATATTTGATGCTCTGAAACCCAATGCAGAAGCAATATTTCTTTTCATGAGACTGATTTGGGAATTATGAGATAATCATTTCATTGCCTTTGGCTTATGTTGTGTTGATACTTGGGTGTAATTTAGCCTCCTTGGGTGTGGTTGTTTAAGCAGTTGCATATTCCCTTATGTTCGAGAAGGAAATGGTGACCCACTCCAGTATACTTGCCTGGAGAATCCCCATGGACAGAGGAGCCTGGTGGGTAATGGTGTATGGGGTTGCAAAGAGTCAGACACAACTGAGCACCCACACACATACATGCTCTTATCACAACTTATTTATCAGTCTGGTTTAACATGAAAATAATAAAATCCAAGCATCCATCTTATCTGAGTGTGGATAGCTTGTGCATCAGGTCAAAGTGCTTCAAGTTCAGCCTCTGCTGGTGCCTCTGCCCGGTGACCTGACCTGGAGGGCTGCTTCTTCTGTGATCTTCCCTGAACTGGCCACCCTCACCTCAGAATTCTTATTTTGTTTCCCGTTTGTGAGGACCTGAGACTTGTAGTAGTATTGGGAGTCTAGGATTTCACATCTCCATCACCATTTCACTTCATTTCCTTCTTCACTGCAGACTTACATTTTGTCTTGTGTTTTCTAAGTTACAGCAGAAAAAGAGGAAGCTTTGTGTGCTTTTGTTGATGAAAGAGACTTTTGGTTTGAGTTTCAAGCTTGCAGCGTCACCCATTGGACAGTTACTGGTAAATTGACTCATTCAGTGTAGCAGCGTTAAAGTTGACAACAATTTTGTGAAGTTTTCACGCATTAGAGAGAGATTTAGAAAATCATTGTTTGCCCTGACTTTGCTTCCACCGAGAGAGTATACAGTCATACTTACTAATTAGAACAACTCTTTCTTTGTTCTGGCCAAAGAGTCATGGATCAGAAGCTCCACCAGCAGCAACACTCACTGGGAGGTGTCATAATTCTACATGCTTGTTCATCTGAAAGTTGAGTGAACATGATTTAATGATGACACCCTCCAAGTTCTTGATTTAAAGTTATATACAACATATATCTAATTCCTTGGAAATTCTTTTAAGAGTCTTTTCTTTGATTTTTTCATTTTTTTCTCAATATCTGTTAAAGCTAATTTTTTATTTCAAGATAATTATAGTGACTGCATGCTTAGTTGTGTCTCTTAGTGAACCCAGGGACTGTAGCCCACCAGACTCCTCTGTCAATGAAATCCTCCAGATAAGAATACTGGAGCAGGTTGCCATTTAATTCTCCAAGGAATCTTTCCAACTCAGGGATCAAACGCGAGTCTCCTGCATCTTCTGCATTGGCAGGTGGATTCATTACCACTGAATCACCTGGGAAGCCTGAGATAATTGTAGACTCACATGCAGTTATAGGGCTTCCCAGTGTCTCTGATGATAAAGAATCTGCCTGCAATGCAGGAGACCTGGGTTTGATCCTTAGGTTGGGAAGATTCCCTGGAGAAGGGAATGACAACCCACTCCAGTATTCTTGCTGGGAAAATTCCATAGGCAGAAGATCCTTGCGGGCTACAGTCCATGGGGTCGCAAAGAGTCAGAGATGATTGATCAACTAACACTTGCATGCAGTTATAAGAAGTAACACAGAGAGATCCCAGGCACCTTTTACTGATCTCCTTCAATGGCAATATTTTGTAAAGTGATCACATTACATGTACATTAACACAACCAGGAAATTGGAATTGGTGCAGTGAAAATGCTGAACGTTACCATCAGCACAGGGGTTCCTTCATGGCCCTTCTACACCACATCCGCTTGCTGCCTGCGCACCTCACCTTCATCCTTAACCCCTGGAAGCCACCAACTTGCTCTCCAGTTCTGCAATTTTGTCACTTCTGGAATATTGCATGAATATAATCATACAATATGTAAACTTTCAAGATTGAATTTGATCATTCAGTTTATTTCTCTGAAGGTTCGTTGAGGTTGATGTGCATATCAATAGATGCTTTTCTTTTATACTGCTAGGTAATATTCCATGATATTTATATAACAGTTTTTTATATCTGTTCTATTATTTTTTATTGTCTGTTCTCTCACTGAAGATGGTAATTTCCAATCTGAGGTTATTGAATCAAGATACTATGAACATTTCTGTACATGTTTTTGTACAGAAAATCTAAGTCTTCATTTCTCTGGGATAAAAAACCAAAAATGGAATTGCTAGGTTGAATGGTGGCTGCATGTAAAAGTTATTTCCATTTTTATAATTCTAAAGTAACACCTCAGTGATGGAAATTATACACAAAAGGCTTTTTGAAGTTGAATACTCATCAATTAAATCACATTTTTAATATAATACCATGGCTGTATGTTTTAAAAAATGAAGAATTAAGAAAAATGTCTACATTAGTAATAATTATTCCCTAGTTATTAGCTTTATTCCATAGCTCCATAAATGCTAGCTTCATTATGTATATTGGCTTTTTAATGGACAGCCTCCAGTGAATTTCTGTAGCATTTGCTCATTTCACAAGGGTAGTGGTGGAGCTGATTATGTGCTGCTCTGTCACTCCATAACCATTCTGAGCGTTGGTTATTATCCTGTCCCCAGGCATTATATTTTCATAATCCAGCACTGAAAAATAGGTTTAGGTATTTAAGTTTTGATTAAAATGAAATTTGTCTTTCTTTTCCTCTGCATTATTCATCGTCAATGCAGCCTAATTCAACTAATGCATTTGGGATACAACAAAGACAAAACTCATCAGGGTTTTGGGTGGTTAAATTGTTTGAACATTATGATTTCTTTTTAAAATTTTATCTTTTATTGAAGTATAGTTTAATACTATACAATGATTGATTTACAGTGTTGCATTAGTTTCATTATGATTTTTTAAATTTATTTTTATTAGTTGGAGGCTAATTACTTTACAATATTGTAGTGATTTTTGCCATACATTGACATGAATCCGCCATGGATTTACATGTGTTCCCCATCCCGATCCCCCCTCCCACCTCCCTCCCCATCCCATCCCTCTGGGTCTTCCCAGTGCACCAGCCCTGAGCACTTGTCTCATGCATCCAACCTGGGCTGGTGATCTGTTTCACCCTTGATAGTATACTTGTTTCAATGCTATTCTCTCAGAACATCCCACCCTCACCTTCTCCCACAGAGTCCAAAACCCTGTTCTGTACATCTGTGTTAAGAAAAATATATGGAATTAGCACCTGAAGGAGAGAGACTTCCATCATCCAAGATGCTCACAGTTTGTCTTTCGTGAGGTTTACATATGACTTTCAGATGTGAAGTGGTTTCCTTCTTTATGTGCAAATTGGAGTGAATATTTTCTAATTTATCAGTTCTGGGTGTTCATTGAGGGGACTGATGTTGAAGCTGAAACGCCAATACTCTGGCCACCTGATGCAGAGAGCTGACTCATTTGAAAAGACCCTGATGCTGGGAAAGATTGAGAGCAGGAGGAGAAGGGGAAGATAGTGGATGAGATGGTTGGATGGCATCACCAACTCAACGGACATGGGTATGGGTGGACTTCGGGAGTTGGTGATGGACAGGGAGGCCTGGCATGCTGCAGTTCATGGGCTTGCAAAGAGTCGGACATGACTGAGGGACTGAACTGAACCGAATCTATGAAAATATCCAATATAATAGCTATCTTCTGCCTCAAGTTGTTTGATCCAAGAGGAATTATATGAACAGACAGTAGAAACAAAATAATCATTTGCAAGATAATCTAAAGAGAATACTTATGTTATTTTGTTGAGAATGAGTTTAACTTAGTAACTATTAGTCATTAGAGAGGTGAGAAATGATCATTGTACCTTGATCAATCAAATAGATTTCCCTTCTGATTGGGTTTCTAAGAGTCTGTGTGTGGGGAAGTCTCAAGGAAAAAATGCATCTAAATCACCAGTTAAGGGCCTTTCCCCCAAATCCTCATCTGGTTCTCATATTGTGGGCTAGTGACTTGAACCATGTGTAAACATCAAGAGTATTTCAACTTCAGACCAGGTGCGAAGTTGTCTGGAGCTTCTTTGTCCCTTTTCCCCAGATCCATCCCAAGGAACCACCTTAATGAGAGGACATCTGGATGCTGGCTACCAAACCAGTTGCACCAAAGTGAAGGAGAAAGTGAGGAAAATACATGAGAGAAGAAAGCAAGTGACCTTAAGCAATTCTACTTATCACTTTCTTCCTTCCCCTGTAAACTCTGGTCCCCTGGATGGTCTATGTGCAGGACCCTGTGGACTCCACATCTGTGACAACAGACATGTTTTCTTGTGTGTCCTCTGGGGAGGATGGGAGAGGCTGAGGTGCTGAACTTCCAGAGATGACAAGCCTGGAACCAGGGATATCAGAGCTCACCTCACCTCACCTCCTGATGTTATAAATGAGGTTTAGGGTTTGGAGAGCTGTACCTACTTTTCCAGGTCCACAATGCTGTCTTAATTCTAATTCACCATGCTGCTCAATTCAGACACTGTTTTTCCAAATTTTCTTACAAATTCCCTAACTGAGGCTCGGTTCTTTCAGGGAGTTTCAATGTCATAGTATCAAGTTCGTTAAAGTTGTATTTTAAGTCCATGAGAGAAGCTGTGGGGTTCCAGTCTCACAAAAGAAAGAAGGAAATAAGATGATGGGCAAAGTCCTATTCCATTAAAATTTACCATAACAGCAGATGGCTGAGTTTTCACCTGCTGATCTTGTTCCCTCAACGGGCCTCCATGGAGGCCATGAATGTCCTCTTTCAATACTTCTAGAAGGATTGTTGACATCTGAACTGTTCCTTTCTCAAAACACTCATCCTCTGCTGTTGTATGAGGTTCTTTTCTATCAAGTGTAGTGGTAAAATAGAAAACAGTCCCTACAAACAAAAACATAATCTATTTTACTGGTAAACATTATGAGATAAACCCCTTCATGGATCACTGCCTTGTTGTGGTGAAGGGGCTTGTGTAACTCAGTGAAGATATGAACTCAATGAACTCTACGACAAATAGAATGGGAAAAGGTAGAAGTAGCCCATCCTCTTCTTGGACTCCAAAATCACTGCAGATGGTGACAGCAACCATGAAATCAGAAGATGATTGCTTCTTGGCAGGAAAGCGATGACAAGCTTAGACAGTGTGTTGAAGAGCAGAGTCATTACTCTGCTGACAAAGGTCCCTATAGTCAAGGCTATGGTCTTCACAATGGTCACATACGATTGTGAGTCCTGGACCAAAAAGAAGGCAGAGCACCAAAGAATTCATGTCTTCAAACTATAGTGCTGGAGAAGACTCCTGGGAGTCTTGGGCAGAGAGGAGATCAAACCAGTCAGTTTTAAGGGAAATCAACCCTGATTACTCACTGGAAGGACTGATGCTGAAGCTGAAGCTCCAATATTTTGGTCACCTGATGTGAACAGCCAACTCATAAGAAAAGTCCCTGATGCTGGGAAAGATTGAGAGGAGGAAGAGAAGAGGGCATCAGAGGATGGTATGGCTGGATGGACTCACTGATACAATGGACATGAACTCGGGAAAATTTCAGGAGATGGCGAGGGATAGAGAGGGATAGAGAGGCCAGGTGTCCTGTAGTTCCTGAGGTTGCAAAGAGTCAGACACAGCTGGGTGACTGAACATTACGGATAAAACATGGGGATGAAAGAAAACAAAATCATCGTTTGGGATAAGTTGCTCAGTTTATAAATTCAGCAGAATCCCCGAATCACAGAATCTACCTTCCTCCATTTGGAGGGGGTCTTCACTTGAATCACAATCCAGTGCCCCTTAAGACCTAGTATGCATGGGAATTCCCTGGAGTTCTCATTAAAGTCTAGCTCTTAACCATTTCTTCAGGGTCTGAGACCTGGAAACTTGCATTTTAGATAAGAACTCTCCCACTCCCCCCTCTCTCTCCAGCTGGTTCTTTTCTGACAAATCCTGAAGAGCATGATCTTTTGACTGATTGTTGAAGACCCCGTCCAAATGGAGGAGGGTAGATTCTGGAAGTCATGTGCTATTGCTCCTACATCAGCCTCCAGGATGGTCACAACTAGAAAGGCTGATGGAATTCCTGGTCCCTCCCAGATCCTCATCCTAATGACTCCTGTAGCCATTGTAATCTGTTATTATCATCAAATCTCATTTTCTTCCATGAAGATTATTTTCCATTTTATTTGCCTCACCTACTGCCTCAATTTGTTTATGAAGAACTTCAAATAGGTGATCTTTAAATACCCCTTTGTCCCCACAGAGCTATAAGTCTTGGGTTATGTCTAATCAATTTAGGAATGAATGACTCATAGTTGACAGTGATGAAACAGGTTTGACTTCAGTATCATATCAGGAATGTCCAGCCTTGGAAGGAGAGTCAGAATAAAACATAAATAAGGGTGTTGCTTCAGAAGCAGAGAAATCCTTATTTCCCTCTATCTGTAGGCCACTGTAATTGCTAGGTCATTGGTTACCCATATCAGAATTTTATTTTCATGATGAGATAAAGAGTTTATACATAGAATTCTATTAAAGTATTTTATATAATTTATTTTTTAAAATGGCAAATCTGTGTGAATAAGGTAGAAGATTGACTAGATAATACAGATTTATAAATAGGGAGAAAAGGCATAGAAGGCAAAATTTGTTTTTCAAAATGTATTAGCATAATTTGGGTTTCCTAGTACAAAGAACCTGTTTGCCAATGAAGGGGATGTAAAGAGACGTGGGTTGGAGTTGGAACCCTGGATCAGGAAGATCCCCTGGGGGAGAGAATGGCTACTCGCTCCAGTATTCTTGCCTGGAGAGTCCCTTGAACAGAGGAGCCTGGCAGGTTACAGTCCGTAGGGTCTCAAAGAGTTGGACACAACTGAAGAGACTTACTCAGCACATGTGAACACATTAGCTTAATTTAGACTGGAACTTGAACTATGAGTGTGTGCCATCTGGAAGGGCATTTTCAAATGCCCTGATGGGATCCTGGGTAAGGTTACCGTGGTTCCCTGGGGATGTGGAATATTCATGGATAAGGTGACAGAAGAATGTCCTGCAATAGTGTCTGTTTGCATATAGTGTGAGGAAAGTTCAGGCAGGTTTTCCACAGCATTTATTTCAAATCTCTCACGTATCTAGGGATTTCTTCTCTCCTGGTGCTAGTCAGGACCCCACTGGAAAGCAGTGCAAACGTTTCCATTCACAGACGAACTTTCTAGCTCTGATTTCTTTGGGAAAAGTAGCTGACTTTTGTCTTTCAAATTTCTTTTTTCCTACTGTGAAAATATTCTGTATTGTATTTTTGTTAGATTAATCTTGTATGCTGTGTGCCATTTAACCATGGCAACTGGAAAACAAAAACATTGTTAAATCTACATTACATTATCTTGTTAGTCTTTCAAAAGTATGAAAAGAGCTGATTCTTTTTCACCTTTTGAGTAGTTATTGCAATACATTTTTCTGAATAGTGAATTTTCAAGGGAGAGGTATGTTATCCTGGCAGGGCTGATATGACAACTTAAAAATCTGTGGACAGTCTCTCACTCACCATATAGCATCATACTTATTAGGTTAGCTGTGAATTACAAATGGAAAAAAAAAATAACCCAAAATAGGACAACCACTGATGATCACGACCAAATAAGTGGCCAGTATTATGAAAACTTAGTGAAAATGTATATATTTAATGAAACAAATGCTGGGTTCTCAATCATGGTAATATAATGAATTGATTCTGTGATAAATTTTGTAATATACTTATTGGTGATATCTAAGAGGTAATTTATAGTATTCTTTCTAGATACTCTAAAACCTCTCAGTGTTAGCAGGCATAGAATCATAACTGAATATACAGTTTTCTTATGGTATAGAATAGCTGAATAAACATACAAAAAAATACTAACATATCCCATAGCAATGTAATCCTGCTTAAAATGTTAAACAGAGAATAAAACTGATTATTTCCAGTTTCAAATGATGTTTTCCTTGAAGAAAGAGATGTGTAGAACCTTTTCCAATTTTCCATAAATGAAAAGATATGGACTAGGAAAAGACCATTTGTTAAAAGTTATTCAAAACTGGTGCAAAAATCTATTATCAAAACTCTGAAGTTTACATTCATTTTAAAAGTCAAAAGTAATAAGATTATATATAAACAATTATCTATTTCTACCACCGATTTCATGTTCAGGATACACAATCATTTTACCCATGTATTTAGTGACAGTAATCACTAAGGTAGTGTTGGCAATCAGCAGAAATCTTCCCCCAAATGCATAAAAAGCATAATTGCTTTGTATGAAAAATTGTCTTATGGGCACAAGAGCCTTTCTGTTCTTATTCAGAGGTATTGTAATTATGAAAATGAGCTGAGGACACATAAAATTTAGTGATTTTACCCTCATGGAGCTGGGCTGCCACTAAGAATGGGACCCCAGGGAATTGTCGGCTCAATAACAAGGGGAAATCACTTTTATGAACAAGAGATTATTCCTTTAGATTCTCAGGGTAGAGAATGTTTCCTTTCTTCCTTTGCAGCTGGTTGCCATTAATATTTCTTAAAATGAACAACACTCTGCTTTTCAAGCCCCTTCCTCTATTGTACATTAGGAAGATAAAGATGATTAAAAGACCAGGATGAAAGGACCCTGGCTAAATATACTTTCCTATCATTCTTCTCTCACTCAATAAAATGACTGTGGAGGGGCAGTCTGGCCTGAATCACTGTGGTTGGCTTGAGACATATCTCTATTTTGTTCTTGCATTTTAAACATGAAGTCCTGAACAGAAGGAGCAGCCAGTCTGAGATGTGAAGAATTGGCATATAGTGTCAGTGTTACCGATCAGTATTGAATCGGCCACTCACCTTGTTTGTAGACTCTGCTTTCTATTCTTGCAGGACTATTGGAAAAGAGGACTGATTTTCTGTCCTCTGTGTTTACTTGAGCATGGATATATTGATAAAATAGGTTTCGAGCAGCTTCAGTATTAAGCCTGATTTTGACACTTTTATTTTTTTTCCTTGTGAGAACGTCTGTTATGTTTCAGCTGGAGTTTGGTAGAGAATGAAAAGGCTGTATATTTCAGACTGCTTCATATACATCATTTTATGACCATTTACACTTATTTAGAAATTATCTGCCTTTAACAGGCGATGGAATCGAACCTCAGAGATATACTGTTCAAGGTCATCGAGCAGGTACATAGTGAAGAGGATATTAAATCCAGGGTGTGACTGGAGCCCATTGTAAAGCAGCAACTGGGTCCCCTGCTTTTACCATTTGAAGTTGATATGGACATACTTGGAGAAAGAGACTAACAGCCTCATTTGCATAGGATCAAGGAGTTTCCCAGGATGCAGTGCTCTTGGTGCTGAGATTGGTAGAGTTCAGGGAAAAGCATCACCATCTAGGCCATCTCCCTAGACTTAGAATTTGAAATCAAAGTATTCCCTTGGCTTTGCGAAACACACACAAAATTTTTCAGCCAGTTTAAAAAAATCTTAAGATTTCACCTGACTTCCCTGATGGCACCTTGACTACTATCTGCCAACCAAATCTACTTGCAGGATTTTTCCTCTTTCTGAAGAAAGCCATTAATATGAGTATTTATTCTTCATCTCTCCCACCTGTCTCCTTTCTTTATA
Source organism: Muntiacus reevesi (assembly GCF_963930625.1). NCBI lineage: Eukaryota > Metazoa > Chordata > Mammalia > Artiodactyla > Cervidae > Muntiacus > Muntiacus reevesi. The sequence continues at coordinate 29,707,863 of NC_089261.1, forward strand.
TCTGTGGAAACTTTCATTCTTTCTTGTCTCTATCTGCCAGGATAAATGGATATATATAATATTAATACTTCAAATATAAATGAATTCCTTTATATACTGATGATAATTCTGGTTCACTACCATTAATTATGAATTTATTTTGATTTTACTGTAATGATAACTTTTTATAATATTATATCATCTAAAATATCTAAAACAAAACATTTTTTAGGATGTTATGTCTTTGATTTAGTCATAGTATGTGGTCTTCAAACAGTGACTGTAACTGGCATTTACAGAAAATGAAAAAAAAAAAAAACCAAAACAACCAAAATACTACTTCATATAGCTAAGACCTTCCCTCTTGTTTGGAATCTGAATTAGAATCTTCTCAAAGTTCTGCTTGAGTTCCTTCCCCATCTCATTCAAAGGCAATGCAATATTTATGGACATAAAACTATTCTTTATGTTGCCCAGAATCTTAGAAACCTCAGTGTGAACCTACAGCTCCACAATGGCCATTTTCTAAAATTGCTTCATTAACCTCAGAATCCCTAGATGACATTTAAAAGAATTTTATATACCAAAAGTAATAAAGACTTTTGCCTCGGTGAAATTAGTCTCTTTGTAACAGGAATGGTCTGTAGGAAAGCTCACTGTGTGGAAAGTTTTCTGATGTGCCTGCTACTGTTTTTTTATGATGAGCTTTTGATTTAATTTTCAATGGCACAGTGCAAATATTTGGGACATGCATTCATTTGGCCAGCACTAAATCAATATTTGCTACATTCAATCTATCAGGTTGTCATTTACATTCAACAATAACAAGAGAACAGTATGCTTTTCTAACAACATGAAAGCAATGCTTTTTACTCCAGGTGTTTGTGGAGCCAATAAAAGTGTAAATACTCAGGTTATAAAACAAAATGCCATCAAATCATCCTTCATGACAGACCACTCTAATTAGTGATTAAAAGCAAGAGTTTCCTCTCCTCCAAAACGAGTCATTGTTTTCCCCCAAATATTTCCTTATGTGACTCATAATGTTGAATAGAAACGTGTCTGATGTTTTTCTGACCAGATTGGGTGATTTAAGGGCCACGCAAGGAAACAAGTTGGGGGCTTGAACTCCTGCAGAGAGAGAAGTCTGTGTCCTCCTCTGAGTCCGCCTCTTCCCTGCAACTGAGTGGCCTCAGAGACACAGTCTGTGGGTCCCTGTCAGCACCTCAGTATTGAGAGGAGCAACCAGGATGTCCTCCAAGATCCCCTCCTGGGAAAACCCAGCCCTCTCCACGGAGAACTTTTGTTAAGAGAAAAGCACAGTTAGAGAAATGGATCTTTCAAGGAAAGTTTTTATTGAGGTATAGTTCATTTACAATGCTGTGTTAGCTTCTGGCATACAGCAAGTCATTCAGTTATATGTGTATATATATTCTTTTATATATTCATTGTCATATTCTTTTCCATATAGGTTATTACAGGGTACCGAATATAGTTCCCTGTGCTATACAGTGGGATCTTTTGTTTATCTAAAAAAATGAACCTGTCTTTGTCTTTATGACATTGTAATGAAGCACAAGTAACGGTAAATCTGAGTGAACTGTCTTTATATGTATAAGATAAAATATATATTAAATAAATATTTATAATTACATAAATATAAAATAGATATATACATATATTTAGTTAAAATATTAACTACATATACTATATTACGTATACCTATATTTTAATTAATTCCTAAGAGCAATATGGCCTTGTTTAATGCAGCTGGACTTCTGAGCAATTTCAAGGCTGACTTGAATAGAGAATGCAACCAACGGTGCTATAGAGACCCAGACTGTAGCTTCCCTGACCCACATCCCTGGGGCACTCAGAGTCATGGCTTAACTTCTCTGTGCTAAAGGCTATACTGAGATGGGAGATAGATGGGCTCCAGGTTAGACATTTACAACCTGTTTGCATTTCATGGGGTATGAAGAAGTGGGCTTCAGGCTGGATACTTTAACTGTTAGCATTTTCTGAGTTAAGAGATAGGTATTTAAGATATTTACAATCAGCCTCCTGTTTGCCCTCTAAAATGGAATTACCAACAGAAACATGGTAAATAGCCAGTATTTGTCTCTGGTAAACACCTTAAGGTGATATCAAGGCAATGGTCAAGGTAATAGTCATAGCAAGGACAAAAAGGGGCAAAACCCTGTTTGAATAAAGGATTAAGGGACCTCCCTCTCCCTTCTTCTGGGAACAAGGGAGACACTACATCTGCACAGGAAGACTCCTTGTGGGTCAAAAGTCAAAGGACAATTCCAGGCCGTAATGAGTCTTGTTCCTCCCAGAAGCCTTCACTTCAAGACCCATCTTCTCTGAAGGGTGTGTGTGTACCCGGGGAGGGTCCTAGGTTAGGTCAGGTGTGGGAAAAAAATACCAGATAATTGACATGAAGGAAGACAAAGACCAGGAAGAACTGACCTATAAAGTGACTTAACCATCTCTTCTTTACAGCAGTCCTCCTCACTGAGGGGATGCTCGCTACGCTCACACCCTTTCTCCCTGGGTGTGCATCTCTGCCTTGCTTTTGTCTTAACTAAATAAACTGTTTATCTGTATCCTCTCCCACTTGTTTTATACTATGTCCCTAATAATATACTTTATGCTTGCCTTTATAGCTTCTGCCTCCATGATAAATGAATTTTTCACTACAGCAGTCAATTCTAAAGGAAATCAACCCTGAATATTCATTGGAAGGACTGATGTTGAAGCTCCAATACTTTGGCCACCAGATGCAAAGAGCTGACTCACTGGAAAAGACCCTGAGCTGCGGAAGATTGAAAGCAGGAGGAGAAGGGGACAGCAGAGGATGAGATGGTTGGATGGCATCATTGACTCAATGGACATGAGTTTGAGCAAACTTCGGGAGATGGTGAAGGACAGGGAAGCCTGGCATGCTGCAGTTCATGGGGTCTCAGGGTTGGAAACGACTTAGCGGCTGAACAACAATAAAAATCCAGGGAAAAATAGCTTCTAGCCCCTAACTCTTTCTGGTCTGGTGGTTAGGATTCTTGGCTTTCATCCAGGCTACCCAGGTTCGATTTCTCGGCAGAAATTAAGATCTCACTTCACGCCACTGCTCACTGCTGCCTCACCGAGATCAGTAACACTGACCTTTCCAAAGGTCACTGAGTGGGCTAGTCATTCAGCAGCAGCTGTAATGGGCAGACATCCTTCCTTCCTTCTTGGCCTGGAAGGATGCGTTGCCATCTCTCTGCTCAGACTGAAGGAAGGGATACCCATGGGTACCACTGTATCATTTCAGTTCTTTTATTGCAAATATGCCTAAAATCACTTTGTCACTCTGTGATTCTGCCTTGTGGGGACACCATCTTGTCTTGCTACTTCTCTGCACTTTTGGACAGTGTGTGTCTTGATTAGTAGCATTATCTGACCCATCGCAGTTTTGTACTGTGTGGTAACCAGCCTGTGTCACTGACGGGGAATCTCCTGCTCCTGGTGATCCAGGTGTGGGGTCCTGATCTCCAGCCCCACAGCCCCAGGTAGCTTCAGGGCCTCCCGTGTCCTCCATGGCTCAAGTCCTCTTGTTTTCCCTTTGTCTTCACTTGTGAGACACTGTGGACCTGACATCACAGTGATATGTTAGAGCTGACTTTCCATTTTCTCCCAAACACCAGATCACACAAACGTTCTGAAGGTTCAAGGTGGCCAAGAGGGGTCATCACACACACCAGATATAGCCTTCCACAGTTTTGGTAATTCCATTTGTTCACGTCCCAGCACTTTCCCTGGTTGCTGACAGGAGACCCTCCTAAGATCCTCTGAGAAATGTGGACCACTCTTCATCACTGAACTGGAAGCCCTGGAGTTTTGGTGGCTAAAATTTCCTCCATTGTGAGTTAACTGCTCTTTTTTGTAAGATGGAGCGTTGACATGCTGTGCTGCGCTCAGTCGCTCAGTTGTGTCCGACTCTTTGTGACCCCATGGACTGTAGCCCACCAGACTTCTCTGTTCATGGGGATTCTCCAGGCAAGAATACTGGAGGGGGTTCCCATGCCCTCCTCCAGGGGATTTTCCCTACCCAGGGATGGAACCCAGGTCTCCTGAATTGCAGGCTGATTTTTTACCATCTGAGCCACCAGGGAAGCCTGAACTTTGACGTATGACATGCCAAAGTAGTGCCGTTATACAGGAATGCAGCTGGTCTTGGTGGACCCAGGGAGTGTCAACTTAAAAAAATGGTTAAAACCTAAACATTGAGAGTTATGTTTTCTTCGAAAGGAATTTTAGGACTTTAAGCCTGGTGGACAACTTCTCAAGTAACCCTGAGAGAACTGTTTCAGGAGGCAGGGGAAGGAGTCAGGTAACTTAGAAGTTTTCCAAAAAGGGATAGGTAGACTGAACATCAAAAGATTATTGTTAGTTAAGGAAAACCACATATCTGAAATTAAGGAATTTAGCGCTTTTCTTTGAATGGGAAGATGTAAGAGTCTGGGCTTACTGAAATCATTCCTTTCATAAGCCTAAAATGAAATAAAGTCATAGGATCAGCAAAGGAAGGGAATTTGGAGAACAGGGGTGATTTGATGATTCCATACCTTTCTGAGGAGAAGAGTGATGACAGATAAATGGATGAGGACGTGGCAGCCACGGAGACAAGTTGCTGGTCCCGACTCTACTTCACACCCTCTAGCAGGGAAAGTCTTCCCTAACAGCTAGCAAACACCTTGTAGAGGCTTTTCCTTAAAAAACTAAAAGGATTAATTAGGCAACAACAAATCACTGTTAGGCAAGACACCAGAACCATAGAGACAAATGTAGGCTTTTGATGGAACACTTTTCCAGACTAACCCATCCCTTGCTTATCCCAGAGGTGAGGCTGCTCCCAGAAACACGGGGCTCCTAGAGATCTGCAGTCTGGGAGGGGGGGGGCGGTTCCTGGACAAGGACATTCACAGAGATCCCAGGTATGGCAACTCAGAAGGCCATCCTGAAATGTGAGCTGAAAGCCAATGTGAGGCAAACAGAGAAGAAACTAGTCACGTGGAAGAGAAGAAATAGGTTACAATAAATGATTGCACAGTTTATTGTGTGGCAGGGAGGAAAGCACTGGTTAGAATTTAGGAAAAGAAAGGAATGAATCAAATTCAAACAAAGGAATGAGAAAACAAAGAAAGAATGAAAACAACAAAGAGCTCTTAGGTAAAAAATTCAACATCAGTCAGTCAGTTCAGTCGCTCAGTCGTGTCCGACTCTTTGCAATCCCTTGAATCACATCATGCCAGGCCTCCTTGTCCATCACCAACTCCCGGAGCTTACTCAAGCTCATGTCCATCGAGTCAGTGATGCCATCCAGCCATCTCATCCTCTGTCTTCCCCTTCTCCTCCTGCCGCCAATTCCTCCCAGCATTAGAGTCTTTTCAAATGAGTCAGCTCTTCACATCAGGTGGCCAAAGTACTGGAGTTTCAGCTTCAGCATCAGTCCTTCCAATGAACACCCAGGACTGATCTCCTTTAGGATGGACTGGTAGTATCTCCTTGCAGTCCAGGGAAGTCTCAAGAGTCTTCTCCAACACCACAGTTCAAAAGCATCAATTCTTCTGTGCTCAGCTTTCTTCACAGTCCAACTCTCACATCCTTACATGACCACTGGAAAAACCATAGCCTTGACCAGACGGACCTTTGTTGGCAAAGTAGTCTCTGCTTTTTAATATGCTATCTAGGTTGGTCATAACTTTCCTTCCAAGGAGTGAGCATCTTTTAATTTCATGGCTGCAATCACCATCTTCAGTGATTTTGGAGCCCCCAAATATAAAGTCTGACACTGCTTCCACTGTTTCCCCATCTATTTGCCATGAAGTGATGGGACTAGATGCCATGATCTTAGTTTTTTGAATGTTGAGCTTTAAGTCAACTTTTTCACTCTCCTCTCACTTTCATCAAGAGGCTTTTTAGTTCTTCACTTTCTACCATAAGGGTGGTGTCATCTGCATATCTGAGATTATTGATATTTCTCCCGGCAATCTTGATTCCAGCTTTTGCTTCTTCCAGCCCAGCGTTTCTCATGATGTACTCTGCATATAAATTAAACAAGCAGGGTGACAATGTACAGCCTTGACATACTCCTTTTCCTATTTGGAACCAGTCTGTTGTTCCATGTCCAGTTCTAACTGTTGCTTCCTGACCTGCATATAGGTTTCTCAAGAGGAGGATCGGGTGGTCTGGTATTCCCATCTCTTTCAGAATTTTCCACAGTTTATTGTGATCCACACAGTCAAAGGCTTGGCAACATAATAGATAAAAAAATTGATTTTACTACTTGAATACAAACCTAGAGTATCACTTACAAAGGCATTTAAGTAAGTTTTTTTCTGCATCTTTTGGTTTGTTTTCTTTTTGCAAATTAGACTAAAACTTTATTGTAAATATTATTCCTATTTACTGAATTCACATTTCTAAATAATCTACTATTTAAAATAATCTCTGCCCTGGGCAACTCACTTGGCTTTATTGAGAAACGGTGCTTTGTAGACAATATTCTTATCTGGAAAATCTAATCAGTGACATTAGTCATTACCATTATTTTAACATTTAAAAATAGTTTAAACAGCAACTACCCATTAAAAGTCTTCATAAACCTAGAGAGAATAAAAGAACACTCTGACAATATCTCAGAACCTACTTAAAAACTCTGCAATAGTTTTTTTCTTTTTGCCCCCTAGTACCCCTGTGACCCGGTACAGATTTGTTACAATGAGTATTGTTTTACTTTTGGAATGAAAATAGATTATTTAGAAAATTGTTCATTTCTATTGTTTAGGACTCCTCAGGTGATAGTTCAGCACCATCCTCCCCCTCCCTTTCCGGCTTCCCTAACAAACTGATGCCTACACTTGTCCATCCAGTAAAGTAAGGGCCTGAAGGGATCGTGCACGTGACGTCTTTGGCTACTGACTCTCCCTTACCCAGTCTGACTGTTCAGGGACCCAGCGTCCTAGTTACAGTGCAGAGTGAACAAGAGACGTGCAGCACTGGAAGCTTCACTATTGATGCTTTGAAATGGCGCCAAGTGAGGGGAGGGAATCCTGGAGACAGGATATGAATGTTGAGAGTGAAGGAGAGAGAAAATGAAGCTATAACCTTGTAGCCTCATAATACTGCCCGGATGAAACCTTTCATCTACCATTTAAAATAATCTTTTACAGCAACTCTGTGCTCACAGTAGGCAGATTGGAGGCCCATTGTGTACAATAAGGAGGTACCCTAGTTCTTTTAAACAGCAAAGCAATATGGTAAAGTAATGTTACTAGAAGTTATTTTTCTGTGTGTAAATTAGGTGGGGATGAGAAGATGGTGAGATAATAATCAGGATAATTAAGGTTTGGATAAGAATGATGTTTTGGGGAAATACTGTACTAAAGTTATCATTCAGCTTTAAAGTCACCAAATTACTAGAATTAGGATAATATTTTCTTCATCACTCTTATGGGTTAAAGTTATTATACTTCCAAATGGAATAACACTATTTATATTTTGCTTTACTAAACTTGGCCTGGAAATATTATTCAAGTTTACATAAAGAGATTATTCCTTTTTGTCAAAATTCTGTAGACTAGGCTAAAATTTGTGGTTTCTTTTCTTTTTTTTTTTCCAGTTTTTCTTTTCTTTTATTCAACTTGTAATTAACTTTCTTCATTTACTTATTCTATATAATTGACATATAACATTTATAAGTTTAAGGTACTTCTTGCTTTTTTTTTTTGGAGTTTTTGAATCTCTTGATTTTCAATTAAGAAAATAAAAATGAGATCATCTTGTATTTGTGATAAAAATTATATTCTGCAATTTTATTTAGCATGAATAATATTTACTTTTAGACTTGACTTTAATGCTTTACAATATATCATTTTCTCCTAGTAGACCACTTTTCTTTTCCTGCAGCTTTTCACTACATGACTTCATAAAATTTCAGAATAAAAGAAATACACTGAAGCTGATACTCAGTTGACTCAGTTTTACTTAACAGCTCCTACCCGTGTAGTGTGACAGACAAGCTTTAGAAAAAGGGCTTTATAGTGAACCTTCTGACAGAGCGCTAACTGGAAGGCATGTGTGTGTGAGTTAACTGGTATAGGCTTGTCTATAGGGATGAGTTTAAAGTGCATCCAGAACTTCATGCCTACCATGAGCAAGAATATATTCTAATCCCCTGTGATGTTACATTCTTGAAAGTGATTATCGTGATGTCAGACACAGAGTACATATTCTTTCCTTTATTGTTCTCACATGGTGTGTTCCTAAAACAATCTACCTTCCTATAAGTAAATTCAGTAAAGGAACATCTTGTCTCACTACTAAACATTCCTTGCTAAAAAATTTTCTGTTTATTGAAGTCAAAATTTGGCTTTCATTTCCAACAACTGATTATAGTTTCTTTTATATTGAAATGGAGAAGGAAATGGCAACCCACTCCAGTATTCTTGCCTGGAAAATCCCACAGAGGGAGGAGCCTGGCAGGCTAAAGTCCATGGGGTCGTGAAGAGTCAGAGATGACTGAGTGACTTCTATCTTTATATTGAGAAACTGAAGTCAAATATTTGAAATAATATATTCCCCTAGTTTTCTCTTTTTCTAAGCCAAACCATACTAGTTCCTTCTGATTGATCCTTATAACAATTCAGATATCATGCCATTCTTTAAGCTGTAGCCATAAATGTTGAGCTAGTCCTGGGTGACACGTGTAGGCTGCATTTGCTGATACTTTCTTATTTTACAGCATGTGTGTTCACTGTAGCAGATATGAAGGTGGCATCTCTTTCCACACAGAATTCCAAGTATTGCAATGATTCATCATTTTGACAGTTAAAAAATTTCATCTTTAAATTAGCATAAAATTCACAGAGTATTAGTAAATAACCTAAAGTCAAGAAGCTAGTTATGACAGACTGGCTTCTCCTTCCATACCTGTCTCATTCTCTACTTGTTTTCTGATTACTGTACTTGGCCACCATCAAAAATCAGTGCTCTATTTGGTGATACAAGTTTTGCTGCACTCTGTAATATATAAAAATCTGGGGTAAATGATTTAAATTCATTCAAAAGAAAAAAAACTATGCTTATTCATATACATACTGGTATTTATAGTTTTGCTTGTGTTTGCATATTTACTGGTGATATAGGATATATGTATATATACACACATATATATGACTAGTGATTAACACACTCGCAGATGCACACACACACACATATATATTGTGGTTGAGTGACTATGAAATGATAATTCTTAGCATGATTGATTTTGTTTTAAAACAAGAAAATCAAAATAGAGAAAAATTTAAGAAATAAAAAGAAGGAACTGCTTTGCTTAGTGAAACTAAGTCACTGCAGGTGACTACACATGCAGTGCTCAGTTTAGGCATGAGGGATTGAATGTCATCATCTGGTCTTTGTTTTCCAATTCCCAGCTTTGCTTCTCCATGACGTCACCCTTGTCTTCAGCTTCTATAAGAAGCTTCTTGATTGACAAGAAAACAATGCCATAAGCAACTACAGTTATGATCCATGGTCTCAGTGGAAGTGAGGGCAGTTTCTTGCTGCTCATAGAAATATCTTGATGATTATTCCTAGAGATACTCAGATGACTTTGCAAACTGAAAGGTTTCTAGATATTTTCCCATGTTTGCAATCTGTTCTTGATCTGAAAGAGACAGAATTTGATTGCTCTGAGGCATGGTCCTTGAAGGTTCTGGCCACTCCCTTCAAAGAGACAATTTCTACATATTTAATAAAGGGAAGGAAAGTGGCCTCTCTCTCTCCAGTCACGTACACATAAATTATGCCTGCTTAATCATTTTCTAATGTTTCCCTAGAGAGAAGAAAAAAAAATGAGTTGGCTTTCGTGACTTGAATGATAAAAAAATGCCAATTGTCTGATTTATACAAGAAATGTCCCTCTTGGAGTTATTTATCAGAGCTTGGCCAGGTTACAATCTGTCCTTTTGTCTTCCTCTTCTAAGATGGTAGATTTCTTCACTGCTCAAATACTAGAAACAAAAGAGAAAAAAAAAAACTCAATAGCAGAGGATAGAGAAAACCCTATGGATAATATTTACTGTATATAATATTGTATATTAGAGAATAAAATAATCCATATGAAAATTCTTTTGATATTTTTTATCTCATTCTGAAATCCTTAGTGAGTGCTTCAGATCAAAATTACAGATTGATCCCCCTTTCTAGCATTATGACAAGCTAGATGTACTTTAGATTTTAAAATCCTGGGCTTTTGGTGGCTCAGCTGGTAAAGAATCCACCTGCAATATGGGAGACTTGGGTTCAATCCCTGGGTTGGAAAAATCCCCTGGAGAAGAGAGTGGCTACCCATTCCAGTGTTCTGGCCTAGAGAATTCCATGGACTATGTTTTGGTTTCCCTGATAGCTCAGTTGGCAAAGAATATACCTGCAATGCAGGAGACACTGGTTCGATTCCTGGGTCAGGAAGGTTTGCTGGAGAAGGGATAGGCTACCCACTCCAGTATTCTTGGGCTTCCCTTGTGGCTCAGATAGTAAAGAATCTGCCTGCAATGTGGGAGATTTGGGTTCGATCCCTAGGTTGGGAAAATCCCCTGGAGAAGGGAATGACTACCCACTCCAGTATTCTGTACTGCAGAATTCCATGAACTGTATAGTCCATGAGGTCACAAAGAGTTAGACACAACTGAGTGACTTTCACTTTCAAAATTCTGAATAAGATATACAAACTATTTAAAAATAGTTAGTTGTGCTTGAAACTTAGAAAAGTAAGAGTCCAGAAAGCATGGGTAAGAAAATGTAGAGAAGTGAAAAGTTGAAGCTTGTGTTTGCTTGACGAAATATGTTCTATATTCTTGCATGAAGAACTCACTTTTAAATTAGCCTCAAAATTCCCATACAGAATATCTAAGGAGCATTTGTTCACAGTCAGGAATCACAAACACATGACAATAAAAGCCCTGATGTGAGAGTCAAATAAACAATAAATCATAGAACCAGAACTTATTTGAGTCTGTATCTTGTTTGAACTGATTTGGACTTTTCTAAGCTTAAATATGCATAACAATGTCTAGTAACATATATGTGTGTGTGTGAGTATGTGTGGGGGGTGTGGAAAGAAAGACTATAAATGAAAAATATAATCTGCAAGCCATAGAAGAAAAATTGAAACAAATATAAAATCAGTTATTCCAACTGAAAGTAAGAAAACAGAAATGAAAGAAATGAAAGAGAAAAAAGACAAATAGTACAAAATAAAGTGAAAGTGAAAGCTGCTCAGTCATGTCTGATTCTTTGCTGCCCATGGGCTATACAGTCCATGGATTTCTCCAGGCCAGGATAGTGGAGTGGGTAGCCTTTTCCTTTTCCAGGGTATCTTTCCAATCCAGGGATTAAATATAGGTCTCCCTCACTGAAGGCAGATTCTTTACCAGCTGAGCCACCAGGGAAGCCCAAGGTGATGTGAAAGTTGGACCGTAAAGAAGGCTGAGTGCTGGAGAATTGATACTTTTGAACTGTGGTGCTGGAGAAGACTCTTGAGAGTCTCTTGGCTGGCAAGGAAATGAAACCAGTCAATCCTAAAGGAAATCAATCCTGAATATTCATTAGAAGGACTAATGCTGAAGCTGAAGCTCCAATATTTTGATTACCTGATGTTAAGAGCCAACTCATTAGAAAAGACCCTGATGCTTGGGAAGATTGAAGGCAAGAGAAGAAGAGGGTGACAGACAATAAGATGGTTGGATGGCATCATGGACTCCTTGGACATGAGTTTGAGCAAGCTCTGGGAGACAGTGAAGGACAGGGATGCCTGATGTGCTGCAGTCCATGGGGTCACAAAGAGTCAGACATAGTGGCTGAACAAGAACAACAAAGATGATGGAAACAGATCTGAATAAATTAGTAATGACAAAAATCACAAGTGGAGATCTTAAAATGCTAAACTGTATGCATCTATGAATAATAACATAGTTTCAAAATCTACAGATAAAAAATTTGACATAAGTAGAAGGTGAAATAGATGAATCCACTAAAATTGTGGGGTTTAATACAACTTTTTCAGAAATAGACCTATTAATCAGATTTCACTGTTCTTATAGTGACATGCATTGTCTACATGTTTATATCACTATTATGAAATGTTGAAAGCCAATGTGATGATCCACAGATGTGAGTTTTTGTATTGTTGTAGCTACTGATAGCTGACAAATGTTAGGTTATAGGTATTAAAAAGGCTTTTCCTTCTAACCTTGCTACCAGGTAATTTTTGTAGTAGAAAGTACCAGATAATACCATAACACCAAATAATGCTATATAATCAAAGCAATAAGGCACAGAGACAGGCACCATGAGAGATGGGATGCCAAAGAATAAGGGAGGTGAGACGTTAAGGATCCTGAAGAATCAAGACAGAATCCCAAACATACCAAGCCCCTCATCCAAAAAGATCACCCTTAAAGAAACTGCACTGCCTTATACTGATAGAGGGTGTATACTTCTAAAGCAGGAAAGTCATCAATTGCTCCAAGTTCTTCCATTGTCCAGAAGCTCAGGAGGAAAGACAGAAGGAAGAGGGAAAGAAAGAAGGAAGGAGGAAAGGAAAGGAAGATGAAAAAAAGAAAGGAAACGAGAAAGAAAGAAAGAAAGAAAAGCCACCTATATCCATACAAAGTTGCTGAAAGAAGAAAACAGAAAATAAGAATCATACACTTATAGCCATCGACATCTCTATTGTGCAGTTAGCTGAACAAACATTTAGATTATGGAGTAAATGTAGCAGTGAAGAGAATGAGAATAATTTACAAACTGGAGTGATTTCCAGGATATTTTGTTAATAAGTAAAGTGCATAGAGTATACACACTATCCTACTTTTGTGGAAGAAACAAGGGCTATAAGAACATAAATATGTGCCTGCTTTTTTGTCTTAAGAAACGTAAAAGGACAACTTCTATAGCTTGTGTAACTTTGAATTCTAGAAACATGTTACTGTTTGATATTTCCAACAAATACAATGAGATTAACAAGAGGGGAAACCCCAAATCTGAATATTAACAGAATTAGACACTGAAAGTGTGTTAACAACACAAAGAATATACCTGAAAAATAACAATGCCTTTTGAGCATAGTGCTTTGATACTGGAAGCACAGTTAAAAACAAAAATAACTGCAATGAAATATCAGATTTCTCATAGTAACTATGTTGTTGGTAATGGTACATACAGATGTAATAACTTGAAACTATTTTGTGTCTGTCAAACTGACAACATTACTGCATATATTGTTATTTCTGGCACCAGGGTTCTTATTGTAAAAGAAAGAATACAAAATGGGAAAGGTAGGAAATAACGCTATGATATTCAATTATAGTTAGAAGTGTCATTATGAAATAATAATAATTAAAAAAACCCTCAGTTTCCTACTCTGACCTCTAAAAGGGCCTTGAAATGAGGACAACCCCATGACTATGACAGCAGGATCCTTTGCCTGGAGAATTCCATGGACAGAGGAGCCTGGTGAGCTACAGTTCAAGGAATCGCAGAGTTGGACACCGCTGAACAACTAACACTTTCTCTTTTCAACTAATGACTGTGAGCACGACTAATGGTCAAGCCTTTTTTTCCTCTCTAAATGACATTCCACACTAAGAATCATCAGAATTCTCTGGAAAAATATCTGATTCCGGAGCTGTCACAGGGAAGGTACAAAGTGAGCTTGCAACATTTTGTGTCAGGAAACAGATGAGAATTAAATGAAGGGGGGAACCTCAAAGGACATAGGAACCAGTTTCACAGGTTTCCATTGGCTACCTTGTATGCAGAGTACATCATGAAAAATGCATGGCTGGATGAAGCACAAGCTGGAAAGATTGCCAGGAGAAATATAAAATAACCTCAGATATGCAGATGACACCACCTTTATGGCAGAAAGCGAAGAACTTAACAGCCTCTTGATGAGGGTGAAAGAGAAGAGTGAACAAGCTGGCTTAAAACTCAACATTCAAAAAACTAAATCATGGCATCTGGTTTCATCATTTCAATGCAAATAAATGGGAAAACAATGGAAACAGTGACAGACTTTATTTTCTTGGGCTCCAGAATCAATGGGCACAGTGACTCCAGCCATGAAATTAAAAGATGCTTGCTCCTTGGAAGAAAAGCTATGATCAACCTAGACAGCTTATTAAAAAGCAGAAACATTGCCAACAAACATCTGTCTAGTCAAAGCCATGGTTTTTCTAGTAGTCATGTATGGATGTGAAATCTGGACCATAAAGAAGACAGCCCTGAAGAATTGATGCTTTTGAACAGTGGTGTTGGAGAAGATACTTGAGAGTACCTTGTACTGCAAGGAGATACTACCAGTCCATCCTAAAGGAGATCAGTCCTGAATATATTGGAAGGACTGATGCTGAAGCTGAAGCTCCAATACTTTGGCCATCTGATGTGAAGAGCCAACTCCTTGGAAGAGACCCTGATGCTAGGAAAGATAGAAGGGAGGAGGAGAAGGGGACGACAGAGGATGAGATGGTTGGATGGCATCACCGACTCAATGGATATGAGTTTGAGCAAACCCTTGGAGATGGTGAAGGACGGGGAGGCCTGATGTGCTTCAGTCCATGGGGTTCAAAGAGTCTGACACAACTGAGTGACTGACCAACAGCTTTGGCCAAACCTGGGAAAATCTGATAAATGAGTAATAGTAACAGATTATAGAGCCTTTAAAAATTCAGAAGTTTATAATAATACTTTGGTTATATTCTGATTTATAATAAGAAATATATATTTGGTCTTTGTCCCCCTTTCTGGCACAGGCCTTCTATATTCCTAAGAATTGCCTAAGTTGTGAGGGAGATCAAGCTGTCTTTTGTCATGCTAATGATGTGAGTTTTAGAAAATCTGGGGTCACCTAAAGGTAGGGGCAGGTTGCCAGAGGAAGCAACACATGACTGAAGGAGTCCCACCCCTGACTCCAGGGAGAAGGAGGGCTGGACGTTGAATCATCTTCAATGGTCAATGATTTCATCAATCATGATTGTGTAATTAAGTCTTTCTGAAATCCCAAAAGGATGGGGTTCAGAGGGCTTCAGAGTTGGCGAACATCTGAGGTGGCCTCAGACTAGGGAAGCTCCACACCCCTCCCATACCCGGCCATGTGCACTGCTTCCTTCTGACTATTTCTGAGTTGTGTGTGCACTTATTCGCTCAGTTGTGTCTGACTCTTTGCAGCCCCATGAACTGTATAGCCTGTCAGGCTCCTCTGTGCATGGAATTCTCCAGGCAAGAATATGGGAGTGGATAGCCATTCCCTTCTCCAGGGGATTTTCCCAACCCAGGAATCGAACCTGAGTCTCTCCTGCATTGCAAGCAGATTCTTTCCAATCTGAGCAATACCAGGGAAGCCTGTTCCTGAGTTACATCCTTTTATAATAAACTGATCATCTTAATCATAAAATGTTTATCTGAGTTGTGGGAGCTGTTTCAGAGAATTAAACCTGAGGAGGGGTTGCAGGAACCTCTGATCTACAGGCCATTAGTCAGAAGCACAGGTGCAACATGGGCTTGTGATCCACACGTGAAGTGGTGGGGGACAGTCTTGTGTGGGAAACCCTTAGCCTGTGAAGAGGTGGAGTCAGGATTGAGCTGAATTGTAGGACACCCAGCTGGGGTCAGGGAATCACTTGCTGGTGTGGAAACCCCTCCTTCCAATGAACTATAATTGGGATCTGAATCTTTTATGGTAAGAATACTAACTAATAAAAGTAGAAGAAACAACGAAGTCAGAAAGTCATTTGTAACCATCATGTGTCAGCAAAGCTACACGGTTTTGGAAGTTCTAGGAGAAATTTGTTCCCTCACTGGTTTCAGTTCCTAGAGACCACCTACACCCTTGGCTGGGGGTCCCTTCTTCCACCTCTGAGAATTCATATGAGGACATCTGAGGGGATTATTCTGCCTATCCTAAACTCAGTTTGGAAACTCATTATAAGACTTGTGCAATTCTTTCAAAATAAAAATTTTATTTAAAAAGTTTACACTTAAAAGAAATTGATAATGATTTAAATGTAAAATTCTAGATTATAGTGATTATGATTGCCTTAGAACATACGGACAAAGTAAAAATGGACTAGTGAAAAATTTCCACCAGGAAATCATAAACTTAACTTATAATGTTAAAAATTAGGTATATGTGTAATATACATAGTTATTATTTTCATATATACACATATAAACTTAATGTGTATATATGCATATATTTCTGGGAGGCAGAGTTCTCATGACTTATTGACACAAATATAACGTGCCCACAAGCTGTGTGCTCACTTTCTCTGCTTCACCAGCTGGCATTGGTATCCATCTCTCTGACGGCCATTGGGTGTGTTTGAAAGGCCTTTCACAACCCAGAGCTCCAGCATCATCTATACAAGTAGATTTTTTTCTAGTGCTTAAAGATTTTTTTTTTTATGTAGGATCATTATGATTCTAACTTATCCCTCCTCTAAATGATTAACTGCTATCCTAACAAGATTTTGCGAGTAATCTGTGTTTTCTCATGAACAGTAAATGCTGCTTTTGTTAAATTTTAAATAACTCGACCATAATCTAGAATAGTAGCCCCTTACCTGATTCTTTCGGATGCTGCTTTGTTGTGGTCAGTGTTTGGTTTTTCTTAGATGACTAAGTCTTTGGGATGACTGTGTGCTTAATGAAATCATAATGTGTTTGTTAAATATGATGGGGATTATGTCTGTGTCAGCCTCTGATATTTAGTACTAGGATTGAAAGATGCACTTTTTTTCCCTTTGGTAGACCTAAAGGACAATTTAAAAATTCATGTGGCGTACTGCAGAGAGACTCATAAAACTGACATTTCAAATTCATTGTACAGAGTCTCTGAGTCACATTTAAAACCTGAGCTGTAATTTGACAGGAGAAAGTTTCATCAAGAGTTGGAGCCCCACAGAGTGTGACCAGCATCTCAAGCAAGCGTTCTGAAAACTGCCTCTGACACTGACAGCACGACTATTTCACAGAAAGATGTGTTTATGTACTGACATTCCGGGGTAATTATTTTTATTGAAAAAGAAAAATAAGGAGGGAAAGAAGAAGAGAAGCAAGGAAAAAAGGAAGGAAGAAAGGAAGGAAAGAAAAAAGGAAGAAAGGGAGGAATGGAGAAAAAGAAAATGAAGTGGAAAATAATTCACCAAATACTCTCTAGGCTATGGAGGGCCACATGTAGTAGGCTCTGGGACCATATAACTCAATGTAAGTCATTACTTAGTAACTTTTTTTTTTTTTGCAAATTATGTTACAATAAGAAACATCAAACTTCTGCTTAATGGTTTTCAACTCCAGAGAACAGGGGCATTGAAGTATATTGATAAAAATTACTATTTTACTGGATTCAATCAGTTCTAAGTCTATGAATTTTTTCGTCCTTGACACAATGTTCTTTAAACAATGTTTTCAAGGATGAAATAACATAAAACACAAAAGCAGGAGTTTTGATGTCAAATCTGTCTTTCATCTCCTTTCCTCCTCATTCTTCCTTACACATGTCCTGGATGAGACAGTGGGCCCATCAATATCTTTATCATTATTATAGCATTTCATGTACCGTCATAGAAAATAACCTATTTCTAGGTTTTATTTTTTTATAAACATGCCAAATATGCTAATGTAAAATTTTGAAGGTCATCAGTTTTTGAAAATGAAATGAAGCTTTTTTTCTGAATTTACAAAACAAATTATGGGCTAGCCATCTTAATATAGATAAGTAAAATAATTTCAAAAAGATTTTTTTTCTTGTGTTTCATTTTTTAACACTGCAAGAATCTAAACTTTGCTGTACACACTGTTAAAAGATTTATTAATAAACTCATTTTTTTTTTTTTTTTTTTACTAAATCCAGCGACATGGAAAAATCTACTGTCACTTATTATCTGAAATGTGGATTTCAGTTTGAAAATCTTACTGAGGTGACAGTCAGTTCTTGGTGTTTTAGACCCTCTTGATTTGCCTCTGTTGTCCTGCTATAATTATTAATAGTGTCTCCTTTCATTCTTAAAGTGCTCTTATTTGTCACCCTAATCATGATCAACCCTTTTTATTTTTTAAACATAAGAATTTCCCAAAGTGACATCTAGAAAGATTGCAAAAGAATTTCTTTTCTGGACATTTATAAATATTTGTTGTTGATGGTTGTACAAAATACAAGAAGAGTAATTGACTTTGGTTATTCCCAAAACCAACAGGATTATTATTGCCAGCAAGCCAAAAATCTTTAGATGAAACACTGTCCTCAATCACAGGTCTTTTTCTGGAAATTCATTTAACCATCAAAATCATTTAACCATAGAAAGGGCACTTTTGTCAATGAAGGAAATGAACTGAGTCTCACCAGTGAAGGCTTCCCTGTTGTTTCAGACCGTAAAGAATCTGCCTGCAATGTGAGAGACCTGGGTTCGATCTCTGGATTGGGAAGATCCCCTGGAGAAGGGCATGGCCACCCACTCCAGTATTCTCTACTGGAGAATCCCCATGCATCAACTGGGAGAGATGGAAGGCAAGAGGACAAGGGGATGACAAAGGATGAGGTGGTTGGATGGGATCACCAACTCAATGAACATGAGTTTCAACAGTCTTTGGGAGATGGTGAAGAACAGGGAAGCCTGGTGTGCTGCAGTCCAACAACAATTCCCATTGATTCTAATTATGTTGGATGGAAGCAATGTACAAGAAAAATATAAGAACCTTAGATCTGATGAATAGACTTTAAAGCCTACATGTGTATTAAGATTTGTGAAAATTCAATGACTCATAATGGTAACAGAAATGAAAGTGGAAGTCACTCAGCCATGTCCTACTCTTTGTGACCCTATGGACTATACAGTCCATGGAATTCTCTAGGCCAGAATACTGGAGTGGGTAGCCTTTCCCTTCTCTAGGGGAACTTCCCAACCCAGGGATCAAACCCTGGTCTCCCACATTGCAGGTGGATTCTTTACCAGTCTGAGCCACAAGGAAAGCCATGAATTGCTATTGCTCAAATTCTACCTGACATTAGAGTCAAAGCTTCTTTCTAAAGATAAGAAGTTTGCTTTTCTACAGGGAAGGAAGTTTCTTATTGTGAGTACCCAGGTGCCCTCTTTAAACTCAGAGCAAAATTTCATATGATATGCTTTCTTTTATCCTGTTGATTGTTCTTGTATGACTGTTGGAATAAATGTGGCAGCGCTGGGTGGGGCTGTTCCACTGTCTTTAAGGACAAAGATGAGAGGGTTAGAAAAAAGGAGGAAAGCTTTTTTAGCACTAAAGGAAGCGACTTCAATACTCAGGCTGGCAGAAAAGCCTATGAAAACATGAAAAAACATACTATGAGTTCTATTCATAGCAAATTTAATGTGTAAAGATGGAGGGAAAAAATGAAACAAATAAAAGACCAATCAAACAAACCAAAAAAGAAATAAAAAGATGGGGAAAATGCCCAGGAGGGAGAAGAATTTGTATATTATGAAGGTTGTCATTAAGTCTACTTAAATTCTGAAAGTTAATGAATAGTTCAGCATTTATTTTGAAAAGAGAAATAATGTGAAAGTATGAATGATCCTTCTTTTGTTTCTGAATAAATGCTGTCAAACAAAGCAAACCTTGAAAATACAAACATACTTAGAGGCTCAGCAATTTACTTACTAAACTGTGAATTCATGAGCATTCCCTCAACAGCTGTTCTACACAGGATGTGGGAAGAAGTCCTTGATCCTCTCATCCTCCTGGGAGAGCTACCGTCCAGGGACAACCTAGGAGCTGGCTGAGCAACATAGGGTCCTGTTATTAGGATGAGGTCCATGCCGTGTCTGGGTCCTGAGTGTGTTGGATGTGTAGATTAGGCAGCTCATGAAGAAGAGTTACAGAAACAGGGTCAATAGCCAGTCTTTTTCTCTTGTAAACATCTCAAGGAAATAACCATGGCAAGGACAAAGAGAGGTAAAACCCTGTCTGAATAAAGGATTAAGAGATCTCCACTTTCTCCTTTTTTAGGGTAAGGGAGATACTACATGTGTGCAGAAAGGCTCTTTGGAGTCAAAAGTCAGAGGATAATTCCAGGCCTTAGTGAGGCTTGCTCATCCCAGAAGCCTTCACTTCAAGATCCGTCTTGGCTAAGGGGTGTGTGCGCACCCCAGGGGAGGATCCTGAGACAGATTAACTGGGGGTGGGAGGCAGAGCAAGATGATTGGCCTGAGGGAAGACAAAGACCCAGAAACTGCTTTCATATAAAGCATTTAAACTTCACAAGGCTTGATTTTCTCTCTGAGTTTGCCCATGCACCTTTTCACACATGCTTTTGTTTTCAATAAACTTTTTATTCTGTTCTTTACCTTCTGCCTCCTTACCTGAATTCATTCTTGACTAGGCAGGCAAGGACTAGGGACTCTAGCCCTAACTGCTGGCTCCTGTGGTCCAGTAATTAGGACTCCCAGTCTGGGAAACTAAGACTTTGCTTCCAGGTACTGCTTGCTGTTGCTTGCTGAAAGCTGCCCTTACTGCTGTCCGGGTCTGAAATCAGATTCACGAAACCGAGCATGAGAACTGACCAAAGGAGATTGTCAGCATAGTGAAGCCAAATGCACTCTCTGTACCAATTCCGGCTTGGAGACAAGAGTTTAAGGGAAAGTAGAAGAAAGACAGCTTTATTGCTTTGCCAGGCAGAGGGGGCCACAATGGGTTAATGCCCTTAAAACTGTGAGTCTCACCCTGGGGCGGGTAGTGAGGAGTTATATAGGAATGGTCCAAAGAGGGTGTGATCATCTTGTGGACATTCTTTTGATTGGTTGGTGGTGAGGTAATCGGGAGTCAGCATCATTAACCTTCTGGTTCCAACTGGTCTGGGGTCTACGTGCTTGTGGGCAGCAGACAGTTAACTTCTCCTACCTACTGGGGGTTTTGGCCTCTTCAAAACAGCTCAAAACTACTGTTATGTAAATCCCTTAAGAGGGAACCAGGTCCTTGCCTTAAGGCTGCACTGTTGCTTCTTGATGGCTCTTCCCTTGTTTCTGCATCTCCTCTTTTCCCTGCTTAGCAGCTGCTTAAACCTGCTTGTTGAAACTGAGGGAAGGTCATGGAAGCTGAATGAAGCATATTTCCTGTAATCATGAAATGGGGGACACAGAAAGGCTTTTGTGTCCAGGAGCCACACAGGGTCCTGCTCAGTACTCAGTAGCCCAATTTGAATGACTAATGTTAAACTCTGGATATTCTTTCTTTCTTTGGCAAGTTTAGAAATTTCCAAAAATAGTCTAGAAAAATAGCATTGTATAAAATTAAGAGGAAATGTCCCCAAACTTTCCCATCCACAATTTATTGCCAATTTGTGGCCAGTTTTGTCTTTGAGATGTTTTCAAAGCTTTTATGAGTATGTTTCCTATATCTCATATGTGTATACACATATTATTTTATTATTTTCTATTTTTTAACTCACCTAAAAATGCATAACATTTAGTTGTTATATTTTCCCATCTTTTACCTTGTACCTTTTGTTGTTGCTTAGTCACTAAAATCGTGTCTGACTCTTTACAACACGTTGAACTGTAGCCCACCAGGCTCCTCTGTCCATGGAATTCTTCAGGCAAGAATACTGGAGTGAGTTGCCATTTCCTTCTCCAGGGGATCTTCCTGACCCAAGAATTGAACCTGCATCTCCTGCTTGGCAGGCAGATTCTTTACCCTGAGCCACCTGGGAAGCCCTTGTATCTTTTAATCTTTTTTGTGAGATATATCCTCATAAGATAGCCTTGTCCCATTGATATAACACTCAGGTTGTTACTGAGATTTTGCCAGTAAAAATTTAGGATGAATTTAAAAAATGCAGCATGTGTGTGTGTATGCAGCCAAGTCTGTGTATGTTTAGACAGAGAAGTGATAAATCAGGGATGTTATAGGTATTGCCAGATGTCCCTTATATTGTTCCAACTTTTAACTCCATCAACAGTGTTGGAGAGGAAGGTAGCAAAAATTTTCAGACAAGACAAGGAAGCTGGAAAACTGACAGGAAAACTTCTGAAGTTCTTTTAATTGATTCAGACCCATGGAATCTCAGAGCAGCCTTGGGACACAAATCTCTCGAAAACAACAACCTATAATAGCCATAGTGCCATCTCTGGAAATATTTTTCTACTAGTTGGCATTAGAAGTAATTCTTAACCTTAATTGGGCAGATAGTGGGTCCTTGGATCAGGAATGGCGTCTATATCACTGAACTGCGTCTTGGATGAACAGTTTTCTAGGCGATCAGGGGCAAGCAGGGCTGATTCTATATAAGTGGTCCAGTCTCATCACAGAGCCAGAGCTGAGCCAATGTAAATTTTGGTCCATTTTTCATATGGTTCTGCTACCATCCCCTGACTTCTCGGTTTATTCAGTTTGTAACAGTCCCTCATGTTTGCATTCATAATCAAGTTCTCTAAAATTGCCCAAGTGGAAAACAAGAGCATCTGAGAAAATCCCCTCATCAAGACTCTAAGGAAATTTAGGTTGGGATAATTGGAAGCTAAATAAAGCAACTGAATGGAATAACAGACGGCTCCCAGAATAATGGAAGGAGGAACGGAAAAGAGTATTTTAGGTACGATCTGCTTTTTGCTTTGATGAACTTCAAAGAAATGTGGTTTCTATGAGTGAAATAAAAGAAGTCGATATAAGGCAGTTGGTATAAGAGAAAAGGTCAGAACTGTAAAAACTTTATAACTGTGACACTGTAAAAATAAAATCAGCAATATGAAGGTCAAAAATGATAAAGTCTCTCAGAATTCAGAAGCAGAAACAAAGGGTTGAAAACAACCAGCCATCTATTTTACAACAAGATAATGCAGATGCTAAGTACCAACTTACCTAATTGGTTAATTGGTTCTCTGTAAGAAAAAGTGAAAACTTTGGAAGAAGACAAATATTCAGAAACATAAGTAGGGAGGATGGAGGGGAGGAAAAATTCTGTGTGTAGTCCTCTGTTTACAGAGCTAACAGTTAAGAGATACCAGGCAAAATTGGGTGAGAAACCTGTGTTCAAGGAAAAAAAGCCTGATGTATCTTTACTAGAGTCTTTTACTGGAAGAACAATATATCTTACATAATTCTTGGTAGACACGGAAGTCAAAGAGAAAAAAAAAGCATTGTTGCAAATGAATAAAATTATACTATCATCAGACATCATCTTGAATGTCAGAATAAACACGGAAAGCATGAACTGGCAGGCCAAAAAACAAACAAACAAACAAACAAACACACACACACACACAAAACCAAACCTTAACAACAGTTGAGTGAAGGACAGACTTGTCTTTGTCTGACTTGTTTCAGTTAGCACATTGCCCACAAAACACCCATGTTGTTGCAGATAGGAGGAATTATGGAATATGAAAATAAAAATTACATGTCTCCTAGAAAAAGAGATCAGATTTATGGTTGTCAGAGGGGCAGATTGGATGAAGGCAATCAAAAGGCACAGACTTCCAGTTTCAAGATAAAGAAGTATTGGCATGGCATGTACACGATGATGACTATAACTTGTATATTTCAAAGTTGCTAAGGATTCTTAGCACAAAAAGATCTTAAGAATTCTTAGCACAAAAAGACATTTTTTACTCTTTTTTGGGGGTGAACTATATGCAGTGGTGAAGTGGTGGGTTTAAATGTATTTACTGTGTTAAGCAATAAATCAAGTCATCGTGTGTATACCATACACATATCTGATGCTGTATGTCAATGACAGGTCAAAAAAACTGAAAGGGAAAAAAAAGGACAGGAACGGATAATTCATGAAAAAATACATGACGGAAACAAATTCAAACCCTCAAATATGGACAATACTTCAAATACAGTGCTGAGTAAAATTAGAAGTTCCTATTTTCATTACCCTACTGACAATAATGAAGTCTATGGGTGTTTTAAAAGTCACACAAGCATCATTCAGTGGACAGTTGTTAGCGTCACAGATTTATTTACTCCTGGGACTTAGCCTGATGCTCCTTAGGGCAGCCCCCTTCACTTCCCCTCAGCCTGTAAATTCAGAGGAACTGACCACATCCACAGGATAGGGCTTGGTGCGGAGGTGGGCACAGCCTACGTCAGGCCAGGTGAGACTTGATGCCAGCATTTCTGTTCATCGTCCCGAGGAGCCTGACCCCTCTGCTGGGTTCAGTGGTGCAATGGTGTGAATCTGAAGTCACTGGGGGTGGTCAGAGGCAGTCACCACAAGGAGACAAGAAGACACCACCACAAGATGGAGCAAACACCTTGGGACCGGCAAAGCTAACTGGGGGGTTCCAGTGGCATCATTTTAGCCCAGAGTGAAGACACAACTCAAGTCACTTAAAAGTAAGAAAGAAAGAAAAGGAAGAAAGTGAAGTCACTCAGTTGTGTCCAACTCTTTGAGACCCCATGAACTGTAGCCTAGCAGGCTCCTCCATCCTTGGGATTTTCCAGGCAAGAATACTGGAGTGGGTTGCCATTTCCTTCTCTATACCTCTAAAACTCTTAGAGTTATGCAAGCCAGTAAATTCTCAGATGAATTATTTCTCACAACAGAAAGGATCTTAGCCAATATGTGAATACCCATAACCCACCAAGAATCTTAGGAATGGTCTAAGACTAAGAGGTGTGCTTGTGTGTGTTGTTCACTACACAGATAGGTTTACAATAAATTAAAATTGTAGTTACTAAAAGGCAGCATAACCAGTGGATAAGCTTTGGTATGTTAAAGTGACACTGTAAAGGATATATGACTAGTGATACAATTGCAAAGGCAGCCTTTTTATTCTTTTTTATTTTTAATTACATGATTTTAAACTTTGAAGTATAGTTGATTTACAATGTTGTGCTAGTTTCTTCTGTACAGAACAATGATTCAGTTATACATACAAATACATGTACTCTTATTCATATTATTTTCTACTGTGTTTTATTACAAGATATTGAATATAGTTTCCTCTGCAAAACAATAGGACTTTACTGTTGATCCATTCTATATGTGATAATTTGCATCTGCTAATTCCAGACTCGCATTCCTTCCTTTCTCCACAACCTTCCCCCTTGGCAACCACCAGTCTGTTCTCTATGTTTGTGAGTCTGTTTCTGTTTTGTAGATAAGTTCAATTGTGTCATATTTTAGATTTCACATATAGGTGATATCATATGATGCTTGTCTCACTGTCTGACTTACTTCACTTAGTATGATAATCTTAAGCCCTGTTCATGTTGTTGCAAATGTCATTATTTCATTCTTTTTAATGGTTGAGTAATATTCCGTTGCATATGTGTACCACATCTTCTTTATCTGTTCATTCATTGATGGACACTGAGCTTGCCTCCATGCCTTGGCTACTGTAAATAGGGCTACTGTAAATAGAACTTAGGGGTACATGAAAGGCAGTCTTTTTAGATGCTGTTAATTAGGCCTGACCCTCCAGCTGAGGCAACTAGATCATCTGCCTTGTTCTATTCAAACTGTACCTGGAGTCTGGCTGGTTTCAAGGTCAACTGCAGATTTTTTTCTCCCTTTCCTTTGTTCTCAATGGAAATCTTGCCGTCAGAGGCCTCTTTGTCTGGAATGCAACTGAGATCTGGGTTTGGGGTTTGGATGAATATTCTGGTCCTGTTTCCCTTTTTCTGTGCTCAGCGGTGATCTCTGACTAATGGGATTATGGGAGTTTTAATATTTTTATTCTCTAAAGTTTTCTACTTTTTCCAAATCTTACTAAATAAGGACCAGTTTGCGGGGCAGGATGAGAGAGGCCCAAGATGGTGTCTTTGTATGGAGGGTCCCAAAAGTGGAGACTTTCAGGGTCTCTGGGGCAAGTGTGAGGTGTGGGAATCAGAGGCGATGTTACCGAGGGATGGGGGTTACAGCATCACAGATCTTCCTGCTGAGCTTGTGTTTACAGAGTGGGAATCATAAATGAGAGGCCAGAATGCTGCAGGGGGAAATAGAGGGGGATGTTTGGAGGTCTGAGGAAAAGATTTGGCTACAGTTGATAAACTGTAAACACAATGTTTGTGTATGCCCAGTTGTGTCTGACTCTTTGAGACCCAATGGGCTGTACCCAGTCAGCCTTCTCTGTCTGTGGAATTTTCCAGGCAAGAATACTGGAGTGAGCTGCCATTTCCTCCTCCAGGGGATCTTCCCAACCCAGGACTGAACCCATGTCTCCTGTGTTTCCCACATTGGCAGATGGATTCTTTGCCACTGCACCACCTTTAAACTCCATACTGGAACATTAATGAATGGGAAAAATAATGGTTCCTAGGAAGGTCCAGAAGAACTTGGACAAAAAGCAGCTTTAGGAAATCTAGTTCTGGGGAGTCCTCATCCTAGTCTGCCCCAAACTGGCCCCTTAAAAGGATAGGTGAAACCATTTGCAGGGCAAAAGTAGAGATGCAGATGTAGAGAACAGATCTGTGGACATGGCGGGGAGGGGGTGTGGGGGATGTGGTGAATTGGGAGATTAGGATTGGCACATATACACCACCATATATAAAAGAGAGAGCTAGTGGGTATAGCACAGGGAGCTCGACTCTGTGATCTGTGATGACCTAGATGGGTGGGATGGGGGTGGGGGGGGAGGCAGGCTCAAGAGGAAGGGGGTATATGTGTACACATGTCTGATTCGCAATGATGTGCAGCAGAAACTAGCACAGTGTTGTCAAGTAATGATATTCTAATAAATAAATAAATATAAAACTAAAAAAACAAACGAAAGAACCTCTGAGCTAAACCAAAGTCCACATTTTACAATTAAACAGGAAGAATGTTCATGAATGTGTCAAGAATTCCTCCCCTGATGAGAAAAACGTTCTCCTTGACAGAACATCAAAATTGGTTTCGTGGAGCTGAATTAATGCAGGTCAAGTGCTTTTGAGATCCCTCAGTGGAAAGAATAATAAAAACTGCCAAGTGCAAACTATTCTTTATCCTTCATCTTTGAGAGATTCCTGGATCTGTCACAAAAATAAAAAGAATTTCAACTTTTGAATAGCAAGTTTAAAGTCAACTATTCTTGATGGTTATCAGGATTTGTCCATTACAAAACAAAAAGCTACACGTTCTGACAGCTTAGTGTGTGTTTTTATGCATTCTTACTTTACCAAATTGGAAAGGAAGCAAGTCATTCATTGTTTTGTTGTTTTTGTCATTTAAAAATTACTACTAAAAGATGTTTCGTTGGAGGTTTTTGAATAAGGTGATGATTTCTTTTCTTTTCTTTTTTTATTTTTTATTGTAGTGGTTTTTGTCATTCATTGACATGAATCAACCATGAATTTACATGTATTCCCCATCCCAATCCCCCCTCCCACCTCCCTCTCTACCCGATCCCTCTGGGTCTTCCCAGTGCACCAGGCCCGAGCACTTGTCTCATGCATCCAACCAAGGCGATGATTTTTAATGGGGCTTTCTGCTTTCAGTGATGTGAACCAGGGCCTTATTATATAGTTTCATGAGAAATACTGCCAGTGACCACAGCTTCACCAACAATTTTTTTGCTTTCTTATAATTTGTTTTTCTTTTTCATCTATTTCATTATTATCTAATGAAAAAATAGGGTGAAATAAGCATTCCTTAAGGCTCAAACATGTGAAGTGCTTTCCCTTTGTTTTGTTAAGGCTATTTTTAGCCTCAGACCAAGAGATTACGACCTTAAAAATGAAATTGTATTAAAATTCTGTAAATGTAGAGGAATAAATTTTATAAGGAAAATAGCATTTTTTAGGGTCAGTTTAGATAAAAAAGAATGTTTTCACTTACTGGAATTATAAGATGAAACTTTGAGCATGAGTCTTTGAGCAAGAGTCTACAACGTTGAGGAATAGATCTTAAAAGGAAAATTGCATTTTTAGATTCAGTTTAGGCAAAAGAAAATAAGTTTTTATTTAGTGCAATTGATTCATGAACCTTTCAGCATGAATCATAAAGTTGAAGGTTCTCCTGAAAAGTCTCTCCCTAGCCAGTTAGTCAAACCACTTTTTTGTTTGTTTTTGTTCTTGTGACTTTTAAAAAATCTTTTTTTCCCAGAGTTTTTATTTTGTTTTGGAGTATAGTCAATTAACAATGTTGTGATAGCCTCAAGTGAACAGTGAAGGCACTCAGCTATGCATATACATGTATCCATTCTCCCCAAACTCCCCTCCCACCCAGGCTGCCCCCTAACACTAAGCAGATGGTACCTCCTTGTTGGTTATCCATTTTAAATAGAGCAATGTATACCTGCCATACCAAACTTTTAACTCAGGTGAAATTTGCATAATATATCTACTATTTTAAAGTAAACAAATCAGTGGCATTGAGAACACTCTCAATGTTATACAATGAGCAACCCCATCTAGTTCCAAAACAGTCTTTTCTTTCCAAAGTGGTTCCACATCTATTAAATTACTGTCCATTCTCTGCTAACCACCACTCTTCAATCTGTTTCTGGGATTTTAGTTGTTTTGAATGTGTCATATAAATGGAATCATACAGTGTTGATATTTCATTCCTGGCTTTTTTCACTTAATATCATGTTTCCAAGGTTTGACCATGCATTAGTACTTCATTTACTTTTATGACTGAATAATATTCTGCTGCTTGTATATTCTACAATTTATTTACTAACCCATTAATGTGAGTTGCTTCCATCTTTAGGCTATTGTGAATAGTGTCACAATGAAGATGTGTGTCCTTTTATCTGGTTGAGGAGCTTTTTTAATTTTTGTCTTGCACACCTAGACTTGGAATTGTTGGTTTCCTTGGTAATTCTATATTTAACCTTTTGAGGAATTGCCAACTCTCTTCTGCAGTTTTTAAACCTTCTCACCAGCAAGGTATAAGGTGTATAATTCATCTACAACTGTGACAAGACTTGCTATTTTTTATTTACTGGATTTTAGATATCCTAGTGTGTGTAAGTGGTGCTTCATGGTGGTTTTAGTTTGCATTTTCATAACCACCAATGATGTTGAACACCTTTTCATATACTTATTGGTCATTTGTATATTTTATTTGAAGAAATGTCTGTTTAAGTTTTTTTTGATCATTCTGCTGTTTATTTTGACCATTTAAAAAATTGGATTGTCTTTTTCTTATTGAGCTATGAGTTATTTTTTGTTCTGATTATCAGACAGACCCTTAGTAGATAGTGACATAAATATTTCTTCCTTTCTAAGGGTTTCCTTTTTTACCTTATCAATAATATCCTTTGATATAGTGAAGATTTTACTATTAATGAAATCCAGTTTATCCACTTTTTCTTTTGACTCTAATGCTTTTGTTGATGTATCTAAAAAATTATTGCCAAATCCAAGTCAGAAGTATTTACTGTTGTATTTTCTTCTATGAGATTTATGATATCTGCTCTTGTATAGGTCACTGATATATTTAGAGTTGATTTTTGTATATTGTGTGTAGTAGGGGTCACATTAGGCTATCATTTCACCAGTATTACTTTTAAAATAATCTGTATTCTTTCCCGATTTATTGATCATAACACTGTTCAAAATCAATTGGCTACAGATGAATGGCTTCATTTTGGGGCTCTCAGTTCTATTCCATTGTGTGTGTTTATACTACATTGTTTATTATTGTAGCTTTGTTGTGAGTTTTGAAAAGGACATATGTGAGATCTTCAGGTTTGTTCCTTTATTTTTATATTGTTTTGGCTCTTGAAGTTTCTTTCCAAATTCTGTATGAACTTGATGACTGGATTTTCATTTCTGTTAAAAAGACCTTGGGAATTTTGATAGGGCTTGTATTGAATATGTAGATTACTTTGGGAGTATTGCCATTTAAAAATTGTTAAGTGCTCATTACACAACACTGCATATCTTTCTGTTTATTTAGACCTTCTAATTTCTTTAAAAATGTTTTAATTTTGAGCATATAAATCTTACAATTCATTGGTTAAGCTTAGTTTTAGGCATTTTATTCTTTTGAATACTGTTATAAAAATGGACTCAAGTTATTAATTTCCCTTTGAATAGTTAGTTAGCATGTAGAAGTATAACATTTTGTGACACAATCTTATATCCTGCAAAGTGTTCTGAATTTGTTTATTAACTCTAGTGCTTTTGATTGGGTTCTTCTTTTCTATATGTAGAGTTGTGTCATTTGTGAATAAAGATTTTTATTCTTTCTGATGTGGATGCCTTTAATTCTTTTTCTTGACTAACTGCTCTGGCTAGAACTTTCAGACAATGTTGAATAGCAGTGATGTAGGTGAGCATTTTTGCTTTTTCTGTGTCAATTGAAATCAATATGTGTATTTTTTTTCCTTTATTTTATTCATGTATTACACTGATTGGTATTCTTTTTTAAAAAATATTTATTTATTTGGCTTCACCGAATCTTAGCTGTGGAATGTGGGATCTTTCATTGCAGTATGTGGCCTCTCTAGTTGTGGTGCCCTGGCTTAGTTGCCACACGGTATGTGGGATCTTAGTTTCCCAACCAGGGATCAAACCCACATCCCCTGCATTGGAAGGTAGATTCTTACCCCTTGGATCACTAGAGATGTCCCCTGATTGGTATCTTATGCTGAACAAACTTTACATACTGATAAAAACCCCAGTAGTTCATGGTGCATAATCCTTTTAATATGCTGTTGAATTAGTTTTTCTAGTATTTTCATGAGGAATTTTGCATCTATATTCATAAGAGATTTGGTTTTTCCAGGAGTCATGTGCAGATGTGAGAGTAGGGCCATAAAGAAGGCTGAGTGCTGAAGAATTGATGCTTTTGAATTGTGGTGCTGGAGAAGGTGCTTGAGAGTCCCTTGGACTGCAAGGATATCAAACCAGTCAATCCTAAAGGAAATAAACTCTGAATATTTATTGGATGGACTGATGCTGAAGCTCCAATATTTTGGTACCCTGATGCAAAGAGTTGATTTATTGGAAAATACCCTGATGCAGAAGAAGGTTCAAACTACCATACAATTGTGCTCATTTCATATTCTAGCAAGATAATGTTCAAAATTCTTCAAGCTAGGCTTCAGTATGTGAACTGAGAACTTCCAGATATACAAGTTGGATTTAGAAAAGGCAGAGGAGCCAAAGATCAAATTGCCAACATCCTTTGCATCATAGATAAACCAAGAAAATTCCAGAAAAACATCTATTTCTACTTCATTGATTATGCTAAAGCCTTTGACTGTGTGGATCACAACAAACTGTGGAAAATTCTTAAAGAGATAGGAATACCAGACCACCTTACCTGCCTCCTGAGAAACCTGTATGCAAGTCAAGAAGCAACAGTTAGAACAGGACATGGAACAATGAACTGGTTCAAAATTGGGAAGGAGTAAGTCAAGATTGTATATTGTCACTCTGCTTGTTTAACTTCTATGCAGAGTATATTATGCAAAATGCTGGGCTGGATGAATCACAAGCTGGTACCAAGATTGCAGGGAGAAATATCAATAACCTCAGATATGTAGATGATACCACCCTAATTGCAGAAGGTGAAGATGAACTAAAAAGCCTTTTGATGAATGTGACAGTGAAAGAGTTGGCTTAAAACTCAACATTTATAAAACTAAGATCATGGCATCTGGTCCCATCACTTCATAGCAAATAGAAGGGGAAAAAAATGAAAACAACGACAGATTTAATTTTCTTAGGCTCCAAAATCCCTGGGCACAGTGATGGCAGCCATGAAATTAAAAGACATTTGCTCTTTGTAAGAAAAGCTATGACAAACAAATATGACAACATATTAAAAAGCAGAGACGTCATTTTGCAGACAAAGGTCTGTATTATCAAAGCTATGATTTTTC
This sequence comes from Muntiacus reevesi, assembly GCF_963930625.1. NCBI lineage: Eukaryota > Metazoa > Chordata > Mammalia > Artiodactyla > Cervidae > Muntiacus > Muntiacus reevesi. The sequence continues at coordinate 29,739,683 of NC_089261.1, forward strand.
CAGAAGTTATGTACAGATGTGAGATTTGGGCCGTAAAGAAAGCTGAGTGCTGAAGAATTGATGCTTTGAACTGTGGTGCTAGAGAAGACTCTTGAGAGTATCTTGGACAGCAAGGACATCAAACAAGTTAATTCTAAAAGAAATCAACCCTGAATATTCATTGGAAGGAGTGATGCTGAAGCTGAAGCTCCAAAACTTTGGCCACCTGATGCAAAGAGATGACTCACTGGAAAAGATCCTGATGCTGGGAAAGATTGAGGGCAGGAGAAAAAGGGGACAACAGAGGATGGGATGGTTGGTTGGCATCACCGACTCAATGGACATGAGTTTGAGCAAGCTCCAGGAGATGGTGATGGACAGGAAAGCCTTGTGTGCTGCAGTCCATGGGGTGACAGAGTTGCACGCTTCTGAGTGATTGAACAACACAATCAGAATTGACATGAAGAACTGCTCTGACTCAACAATGTTACTTCTGTGCATTTATCTGCATATATAAGGATGCAAATGCAAATTATGCATGTATAATTTTACTCACTATTTGAAGTATCAAAGATTGGTAACAAAATAAATGTCCACTAATATGGAATCAATCAATTATATCATATTATATTTGAATCATAGAATGTCATACTTCTATGAAAAAATAAGTACTAAAAAGCTAAGTACAGAATACTATATTAGTATGCTACTGTTTGTATAAAATGAAAGTTAAGAATTTAAATTGTCTTAAAGTTTTAGAAACAGGTATCACAAGAAGCATAAATGACCTGAAAGTCCTCACCAGTCACGTTGACCCACAGTCTTAATTATCATGATTGCTTCCTGCAGAAACCCTAATTCTCTAAACCCACGTCTGCCTGTCTCTCTCATTGCATGTTGCTTTTTATTTCCTCACCTCACTTCCTAAGAAGCCATGATGTGTGAAAATTTAATTTTGAAGAACAATTTAACTTTTCTTTTCTTCCTTCAATTCTGATTTTCCTTCATGATCTCCCAGGAGCCTCAGGAGAGCAGACCAGACAATAATACCCTTTGGGATGCTGGCTGTTGTAGTTATGAGGAGGCTGTGCATGCCGATAATACTTGTTCTTCTGTTATTTCCTGTGCTTGAAAAACATGGAATCTGTGAGAAACTAATACAGTTAAGAGGAGCTTGAAGAGGAAAGGTTAAAATTTTGCACAACCTCCTGCTCCTTCTGCCTCTCTAACTCAGCTTGCTCCTTGCAAAGTCTGGGTCAGGTAGGTTTCAGAAAGTGGGGACTCACAATACTAGAAACTGGAGCTTATCTCACTTACCCTTGTCCTGCTCTTTGCAATTGCCCAGCTCCTGCCAACCTGCAAACCCGCTTAATAATGTCTGTCCCTGTATAAAAACTCTGTAACCCCTTTGTTCGGGGCTCAGAGATTAGCGTTAACTCCTCTGGATCCACTGGTGTAATAAACCTGAGTTCTCCAACTCTCCGAGTCTGGTGCGTGGTTTCTCGGTTACTGGTTTCTACAACAAGCTAACCAGAGTTTTGGAGAAGTATTAAAAAAGAAATTGAGTGCACTTACTTCTGTAAACCCTACAAAATTGAGACGGAAAATGTAGTGGAGAAAAGTCCATATTTACTTTAAATACAAGAGATGCCAATCATGTAGCAGTTAAGATTCAAAACCTTTATAGTTTAACAGCAAAAAGGCCGTGTTTGCTTCATCAGGATGCAGGACATGTGAACTGACAGTCTGCAAACAGGATCTAAGTGCCAGCTCTTTTTCTAGTGGTAAGAGCCAGAAGACACTTTTCTTCTTAGGAAACCATGGTTGAATGGGCACATTCTGTGTACCTGGACCTGATCTTATTTGAATTTTGACTAGAAGAAACACAATTTCAGTTGGAAAACCTGTCGTCTCAGAGATAAAGCTGCCTCCCTGTACATGAGACATAAACACGTAAGCAGCTCTTTGCAGGAAAGAGCTCCCTGCAGGAGCCTCTTTCCCTGACATTAACCTTAAACCAGGCTCCCCCATGTTCTACTCACCTCCAGCCCAAACCACAACTTTCATATCTTTTGATCACATAATACTTCGTCTATCTCGTTGGTTCTTTCTGTATATCAAAGTGGTAGTAATGGAGAATAAAAAGTTAACAGCTGACCAGATCTCTTCCCCAGCTTCCCCCTCAGTAATCTGGCAAAAATCTGTGTGAACAATAAAGCAGTGGATTGAAAAAATAAAAAACAAAAAAAACTGTGTGAACAAGATAGCGTCTGAAGAAAGATCACAAGGAGTTGACAAAACTGTTCACAGTGGGCTGATGGCGATGATTCTGAATCTTCATCTCCATGAATATCTGATACTTCCCTTTAAAAAACACCGCAGCTAACCAAAATCTTCAGACTTGGTTTTGGGGAGCACCAAATCCACCGTCTCTCCCCAGGTTCCCAGGATTCTGATTCAGCAACTTTCCCACCAACTTTTGTGAGTATTGATTTTTTTTTTTTCCTCCCCAAGCTGAAATCAGCCAGGGCTGATTTGGTAACAAACACACTGTACTGAGAATGGTCTCGTGGGGATCCTGCCACAAAAGCAGAAGAAAATTTCTAGGTGGCAACTACTCAGAGGGTAATTAAAAATGAGGACCATGTTCCTGGCAGCTCTTTTTGCAGACGTATGTGGCAACTGTCTTGTAGCTATAAGACATTGTGGATTCAGAGATGTGAGTGGTTTGCTGTGATCCCTTGCTGATGACTTGTCAGGAATGAGCTAGAAACAGAGGTGTCTGTTTTTGTCCCAAAGGCGACTTTGCGAGGTTTTCACGAATAGGGTTGCTTCTGATCTTAGGTGACAGTTGATGCATAAATGGGAACAAATCCACTTCTCCCACTGTGGTGTGATACTAGTCCCGTCACCATGAGGGTGGCAGCTTTGTGGGGATGCCTGTGTAAACTCTTTGGAAGAACTCTGATGCTCTCAGGTGAGGCTCAGACCAGAGGCAGGAGCGGGGCAGCATGGAAGCTGAAGGATGTGTGACTCTTCTAATTAACTTGTAGATACCAAGAAAAATCCAAGTTCAAAGAGTTGGATGTGTTTCCAAGTCCTTCTATTACAGAAATCAGATTTTATTTATATTCTCTACTATAAAACGTGTGCCTGTGTGTTAAAGAATGTTGCAAATTTACATGGCGGCATAGGAGAGTAGAAGAAATGGAGAACAGAACTCACCAATCTGAAATTGCACTACCAGTTATAATAAAACATCTATTACTCTGAGTTCATTTTATTGATTTAATAAAGTGCTAATCAGAGTTACCTTTCACTCCAGCTCCCAGTAAGCTTGTGAGAAGGAATATAACATTCTGGTAACCATCTCTCTCCCTGGTTACACTTTTCACAGACAAATAATGTTACACTTTTGGTGTATAATTCAGAAAATTTATGTATAAAACACAAATGCTATTTGATCTTGTTCTAAGCAAGTGATATAATATTGTTTATACTAACACATCTTGCTTCAACCCTCAATATTGGGGAATCGTTTTCTAGCAGCATACTTAAATCTAGTTCATTCTTTAATGACAGAGTCTTAAATTTTTAATATATGCATTATAAGTTATCTTTTCAGTTCTTATTAATTTTCCTTTAGTTTTTAATTGAAATGATCTCTTAAAATTAAGCTGAATTCTAATTTTACAGCAAAAATGATCACAGAAATAAAGAGAAAAATATGTTTTTAAGGATCCAGGGTTAGTGTATTGATCAAATCTAGGGAAGAATAATAGATTTTTATTTTGAAGTTATAGATCACTCAGAAAGAAAAGACTGACAGATTCAAATTTTATATAATTCAGTATTTTACAAAAATTTTAAATGATGCTTAAAAACTCCCCAGTATTTATAAGAATAATTTTTGGATGCATCAAAAAGAATAATAGCATTTGGGCAATGTTACATCAATTTTTTAAGTAAATGAATTAGTCCTAGGTTGTTTAAATTACTCAATGACATTCATAGGAAATCCAAGTTCTCAAGAGACAGGTGGATGAAGTGCATTTCCTAAAATAGGAAACATTTATGGTAAGTACACATTAACCTCAGTAGCAATGAAAAATACAAATTAAATTACACAGACCAATATCAAGAAGCAACATGAAGTCGATAAATGTGATGAATGTAATACTCAGAAACAATGAAAACCTTAATTCTATAATATGTAGAAACTGAATACAAATTAGCAATAATTCAATGATAACAAATAATTAAATATATATTCTTACATGATCTCAGAGACAAAGTAAAAAATTAAAAATAGTTTTATGTTTATGTGTAATAATTTTAAATATTGAATTGTGTGTTATTCTTAATTTTAAAAAATAATAGGAAGAAACATTTAGGTGTGAAATTCCTAAGTCTGTCATTTACTTTTAAAGCAACAGCATTCTGTAATAGCTAATTCTCTGTTCTATCTCTATGTTGTGAGATTTGCCATTAGGTACTATTCTATTTGATGTCAGGAAGCATTTCTAATTCATCTTAGTGGTCTCCATACACAGGTACTAACCAAAAAAACTGTCAATTTAAAACAATAAATCTGTCCACCTTTTGGTCCCTATATGCCATGGGGAATATTTAAGGCAATTAATTAAACGTAGAGCTTTTCAGAAGCTGAGTGATTTCCATTTCTGAAATATCCTTGAATATTAATAGAAAGGTGAGAAAACCCAAAACAGAAGATAATACATGTTATACAGCATACTCATTTACTAAGGCTGAGAAATAAAATACCATGGGTTGTTTAATTTGAAATAATTAAAATTGCTCAGTTGCAGTAAACAATACATGTTTATTTTCCTATAGTAACAGGGGCTAGAAGTCTGAGATCAAGGTGAGGCAGATTTGATTTTGCCAGAGTTGTCTCTCCTTGGCTTGCAGACAGTCACCTTCTCACCTTGTCCATCCTTGGGGTCTCTTTCCCGTCTTATAAGGACACCAGCTGTGCCGGGCTACGGTTCCATCCTCATGATCTCATTTAACCTTTAGATGCCCTATGGTCATAATGGGGTTTAGGCCTTCAGCATATTCTTTTTGTGCGGTACACATTTCAGACCACTACATGCAGCATATTTTGATAATACGTTGAATAAGTTGTCATTTTCAATAGCACATTTCATAAAAATGTAGTAAACATTTATCTATCATAACTTTGAAGGTAATACCACATGGTAACATCTCAGAATCTTTGTGACTAGAGGTCTTAGGTCAAATGACCATACTGTTCCCTCTCTCTCTCCATGGTGTCTGTATTCTGCAATCACCACTAAAGAGGCCAGATGATCCACACAGGATATGTAGAGTTCGCATCTTTGGATGAAACTTAGACTGTGGGAGGGTGTTGAGAAGATAAATACCGTCTCCTTTCTCTTTGGAGAATTGCACTTAGAGAGTAGCACCCTTGGATCCTCCTGGAAACCTTTCCAGAGAGGTTTCAGGTGGAGTGAAGTTGAGTGAGCTCATTTTCATACTCCAGCATCAGACAGTACAGTGATGCACTGTACCGCTTTGCTTACTCTTGTTCCTGTTCACTTCGTTTCATCTTGTGTTTCCTGTTCAGACTTGCACCCTCCCAAATAAAGTGTCAGCTTTTTAATCTCTCCCTCAAGCTCTGCTTCTAACTCAGAAAACACAAGTTAATACAAACAGTGTGTGAAATGATTCTAGAAAACAAATCCTCAAGATGAGATTTAGGAGTTGGATTGCTCATCCATCTGAAATCATCCCTTGTGGATGCTAAGAGGGGTGATAGTGCAACTGTGTAGAAGCGCCTGTGTCCTTATCTTTTGAAGTAAAATGTTGACTCAGGAGTTAATGATGGGGAATTATGAAGATGTAGAAACAAAGAGTAGCTGTTGGCCTGAGGAACTGGTACCAATTTAGACTGTAATTTTGCCTCATAGCAGAATCAGAATCACTGAACTCCCAGTTCCCTGAAAGATATAGATGAAGGCCTGAAAGATATAGACACACAGTCCTAAGTTGTTTTTACAGGGCGATGAAAACTGCTGACCACAATAGCACAGACACTAGACTGGTTGAAACCAGAAGGTTGAAGATGCTTGAAACTTCACCTTGATGCCACCAATCCAAGAACTGTTCCCATGCTGATTGTGCCCTGCTCCTTGAACACTACAAAACTCCTCACCACCCCCTCCATGGTGGGTCACACAGTATTCGGGGTATTAGCCCACCGTGGCCCCCTTTGCCTGGCAAAGCAATTAAAGCTACTCTTTTCTACTTCACCCAAACCTCTGTCTCCGTGTTTCTATTCAGCATTGGTGAACAGAGGCCGAGTCTTGACAACTGTAGCTCTTGGAGTGCAGTTGCACCAAAATGACTTAAACTTTTAACTGTTTGAATTGAAAGAAGGTGCAAGGAGAGTGCAGAGATGTAACTTGATGCTTTCATCTCCACCTGCCTACCCTCCATCTTCACTGTGCTGCTAAAAGATGCCCCAGTCTGTCCACGCCCACACCAAGACGTTCTGGCTCTCTCTGTTCCTCTGAGAGCCTCTCCCCCATGGTTGTTGCCTCTGTCTGGTTCTCAGGATGAAACCACAGTGTCATCCTTGACTCCTCCCTTTTCCACAAGCTCCAAACTCCTGCCTGGAGAGAAATTCCAACAGCAGGTGCAGGTGACACATCCTCTTCCTTGGCAGGTGACCGCTGGCCAGTCCTGGGAAGGTCCAGCAGACCCCCGTTTGGACCGAGCAGCCCACCCTACCGTGGCCCCTCACTCCCTCCCACCAGCCCACCCCACAGTCACTGACCTGTTGGGGGTTTGACCTGAGAGACACCTGTGGGTGCTCTTGCTGCCCTGAGCAGGTGTTAAGACCTCAACCCAGACTCAACTGGGAAGGGCTGGCCAGCAGGGTCAGGCTGTCGAGATCAGCCACTCCTCGCCCATCAGGAGTTCATAGTTGCTGAAAATGGGCTTTGCTGAGCTGTCCGAGGCCAAAGAACAAGTGTTGGGTCCTGAGTGTGGGGTTGCACGTGGGGCTGCACAGGATGTTTTATTATGTATGTTTTCTTTAGTTATTATAATTACCACCAAGAAACACACCAGTTAGGGAGAACCAGATGTGGAATGAAATAATCAGTACTACTAGATTTCAGTGCCTCTGGTCTCCATTTTGATATCATTTTGTGAAAATGTTACACAGACTGCAGGAGTAAATGCTTTATTTCTGTTACTTATCCAATGTCCCTACTGAATTCAGAAATATTCAGTGTTGGAGAAGGACCATCCTGAAATTACGTGATACAATTTGTAGTTTTAAGAAATGCCATGGTCTGGGTAAGGATTTGTCTAATGACATAAAGAGTTTCAGGTCTGGATTTTGAGCCTTTGATATTTAGAAGCTATTTTATCTTAATGATTAAAAAAAAATACATAGTATAAATCCTGAATATTGTTTCTACAAAACTAAAAGCCATTGATGCCAAAGAAGATAAGCATTTACAAATTAACATTTATGACTTTTATAATATTAATTTTCTTGTAATTGAATTATACTTCCTCAATCTGTTGAGTTGAATTTCTTTAGATTCTTCTGAAGCATTATTTTTATAACACATTTCATAATTTTTTACTGCCTTTCCTGGAAGTATTATAGCAACAGGATGGGACTGACTTTCCTATAAAAGGCTAAATTTGTGTAATGTGTTTTTGCAATATATTTTATTTTTATTAAATATCCATAAGCATTCTGGTATATGAAAATTCATATCTTCAGATCAAATAAATTCAGTTCAGTTTAGTCCAGTCCCTCAGTCCTGTCCGACTCTGAGACCCCATGAATCGTAGCACGCCAGGCCTCCCTGTCCATCACCAACTCCCGGAGTTTACTCAAACTCATGTGTATCGATCGGTGATGCCATCCAGCAATCTCATCCTCTGTCGTCCCCTTCTCCTCCTGCCCTCAATCCCTCCCAGCATCAGGGTCTTTTCCAATGAATCAACTCGTCGCATGAGGTGGCCAAAGTATTGGAGTTTCAGCTTTAGCATCAGTCCTTCCAATGAACACCCAGGACTTATCTCCTTTAGGATGGACTGGTTGGATCTCCTTGCAGTCCAAGGGACTCTCAAGAGTCTTCTCCAACACCACAGTTCAAAAGCATCAATTCTCTTCAGCGCTCAGCCTTCTTTATAGTCCAACTCTCACATCCGTACATGACCACTGGTAAAACCATAGCCTTGACCAGACAGACATTTGTTGGCAAAGTAATGTCTCTGCTTTTTAATATGCTATCTAGGTTGGTCATAACTTTCCTTCCAAGGAGTAAGCGTCTTTTAATTGCATGGCTGCAATCACCATCTCCAATGATTTTGGAGCCCCCCAAAATTAAGTGTGACACTGTTTCCACTGTTTCCCCATCTATAAATTAGAGTCAGTTAAATTCAGTCACGTAAGTATTTTTTAAAACATTTCCTGTCTTTAAGATATCTGCTAAGGGAGAAATGATGAAAAATACATAGTATTTGCCTTAAATTAGTTCATGTAATGTGGGTAAAGAGATGATACTTAGTAAAACATATGATTCATTAAGATAATGTTAAAGGCCATGCCAGAGATAAAGATAAATTGTTATGAGAGTTCAAAAAAAAGAAACACTTTATTTAGTTGAAATGGATCAGGAAGTGTATTGATCTTGAATGGTTTTATTTAAAAATCTGTCCATACATTTTGAGCGAATTTATAAATGAGTGTCTTAAAAAAAAGTTGCTCTCTTCTAAGTACTGTAAGTAATTAATTTAGTTTACTGATTTATTATAATTATTAATTTAGTTAATTATTGGTAGCATTGATTGTTATGTCTAATAAACAGAAGCTCATAAGACAAAAATGATAGGAACCAGATAATTGTCTCTGACATTTTAGCAAAAGTCCATAAGGCAATTTGATTTCCAATACATTTTTTAACCATTTGTACATTTCTTGTTTACATTCCGAAGCATCCTTTCTAATAATTTCTAAAACCAATAGTGATCAGACATTAGTCATTCCTGTGTGATTATGTAGATACTTTAATGGCGGCTTGTCTCGGCCTGTCATAATCCTTTGAGTATATTTGGTCCTGACCTTTACAAATAAACCCATTAGATGTTATCTCCTTTTGTCATTTTTGATGAAAGAATTGGGGCTTTTCCTGTCTAGAATAGTCTCCAGCTCAGATCTATAAGTGGTAACCTATCTTTCTTTCTTCTCCTTAAGCTTTTGAGCTATGACTACTGTTACACTCTTTATGCTATTTTGGTCTTGTGGTGCAGATTTTAAACTCTTTTTAAAAAACCCTCAAAATCTTCAGCCTTGATTTTTTGATAGAATTTAAAGTTCTTACTATTTCTCCTGGGAGTCTCTTACCAGTTTTTATTTTGATATTTTTTACTGAGGCAGTTTTTCTTACTCTGTATCCAAGCTTCATACACATTACACAAATGGTTCTCTAGCAGCAGGAACTCTGCAAGAACATTTAGAAAAAACCTATTTTCTTTTCTGCTTTTACTTTCATTTTTCTTTGTGAAATTCCAAAGAACAGTTCATGTGTTCCAGTTCAGAAGAGTCTTATAGTAAAGTGACAAGTTGCACCAGTATTTATTTAGCCTGGGGGAAAAATGTGAACAAATAAAACCCAAAGGGTCTTTTTTTCTTGGAGAGGATATCATAACTTCTCTGTTTGATCCAATTTAGTCACAGATCTGAAAGCAGAATGCAAAACTCTATGGTTTATCAATTTGGCTTGTTTAAAGAGTATTTGGAGTCAATTGTTGATTGCTAAAATACAAACTTTAAATCTTAGAATGTGACATTGTGTTGAAAGAAAATTGTCAAAACATAATCTCAATTTTATAATTTCATAATCAATGTGTTGATATGAAAGTGTACAGAGATAAATTGGACAAATGTTTTAAAAGACTGTGATTTAGAACTTGCTTTAATTTTATTATGGAATAATTATCATTTTCATCAATTAGAGACACAGGAGCAGTTATTATTCATGTAAATACTTTAAAAAATTGTTCAAATCTCTTTGGGAACAGCATAGATTCTAAAAAGGCATTACTTTTTACCATAATGTAAAACAGTTCTTCCTGACAAGAATAGGTTTTTTCCTACACAGTGGCCTTGAAATAGTTTATTTGCATGTACTTTTAAAAATTTAAGTATCATCGATTTATAATATTGTGTTAATTTCAGGTGTTCTGCAAAATGATTCAGTGATATATATCTATATCTATATCTATATCTATATATATATCTATATATATCTGCAATCCCAAAGTAAAGCAATGCCAGAGAATGTTCAAACTACCACACAATTGCCCTCACCTCACATGCTAGCAAAGTAGTGCTCAATATTCTTCAAGCGAGGCTTCAACAGCATGTGAACTGAGAAATTCCACATGTTCAAGCTGGATTTAGAAAAGGCAGAGGAACCAGAGATCAAATTGCCAATATCCATTGGATCATAGAGAAAGCAAGAGAGTTCCAGAAAAACATCTTCTTCTGCTTTATTGACTGCACCAAAGCCGTTGACTATGTGGATCACAACATACTGTGGAAAATTCTTAAGGAGATGGGAATACCAGACCACCTTACCTGCATCCTGAGCAATCCGAATATAAGTCAAGAAAGTGAAAGTGAAAGTGAAAATCACTCAGTCAGGTCAGACTCTTTGCGACCACATGGACTGTACAGCCATGGAGTTCTCCAGGTCAGAATACTGGAGTGAATAGCCTTTCCCTTCTCTAGGGAATCTCCCCAAGCCAGGGATCGAACCTAGGTCTCCCACATTGAAGGTAGATTCATTACCAGCTGAGCCACAAGGGAAGCCTGTACAGATCAAGAAGCAACAGTTAGAACTGGACATGGAACAATGGACTGGTTTGAAATTGGAAAAGGAATAGGTTAAGGTTGTATATTGTTACCCTGCTTATTTAACTTAATGCAGAGTACATCATGTGAAATGCCGGGCTGGATGAAGCACAAGCTGGAATCAGGATTTCCAGGAGAAATGCCAATAACCTCAGATACGCAGATGACACCCCCTATGGCAGAAAGTGAAGATGAACTGAAGAGTCTCTTGATGAAAGTGACAGAGGAGAGTGAAAAAGATGGCTTAAAACTTAACCTTCAAAAAACTAAGATCATGGCATCTGGTCCCATCACTTCATGGCAAATAGATGGGAAAACAATGGCAACAGTGGCAGATTTTATTTTCTTGGGCTCCCAATTCACTGTAATGGTGACTGCAGCCATGAAATTAAAAGACACTTGCTGCTTGGAAGAAAATATATGACAAACCTAGACAGCATATTAAAAAGCAGAGACTTTACTTTGCCAACAAATTTTCTTCTAATCAAAGCTATGGTTTTCCCAGTGGTCATGTGTGGATGTGAGTGTTGGACAATAAAGAAAGCTGAAAGCTGAATAATTGATGCTTTTGAACTGTGGTGTTGGAGAAGACTCTGAGAGTCTCTTGGACTGCAAGGAGATCAAACCAGTCAATCCTAAAGGAAATCAGTCCTGAATATTCATCAGAAGGACTGATGCTGAAGCTCCATTACTTTGGACACCTGATACAAGAACTGACTCATTTGAAAAGACCCTGATGCTGGGAAAGATTGAAGGCAGGAGGAGAAGGGGACGACAGAAGATGAGATGGTCAAATGGCATCACTGACTCAATGGATATGAGTTTGAGCAAGCTCTGGGAGTCAGTGATGGACAGGGAAACCTGGCGTGCTGCAGTCCATGGGGTCGCAGAGAGTCAGATATGACTGATCGACTGAACTGGCGTATTATACATATATGTGTATATAATATATATATATATATATATATATATATGCCAGTATAGATTATTGCATAATATTGAATATATTTCCTCATGCTATACAATAGGTCTTTGTTGTTTATCTATTTTGTATATATTAGTGTGTATCTTCTAATCCTAATCTCCTAATTTATCTCCTGCACCCCTTATCCCTTTTGGTAACTATAAGTTTGTTCTCTATGTCTGTGAGTTTGCTCCTGTTTTGTAAATAGATTCACTTGTATTATTTTTTAGATTCCATTTATAAGTAATATCATATAATATTTGTCTTTCTCTAACTTACTGCACTTAGTGTGATAATGTTTAGGTTCATCCACATTGCTGCAAATGGCATTATTTCATTCTTTTTATGGATGAGTAATATTCCACTGTATATATATATATATATATATATATATATATATATATATATATATATATATATATACACACCCCACACACCCCACATCTTTTTTATCCATTCACCTGTTGATGAATGTTTAGGTTATATCCTTGGTTCTGGCTATTGTAAATATTACTTCTATGAACATTGGAGTGCCTGTATCTTTTCAATTAAATGAGTTTTCACCTTTTCCAGATATACACTCAGGAGTGGGATTGTTAGATCTCACTATCCCAATGTGGTAGCTCTATTTTTAGTTTTTAAAGGAGCCTCCATATTGTTCTGCATAGTAGGTGCACCAGTTCACATTCCCATAAGCAATGGGAGAGTTCCCTTTTCTCCACATCCTCTCCAAAATTTATTATTTGTATACTTTTTGATGTTGGACATTCTGACCAGTGTGGGGTGGTATGATTTGTATTATATTTCTTTAATAATTAGTGATGTTGAACATCTTTTCATGTGCCTACTGGCTATCTGTATATCTTCTTTGAAGAAATGTCTATTTAGGTCTGTTGCCCAAATTTTTAATTGGGGTGTTTGGTTTTTTTTAATTGAGCTGTATGAGTTATTTGTGGAAATTAATCCCTCGTCAGTCACATTACTTACAAATATTTTCTCCCATTCTGTATGTTGTCTTTTAGTTTTGTTGATGGTTTTCTTTGCTGTACAAAAGGTTTTTAGTTTCATTAGGTCCCATTTACTTTTTCTTTTATTTCTATTACCTTGGGAGACTTATCTAAAGAAATATTGCTATGATTTATGTCAGAGAAATCTTTGCCTATGTTCTCTTCTAGGAGGTTTATGGTGTCTTGTCATATTTAGTCTTGAAACCATTTTGAGTTTATTTTTATACATGTTGTGAAGGAGTTTTCTAGTTTATTGATTTATGTAAGATTATCCAGCTTTCTCAACACCACTTGCTGAAGAGACTGTCTTTTTAAAATTAAATATTCTTGCCTCTTTGTAGAAGTTTTATTGACCATAGCTGTATGGGTTTTCCCTTGTCTCTCTATCTGTTCCCTTGATCTATGTGGCTGTTTTTGTGCCAGTACCATCCTGTGTTGATTACTGTAGCTTTATAGTATTGTCTGAGGTGTAGGAGGGTTATGCCTCCAGCTTTGTTCTTTTTCTCAGGATTGCTTCAGCAGTTCTGGGTCTTTTATAGTTCTATATACCTTTTCAGATTATTCTAGTTCTGGAAAAATGTCATGGGTAATTTGACCAGTTCAGTTCAGTTTAGTCGCTCAGACGTGTCCAACTCTTTGCGACCCCATGAATCGCAGCACACCAGGCCTCCCTGTCCATCACCAACTCCCGGAGTTTACTCAAACTCATGCCCATCAAGTCGGTGATGCCATCCAGCCATCTCATCCTCTGTAGTTCCCTTTGCCTCCTGACCCCAATCCCTCCCAGCATCAGGGTCTTTTCCAATGAGTCAACTCTTCGCATGAAGTGGCCAAAGTATTGGAGTTTCAGCTTTAACATCAGTCCTTCTAATGAACACCCAGGACTGATCTCCTTTAAGATGGACTGGTTGGATCTCCTTGCAGTCCAAGGGACTCTCAAGAGTCTTCTCCAACACCACAGTTCAATTGCTAAATCTGTAGCTTGTTTTTCATAGTATGGCTGTTTTAACAGTATTAATTCTTCAATCCAAGAGCATGGGATATTGTTCCATTTCTTTGAATCATCTTCAGTTTACTTTAATAGTGTTTTATAGTTCCACATATAGGTCTTTGACCTTCTTGGTTAGGTTTACTCCTAGGTATTTTATTAATTTAGATACAATTTTAGGCAAGATGATTTCTTACTTTCTCTTTCTGATATTTCATTGTTAGTGTAAAGATATGTAACCGATTTCTGTATATTAATCTTTTATCCTGCTACCTTCCTGAATTCATTTATCAGTTATAGTAGTTTCTGTGTGGAGTCTTTAAGATTTTATATATACAGTATCATGTAATTTGCACATAATGACAACTTTAACTCTTCCCTTCCAATTTGGGTATCTTTTATTTCTTTTTCTATCTAATTGCTCTGGCTAGAACGTTTAGTGTCAAGTTGAAGAGAAGTGATGAGAGTGGACATTCTTGGCCTTGTGCCAGAATTTGGCAGGAAGGCTTTCAGATTTGAGTATTATATTGGCTGTAGGTTTGTTGTGAGTGGCTTTTATTATGTTGAGATATGTTCTCTCTTTACCCATTTTGGCAATATTTTTTGTCATGAATGGATGTTGAATCTTACCAAATGCTTTTTCTGTGTCTATTGAGATAGTCATGTGGCTTTTGTCTTTCCTTTTGCTGATGTGGTGTATCACACTGATTGATTTTCATATATTGAAAAATCTTGGTGACTCTGGAATGAATCCAACTTGATCACGGTGTATGATCTTTTTTATGTATGTTGGATTTGGTTTACTAAAATTTTGTTGAGGGTTTTTGTGTCTATATTCATCAAAGTTATTGGCCTTTAATTTTCTTTTTTGTTGTGCTTTTTTTTTTTTTTTTTTTTTCTTTTCCCTGGCTTTGGTATCAGGGTTACAGTGGCCTCATAGAATGAATTTGGAAGTCTCCACTCCTCTTTGATCTTTTGCCAGAGTTTGAGAAGGATCTGTGTAAGATCTCCTTTGTATGTGTGGTAAACAATAAAGTGAAAGTGAAAGCCTCTAGGTCATGTCTGAACTCTTTGTGACCCCATGAACTCCTTGTAGCCTGCCTGGCTTCTCTGTCCATGGAATTTTAAAGGCAAGAACACTGGAGTGGGTAGCTTTTCCCTTTTCCAGGGGATCTTCCCAATCCAACGATCAGACCCAGGTTTCCTGCATTGAAGGCAGATTCTTTACAATCTCAGCCAACAAGGAAGCCCACAATAAATGACAGCTATTTAAAATGTATTTTAAATAAAGATGTAAAGGGTGAATACAGTTTCTAAATCCATATTTTTCAACAAGCTTTGTATGATCCAGCCAGAATGTTGAATGCCTGAGGCAAATTGTGATCTCACTTGCATACACACGCAACTTCTTTGCCTATCTTTTACTTCACTGTAATCACTTTGGTGTTAAATTCAACTCTCATCTGGTCTGTACTTCCATCTACACAGATGACCACAGTTGGAAGAAAACAAGCATCCATGCCAACTGCCCTCAATTTAAATTTATGATCACTAATCTTCTGTGAACCCGTGTTCAACTGCCATGCTATATTTCTGTATATTCATTCTTCAACTCTCCTAATCAGCTCTTTTATAGCCTCTCTTCTGAAATCTTCAATGCCTCTTTCATCATCCTTACTCTCAGTTGATGAGCTTAATTTTATTTTCACTGAGAAACAGGATGCAATCACAGACCATACACAAGCTCGTTCTGTTGCATCTTCTCATTTAGTGCATCTGGGCATCTTTGCTCTTCCCTCTTTTGAAGCAAAATGTACTATCTGCATTTCTGACTTAGGGCAACACCTTCATCTGTGAATCAAACACCATCCATCTGCTATAAAGGGAACAGTCACTGTTCCCTTACTCAGATGCATCATCGTTTTTCTTTCTGTACTTTGTCTTTCTCATCATACACATATGCTACTTTTCTCCCTTATTAAATCAAAGCAAAACAATGAAAAGCAGAAGTGTTCATTCATTATCTGTTCTGACTACCTCTCTGTATCCCGTTCACAGCAAACCCTTTCCAGAGTAATGTCTACCTTCTGGCTCCAATCTCTCTCCTATTTTCTTTGGATTCTCATTTACCTCTATTTCTTATTCTTGCTTTTCTATGATAACTATTCTTGTCTAGATCTTGAATTACTGTTCACTGCTCACACAAATCTTGTCATACTTGATCAGCATCTCTGGACATAGTGGACCCCCTGTCTTTCTGTTCAGGTCACATTGGCTGCTGTGTCCTCATCTACCACATCTACCAGTGTTGGTCACAGGATTGAAAGTAAAAGTTGCTTAGTCATGTCCAACTCTTTGTAACCCCATCACCTATACAGTCCATGGAATTTTCTAGGCCAGAATACTGCAGTGGGTAGACTTTCCCTTCTCCAGGGGATCGAACCCAGGTCTCCTGCATTGCAGGTGAATGCTTTACCAGCTGAGCCACAAGGGAAGCCCAAGAGTACTGGAGTGGGTATCCTATCCCTTCTCCAGCAGATCCTCCCAACCCAGGAATCAAACCGGGGTCTCCTGCATAGCAGGAGGATTATTTACCAACTGAGCTATCAGGGAAGGTTGAGTATTTGGATTTCTCATTCTATTCAAACTTATCCTCTAAATGTTGAGCCCATGTTTGTGAGTAATGTTTGTATGCCAATGACCCCCCAAATATATCGTGCCAGTCAAGAGTGCTGACTATTAGGCATCTAGGCTCAACACATCCCACACTGATCTTCCCTTAAAACTGCTTGCCACTATGACTTTAGTAAACGTCAACACCATTTTTAGAGTTGCTCAGTACAAAACTAAATTCATCTTCCTTTCACTCCCCATATCCAGTCCAGAAGTAAATAAAAATGCATCCAGAATCTGGTTATACCTTAGTCATTTTCCCCTCAGTCATCATCTTATTTTTCTTGGGTATTTATGATAGTTTTTCTTGCCTGCTCTGCTCCATGGCATTTCTCTTGTTGATCTTTCCTCAGTGTAAAAGACAGAAAGGTAAAAAGTCAGCTCACATTATTCTTCTGCTCAAAACTCTTTCAGAGCTTTTCATCTCATTCAGAATAAAACTTAAAGCCTCACAAATTTCTACACACTACCCCTGAGGTCATCTTTCATATCATTCTTTTGTGTTCACTCTGTTTCAGGTCACCAGCATCCTTGCTGACCATCAAAATAACTAGTGTCACTCTTGATTTGGGTGTTTGTACTTGCTGTTTCAAATGCCTAAAACTTTTTATCTAGATATACTTTTTGACTATTCTTTAAACTTCCTGCTCAAGCATAATTCTTTTGTTGAGGCATCTCTGATCACTTTATCACTAAGCTTCCCATCCCTCTTCCCTGCTTTATTTCTCCATGGCACTAATTCCCATCTAAGATATTACAGTGGACCCTTGAGCAACACATGCTAGAACTACATGGGTCTACTTACATGTGGGTTATTTTTAAATAAATACATAGTGTTACAGTACCACATGATACATGGTTTGTTGAATCCACAGATACGTGAGCTGCAAATATGGAGGGGCAACAGGAGGATTTTCCACCACACTGAGGTGGGTTTAAGGTCAACTGTACATACTTTACGTTTTGATTTCTTTATTGTTTCTCTCTTTCTACTGAAAAGTGGATTCCAGGAAACTAGGTTTATTATTTGTATTAGACCAGCACAGTGGTTAGAATATAGAATATCTGACATGCAATATTGCTTAGTAAATAATAATATGTGTATAGTGGATGAACCTGCCTGCAATATGGGAGATGCTGGTTTGATCTCTGGGAAGAGATCCCTTCTCTCATGGGAAGATCCCCTGGAGAAGAGCATGACAAGCCTCTCCAGTATTCTTGCCTGAAGAATTCCATGGACAAACTACAGCACATGGGGTCACAAACAGTTGGACATGCCTGAGTGACTAACACTTTCACTTTCATTTTTATAGTGGATGAAACAGATGGATAGATGGAGGATACACTGTAGTTTTTAAATAGCATCACTGTTTCCTTCCAGCTCATTCTTTTAATAAGTACTGATCATATATTAAGCTAAATTTTGGGGTCAAAAACATTAACATTACACAGTGCCTGCCTTTGAGAAACCCTCAAGTTACTAGTGAAGGATATTACTAAAAGGATGGTCATTATGGTAGAATGTGGAGGATTTTGTTAAACAGGCAAGCATTTGGTAAAATCAATCAGGATGAGTCTTGAAAAATAAGTAAAAGATAAACAATAACATGGCAATATGAGAGAGATGGCTGAGATAGTGAAAGCAGTGAGAACAGGATCCTTAGGTGAGAAAGGGCATGAGATGCTCAGAGTAGGCAGCCGACTCACTCAGGGAGAAAGAAGTAAAGGGTGACAATGACCCTGCCAAAGGCAGCAATGCTGTTCTGTGATTTTAAATAAAATATATATGTCATCTCATCTGGGGAATATGAGTGCCCTAAATCATTCAAAGCTATGATTTTTCCACTAGTCGTGTACAGATGTGAGAGTTGGACCATAAAGAAGGCTGAGCACCAAATAATTGATGCTTTTGAATTGTGATGGGGGAAAAGACTCTTGGGAGTCCCTTAGACAGCCAGGAGATAAAACCAGTCAATCCAGGAGAAAATCAATGCTGAACATTCATTGGAATGACTGATGCTAAAGCTGAAGCTCCAATACCTTGGCCACCAACTCATTGGAAAAGACCTTGATGATGGGAAAGACTGAAGGCAAAAGAAGGGGGCAGCAGAGGATGAGATGGTTTAGATAGTATCACCACATCAATGAACATGAATTTGAGGAAACTCCAAGAGATGGTGGTGAAGGACAGGGAAGCCTGGCATGTAGGACATCGGGTTGCAGAGAGTCAGATATGACTTAGTGACTGAACAACATCAAAAATCATTCAAAATTAAGCCTATAGTCACTTCAAATTGTTTAAAATTCAAGCCCAGAGTATTCCAATTTCTTTCCAGTAAGAAAAAAATTATTTTGATGCTAGACAAGTTAACTGCTTTTTAAAAGTGATATATCTATATATATCTATATATAGACACACACACACACACACACACACACACACACACACACACACACACACACACACACACACACACACATATATATGGGCTTCCCTGGTGGCTCAGATAGTAAAGAATCTGCCCGCAATGCTGGAGACCTGGGTTTGATCCCCAGGTTGGGAAACAGCTGCTGGAGTTGGGCATGGTAACCCACTCCAAGTATTCTTGCCTAGAGAATCCCCATGGAGAGAGGAGCCTGGCAGGCTACAGTCCATGTGGTCGCAAAGAGTTGGACATGACTGAGTGAGAAAACACACATACATATACATATGCCAAATTTTCATATCAAATTCAAAATGTTTGTGCAAAAGTAGATATATTAATAAGCAGGTGGATCTTTAATAAGCACTCATAGATAGTGATCTTTATGACACAGATGCTAGAGAATTATTTCTAGTGTCTGAGCTAGGATTTGGTAATTCTTTGTTGTTTACCATTCATTCTCCAACACCCCTGCCAAATCCAAGTTTGAATCAAAATCTCTGAGGGTGGGGCTAAAAGAACTGCATTTTAAGCAACTTTCTTATTGACTCCAATACAAATAAGGTTTTAGCACCTTGGCTTTCAAGTCGTAGTTTATGTGTATGTGAGAGAGAGAAAGCAAGTATGCTAGAATTCAGAGATCTTTGCTGTTCTTCATTTACCTTCTCACGTGATGCAGGATTTTCTGTTATGAAACCACAAGCAGACAGGCAATAAGGCCTTATTGAGGCATACTTTATGCTTATTGAGGCATATTTTAGCCCATGGACTATATCTCCTATTTCTATTTGTGTTTAAGATCTGCTTCAGTAGGCTCTAACATAATAGGTGTTCAATGAATAATAATGATGTTATAATAATTGCTTCTAATCTTAATCATTCTTGCTTTAATTTGAATTAATTTCCTCTATTTTGGTTATTTGTAAGTTTAGAGGAATTTGATTCACCATTTCATTACCAGAATTGATGTAACTTGACAATGACTGTTGTTTGACACTGATTTTTTCACTTTTCTCTCTGGAGAAGTCCATATTTCTCTCTCTCTCTCTCTTTTTTTTTTTTTACTTACTATTTTTCACTATTTTATTCTATTCATCTATATCCCTTTCAACTTCATCACATCTTTTTAAATGTGCATTAAGTGACTTTCCTGGATCTAGACTTCTATGTGACAAAGATCAGATTACATCTCTCAGAATGTGCATCCACATTGCCTAACCAGTGCATCAGTACTCTATTAGAAAATAGAACTGTGACTTTTGGTCACATTTTCTTGGTGAGAACTTAGTTATATGGTTACCACTAACTTTGAGGATGGTTCAGAAATATCACCAGGGATATTTCTGGGAATCATATCTGGGAATAATATTACAGGGAAGCTATTGTGATCAGCTTTTAATTTTATTTCTATGGAGGAAAGAAAAAAGCATACATTTGGGTACACAAACGACACAACTCTTATCCTCTTTATTGGGTTAAGGGAAAACCATTTATCCAAATTGGCTAAGATTATACCTTTATGATGATAAAATTTTATTGCATGCTTTTTTTCTTTTGCTTGTATGGAAATAATCATATGATATTTCTTCCCTAATCAGTAAGAATTCAATTTGACTCTCTAATATTAAGACTTCTTGAATTCCAAGAATTACTTAAAACTCTTAAGTTTTCTATTGAATCCAAAATTTCTTTTCAAATTCCAGTGTGAGAGACTGTTTTAAGAAAAGTTTCCCATCTTTTCTTTTTGACTGAAAACAATTTATTAACACTTTTGAATGACAGTTGAAGTTGGTGTAAAACCATAGAGGGGCATTTGTTTTCAGCACTTCAAACACGTAGCGCTCTTCTGGACTCCATTGTTGTTGAGTTGTCCTCTATCACAGACATCTCTATTACTTTATAGATAATCCCTCTTTTTCTCTATGATCGCTTTTAGGGGGCACTCCATAGTTTGATGGGTTGTGCCTGTTTATTATAGGCCGAGTAGTGAAAAGTGATTGCTCTTTATGGCATATATATTAAATTGTTAAAAAAAAAAAAAGTGACCAACATCATGTCAGTCAAAAACTCAAAATAATTATTCAAATAAACACAATTACTTATTATATTAATAAAAGGTTAAAACTTTTTAGAACTCCTATATGCTTATCTTTTGAGATGACTAGTTTTCTACTGGTTGTTTATTCTGTAGTAAAATCTGGGTAGGAAAGGAAAAAAGGACTGTAGTATTCTTAGATCTGTGCCATGTTAAAAGTAACCTTGGGTAATAAAAAGCAAGCCCTAACTTGTGGAGTGTATGTAAATATTTCTCAGTCTATGGGCCCCAAGCTCCCAATTCCTGTATTAGTTAATTTCTGTTATTAACTATCCTACTTTTCTATAATGTCCTCTTTATTTAAAATAATTGCCTAAAATATTATGATCTATAATTTTTCATCAAGTGATAAAAGAAAAACACTGTTGTCACACTTCAAGTGGCATTTAGTGATGGAATTATATTAATCTCCAGCTTAGAAAATGACTAGGTTTTCTCAGCCAGTTTTCCCTAGTTTCTTATTTATAATAGCATGGTATAAGAATAGATTTTTTTTAGATATTAAAATAGAGAAAGGCAGTTAGGAAGCATTATGAAGATTGAAAGAAGTCTCTAGGAATGCATAATTCCTTATTTCTGGGCTTTCATCATTATCTGTAGCTCGGTTTAAAAAATATTTGAACATATATTTTAGCAAAATCAGTACATAGAGACTATAATTTAACATTTTGGTTTTTCAGAAATAGCTTAGCTGTACTAATTCCTAATTACTTTCCTCATAGCATTTTAGAAAATTTTTGTTAACAGTAAATGTCATGAACATGGGTGAAAGTTCTGAATCTCAGTTTTCAGGCTGACATTGGCCTTACTTGTGCATCCATTGTCCATCCCAGAGAACAGTTCAATCAGTCTCTGAATAATTTATCACACATAATGTTTTCCCTCGACAGTTTTCCTTTCTGAACAACTCTCTCAAGCTCTACTACCCAGTGGGCTAGGCCCTAACCACGTTGCCTAAATTTAAAATAAAGGTAAAGTAAGCTTAAAAATGCAGGTCCTCTCTCCCATTAGCTACATTTTAAGGCCCTTGATGACCACACGTGGACAGTACAGTGAGGAGCATCACCACCGTCAGTGGAGGTTCTGTTGGACGTGCTTCTGTAGGGGTGATGTGCTTTCATGAGAGGTTCATCCACAGTGTTTTTCTATTAGAAATAGTAATTGTAATGGTTACAGAAACTATCCACTAGATTCACTAATGATGGAGATGAATGATTTTATTAGAAGCATACTTTAGTAAGACTCTATCAGGAAAGTGACAGATAAAATAGAAAGTCTGGGTTTTTTTCCCAATATTCGATTAGTTTCATGTGTACTGCAAGGTAATTCAGTTATATATATATAACTGAATATATATATATATTAAATTATATATTAAATTATATATATATAATTTAAATGATGTGAGGCAATCATTAAGGAAACTAAAAAGCCAGGCTGGTGAAGCCTAATTTTTAGTTTCCTGATAAAGCCTGGTAAAACATTGCTCTTTCAAATCCAGATAATTTACTATATTTTTCTTTATTTTCGTATTGCTCCAAAGTTTATTACTTTTGAGACATTGACTAACTGGTGTATATTTTCAAGAAAAAAATATGTTCTTCTATGCTATGTTCTATGGCAATAGTCATACCTTTTTGAAGAAAAGAGAAAGAAACATTTTCATGATTATTTTGCATATAGTAGGGAAGAGCTTAGAAATAGACTAAGCTATTCATGGTTTTATAAGGTTTCCTCTTAGCTAAATGTGAAGGAGGATCCTTTTGTTGTTCTGCTGCTTCTATATCTCTCCATTTATTGCTATTTTTCTATGCAAGAAAGATTTCTTTCTCATAACTTTTCCCACATCTTCAATGAAAAGATACATAAATTTTCTTTTTTCCCATTGTAATGGCTATTTGGCAAAAAAAAAAAAAAAGAAAAAAGAAAAAAGTGAAGACTAGGCTATCCACTGAACAGAGCAAACCTGTGTTTCTGTGTCAAGTTTATTCCTTTGGTTATAGGGAAACTCTCTGTGATCCGTTGAGTAGAAGCAGTTAGCTTCTAGAGCCACACATAAACTATAAACCTACATGAACTTTGGTTGTTCTCATATCATACAGACAGGATCAGACACTGCATTGTAGACAGCTGAACACCATGAAATACTGTGCCCTGCCTCTCAGAAGGAAACATGGCAAAAATAAGTAAATATGAAAATAAATAGAATACTCTACTGAATTTTTCTATTACTTAGTACTACTAATTCAGTACAATTCAGACATTCATATAATATGGGTCGTTATATATTACTCAAAAATTATTCATTCATACTTTCATGTAAAATATTGTTAAATGTACTCTCCTTAGACCCAACAATTGTGTTCTACTGTTAGGAAATATTAAGCTTCTATACAGAAACTTAAAAACAAGTATATCTAAATATAGGTGGATACAAATATTGACAGATATATGTATTATTATTATAGCTTCTTTCTAAGCTACTTTCTACACAATAATTATTCCCTTTGAAGAAAAAGAGAGAGAAAGAAAAAGAAATAAATACTTTCATGATTATTTTGTATAAAGTAGGGAAGAGCTTAGTAGGAAGCATCAGGGATCTGTCTTCTCCACTAGGCAACAATTGCCCTGGAAGCAACAATTGCACTCTCTGGTGTAAATATTTCGGAACTATGGAGTCCGTTGAATGCTTGAAATTTCCAGAGGAAGACTTGCATTGTCAACTGCAGTTAGTTTTGGTAAATTTTAGCATATATATGTATGAGCAAACTCTAGGGGATGGTGAAGGACAGGAAAGCCTGGCATGCTGCAGTCCATCAGATTGCAAGGAGGTGGACATGACTTCATTACTGAACAGCAACAATGTATAAAAATATAGAAAGGTGGTAGTGGGGATACCTGAAGAGCTATTTAGTGCTACATTGTATATAATATATATATATAAAATATGCTGTATTATATATAAAATATGCTCTCATATATGCATGTATCTCTATCTACATGTGTATGTCTATACATCTGTATACGTAATGCCCAAAATTCTCCAAGCCAGGCTTCAAGAGTACGTGAACCATGAAGTTCCAGATGTTCAAGCTGGTTTTAGAAAAGGCAGTGGAACCAGAGATCAAATTGCCAGCATCTGCTGGAATATAGAAAAAGCAATAGAATTCCAGAAAAACATCTACTTCTGCTTTATTGATTACACCAAAGTCTTTGTGTAGATCACTACAAACTTTGGAAAATTCTTCAAGAGATGGGACTACCAGAACACCTTACCCGCCTCCTGAGAAACCTGTATGCAGCTCAAGAAGCAACAGTCAGAACTGAACATGAAACAACAGACTGGTTCAAAATTGGGAAAGGAGTACATCAAGGCTGAATATTGTCATCCTGCTTATTTACCTTATATGCAGAGTACATCATGTGAAATGCCAGGCTGAGTGAAGCACAAGCTGGAATCAGGATTGCCGGGAGAAATATCAATAAGTTCAGATATGCAGATGATACCCTCCTTACGACTGAGAGTGAAGAGGAACTAAAGAGCCTCTTGATGAAAGTAAAATAAAAGAGTGAAAAAATTGGCTTAAAATTCAACATTCCAAAAACAAAGATCATGGCATCTGGTCTCGTCACTTCATGGCAAATAGATGGGAAACAATGGCAACAGTAACAGACTTCATTTTACTGGGCTCCAAAATCACTGCAGATGGTCACTGCAGCCAAGAAATTAAAAGATGCTTGCTCCTTGGAAGAAAAGCCATGACCAACAGAGACAGCATATTGAAAAGCAGAGACATTATTTTGATGACAAAGGTCCATCTAGTCAAAGCTATGGTTTTTCCAGTAGTCAAGTATGGATGTGAGAGTTGGACTATAAAGAAAGCTGAGTGCCAAAGAATTGATGCTTTTGAACTGTGGTGTTGGAGAAGACTCTTGAGAGTCCCTTGGACTGCAAGGAGATCCAACCAGTCCATCCTAAAGGAAATCAGTCCTGAATATTCATTGGAAGGACTGATGCTGAAGCTGAAGTTCCAATACTTTTGGCCACCTGATATGAAGAACTGACTCATTGGAAAAGTCTCTGATGCTGGGAAGACTGAAGGCATGAGGAGAAGGAGACAACAGAGGATGAGATGTTTGGATGGCATCACTGACTTGATGGACATAAGTTTGAGTAAGCTCCGAGAGTTGGTGATGGACAGGGAAGCCTGTCTTGCTGCAGTCCATGGGGTTGCAAAGAGTCAGACACATCTGAGGGGCTGAACTGAACTGATACATCTTTATACTTCTTGGATACTTGAAACCTCTCTCAGGGCAAGAACTGCTATTATTCACATTTTCCAGATGAGAAATTTGGGGCCAAGAATGTGAGATTAGAACCCACTCTTGTTCTAGAATCTAGAACACCTAACTTCCATATTCTACCGCTTCTCAAAGAGGGAACCTTCTGACTGTAATGAAATTGTTTAAACTACAATATTCCACAAGGAATCACACACATCCATGATTATCTCTGTGAAGCAATAAGGTTGCTTGGAAATATTGCAGCTTTTCTTCAATAGAAGCCTCGCACTCACTTTTAAATAATTCAGTATATTTCTGAATGTGAATCACATGTAATATTCTATTCACTATGGATTCTTTTAAAAATAATGAAGTCACTGATCATTGCCATGAATATTGACAAAAGTAATTGCTAAAGCATTTTCTTCAGGAATGTTTGGACCATGGCAACTTTGAAATGATTGATTTAAGAAATCTTGATTTTAAAAAAAGGGAAGAATAGGTAATGATATGTGAATTCAGTTCAGGATTTAAACAACCTTGAGTATAAAAGACAAAAACAATATTTTCCTGGTTTTAAATAAACACATTAGTGTGTGTAGCATTTATTTACAACAGGAAATCTAGCATTACATACTCAGAGATAATGCAAATTTGGATGTAATGCTGATCCCCTGTGTTCTCAAATGTTGAAAGACTGAAGTTCTTGTCTTCTGGATGATGGACAGTTGTCTGAAGGAGAGATTTACAGTCAGTGGCAAGGCCTGGGAAGGAAAGAGCAGAGAATCCCTGTTTCAAAGCAGGAGACAGTCAGAACATGAGCATCCCCATTTAGCTGATATTCAAGCTCACAGCTGTGACTCCATTAGTCTCACACTAACGCAGTCTTGCCTTCTGCTTTATTTCTGAGCCATATTTATTGTGTTTTGGGGGAGATACATTGTGAGGAGTTAAGCTATTTTATTTCAGGTGAATCTAAGTATAATAAGAACACATATGCAGATAATAAAACATGAACATATATACAACCTGGCCTTATTTCCAACTTGAATTCAGTTTTGTGTTGCTTATGACTTCTTTTGATTTTCTTTGCCGTATGAATGACACTTATGTCGTATTCTTATGCTGTACGAATGACACTGAGCGCCACAGATCGGGCTTTTGATAATCTTTTATAGGATTCTACTTCACTCACCCTTCATCTTTTTGCTATAGCAAAAATGACATTTTAAGGACAAAGAATTAAGCTTCCCCTTCCCCAGCACTGATTCCTGGCACCTGCGTCTCAGGCTGGCAGGACTCACCACTTCCTATCGTCTTCCTTGTTTCTAGGACACTGTTTGCTAACTGTTCCTTTAAAGAGGCTGCATGTTTAACCTGCTTGGTCTGTGATGGTCAGTTTTGTGTGAACTAGTTGGGGCCACAGGGTTCCCAGACACGTGGTGGACAATATTTTGGGTGCTTCTCTGATGGTGTCTGGGTGAGATACACGTGCTGAGGAAAGCAGATTATCTGCCCAGTGTGGATCGTTAGCATTCTAGCTGTTTGAAGGCTTCCATAGACTGCAAGGTTGACCTTCTGTGAGGAAGGCGGGCTCCTCCTCCTGTCTGTTGGAGCTGGGAATCTGGTCTCTTGGCTTTGCTTGGCTCTTGAGCCTGCAGCTTTCAGACCTGAACTGTGTCAGCACCCATGTCTCAGGCCTTGGGACTGAGCCTCCCAGGGTTCTACGTGCCAAAGACATCCTTGGAACTTCTCTGCCTCCATGTCATGTGAGACAGTTTCTTATAATAAACTTTATAGTAAATAAATACACAGCAGTCCTTTGGAGAATCTTAGCTAATACCTGATCTTATTCCATTTGTCCCTGTTATGTTATCTTAATTGTCAAAATGCCAGTCTTTTAAGGTCTTGATTAGTAAGAGATTGACCACAAAGATGCCCCGTGCACAACTGACAGAACAGCTTTTCACAATGGACTGTGGCAGTCATGGGCCCTCAGGGTACATTACAAAGAGGGGTGATTATAAAGGCTTTATGGGAAAGTTGGGCTTTACCAGTCGAGCTTTGGTTTGAGGGACTGAGGAAGACAATATTTATTGATAGGCTATAGGTGCTGATCTCTGCAGTCATGATTCTTTTTGCAAACAGCAGAAACTGATTCTGATTTACTTGGGCAGAAAAATAATTTATCATGAAGACTTAAAAATAGGCAAGAGGAAAGATCACTGATATGGGCAAAATACCTCCAAGGTCACCCCATGCTGGCTTTAGCACTGACATGGCTTCTGATCAGTGGATGTACCTGTTGTGGCTGCCAGCCCCATGACTTTATGCCAGGCACCATCCTGCAAAAGCAGATCTAAACCTTTCCTGGATTTTTTTTCCAGGTGGAGTCACCCATCTAGGAAAGCACCATCTGATTGTGTTTAGGATTAGGATTAGGATTATTGTCTATGCCTTATTCCTATTATTTAGGAAAAGCAAGTATCTGGGATTTTTTTGGAAGGGAAGGAAGGGATTTGTCTTTCCCCAAATCTCAGTCCTTAAAAGCAGAAGGAGTTTAGATTCTAGGAGCAAAAATATCATCAAATCCAAGAAAAAAAAAATCATCATAGTAGCTTTAACGACAGTTTATGAATGAATTCTCAGGAAAATATAAAGAGAACATATTATTAAGGGCTTTGTGCTGTTTGTGGGCTTCCTTGGTGGTTTAGTTGGTAAAGAATCTGCCTGCAATGTGGGAGGCTTGGGTTTGATCCCTGGGTTGGGAAGATCCCCTGGAGAAGGAAACGGCTACACACTCCAGTATTCTGGCCTTGAGAATTCCATGGACTATACAGTCCATGGGGTCTCAAAGAGTTGGACACAACTGAGTGACTTTCACTTCACTTAACTTGTATTGTTTTTGCTCGATTCATGGGTGTGGCTGGAGGTGGAGGTGGTGTGATAATGCTCTAGGAAGGCCAGGGTCTCTGTGCTGATACCTGCCACTTAACCAGTGGGGTGACTGTGATCCCAGAATTAGTAATAAAGTGTGAAAATACTCCAGCTGAATGAAGATGTCAGGGAGTTTAGTTGGAAAAGGTACAGACATCAGAGTCACTCCTGTCCTACCTGGATTATGATACAGATTCTACTGATTAACTTGACAAGGTTATTTTATTTCTTTTTTAAACCACTTGAGCTTGTTTTCCTAGCTGTAGAAATGGGAACAATGGCAACGTCTGTGGATTTTGGTGACTATTAAATGAGGTTATCCAAGTTAAAAGATGTATATATTATTTTATACAATTTATATATGATAGTCTGAGCATCTAATAAATTGCTTTCTAAAATTCACATAGAAATAAATGAATTGAGTAATTGTATGACGACTGTGCTATAAATCGTGGTAACTCAAGACATCATGGATTCAGAAAGATTTCTTTAGAACTGTGAGTATAATCCACACATTTTTATGCAGCTCTATTTAGTCAGTTAATTTGAATTACTATTACAGATTATGAAGCATGAAAAATATTCACTCTTAAGAGAAGTTTAGGCAATCATTTGACCAAGGCCCAAGGTGGTGATTCTTATTACAGATTTCAGGCCATGAACAATATACCTCCCATCCCTTGAACAAACCTACCTTTGCACAGGGTTGAAGTTTAAGGTCACAGTGCTAATTTGCGCAGACATACTTTGAAATGTTACTATTCAGGGTTAAAGCTGATGTCATTTGGAAACCCTACATCTAAAAATGGATTAAAGGGGGAAGCATAAGTTAAAAAGAAAATTTCTAAACCTTCATTTACATGCTGAAATAGGGGAAGATAATTCTCATTACTTATGTTGCAATTATATGTTCTTAATTTGGCATAAAGCAAAATATAGAACTTCATTTTCTTTTGATCAGCAATTGGATGGAGATTGTGCAAATGCAATTAACCAGTGAATAGCAAACTCCATTTTTCTATTTTATTAAAGGTCAAAAGTTATCTAACACTCTTTCTTCTATTGAAAGGGAATTAAATAAAAGTTTGACTCTTAGTGAGTCAAAGTTTGGACGAAAGACACAAAATATAAGTTGAATCTGCTGAACGACCTTGGTGAGCAGTAGGCTGGAAGCAGGAAGTAGCTGTCCCCACCACTGGTGAGAGGAAGAGGAAATGAAGCAGACAGATGGTGAAGCAACTGTGCTGCTTATTTTCATAGAATCGACCCCACATGAAAGGAACTCTTGTTCTGTCTGTTGGGGAGGGCCAGGGGATTTTGTTTCCTCCAGGTCCCTTGTTAAAGGGGAGGGGAGGGCTATTGGCCACTATAGAATGATAGATGATGAGCTTTTCTTGTTTACAATAAAACAATGTGATAGAAACAATCCAAACATTCTCCAAGGGATGAGTGAATAAACAAAAGGTGGTAAACACATACAGTGGAATATTAGTCTTAATGAGAAATAAAATTCTTCCATAGATTAAAATGTGGATGAACCTTAGAAATGCTAAGTGAGACAAAACACACACAACTATGATTACCAGGAGGTAGGTAGGGGAGGGACAAATTGGGAGGTTGGATCGACAGGTACACACTGCTATGTGTAAAATGGATAACAAATGCAAACTTACCTCGTAGCTCAGGGAACTCTACTTGATACTCGGTCATGACCTACATAGGAACAGAATCTAAGGAGACTGGATGCAAGTATAACTGAGTTACTTTGCTTTACACCTGAAACTAACACACCATTGTAAACCTGTTATACTGCAATGAAAATAAACAGACAGTTCTCCCCATGGAACAAGAAAACTGGTTTCTTTGTGGGAAAAAAAAATCCCAATAAATCAAAAAGGACAAATATTGTATCATTCCACTTATTTAAGATATCTAGAAAAAGCAAACTAATAGAGACAAAAATTATACAAATTGTTCCTAGGAACTGAAGGGAGGAGACAATGAGGAGTTATTGTTTAAAGGGTACAGAGCTTCTGTGCATGATGAAAAAAGTTCTTGAAATGAATAGCAGTGATGGTTGGGCAATATTGTGAATATACTTAGTGCCATTGGATGGTAGAGTTAAAAATGGTAAAAATGGTGCATTTTATGTTATGTAGATTTTATTACAAGGAAAAAGTTCTAGGTGGAAGAAATAGCAGTGTGGAATAGTTGTAAGAAATTCTTATTAATTTTTATCTGAAATAAGGACATTTTAGAATTTTACTCTATTATCTGCCATGGGTCAAACATTCAACTTGTTTCCTTTTCAAAGCCGAAATTGAGTGCAAATGTCATGAGAGTTAGTTGCTAATATTTTATCAGTACACACAAAGGCCTCAAATGTAACTAATTTCCTCATGAAAGATAGCTGCCAAAGAGCCCTCCCTTAGTATCTGCAGGCTTGAACATACGACCCCTTGGAAATTTATTTGCCAGCCTTTCCCACCTGTCTGTGTGACCTTCTGCTACAGTTTCAGGATTGGGGGTGGAGGTTGCTTATTCTAGAGACAGAAGCATTATTGATTCCTGGTTATTAGCGCAATTGCACTGACAAGGCAGCAGCATTCTATGAATTAGTTGGGAGCCAGTGAGTCAGAAGCCAGGCAGGATGTATTTATAGAGAGAGACAAAGTGTATGAGACACCATGAAGCAGCATACAGACTCTCTTGTGCCTTGAAATCTAAGGAAGTCTTATTTCAAAAGAACAGTTTTTGTGAATGAATTCGTGGAGATGGGTTAGAAATGGACGGGTTATCAATATCTGGTTCCTTGGCTATAGCCCAAGGCTATATACTTATTACACTTACCTGGATTTCCAGTTTGCTTTTAGTTCTTAATTTGGAAAGAGGCTGTCCTCATGTACTACAGTTACTTTTTAAAGTAAAGCTTTGAAAAGAACTGTTGGATTTTGTTTTGAATCAAAGAACATAAGTTTTTGTGGATTGATAGGTTAACATAGTTCATCAATTTGAAAGATTTTAAGGAAAATTCATAGTACCCTGGAAAGTCCTATAAAAATTAATATTTAATCATGGAGAAGTCTTATACTGAAAATAGTTCCCTAAGGCATGTACTAATCTCCAGTTAAGGGCTGGTGAATCATGTCCTTTGTACACTGTTTTATTTTGCTTTGTTTCTTTATATTGTATTTCTCTTACCGAGTTCTTTAACTTTGCAACATATTATCAAAAAAAAAATCTTTCATTTCTCTTTCATGGAACTACATAATAGCAAATATTATCACCAAAAAGTAGTGAAATTTAAAGGAAGCAAATTCATTTGAGGATAGCTGACAGTTTAACTTAAGAAATCTTAGTCAACCAAAGTTATTTTTTTTTTAAGGTTGGAAAACTATAAAACTTTGTTCTCTGAAATTAAGTAACCTAAAATAATCTTCAAATCACTTTGAAGAATCCATTAGATTTTTTTAAAGGGTTTCTTTAGTAATGTTCATATTTACAACTTAACTTTGCTTCTGATTTTGTATTTTATCCAAAGAGAGAGAAAAAAATCTTTCTTTTGGAAAACTTATTGCAATAGAAGATGAGAGTAGTCATAAAATGCAGATGCTAAAAGTAAGGTCAAATCATTTCTGTCTAACTTCCCTAGAGTTTTCAGGGAGAGTTTTGTTGCTTATGCTTTGTGGTTGTTCTTTATTTGCTTGTTTTTACATTAATACTTTCAGATTTCCTTCTGGAGCAAGTTCCTTTGGTCTCTATGTTCTGAATCAGCATATTATGTGTGATGCTATTTTCTTGTTAAGTCTCTTGGACTGTTGCTACCCACTGATTCTGGAGCTATAGCAAAGAGGTTTTATTAGCTATAGCAAAAAGATTTTAACTCTTCTAGTGAGAGATGTGAACTCTGTGTCATGTTCTTAAAATCATTTTGAGTTTTCTTTTTCTTTAAATTTAAGAAAATAATTTTGCTATATACAAGAATGAAGGCAACTTGATACCAAATAGAAATAGTGGTCTCCAAAACCCTGCAGTAGGTTTCTTGTCACAGAATTTATATGTGACTGTGAGGAATTACACAAATGTCATGTGTATTTCATAATTATATTGTTCAGTCTAAAATCAGTCAGCTTTGTACTACTAGTCTTAGTAATTGTCATAAAGAGGTTGTAATAAGGCATGTTTAGTTTTTTAAAGGCAAGGACAATACTTATAAGAGTGTTTTTAACTTGCACCATTTCCACTACTCTGAGCCTAGCTCAGGCTTCACACTGAACAGGTGGTTAGTTACTTATGAGAGGATGGATGAGAGTGGGTTTGTCAGGCTGCAAAGAGCAGTGGGTGCCTATCTATGAACAGCCTGGAGTTCATGCATGTATCAGAGCCGGAAGACACAATGCCATTCCCTTTATCCAGCACAAAACTGTTTCTTTTGACCAGCGTAGTTATTGTTATGCATTTATATTGAATTTGAATACTTTAGGTAGGGTATAGGTTCTGATCTTGAGGTTTTCAGAGTAATCATTAGTCAATGTTTTGTAAGAGGAAACAAAGACTTCATGGGACTTTGAAAGCATGATCTTCATTTTTAAGATGGCAATGATAACCCAAATGCAAAACAGAAAAAGAGACACAGAGGTACAGAACAGAATTTTGGACTCTGTGGGAGAAGGCGAGGGTGGGATGTTTCGAGAGAACAGCATCGAAACATGTTTATTATCTAGGGTGAAACAGATCACCAGTCCAGGCTGGATGCATGAGACAAGCGCTCGGGCCTGGTGCACTGGGAAGACCCAGAGGAATCGGGTGGAGAGGGAGGTGGGAGGGGGGATTGGGATGGGGAATACTTGTAAATCCATGGCTGATTCATGTCAATGTATGACAAAAACCACTACAATACTGTAAAGTAATTAGCCTCCAACTAATAAAAATAAATGAAAAAAAAAAAAAAAAAGAAGAAGGCTACCACTCCAGTGGCAATCTACCCCAGTAACCTTGCCTGGAGAATTCCATGGACAGAGGAGCCTGGCAAGCTACAGTCCATGGGGGTGCAAAGAGTCAGGCATGACTGACTGAACAACTGTCACTATAAGAAACAGTATCTCCAGATACAGTGCAAAGTACATTGAAATATTCCTTAGTCTGCTTACCCTTCCTTCCTGCTGCATAATTCTCATCCTTCTCACTATCTCCCTCTCCACCCCATCTCACCACTTAGGGAACTAGGACCCTCCCCTCGTTGCTGACATATAATCTATATGAGAATTCAAGATCTTAGTAAAACGTGTTTAATGCTCTTTGCTTTCCAGAATACTCATATTTTAAAGAGGGCAAAGGAAATAAGAACAGAGGAAAGGAATGTGCCCTTGATGAGACCCCAAAATGTATGTGACACAAAGAAAAAATACTTTATAAACATCTTATCAAAATCTTGCATCAATTCTATAAGGAAATGGATTCTTTGAAATGTTAAGCCCAAAGTCACATAGCTGCTAAATTAGATCTGGAATTGGAAGTAAACTTATCCCAGGAGTAACGTGGGATGTGGTTCCCAGGGCTTGGGGTGGAAACTCCTTTATCCTCAGCCACAACGACTTAACCCTTTGATGTTCCAATTTAGAGAATCTGGTTTATCTGCAGATTTTCTTTGACATGAGGATTACCATCTAAGCTATGCACTCTGCTTTTAAACTTGTCCTTGGCACAATAGTAAGGATACATTTTTTTCCCTTGCTGTCATATTTTACTCAAAGAAAAGCAGAATTATCTGGTAGAAAAGAGTATCAGTTTTGCAAATTAGACAAATAATTTTTTCTGTCATTGAGAAAACTTACAGCATATGAATTGTGTCTTAATAATGCTGTTATAAAAATATTAGGTTAAAAAGAGAACATACAACTTCTTATTCTGCTACAAAGTAGCCATGTGTCCTTACGTCCCTCTGAGTTTCATTTATAGAATTAGAAACTAGTGTCTACATGTGGCCTTAGAAAGTTGAATGGCATGACTTGCTGGCCTAGTGAGCAAAAATCTTTTCCTTTTCTCTGTGTCTAGACTATTTCTATTAAATATGATTCCAGGAAATATTTGTATGTCACAGAGACATATGGACAAATACAACCTCTAGGCAATGTCATATTTAGACATAATGTCTAAATAGACATAAATGTCTATTTATCTCTATCTCCTAGGAAAGAAATGACAAATAGTTGAAGAAAATTACATCAATATGTGAGAATCAAGCACAATAGATTTTCAGTCTTTTATTCCAAGATTTGTTTCTACATGTGCAATATATTTTGACTCTTTTTGCACAGATACACTGTCTCTGAAATATTACATCGATCACTCAGGTTGAACATTTCCCCCATCTTTGAGCACTCTTATTATTTAGCTTCCTTATCTCTAGTGGCTGCTGAATTAAAGGAGAAAAAGGGAAAACAGGATTACAAGAGAGATGGGCCAAAAAAAGACATGTTAAGGAAGCTCCTTTATGATCTTTATCACCTCTTATTTCATTTCTTGCTTCTTTGCAATGTCAGATTTTCCCATATGGAGAAATGGGAAGAGGGGAGTCATTTATAGCTCCAAAATGTATTATTATATAAATGGTCATGATGATAACAGGACCCTCAGGAGGAGAGGTGAACCACCCACATAACCTCTGTACCCACTTCTGAGAACAGTATCATCATCATTATTCTTATCATCAGGGTTGGAACCATTTACTTCTGGCTTTGTATGTGTCAGGCACTAAAATCAGCATGCCACACATATTTGCTCATTTAATTTTCAAAACACCATGATCCAGGTATTTTATCTTAGCCCATTTGCCTTTGAAGAAATATAGGCACAGTTTGGTTAAGCTAGCCACCTGAGGTCACACTTGAACCAGAACTTGGAGGCAAGTCTGTCTGAGTCCACAGGCTGTGTATGAAATCTCTATCCTAAAAGGTATCTAAGTCATAGCAATGCAAACCTGAATTATAGTTTCAACTAATACTTGTTTATAGCTTGGGATGCTTACACAAAGGGATAATCTTCCCAGGGACCCTGAGGAAAAATAAAATCTATTGCTTAGATATTAAAGACATATCTAAGTAACCGTCAAGAACTCTGACACTACACGAATGAAGAGGGACATGCACTGAATTCAGTCAGCTGATCTGAGTGTTGAGCCCTTAAACAAAGTTTATCTTTAGGCTTCTGTTTCCTCATCTGTGGAATAAAGAGATCAGGGTCAAATAAATGATTATCATTGGTCCATTCTGGGTCAGAGACTCTCCATTTTTCTTGTTTTCTGAATAAAAACTTTATTTAGAGATATAATCCACATACCATAAATTAGCTCTGTGTAGGGCTTCCCTGGTGGCTCAGAGGTTAAAGCGTATGCCTGCAATGTGGGAGACCCGGGTTTGATCCCTGGGTCGGGAAGATCCCTTGGAGAAGGAAATGGCAATCCACTCCAGTATTCTTGCCTGGAGAATCCCATGGACAGAGGAGCCTGGTAGACTACAGTCCATGGACTCGCAAAGAGTCAGACACGACTGAGCGACTTCACTTTCACTTTCACTTTCACTTTTCAGTGCACAATTCACCAGGTGGTGCTAGTGGTAAAGAACCTGCCTGTCAATGCAGGAGATTTAAGAGACTCCAGTTTGATCCCTGTGTGGGGAATATCCTCTGGAGGAGAATGAGAACCCATTCCAGTATTCCTGCTTGAAGAATCCCGTGGACAGAGGAACTGGCTGGCTACAGTCCATGAGATCTCAGAGTTGAACACAACTGAAGTGACTTAGCAACAGCGCACAATTCAGTGATTTTTGAAATGTATCCAAAACATTCTGCAATCTCTAATCTATCACCATGTCTAATTCCATTGCTTCATTGCTAGTCATATCCGCTTCTTTGCTCCCTCCAGCCCTCGGTGACTTGGCTTACTTTCTGTCTCTATGGATTTGCCTTTTCTGGCTATTTCACCTATATGGAATCATGAGCAATGGCTTTCTTTCCAGATTCATCCATGTTGTAGCATGCATCCATATCTCATCCTTGTTGTTGACAAAGTCATTTGATTATCCATTCACTGGTTGGTAAATATTTGGAGGTGTTTCTACTTTTGGCTATTTAGAATAATGCTGCTATGAGCATAAGTTTTTTGTGAACACATGTTTTTGTTTTTCTTGAATATAGGTTCAGGATTGGAATTGTTGGGTCCTATGGGAATTTTATCTTGAACAGTTTGAGGAACTGTCAACCTGTTTTCCAGCATGGCTGCAGCATTTTCCACGCCCATTGGTAATGAATGAATGTTGTCTTTTTTTCCCCCACATTCTCACAACACTTGTTGGTTGTATTGTCTATCCTTTTATTTCAGCCTTCCTTGTGGGTAGGAAATGGTATCAGATAACAGTGGTTGTAATTTGCATTTCCCTAAAGACATGATGCTGGGCATCTTTTCATTCAGTTCAGTTCAGCCACACTCAGTAGTGTCCGACTCTTTGTGACCCCATGAACTGTAGCATGCCAGGTTTATTTGTCCATCACCATCTCCCGAAGCTTGCTCAAACTCACGTTCATCGAGTGGTTGATGCCATCCAACCAATTCTTCAGCACTCAGCTTTCTTGTGGTCCAACTCTCACATCCATACATGACTACTGGAAAAACCATAGCTTTGACTACATGAACCTTTGTTGGTAAAGTAATCTCTCTGTTTTTTAATGTGCATCTAGGTTTGTCATGTCTTTTCATTATAAATCGCCATTTTCATAGTTTCTTAGATAAATACTTGTTCAAATCATTCATCCATTTAAAATAGTTTAGGGCTAGGGTTAGTGTCCTTTATACAATAAACTATTTATATGGTTATTTTTCTTGGTGTTATTTATTTCCTTACTACCTTTACTAATGCTACTTATTTACTGGGGTGGATTTGAGTTTCTAGCCCTTGTCCTTTCATTTCCACCTGAAGGAAACCTTTTGCTATATTTTGTAGGGCAGGTCAGCTGATGAAGAATTCTTGATTTTTGCTTATCTGAGGCGCTACCAATTTCTCCCTTTTTTTTTTTTCTCCTTTATTTTTGAAGGACAGTTTTGCAGGATATGCTATTCTTGTGTGACTTAAAAAAAATTTTTTTTTTACTTAGTCTTGAGTATATCACCCCACCTTCTCACCTATTTATTCTTGTTGAGAAGTCAGCTATTCATCTTCTTGAAGTTCACTTGTGATTTTTCAACATGAAATTGTTATTCTTTTGAGTCTCAACTCTGTAAAATTTTAATGTTGATAAAAAAGTTTAACCATGGTATTTTATAGGTTCTTAATAATAATTTAAAATATAAATATTATGTACCTATCATTGCAGTGATTTTGAATCATTAAGTCAGGAAAAACAAGACCAGAGGCAGACTGTGGCTCAGATCATGCACTTCTTATTGCTAAATTCAGACTTAAATTGAAGAAAGTGGGGAAAACCACTAAACCTTTCAGGTATGACATAAATCAAATCCCTTATGATTATACAGTGGAAGTGAGAAATAGATTTAATAGCCTAGATCTGATAGACAAAGTGCCTGATGAACTATGGGCAGAGGTTCGTGACATTGTACAGGAGACAGGGATCAAGACCATCCCCAAGAAAAAGAAATGCAAAAAAGCAAAATGGCTGTCTGAGTAAGTCTTACAAATAGCTGTGAAAGGGAGGGAAATGAAAGGCAAAGGAGAAAAGGAAAGATATACCCATTTGAATGCAGAGTTCCAAAGAATAGCAAGGAGAGATAAGAAAGCCTTCCTCAGTGATCAATGCAAAGAAATAGAGGAAAACAATAGAATGGGAAAGACTAGAGATCTCTTCAAGAAAATTAGAGATACCAAGGGAACTTTTCATGCAAAGATGGGTTCAATAAAAGACAGAAATGGTATGGACCTGACAGAAGCAGAAGATATTAAGAAGATGTGGCAAGAACACAGAAGAATTGTGCAAGAAAGATCTTCATGACTCAGAAAACCACGATGGTGTGATCACTCACCTAGAGCCAGACATCCTTGAATGTGAAGTCAAGTTGGCCTTAGGAAGCATCACTATGAACAAGGTTAGTGGAGGTAGTGGAATTCCAGTTGAGCTATTTCAAATCCTGAAAGATGATGCTGTGAAAGTGTTGCACTCAATATGTCAGCAAATATGGAAAACTCAGCAGTGGCCACAGGACTGGAAAAGGTCAGTCTTCATTTCAATCCCAAAGAAAGGCAATGCCAAAGAATGTACAAACTACCACACAATTGCACTCATCTCACATGCTAGTAAAGTAATGCTCAAAATTCTCCAAGCCAGGCTTTAGCAATATGAGAACTGTGAACTTCCAGATGTTCAAGCTAGATTTAGAAAAGGCAGAGGAACCAGAGATCAAATTGCCAGCATCACCCGGATCATCAAAAAAGCAAGAGAGTTCCAGAAAAACATTTATTTCTGCTTTATTGACTATGCCAAAGCCTTTGATATGTGGATCACAATAAACTGTGGAAAATTCTTAAAGAGATGGGAATACCAGGCCACCTGACCTGCCTCTTGAAAAATCTGTATGCAGGTCAGGAAGCAACAGTTAGAACTGGACATGGAACAACAGACTGGTTCCAAATAGGAAAAGGGGTACATCAAGGTTGTATATGATCACCCTGCTTATTTAACTTCTGTGCAGAGTACATCATGAGAAACGCTGGGCTAGATGAAGCACAAGCTGGAATCAAGATTGCTGGGAGAAATATAAATAACCTCAGATATGCAGATGACACCACCCTTATGGAAGAAAGTGAAGAAAAACTAAAGGGCCTCTTGATGAAAGTGAAAGAGGAGAGTGAAAAAGTTGGCTTAAAGCTCAACATTCAGAAAACTAAGATCATGGCATCCAGTCCCATCACTTCATGGCATATAGATGGGGAAACAGTGGAAACAGTGGCTGGCTTTATTTTTTGGGGCTCCAAAATCACTGCATATGGTGGTTACAGTCATGAAATTAAAAGACACTTACTCCTTGGAAGGAAAGTTATGAGCAACCTAGACAGCATCTTAAAAAGCAGAGACATTACTTTGTCAACAAAGGTCTGTCTAATCAAGGCTCTGGTTTTTGCAGTGGTCATGTATGGATGTGAGAGTTGGATTATAAGGAAAGCTGAGCACTGAAGAATTTATGTTTTGGAATTGTGGTTTTGGATAAGACTCTTGAGAGTCCCTTGGACTGCAAGGAGATCCAACGAGTTCATCCTAAAGAGATCAGTCCTGAGTGTTCACTGGAAGGACTGATGTTGAAGCTGAAACTCCAATACTTTGGCCACCTGATGTGAAGAGCTGACTCATTGAAAAAGACCCTGATGCTGGGTAAGGTTGAAGGCAGGAGGAGAAAGGGACGATAGAGGATGAGATGGTTGGATGGCTCAATGGACATGAATTTGGGTGGACTCCGGGAGTTGGTGGTGGACAGGGAGGCCTGGTGTGCTGCAGTTGGTGGGGTCGCAAAGAGTCAGACAGGACTGTGTGACTAAACTGAACTGAAGTTGGTTCTTTAAAGAAAATTCACTGGAATATAGACTCATGATGTTTGATTTCTATATTAGGCAATTTTTAAGCATAAGGTGAAAGTCT
Source organism: Muntiacus reevesi (assembly GCF_963930625.1). Classification (NCBI taxonomy): domain Eukaryota; kingdom Metazoa; phylum Chordata; class Mammalia; order Artiodactyla; family Cervidae; genus Muntiacus; species Muntiacus reevesi. Next base: position 29,779,600 of record NC_089261.1, read on the forward strand.
GAGGAGATGTAATGCATTTTAAATGAACTTGATAAGTTCTGTGTCTTTATAAGGCTCAAAAATTTATATTCTGATACACAAATAAATGAGAAAAAGCTTATTGAAGCATCATGTATCCTATATATCTGGGAGCTACTTGTCTACCTGTTAGAACTAGAACTCTGATTGTTATTATCATTTGGGGTCCATTCAGTTTGTGAGTGGGCTTCCCAGGTGGTGCTAGTGGTAAAGAACCTGACTGCCAATGCAGAAAATATAAGAGATGTGAGTTTGACCCTTGGGTCTATTCTTGCCTGGAGAATCCCATGGACAGAGGACCCTGGAAGGCTATAGTCCATACAGTCGCACAGAATTGGGCATGACTAAAGAGATGTAGCACGCACACACGCAAGTTCATGAATCTCATACCAAAGTTATTTCAAAGGATTGTTTAAAAAACCAAGGGGGTGGGGAAACCAAGAAACTACTAAGAATAGCTTCTCTAATTTATTTTCAATGTCTGTTGTGTGATATCTTACCCAGGAATTGTTCCTTTTGCCTCTTTGTCTGATGTTCTGAATTCTTGGATAGGTGCAGCAGTATCTTGGTTTTTTTGGAAAGAAGCAAATTCCAGAAACAGTTGCTAGGAAATAACTACATTCTCTGTTCCTTAGATATCTTACTGTACATTATCTGCTCAGTAAAATTATGTGAACACATGACTAATTTTACAAATGTGGGCGGGAGGGAAGTAGTCAGAGAGGTAAATTGCTCAAAATCCCACAATGAAGAGGTAAAGGAAGCATTCCTAAGTTGTATTTCTTTTCAAAGTCTTTTCCCACTATTCCGAGGACCTGCAGGAAAAGTTGGGGACTCTGCCCACTGCTCATGCCCCCATATGGCCTGAAGAGTCGATGAACACAGACCTTGATTTACTTCATGCCCTCTCCCTTACACACATTGTGGGCAGCCTTTAAGTGATGATTTAAAAAACCCACACATTTCATTCTTTAATTTACCTCTAAATTTCACTTTGTGAGATGATAGTCACCATTTACACACATGTTCTCTGTGAAAGCTTTTGACACAAGTTGCTGATTCTCTCCTATTTTTTGCCCTGGGGCTATTTCTTAAACCGAGACAACGTTTAAAGAATCACTAAACAAAAAACGTTGTGTATAAAATGTATGGCAAAAATGTTAAGGCTTCACTGAGGTGCTTTACCCTGCCTGATAAAGAAGATCACTTCTAAGTTGTTTCCTCTTCTTCATTAGTCTCAAGGTGGCTGCTCATTAAGAACTTGCATCAGGCAAGTTACAAAAAGGAAATCTAGGATCTGCAGTTACTTGTAAACCGTGGATCTTTCCCTTTCCGAGAACACCAAGGGAGAAAGCATGTCATTCAATAAGGACACATGGGTGCTGCATTGATTGGAATGGAAAAAAGCATGGAAATTCCTATGTATAAGGGGTCTTGTGAGAAAGCAGTTACCATAGCAACTGTGGCCTCATAGACTGTACTGAATGATGGGATTTATTTCAGCATAATCACCCAGTCATTTCCTGTATATCCTTCCCTGGAGACAATGAAGCCATGCAACACAGCTACACAGAAAATTATCCTGCTTGGAAAGGGTTCCTCTCTTTAATATATGCTGGCTAATGTATAAATATCAGTATTTGAGGAGAAATTGTCTTTTGTAGTTACCCTTTCAGAGACATTAGGTTAAAACATTCTATGTAAAAGCTGAAATAGTCAGTCACCTTTGTGATATGAATACTAATAAGAGAAGGAAGAATAAGCAAATGTGTGTGTACTTTTTCTACAGGATCATGAAATTATAACCTCTGGCTATTCAAATAAATTAAACTATTAATTAAATTGTGATTATTCAATTACTTTTTTCCCTCCATTTTTGAGCTTTCCTTTCAGATACTCCAGGTCACAACATTTGTTACAGAATGGTCATGATGCTTTTCCTCTGGTGAGGTTATTAATAGCAAACTTGACTGACTTCCCTGGTAGCTTAGCTGGTAAAGAATCTGCCTGCAATGCAGGAGTCACCAGTTCAATTCCTGGGTAGGGAAGCTCTGCTGCAGAAGGGATAGACTACCCTCTCTGTGTTCTTGAGCTTCCGTGATGGCTCAGCCGGTAAAGAATCCTCCTGCAATGTGGGAGACCTGGGTTTGATCCCTGGGTGGGGAAGATACCCTGGAGAAGGGAATGGCTACCCACTCCTGTATTCTGACCTGGAGAATTCCATGGACTGTACAGTCCATGGAGTTTCAAAGAGTAGGACACGACTGAGTGACTTTTATTTTGACTGTTTTCAAACACATGTTGAAGTGTGCATTCATCTCTATGATTTTCATTTTGAAGAAGAAAGATTCTGTTTTTCACAGAGTAGATGAACTTTTAAAATCCCCAAGTCTAGTCAGCAGGTGCATATTATTAATAATCTTTTAATTATGCTGCTGAAAGAGGATTTTTGTCACCTGCCATTAGTGGAAAGGCTCAAGGATGCATCTCCCTGGGGTGTTTATACTCCCTGACATCCTACAATATGCTCTGCCCACACAAGGAGCTTTTTCACAGAACTCTGAAGCTTTCCTTCTTTCCTATAATTTAATTAAGAATAAAATCCATCTCAGCTTTGATTTAGGGACCTGGGATTTTAACCCTTCCAGAGACAACAAGTCAGCTGGTTGCATGATCACCTGTTGAATTCACCACCTAAAACTAATGTCCAAAGATCTCCTTGCTCTTCCCTAACCTGGATGACATGTGCCATGAAATGAGACTTGACCTCATAAAATGGGCTTTCTGTTAACTTCAAACTTCTAATTAAATTTAAATATTATGACTTCATACTGTTAATGTGGCTCATCATGAACCCCAAGATGAGAGCTTTAATTCTAAACTATTTAAAGGAACAAAAATTAAGCTCGGCACTGTTTGGCTGAGTCCTCTTTGTTAAAAATCAAGTGAGTGATTTTTAAACCAATAGAGAGAAATGCCAGTAGCACCATCTTGAGAAAATCTGATTACATCTTAATGCTCCAGATCCTCCAAAAAGGGTGCTTTTCTTCTGTCCCCAAGAGTCTCCTGGGATGAAAGCTCAGGGTAGATCCAGAAGGAAGGGAGGTTGCCCTAAACAAAGAGGGTGGGACGTGTAGTCCTCTATCCTGAATGAAGCCACTCCCATCACGCCCTGTTCCTTGCCTCCTCATGGAGAGAAAACATAATAGGTGCGTAGAGTTCATATTCACCTTGATTTTACCTGTCTTTTTTTTTGTGTGTGTGTGAAACTACAATATCAGACTTTAAGTTGTCCAGGACTCATCCATTCACACCTCATTCAAAGCTGTGTTCTATGTTCCCCTGGCCCTTCTGAAAGCAGCCCAGGGCTCTGAGAGGTGGCCCAGGAAGGGCTGCAGACATGCTTCAGTATTTTTTAAATGTGTAGTTCCGTTCACTGTCTGATGTCTTTTTTGATGATAGCTGCTGCTAAGTCACTTCAGGTGTGTCTAACTCTTTGTGACCCCATAGACTGTAGCCTGCCAGGCTTCTCTGTCCATGGGATTCTTCAGGCAAGAATACTGGAGTGGGTTGCCATTTCTGCTTCCAGGGGATCTTCCCAACCCAGAGATCGATCCTGCATCTCCGGTACTGCAGGTGGATTCTTTGCTGCTGAGCCCCCAGGGAAGCCCAACACCCCTGGGCGAAGCTCCTTGTTCTGGATGACCAAGACTCCAACCCTGTCTGCCTGAAGCCCTGGGACCCTGCAACCTGGCTTCTCTTGGCTCCAAACCCCAAAGCTCCCAAATAGCTCCCAGCCATAAGCTGTCTGTAATTTTCAGTCTGTTCTCAGGATTTTGTTTAACACTTGATTCAGCTATAGCAAGACTGTAACTCTCATACATGACACACCAAGGATGGATGAAGACTTTGTGAGATCTCCCCCGAACTCTTCTATGACAGGTGTGTTTATACAGAAGTACAGGGCTTTCCTGTAGGCAGTAAAGAATCTGCCTACAATGCAGGAGACTGGGTCCTTTCCGTGGGTTGGGAAGATCCCCTGCAGAAGGAAATGGCTATCCACTACAGTATTCTTCCCTAGAGAATTCCATGGACAGAGGAGACTGGTGGGTTACAGTCCATGGGGTTGCAAAGAGTTGGACAAGACTGAGTGACTCACACTTTCACAAAGTGAGCATAACTTTCCAGAGTCCAGTCATCCCTCAGACCCACAACCTGGAGAAGCACCATCACCTGGAAACAACTTCTCAGCATCTTTTTTTTCTTTTCCAGAGTATTCTTTGGAAATAGAAGAAGTAAAGCACAGGGTGATGTGTCCCCACTAACAACAAGAAGAGAAATTCTGTAATTTTTTAAATTCCAAAGATAGGAATAGGAGTAGAAAAGAAGTAAAAGTAAAAGTTGCTTAGTCATGTCCAATTCTTTGTGACCTCATGGACTATACAGTCCATGGAATTCTCGGGACCAGAATACTGCAGTGGGTAGCCTTTCCCTTCTCTAGAGGATCTTCCCAGCCAGGGATTGAACCAGGTGGAACCCAGGTCTCCCACATTGCAGGTGGATTCTTTACCAGCTGAGCCATAAGGGAAGCCCCCCAAAACTGGAAAGGATAGGCTATCCCTTCTCCAGACGATCTTCCTGACCCGGGAATCTAACCACGGTCTCCTGAATTGCAGGTGGATTCTTTACCAACTGAGCTATCAGGGAGGCCTGTGGAAAAGAAGAGGTTACTCTTAATTATCTTTTACCTTCCACACCTGCTTCTACTCTGCCTCCCTGACACCCCAAAACTGCCCATGCTCCGAACCATTGTTCTTGGACCTCTGCCACTCATCTCACACACTCAGTAAGGCATTAAGATCTGTGCACAAAACCAATTTAATTACCCTCCAATCCATCACCAACTCTCCATTATTTTCAAATGCAAATCAAATCATGACATTTTTGCTAGAACTTCTTAATCATGCTATCAATCTTTGTCATTCTCAAGATGCTATTTAAATTCTTTAACTTATAGAAACCATGCAGTGTTCCAGTTTTCAAATAATGAAGATCCAGTGCCGGGAGCCGGCACACTAGATCCCACCCATGACAAGGTCATGAGGGCGAAAACCTGATGGGCAAGGTGGATCAGGTTTTCAGGGATTCCGAAAAGCTGCCCCCTTAAAGATGATATCTTTCTTTCTGATGCTTGCTTCAATAGACTACTCCCTAATTTCTGTGACACAGACAGAAGGCCTTCCCCGATCTCTTTCCAAATAAGAATCAATTTAGAACTTTAATCAATAAGTTTCCCGGGTGGTGGTATTTTATGAGATTATCCAGGGTGACAGGAGTGTTTTAATTTAAACTCCTTTGCTGGTATTTTAGTTTGTTTGGCAAATGCATTTACGCCCTTGGTACTAATATGCATGATTGCTTATAATACCCTAATCATAAAACAGCATAAAGAACATGATCACATAAAGGCCCTAATAGGCACAGAGCCCTTCAGGGGCGAGGAAGCCCTATTAGAGAACATAAAAATATTATTCTAAAAGTGGTTATAGTTAAAGATTTAGAAAAATAAGAGTTTAAATTGTTAATTTTAACCAGGAATGTTAAACAGGGGCTGCCTCACTGGAGCTGCAGAGTCTTTGTGTGGTAAACCTTTTAGATAAATTTAACTGATAACTTCTGCAAAAGGACTGACCTTTGTGTTCATTAAAGAATAGATTACAGAAAACAGCTTTGCATTCACCTAGGTCGTAAAATGTCAATAGGCCCCAAGGCCAGAAGATAATGTACAAGACACTCATAAACAAAGAAGTATGCAGAAAACACCCTGGTTTCTCATGAAGAACAAGCTGATGTAATGTTAAAGTATCTTCCCCTTAGAAATGTACTAATTTAGGGTATAAAAGCCACGGTAAAAAATAAAGCATTGCCAGACTCTGCCAGACCCTGCAAACACCCCTGTCTGGTCATTCTCTCTCTCTCTCTTTCTCCCTCTCTCCCTCGCAGACTTGGCCCTATCAAGGGTGGTCTCACATGTCTTCTCTCTCTCTCTCGCCGACACCGTTCATCCTAAGGGTATCCCCTGGATCCTGCTGGGGCTGGGCCCCGGCAATCCAGCCTAATATATAATACAATATGAAAATATATAAAAATGTATTAAGTTATGCATATATGTATATACACATACATATACACATAGTTTTCTTCCTCTAGGCTCTTGCACATTCAGAGTTCTCCCCATTTAAGGCCTTTCTATCATGTCCACTGTCTGCAGAGAACCCACTCACATAGGGCCAGTGTTCTTCCTAAGTGGTTGTCCTTGACCATCACAACTTTGTGCCTGACACTACTTAACACATTTTACTGGGCTGTGTAGTCAAGGGTCATCCTTCTTGTCTCCGTGCAGATGGTGAATTCATCCAAAGCAGGGCTGTGCGTACTTGACATAGATTATGTCATAGATTATCTTGACATAGATTAGGGTCACTGCAGGCAGCTGGAGGCTTGAACAGCACCACAGAAAGTTCTTTCAGCACTCAGTCTTCGAAGAGGAGGTGCTCAGTGATCTCTGTCGTCAGCTGTGTTGATGTAAACCAGGCTTGTGTAAACTGTATAGTAATCCTGATCACATGTTTAATGTGAATCTCTTATTAAGTAAACAACCAGAAAAATCCAAATTATGAAAAACCCTGCAGAAGCACCGCCCCATACTCTTCAAGAATAACCATGTCATTAAAAACAAAAAAGCTGGACTTTTCTACGTTAAAGGAGATGGAACAGACAACATATATTAATGTAATCAATGGGTAAATTTTTGATTGCATTCTTAATTGACAGAAAAAGTAGCCATAAAGATCACTATTTGGGCAATTACAAAAACTTGAATAGGGAAATTGTGTACTAGATAATATTGTCAGATTAAATTTCCTGAGTGTGATAATTATGTAGTATTTTATTAATACTGCCAGATATTTGGAGGTAAAGTTTTGTGTGTCTTTATGTTTTCAAAAGGATCAGTCTTCAGTTTATGGTTGGATGGACATACATATACTCACACATCCATATTCAGAGGGAGAAAGACAGAGAGGGAGAAAGAATGTAGCCAATATTAAAAAGTAATGAATTTTGGTGAGTAACATGGGTATGCATTGTATATTCTTTCAATTTTTCATGATCGGAAATTACTTTAAAAGTTTAAATGGAAAACTTCAGTTTAGTTGTGACCCCATGAACTGCAGCACGCCAAGCTTCCCTATCCATCACCAGCTCTCAGAGCTTGCGCAAACTCAAGTGCATGAGTCAGTGAAGCCATCCAACCAACTCATCCTCTGTCGTCCCCTTCTCCTGCCCTCAATCTTTCCCAGCGTCAGGGTCTTTTCCAATGATTAGGCTCGTCACATCAGGTGGCCAAAGTATTGGAGCTTCAGCTTCAGCACTGGTCCTTCCAATGAATATTCAAGGTTGATTTCCTTTTGGATTGACTGGTTTGTTCTTGCATCCAAGGGACTCCTGAGAGTCTTCTCCAACACTACAGTTCCAAAGCATCAATACTTCAGTACTCAACCTTCTTTGTGGTCCAACTCACATCCATACATGACTACTGGAAAAAAACCACAACTTTGACTAAATGGACCTTTGTTGGCAAAGTGATATCTCTGCTTTTTAATATACTAAGTTTGTCATAGCTTTCCTTCCAAGGAGCAAGAGTCTTAATTTCATGGCTACAGTCACTCTCTGCAGTGATTGTGGAGCCCAAGACGATAAAGTCTGCCACTGTTTCCATGTTTCCCATCTATTTTCCATAAAGTGATGGGACTGAGGAGAAGGAAATGGCAACCCACTCCAGTATTCTTGCCTAGAGAATCTTGTGGACAAAGGAGCCTGGTGGGCTGCTGCCCATAGGGTCGCACAGAATCAGACATGACTGAAGCTACTTAGCATGCATGCATGCATTGGAGAAGGAAATGGCAACCCAACTCCAGTGTTCTTGCCTGGAGAATCCCAGGGACAGAGGAGCCTGGTGGGTTGCTGTCTATGGGGTAGCACAGAGTTAGATATGACTAAAGTGATTTAGCAGCAGCAGCAGATGGGACCTGCCAGCTTTTTAAGCCAGCTTTTTCACTCTCCTCTCACCTTCATTAAGAGGCTCTTTAGTTCCTGTTCGCTTCTGCCGTGAGCATGGTATCATCTGCATATCTGAGGTTATTGATATTTCTTGATTTCAGCTTGTGCTTCATCCAGTCGGGCATTTCACAAGGTGTACTCTCATATAAATTGAGTAAGCAGGGTCTTAAAAAAAGTAATAGCTCAACCAGAATCTGAAGGCAGTAATATATGACCCTTGAAGATGTTGCAGGCAGTAAAACCAGTAAGCACAAAGGGTCAGTGGTAGAAGCACATCTGCCATAGGAGACCAGTGAACCCTAAGAGAGCAGGAGGGGATGTTGCCTAAGGGATGGGAGCCAGGAGGCTGGACAACCCACACAGGGCCTTAGAGACAACTGCAAGGAACTTGACTTCAGATACTTGTTCGGAGTTTTCAGCCTATATACAAAAATGACTATGATGCTTTCTCATTATTTTAATGCCCTTTCCTAAGAAAGTGATATTAATGTACAGAACTAGGGATATGAAATGGAGGATAAGGAACAAACTCATTCATAATCAATTACATATGTTCAATTTTATATTGACATTTTTGTGGAATATTTTTGTGAACAACCATCTCAAAATAATGTCTGTCTGTGATATGCTTAGGAAGGTCAGTGTCCAAAGAATCCCACGTGAATTCTGTGTAAAACCATAAAAGGGACTAATGTTTTCAGGACCTTGGAGAATGAATATTACTTTAATAATTATTACAATGGTGAAATTATCCCTTGTTTCAATAACTCACACATGCTTCATTTAAAGTTGGAACTAATCACTAAGTATACTATTTGTGTGAATAGAGGGACAATAATCTGGGATTATTCTTTCAATTTTGTGAGAATTTCTGTCTACATTTTGCTTATCACTATTTATTGCATCTATTTGTGCTGCTCCCTTTTTTCATGATTAGATTATCTCCCAATCTTAATACTTCTTGATTTTTGTTTATTTATTAATTCCAGTTTTCCTGCTTTCATTTATTCTTATGGTTTTTATAGCTATATTTGTACATTTATTAATCCCACCCTTTCTTTTTTCTATAGTTTGCTTACCTTTTGCTAGCTTTTTGAGAGTGTTTAAATGATTTATGTTCAATATCTTTTTAAGTGATGAAAATATATGAATTATGAACTTTCCAATAAAAGTGCCTTTTTAGTTATATCTGATAGGTTTTGATATTTTTGTTATTATATTCTGAATTTTGCTTCATATTTCCTCTTTGAACCAAGATTTGTTCAAGAAAGAGTTTTAAAGTTTTGCATTAGAAGAGGTATTTTAGAATTCTGTTAGTAGATTTTTGCTTTATTGAGTTTTGATTAGTAAGTATTTTCTATGCTACTTTTGATATCTTTTAAAATTTATTTAGATTTTCTTTGTGAGTAAATTTATGGTTAATTGTCATAAGACTGTTGTATATAGTATAGATTTAGATTTTATTTTGTGAATAGATCAAAAAGATCTTTTATAACAGGAGAATAAAGCTACATACATTTAAAATGAATCAAATTGGTCTTTTGTATTATTTTGTGTTTTAACTTTATAAAATAGTTACTGAAAGAATTTTGTTTTGTGGGCTATTTCTTTGCTCTGGGTTTATGTGTGTATATATGTTTCTTTTCATTTTGAAGAATTTTTGTGCTGTTTTGATAGGTTGTGATTTTTAAAATTCTTATTCTTAATAATATTATATCTTTCTCTTAGATGTCAAGTTTTTAAAGACAATCTCTTCCTTACTATGAACCACGCTAAAATGGCCTATTTCCTTTTTATTCTTTTTTTCTCTTTCTCAATGACCACACTATTTTGATAAATAATGTTGCTTTTCTTAGTTTTTGACTCTGTGTTCCATTCTATTGCTATGTTTTCTTTAGTGCTCAAATTATGTTTATGCTGGTGCTTAAATTATGTTTATTTATAAACAAATAAATTTATTTATACTATGCCTATCTTTTAGAAACATTATTTTCTTTTTAAATAGTCTACATTTTCCTCTCTTTATGTCATTATTTTTATTTCTTGATTAGATGTCCTTTACTATGTTTTCCATAAAGTCTATTTTCTTTTGTGTTCTTGCAATATCAACTTTATTTTTGTTATACTTTCTTTGATTTTTTTTCCCCTGTAGCTTCCAGCTCCCATTTATTTCCTTCTGTTATCTTGACACCAGTTTTTGCAGTTCTTGACTTTCTGATCAGTGATTTTCTTTAATAAATGCTTTTAATCTTAAGATTTTTTGATTCATGGCAAATTATTTGGACATTTTTTTTAACTGTTCCATGGCAATATTTTGTTTTAATAAATTTTCATCCATTGTTTATTTTTCTGCTCTTTTAAAAAGTTTTTTCCCCTTTTGGTATACATTTTGGATGCTGTGCCAGATGGTGTTTTAAAATTCACCACCATATAAGTCACATTTGCTAGAATCAGGGCCCATGCAGCCAACCAGACATGTGAAATGCCCCCTGAGGACCCGCTGGGGCTGTGGCTTCACACAAAAGGGGTCTCGGTAATTCTTCCTGCAGCCCTGCCTCTCTCGTCTGTTTGAATAAAAGCTGTGATGACAAGTCATCTTCCCATCCTGCTGAGCCAATAGCTCCTTCCTTCATTATTGTCAAGAATAGATACGACTTTGCTCTGTTGGATAACCTTTTCACTTTTAAGAAATGAACCTTTGCTGAGACAAGTTGATCTGCTGCCTTGAGCCATGGGCCACAGCATTTTTCTTTTTTCCTCCTGGCTCACGTCTGTTCTATTTCACCTGCTTTTGTAAACCTTACATATTTTTGAATCTGAAAATGTGTCTTTTTCATCTTAGCTTTGCTGAACGTTTGGTTTATAGCTTTTAAAAAATTCTTCCTTTTTTTTTTTACATATAAATTCTGGAACGAGTAATGGGAAAGATGACATATTTTATCTAAAGTCCTGTAATGTAGAACTTATGGTTAAAGTTGCTTTAAAAGTTGCATTTTGATTTTTTTAAGGTTATCCTTACATTTTTCTTAGAGAAATATATCTTAAAGTTTTTTCAATCCAATCTTTTCTCTATCCTGGGATTCTGTTTTGGGAAGCAGAAAGTGACTGATTTTGGCCAATGCTTCATATGTGCTTACAGCTTCTACAACTTATAGGTGCTTACTGATATAAGTTTAGCATTGCAAGGTGAGCAGTTATGAAAATATTAAATGACTTTCCCTGAGCCACAAAATAATGATCTGACTTTACCAGCTGTCAACGCTGTCAGTACTTGTCAATACAAGATTTGAACACTTCTTATGACAGTTGGAGTTGTGCCCTCTTGGGAATGTAACATTTAACAACTTGAAAATCAGTCCAGAATTCACCCAAAGAACCAACTTCCAGTGTCTTATTTTCATGCTTAGAAAAAGAAAGTTTCAAATGATTGTGTACAATATAGAAAAGAATATGTACTTTTAAAAAAGCAGATAATAATGACAAAGTGAACATCTCACTGGTCTGGCTTATGCTGGTAAATGCATGCTATAACTTGCAAACAGGAGTCCTAAGGTTTCCAGCAGCCACAGATGATAAGAGAAACACAGATTGTGTAATAATTATTATTGGATAAAAGGAGACTTGCTGATATTTTAAAAGAGATTGATTTTCTAGGTACTGAAATGTAAAGGAATTTTCAGGTGAGTTTGTAGCCAAAAATGATGGAGTGAGCATGAACACTTTTTGGCAGAAGGGTTCTGTTTGCTTGCTTTATGGTGGGGTTGTTGTTTTGATATTTGATGCAAGTAGAGGGCTGGCTGTGGGGAAGTGAACCCTTGTAAGTGTTCCAGCAAGATTGGTTCATGAGGCCTGGAGTGTAGATTTCCAGTGAGTTCTGTTTGGTGATTCTCAGCTATACCCTGCAGGAGACAGAAGCTTACTGCTGCAAAACCTGGGCCTGAAGCATATTTATTTATCAACAAATAAAACCTCTCACAGACTCATTTATAAAAAAGCTTCTCCCACTCTTAATGATTAGCAGCCTATAGGTCCTTGTTATTTTAGTGTTGACATATTTAGGTCTCTGAATTAATGATCCAGATTTCTTTCATATGAGTCAACTTCGGAGAACACCTTCCACTTGGGCTTCAAGAAACAAAAAACTAGGGGAGAGAATTAATATTTATCAAGTGTTCTGGTCACTGTGTGAGATGCTGCACAGGTGTTAGCTCATTTAATTATCCCAAGGCCTCCCCCCATTTGTCTCCTCCTGCCTCTGTGCTCAGGAGAAGATGTGAGTGAGGATCCTGGGACCAGAGCAGCAGGAAGTGAGGAGAAGGGCGTCACCCTGGACTCCTTGCTCCAACTCTGATCACTTTCTAGGAGCTCAGACCGCTCTAAACAGGTTGCCACTGTCTATATACTCATTAAAGAGGAAAGGTAAATTTAAGACTGAGACACATTAAAAATGAAACCTGAAGGAGGAAGAAGCACTGAAACTTATTTTATTTCATCAAAATCAGTCAATATGTATTTCAATATATATCATATTCTTGCTTCTTTTATTTATAATGAACTTCATTTCTTTTTGGAGGGTTAATTAGGAGAATGAAATCCCAAAGATGTAATTTTTTAAAACACTAAGGTCTTCTGCTTCCTGTTAGGTTTATTTATAAGTGTAACTGGGTTTATTAAAGGGATAATTTCAGGCTTTTTTTGACCTAAGCATCAGAGTTCAAACAACTAGATTGAAAGGTCAAGCATACTTTTTATACCAGCATGAAGATTGATGTTTTTCTGTTTTATTTTAAATTGTTGTCAGGAAATGAACAAAGAAAATAGCAGTGTGGTTTGTTATTGTTTTTCTCTATTTGTCATTCTTTTTGGGAAGTGATTATGAAGTGATTATACTGCAAGAAAATTCTGAGTCCTCCCACATTAAGGTCTGGAGGGAAATATGAAGACAGAATAAGCTGATGAAGTTTATTGATGAAATAGCATTATACTTAAAGTAGATGATTATTGGAAATCTACTGATAGGCCATGTAAAGCCTAAGTGATCAACAGACACATTCCTAACTGTGCCCCAACTGTGACTGGAAACGTGATCAAACCATCTGCAAGCATGTCTTAACATTTTGTTGTTTCTTTTCTAACAAAAGAAAAAGAAGTGAGGAAAAGTCAAAGGAAGTCTCCCTAAAAGAGTCATCTGTGCTCCTTCTAGAAGATTTCAGTATCCTCCATGTTCACACTCTTTTTACCCTGTCCTGACTCTGCAGTGAAAATCTAACAGCGTCTTGAGTTTGCACATGTGAAAAGTTTGGATGTTGGCCACTTCACCCCAACAACAAGTGAAAAGCCGAACAGACTAGAAAATCAGCAGCTCTTTGAAAGTCCCTAAGAGGGGTAAGGATACATAGCAAACCTCTGCCTGCAAGCTTGGAGAGATGGATGACCCACATCTTTGCAAACAGCAACCAGCCTGGGAGCCAGCACTGGGGTAGGAAACCTCACCTGAATTTGGTGGCTTGCTGGAAGTTCAGTGGGAGTGAGCCTGAAAAATAACAACTCCTGGGGACCAAGTTGTTGAAGGGGGGGTCCCACATTATGTGAGATTTACCTCCAGGCACTAGATTGGATTCTCACAATAAAAGCTGGAAAAAAAATCTGCCCCCCCTGCTCAATTCTGGTGGAAGAAGGCGGGTGGGATCATCTAGAAATGCATGGAGCTCTCTCTTCTTAAGAAAGCTGACCCTCAGGAGAAGCTAGTTACCCAGAACCCTCACTGTTGGGGTGTTATCAGAGCCCACCTGCCAGCAAGAGGAAAGTGCATGGCTTCTGCCCCTCTAGCTTCCTGTCTCACCTAAGAAGGCAGAACAAATCTGGGCCACAGTGGGAAGTTCACAGTCTGGAACAGAGACTCACCAGAGCATATAGACCTACTCACAGGACCTCAGAATGCACTCATCCCCAACACCTCACCACCAACTTACTGGATGCTTGTTTATTCAATTTACCAGTCTAATTACAAGGCACAGTGTCCAGCAATTAAAAAATTACAAGGCATATTAAAAGGTAAACAGGAGGTTGGAGGATACAGAGCAAATATCACAACCAGGCTTAGCAAGGATGCTGCAGTTTAAAGCACTATGATCAATATGCTTAAGGCTGTAACAAATAGAGTACAGTATGTAAGGATAGACAGGCAACACAGACAGAGATGCAAATCCTTAACAAAAAAGGGAAAAAGGGATTCTAGAGGTCATAACACTGTGACAGAAATGAAGAATGACTTTGGTGACTCAATAGTAGACTGGAAATGGTTGAAAAAGATCTCTGAGTCTGAATATCTCAATACCCCCCCCCCCCCACCCCAAACTGAAAGCAAAGAGAAAAAAGACCAAAAGAAACAGAAGAATACATCCAAGGACTTTGGGACAAGTATAGAAGGTGTAAATGCTCATCATGGGAAAACCGGAAGGAGAAGACAAGAAAGGATGGATGAATCTTTGAAATAGTAATCATGGAAAATATCCCTAACTTAGAGTCAGACACCAAAGTTCAAATGCAGGAACTTAGAGAAAATCAAGCAGGTTAAATAGCAAAAATGCACCTAGGCTTTTCATTTTTGAACTACAGAAAATGAAAATAAAGGAAAACTCCTGAAAGAAGCTAGAGGAAAAATTACTTTACCTGTAGAGGATCAACAATCTGAATCACATCTGGTTTCTCTTCAGACACCAGCAAGCAGGAGGGGAATGGAATTAAGAAAGTGCTTAGGGAGGAAAACTCACCAATTCAGATTTCTGTAGCCTTAAATATTATCTTTTAAGTGAAAAAGAAATAAAGACTTTTTTTCTGGTACACAAAAAACTGGAGGAATTTGTTGTCAGTAGACCTGCCTTGTAAAAAATATTTTCCTTTTCAGAGGAAGTATAAAAAATACAGGTCAGAAATTCAGATTTACCTGAAGAAAGGGAGAGCATTAAAGAAGTAAAGGGAAAATAAAAATTTATTTTTCTCACTCTTAATTGCTCATTTTGAATTCAAGAAATCTCCTGTTTTTGTTTTCAGAGTAAAACAGGATTATGCTGTGATTCAAAATTTTACATTTTTTTAAAGGTACAATATGGTGGCCCCTGACTCTTATGTCTAAGACACAAATCATTATCTACAAAACACTGACTTAATCACATAAATCCATGTTGATTGAGGCTTGAGAAGCCACTTAAGATACTAGGGAGCCTAAACACCGTCAAAATCATTTATGGTACAGCTGTACTACCATTACGTTTAAGTGTTCCTTGCAGTAGAAACAGCAGCTCATCAGCAGAGGAAAATGTTCAGGAAATGGTCCAAATGTGCCAGAAAAAACATCTGTTCAACTCATAAATTGATGTGAGACAATTCAGCTGTATAGGATTAAGATAAGTTTTCATTAATACCTCATAATAAACTGTGAAATGGATTATACCACAAGTTATAGAGACGTCTCTCACTGAAATAAACACAAAGCCTTGCTTTTAATTCAGTTATAATTACTGAATCATAGCAGCCTTTTAATAATTAGAAGTCTCCCCATAAACAGTCTTGGTGGTTTTACCTTTAGACTGACCAATGTTTTAGTTTCATAAACAGATTTATGCCCAGAAAAAGACAGGATACTTTAGAAATTGGGTTTAAAGAAAGTTTCTGATGGACTGTTAACAATCCTTGGTACACTTGACTTGTTACAGCAGAGGTAAAATCACACACACTGCTGTAGAAAGTTGTATTGCTGGGCTTTTCCAGTACAGACACTGAATTTAGGGCCAAACTCAATTTATTATTTTTTGGTTAAAGCCATCTTTCGGTAAAAGGTATCTTTATTGTACAATGAAGCTAAAATAAATAAAAGTTTAAAACCTTGAAACAAATTATCAATTTAAAACCTTTTGTAAATGGAAGGGGAGGCTGACTATTGATTCTGTAACACTTACCAAAACTAAGAAAATAATTCAGGCTACATCTAGATAGTTGACAATAAAATTTAAGCCCTGGCAACAATTATAATTAAATTCTTTTGAAAAGACTTTATTGATGAATCAGCCATGGATTTACATGTGTTCGTCTCCAATTAATAAAAATAATTGGGGGAAAAAAAAAAGACTTTATTATTTTAGAGTAGTTTTAGGTATACAACAAAATTCTGAGGAAGGTACAGAGGTTTTACCTTCACACATGCTTAGCCTCTGTGTTATCAAAATCATTTATCAGAATGGTATTTTTTTTTTAACCAAGGATGAACCTATGTTGACACATCATAATTACCCAAAGTCCATAGTTTACATTAGGATTTTCTCTTGGTGTTGGGCAATCTATGAATTTGGACAAATGTATGGTGACATGTATCTATCACTGTGATATACAAGGTATTTTCACTGCCCTAAAAATCCTCTGTGCTCTGCCTATTCATCGCCTGCAGCACCATCCCAAGAAATCACTGTTCTTTTTAGTGTCTGCATACGTTTATCTTCTTCAGAGTGTTGTATAGCTGGAATCATGCAACATGTAACATTTTCAGATTGGTTTCTTTAACTCAATGATAGGCAACGTTTCTTCCGTATCTTTAAATGGCTTTATAATTCATTTCTTTTTTGTGCTGGATAATATTCCATTAGTGAATTAGTGGTACATTAGTGAATTACCACTATGTATCCATTCACCTATTAAAGGATACCTTGGTTGCTTCCAAGTTTTGGCAATTATGAACAGGGCTGCAATCAACACATGTGTGCAACTTTTTGTGTGGGCATACATTTGCAACTCCTCTGATAAATACCAATGAGAAAGACTGCTGGACCCTATGGTAAGAATATGTTCAGCTTTGTGAGAAACCACAAAACCACCTTCCAAAGTGGACTGCTCAATTGCATTTCCAGCAGCAATGAATGGGGGTTCCTGATACTCTGCATTCTCACCAGAGTTTGTCGTTGCCCATGTTTTGGATTCTAGCTATTTTACAAGGTGTGTAGCCAGATATATTTCCTTTTAATACTACTGGGATATTACTGTTAAATGAAAACCTATTATTCACTTTCTAAGATCTGTGTACCATTGTATCACTTGTCAAATCTCTTTCTTCTTTGATAATTATGGAGCCAAATTTAAGGTTTCAAGTCACTCATTAGACTCCATACATGGTGAAAACCATTGGCACAGAAGTATGGTTTCCCTGGTGGCTCAGAGGTAAATAATTCATCTGCCAATACAGGGGCTGTGGGTTCAGTCCTGGGTCAGGAGGGAATCCCTTTAGGAAGATACTCCAGAGAAGGAAAGGGCAACCCACTCCAGTATTCTTGCCTGGGAATTCCCAGGGACAGAGGAGTCTGGCAGGCTACAGTCCATGGTGTTGCAAAAAAGTCGGACATGACTTAGCAACTAAACAGCAAAAATTTTAAGCTACATGAGAGAATTTTTTATTTTATAAGGAGGACATTGTGATGGTTTCAGAGAGAAAAGCCTGTGCAGTTTGCCAAATGTGATAAGGAGCAATGCTGCTGTGGAATAAAAATTGCATTCATCTCACAGGCTGGCAAAGTAAAAGAAATTCTCCAAGCCAGGCTTCAACACTATGTGAACTGTGAAATTTCAGATGTTCAAGTTGGATTTAGAAAAGGCAGAGGAACCAGAGATCAAAATGCCAGCATCCGTTGGATTATTGAAAAAGCAAGAGAGTTCCAGAAAAACATCTACTTCTGCTTTATTGACTATGCCAAAGTCTTTGACTGTGTGGATCACAACAAACTGTGAAAAATTCTTTAAGAGATGGGAATACCAGACCACCTGACCTGCCTCTTGAGAAACCTATATGCAGGTCAGGAAGCAACAGTCAGACCTGGACATGGAACAACAGACTGGTTCCAAGTTGAGAAAGGAGTACATCAAGGCTGTATATTGTCACCCTGCTTATTTAACTTATATGCAGAGTACATCATGAGAAATGCTGGGCTGGAAGAAGCACAAGCTGGAATCAAGATTGCTTGGAGAAATATCAATAACCTCAGGTATGTAGATGATACCCTTATCACAGAAAATGAATAAGAACTAGAGAGCATCTTGTTGAAAGTGAAAGAGGAGAGTGAAAAAGTTGGTTTAAAGCTCAACATTCAGAAAACTAAGATTATGGCATCTGGTACCATCACTTTATGACAAATAGATGAGGAAACAGAGGAAACAGTGAGAGGCTTTATTTTGGGGCTCCAAAATCACTGCAGTGGTGACTGCAGACATGAAATTAAAAGACGTTTGCTCCTTGGAAGAAAAGTTATGACCAACGTAGACAACATATTAAAAAGCAGAGACATTACTTTGCCAAGAAATTTCCATTTAGTCAAAGCTATGGTTTTTCCAGTAGTCATATATGGAAGATATGGAAGTGAGAGTTTCTTTCTTTCACTTTAAAGAAAGCTGAGTGCTGAAAAATTGATGGATTTGAACTGTAGTGTTGGAGAAGACTCTTGAGAGTCCCTAGGACTGCAAGGAGATCCAATCAGTCCATCCTAAAGGATATCAGTCCTGAATATTTATTGGAAGGACTGATGCTGAAGCTGAAACTCCAATACTTTGGCTACCTGATGTGAAGAACTGACTCATTGGAAAAGACCCTGATGCTGAGAAAAGATTGAAGGTGGGAGAAGAAGGGGATGACACAGGATGAAATGGTTGGATGGCATCAACAACTCAATGGACATGTGTTTGAGCAAGCTCTGGAGTTGGTGATGGACAGGGAGGCCTGGCACGTGGCAGTCCATGGCGTTACAAAGAGTCGGACATGACTAAGTGACTGAACTGAACTGAAGGGAATAGGAGTCCAAAGTCATTCTGAAATGGAACCTCAAAGGGGCATGCTTTATTCTGAAATTTTAGAAGTCATGACTCACAGATCATAACTCTTCATTAAGATGAATCAAATGATACTTTTAGGAAATTAACATACAGACATTTAGAATGATGTGTTAGGGATATAGAAGACAGGAGAGAAATCAAAGATGAATCTGGAGTTGAGTCTTGAAAATGAATCCTCCTTCCCCTAAATCCAGAAGACAACCTCCTATGTGTCCTGGTTCTACTCTCTACTGCAAATGAAGGGCCCCATTAAAGTACCTGACCCAGTTTTTACCCTGGACACCGATGTGGAGACACAGCAGTGTTGGTGTGCCTAATTCCCTGAACGATGATATGCCTTTGGGGCCAGAGTGATGCTTTAGGGGCAAGAACCGGAAGGAACATAGGGAGAACCTCAAGGAAAGAAGCAGAAGAGTGAGATAGAAAATAAGAAGAAATGATTGGGAGAGAGAGAAAGAGATGGTTAGAGACAGAGATGGTACCTTTCTTCTGCTTCTGATAACAATTATGTCTTAGTTCCAGCTCATCTTTAGCATCCCTCCTTGGGGTCCAGGAGACACTAGTAAATTCTTTAAGAAGATATATTTTTTTTCCTTGAAAAATTTCTGAGGACTTTATAATCCTTGTAGACTAATTATTCCTAAACAAGACAGTATGACTTATTTGCATTTATACTAAGTCACATGTTTTTGTGTCAGACAATTCTATTATTTTGTGTGTTTGATGTGGACAGAATTAATATTTGAGCAATCCAGCACACACTTGAAGAGCTAACAGTGAGGTATCTGAAGGAACCAAGAATTGCAATAGTCTCTTACAGGTAGTCAAAGATTTTGTACTTTAAGGTATATTCATAGAGTGATTGCTTATATCTTGTTCTGCTCTAAAAACCCTTTGAATAAGTTTGGCTTACTCGTTGTATCTATGCTAGCAGTCCTAATTAGCTACTGATATGTGCGAACATTGGGCTCAATTTTAAGGGTACAGAAAGCACAAGGCATGGATTTTAACCTTAGTAATTTGCAATCTAGTTTGGGAGCTGAAATATACACATCAGACATCATCCATTGTAGTGAGAAGCTGGCAAAGAAATGGTATGGATAATGAGTTTGGAAAAAAAATGCTGTTTTCAGCAAAAAAAAATTCACTTGTTCAAAAAAACCTAATTCACAAAGTTAAGTATCTCTTGAGCTCTATCAACAGTGAGCAGATGCCCCAGACATTAGGAATTCCAAAGTTAAATAACATAATGTTCTTGAGCAAGAAGTATCAGAGAAGTAAACAATTACAGAGCAATGTGCCAAATGCTATGACTCAGGCACTCAAATTGTCCTGCTGGGCTTCCAAAGGGAAGCTCCAGCTCTGACTGGGGAAGTCAGGGATTATTTCAAAGTTGGGGAGGATATATTCTTGTAAATCCAGAAGAGAGAGTACAACTGTCAGCAGAATGGGTTGTAAACCAAGAGATGCTCAGCAAGAGAAGATTCTTCTGTGCGTACATGCGTGTGTATGTGTGTGTGTTTAGAGTGGGCAGAATGGGGAGGGACAAGGTGCTGTAAAATGTAGGTTCGCTATTATTCATTTATGGTGAAGCCTGCAGATGAGGAGGTGGTTCCCAAGTCAGGGACACTGTGGCCATCAGCTGGGTGGGAGGCAAAGCGAGTGGTTCTTGAGCAAAGGGATGGACTGGCTTGGACTGGGAAAACAGGTTACCTGGGCTTAGGCTGGGCTAGTTGCACAGTTTGGGAGGCTCTGGGGCACAGTGGCTGTGCCAGTTTCCAGTTCTGGGTCCCTAGGGTAGGGAGAATGACCAGGAGTGCAGGAGCTTGGTCAAGGAGGTGGTTTCGAGGTTGTGCTCTGGTTGCTTGGTTTGCATAAGAAGGTGAGCTTCCTGGCATGTGCTTGTTCTCTTTAGGAATTAGCAAATTCTGGGAGGGACAGTCCTGGAATAAGTAAGGCTCCAAGATATTAAAGCATCAGGAAATGAAGAAAACCAAAAGCATAATTAATACATAAAGTATATGATAAAGCAAGGACCAGAAGGCAAGAGTTTTCGCTGCCTATGAAGGGACCCCAGTAGAGGAGCCCTGAGCAGCCTCAGATGCAGGGTCTTTTGGTGGCAACATGCTGAGTTTAGTCGTGGAGCCAGGGAGAGCTGCCAGGATCCCCCAGAACCTTCCTCAATGTTCTTATTGTCACTCATGATGTCTATTTCCTTGATCCCTTCGACCCCTGTCTGTCTGGTAGCACAAGTGCCAGGTACTAAGGAAAGCAGGGACCAGGTTTTCCTCACCTGGTCTACCTGACCCCACATTCCCCCTGGAGAGACATCCATGCAGAGATCAAACATCTTTACATTTCTTATAGAAAGTACAAAACTTGTATATAGAAATACCACCCAAGTAGTTACTGAATTTCAGGGAAGGGTCTTGGAGATCTGTTTATTTTGGAGCTAACAAATAGCAAAAGAGCCCTTTCAAGAATTTTTGCTTAAAGGCAATTTTTTCAGGCTTTATAAAACATATTAGTTTGGCATCAAGCAGAAAGAATGTATATATTTCCATCAAGAAGACTTACAGGCTACTGTGAGATTTGGGGGGCTTGATTCATGCTTTCCTTAACAGTCTCTTTCAATCCTGGGTCGTTAGTCACCTGACAGGTATGATCATCTCTCTTTTGCATCTAGAAAGCCTGAGACAGAAGGAATTTATTTCTTGAAGTGGCATTCATTTTTAATCTGTAAAAATAGCTAGTACTTATTGGCTACTTTACATTCTTGTCTCTAAACAAATCAACAAATAGTAGGCTTGCCCATTTTTTCCAATACCAAAAATTATGATTTTTATTCCCAATTTCCAAAGAGAGTCATCCTTATAAGGTGATCTCTAAAAGTCCTTATGGAAAGGGCTTCTAAATTTTTTAAAAAGTGCATATTTCCTCCCACTGAATGCACCATATATTTAAATGCATTTACTATCCAAGGAAAACCTTTGTGTCTGATATAGTGTAAGAATTGGGTTTCAGTTCCCAAAATGTTTTATTTCAGTTCTATTAATTATTCCAGCACATCTGCCATGTTTGTTTAAATATTTCTTTTTCCCTTATTTTGAGAATGTTCATCAAAAATATGTTTTTTTTTTTTTTTTTCTCTCCCTAGACATTCTTTACCCACCCAAGCTCAGACGAAGCACCCACAGCTGTCAGGGGAAGGTGTTAGGGATGGACCGTGAGAATAAGGGCATTTTAATAGGATTTAACAGCTGGAGAGTGGGCACATTTAAAGGGCTTGTTTTTCTAATGTGCTTCTCCATCAGCACCCAGCTGCTTTCCTCACCGCACTTGGCGAAGAAGTCAGTGAGAGATTCTGACCCAGCCGTGCTCAGCTTCTTCTCCCCATCTTCCTTCCTTCCTTCCTTCTTTCCTTCCTTCCCTTCCAGGCCTCTCAGATGGTGGCCAGATGCCACACTTGGTGAGGAACACACTGCAGTGAGCGGCACTCAGCTAGTTCACCCAAGACTGTGACATCCTCCTCTACCAGGGGATACTAACCTTATGACATGGGCCCATGCCACTTGTAGCTCCTTGTTCAATTCACCAAAGAATCCAAAATAAAGTAAATCCTAAACTCTAATACATAGAAGAGATATAAAAATAGTAAAACATAATTTATTAGATTAATAAACAATCATCTGTAGTAAATGCAAAATTTTCTTAGGAAAAAGCAATTACTACATTGATTCAAGAGAAGTAGCACTGTGGGGAGGGAGGGATGGACTGGGAGTTTGGAGTTAACAGATGCAAACTATTATATATAGGATAGTTAAACAGCAAGGTCCTACTGTATAGCACTTCACATAGGGAATATAGAGAACTATATTTAATATCTTGTGATAAACCGTAATGGAAAAGAATATGAAAAAGAATACACATGTATGTATAATGAGTCACTTTGCTGTATAGTAGAAATTAACACAACATTGTAAGTAAACTATACTTCAATTTAAAAAAAGAAGGTAGCATTATTTGCAGATAAGTCTAACTATCAAAAATCTAGGAGAGTGGGAGGGGGAGGAAGATGGGAGGGAGGTTCAAGATGGAGGGGACATATGTACACCTGTGGCTGATTCATGTTGATGTTTGACAGAAAACAACAAAATTCTGTAAAGCAATTATCCTTCAATTAAAAATGAATAAATTAAAAAAAATAAAATTGATAAAACCTTGGAGAACCTAGTTAAAAGCTAATTAAATTAATGAGAGGGTTTAGCAATATATGATTAGCATAAATAGTTAGTAATTTCCCCTTATATCTGAACCGATCACTCAGAAACACATGGTGTGGGCACAAGATTATTAATATAGAAAATTAGCCTGCAGTATCATTTATGAACACACACACGCAAATTCAAAGAAGACTAAATAGTTAAACAAACTATATGAAATTGCAAAAGAATCAGAAGAAAATATATTTTTTAACGACAAGTATGCTTCCTAGAATATTTGTAACTAGGAGAAGAACACAGGGAAGATGATGACAATTATTCTAAGCTTTGCCTGGGACAGATTTCAATTTCTCCACATTTCTTTTACTGCAGCTTCCATTCTGATCCTTGCCAGGTGAATCTAAAAGAAAAATGAAAAATAAAGACCGGCCTTAAGCCTAAGTTGCAGAAAGCAAGTGAAATATGGAATTTTATCTGCTAGCTTTCACCATTTCTCTCACATTCAAGCAGTAACATTTTGCCAAAAATAAGATACAAATGGGAGACTCTAGAAAAAGTTTCACTTGGTATTTTCTTGGCTACCTACTATTAGACATCTATTTACCAATAGAGATAAATATATTTAAAAATTTTTAGTTTGCCTTTTGAATAACTTTGAATAAAATTTCATCAACATGAATTTGGCCAAATATATTCTAATCTAAAAATGGTCATTCACTTTACAATAATTTGTCTTTCTTGGTAACTAATGTTTATTATTTTTGACCAAAAGTGGAAGCACAGGTACTTTGTGCACCAAATTCACTGTATAACTTTGGAGTTCTTTTATTTATTTTTCCATGAGGAGTTATTGGTCATGAATCACTGCAAATATTGTCTTCTTAAAACAGAAATTCTTGTAGTATAATAAAATCATTTTGCCTCAAGGTGGAGCTGTTTTATTTTCAGAAGAGAAAAGGACTAGCAACACATTTGCCTTATTCTAGAACTTTGTCATAATTCAGAGGAAAAGTTTCTGCTCTTTTAAATAGGAATTGATAGAAATGACTCTTTTTCCTCTTCTTCTCTCCTACTCTAGAAAACAGTGGCTGTGATAAAGGTACAGTACAACAAGTGGCTCTGGCTCTCACCATCTGTCACTCAAGTGTCCACTCAAGCTGCCCGGCTCTTCCTGGATGTTTGGCGTGGAGCATCTTTTGGTTTAGCTGCCTGAGTAAAGAGTGTACAAATGCACATAACGTAGTTGAAACCACCATGTTGTGAACAAAGCTTTGTGTATATGTCTTCTGTTGGCCAAACAGGGTTATTTTAGACAATTCTGGCAGATTTCCAGATTAATGATGTAATCCTGGATACATTAAACTCTGATATCATAGTTTTTTTTTTTTCTTTTGGGACAAAATAGAAATAGTCTTCTTAGTAACTATAAGCAGTAGCAGCAGCGGGGTTAAAAAACATCAGCAGAAGGAAATTAAGCATGATAAAGCTAATTCCATCAGATTAAATCAAGATCAAACCATGTGAGAATGAAGTTTATGAGTTTTCATATTCTTATTGCATTGATTTGTAAATATTGAATATAAAATGCAATTTCCACTCAAAATGTATAAATGCCATACAATATGTTTCTTTGCCATGATTTTTGTGAATATTCTTAGTTGCTGGAAAATTCTTTTTTTTTGGTGGAAAATTCTCAATGAGCATCTTTCAGATGCTCTTATTTCAGAAAACATTCTCTTTTGTAATGAGGACGGCATAGTTTTCTCATCCATCCTACCACCCCTTCCTTTTTTTTTGATAAAGAAAAATATCTTAACTGAAAGGATTTTTAAAATTATTTATTTAATTGGAGGCTGATTACTTTACAATATTGTGGTGGTTTTTGCCATGCATTGACATGAATCAGCCATGGGTGTACATGTGTCCCACCATCCTGAATCCCCCTCCCACCTCTCTCCCCACCCATCTCCCTGGGTTGTTCCAGAGCACCAGCTTTGACTGCCCTGCTTCATGCATCGAACTTGCACTGGTCTTCTATTTTACATATGGTAATAAACATGTTTCAATGCTATTCTCTCATATCGTCCCACCCTTACGTCTTCCCACAGAGTCCAAAAGTCTGTTCTTTCCATCTGTGTCTTTGTTGCTGTTTTGCATATAGAGTTGCTGTTACCGTCTTTCTAAATTCCATGTATATGTGTTAATATATTGTATTGGTGTTTCTCTTTCTGGCTTACTTCACTCTGTATAATAGGCTCCAGTTTCACCTACCTCATTAGAACTGACTCAAATGTGTTCTTCTTTTATAGCTGAATATTATTCCTTTGTGCATATGTACCACAACTTCCTTATCCAATCATCTACTGATGGACATCTAGGTTGCTTCCATGTCCTAGCTATTGTAAACAGTGCTGCAATAAATGTTGGGGTACATGTGTCTCTTTCAATTCTGGAAGGATTTTGTAAGCTATAAGGTACTATACATTGAATCACTGTTACACTGCAGTGTAACATTATGCATTTTGTAATATGAGTGGGGCAGTCATGAAGATAATTAATATGGCCAATATAATGTTACAACTTGCCAAACTATGGAAGAATTTGAGTATCTGCTTGCAATAAAACAACATTTATTAAAGACAGTATATTATTAAAAACAAGAGTTCTTAGGTGCTATGTGATATCTTGAAACTCCAATGTAGACATAATGTTTGCTTTTGAAAAACAGCTTGATCCCAACACCTAGTTTCCCAATAGCCTGATCCCAAAGTTTCCCAGTGTGTCCTGGGCGTATCATGGTATAGACGAGGTGGGAACATGATGGAGCAGAGTGGATGGAAGAGGATAGAGCTTCTCATTTTCTCTCACCTGTCTGATCCTGGTCCCTTCCCAGAAGATTCAAATAAAACAGGTTTGCTCCAAAATCGAGTCCAGATGTGATCTGATTTATCTTTGTTGTTGTTCAGTCACTAAGTCATGTCTGACTCTGAAGTTCCACGGACTGCAGCACACCAGGCTTCCCTGTCCTTCACTATCTCTCAGAGTTTGCTTTTATTCTATTTTGATTAATAAAGGAGTTTTTGAAAAATCAAATTGGATTTCAATATGTGCTTCCCTAATGAGATAGTTTTAGTTTTAATTGTGTTAAATTACCTTCACAAGAAGAAAATTTCCAAATCAAACTGCAGGAATCAAGTCTAGATTACTGCCCAGCTACTTACCACCGAACTGCTGAATCCCTCATAATGACACCTATGGTGTTTCTATTGTAAGGTTCCTTATTAAACCAGAAGTACCCAGATTCCCTGTCAAAATCTAATGGAGCCTTCAAATAAAGAAAATAAATAAAGGAAATAATAAAGGGATAATAAAGGAAAGTAAAAAAGTCAACTATCAGATTCCATAGAACTTGAAATCACACACTGATTCAATGAACTTAGTTTGAAAGAACATCTTGGTACTTAGCCTTCTATAAAATAGAATGGATGCTTTAAGAGTAAATTCTGATGGATCTTAGGCAACTTTCATATTCCAAGTCAAATTATTCTAAGTTTGTTCCTTTATATTCTTTGTTGTATTCCAAGAGCAGTGTTGTCTAATGAAACATTTTAAATAATGGAAATATTTCTGTGCTGTTCTGAAATTAAGTCATTAGTTGGATTGTGGTTATCTATGACTTGAATGTGTGTAGTGTGCCTGAGAAACCAATTTTTAATTTAATTATAATTTTTAGCTTAAACATTCACACGTAACTAGTTCCTATCATACTGATCAATGTGATTCTAGAATCTTCCCTTGAGTCTTTCAAGGCTCAGTCTCCCCAGATCTACCCTTCCCACTGCCCACCAACACACTTGAAAAAATTTCTCCTTCAGATATTACACTTTAGATTTTTATGTTTTAAAAAAGAGCCCTCGCTTTTAGAAACATAACCTGAATATTACTCAAATATATAATATATTTGAAGATGACAATTTTAAGAAAAGAGCATTAGCTAGCACTATCCTACCTAGCAAATTCCTCTCTGATCTCAGATTTAAAGGCTGATTTATTTCGTACACAAAAATGAGTCCTATTTTTATCCTTTCTTCCAGATGTAAGGACTCATCCAAATCCCCAATCAATCAATGGGTTTATATTTTAAATGACTTCTGATTGAATTACTATCCTTTTAAGCATCTACAGGTGCCCATGAAATAGCCTCTTAACCCATAAGTAAACTAAACACATGCTCTTCTAGAAATTCCCAGAAGCAGTAGCTCTAAGGCATTGTCCATGGGAGCCCTAATTCAGGTATGGACTATTTCAAAGTCAGTCAAGGTGATTTTAGATGTCAGTGTGTTCCAGAAAAGCAGTCAAGTATCAGACACTCTGGAAATGCTCTTTCTTGTCAAAATGAAGTAAGTTATGGTATTTTATTGTTCAGCTGTTTAAACTCATATATAAGCTTTTGGAAAAACTGAAGAAAATATTGAAAGTTTCTGAGAAACTTGAAGAAAAATCATACTGGTTGGTTATTGCTGAAAAAGGGGCTTTGATTTAGAATTGTATCTACTAGGATCTGAAGCACTGTTACTGATTAGCCAGTAATTTGCTAACTGAAATCCGAGTTTGATCCCTGGGTCAAGAAGATCCCCTGGAGAAGGGAATGCCAACCCACTCCAGTATTCTTGCCTGCAGAATTCCATGGACAGAGGAGCCTGGTGGGCTACAGTCCATGGAGTTGCAAACAGTCGAACACTACTGAGTGACTGACATTTTATTTCACTTCACTTTTGCTAATTGATCTAAGCAAACTGGCTTTCCAGTGACATTTATTTTTATTTATTTAAACTGAGGCAACGTTGGCTCATAAATTTATAAATTTCATGTGAATGACATTGCATTTCTACTCCTGTTTACACTGCAGCATGCTCCCCACCAAGAATTTAGTTTCTATCTATCACCATACAGTTGACCACCTTTGCCCATTTTGCTCTCCCCATCCCTTTTTCTCCTCTAGTAACCATCTCTGTATCTATGTGTTTGGTTTTGTTTGGTTTGTTCATTTATTTTATTTTGTATATATTCCACATTTGAGTGAAATCATATGGTGTTTGCCTTTTTCCATCCAGTTTACTTTCCTAAGTATAATGCTCATAAGGTCTATCTATATGGTGGCAAATGGCAAGATTCCATCTTTTTTGTGGCTGAGTAGTATTCCATTGTGTATATTTATATATACATTGATGGGCATTTAGGTTGTTTCTGTATCTTGGCTGTTGTAAATAAGGCTGCATGAACATATATCTGCATCTAAGTTTTTGAATTAGTGTTTTCATATTCTTCTGGGTAAATACTCAGAAGTGGAATAGCAAGATCAGATTCTTAGTTTTTTGAGAAATGTCCATACTGTCCTCCATAGTGACTGAATCAACCAATTTATATTCTCATCAGTAATGTGGAAGGGTCCTCTTTTTTATCCACCTCCTTGCCAACACATATTATTTCTGGCCTTTTAGGTGATAGCCATTCTAACAAGGCATGAGGTGATATCTTATTATGGCTTTAATTTGCCTTTCCCTGATTATTAGTGATGCTGATTCTCTTTTCATGTGCCTGTTGGACATCTGTATGTCCCCTTTTGAAAAGTCTGACTCTTCTGCTCATTTTTAACTAGATTGTCTATTTTTTGTTATTGAGTTGTATGAGTTCTCTGTGTATATCAGTATTAACCCTTATCAAATATGTAATTTGCAAAGATATTCTGCCATTTGGTAGGTTGTTTTTCTCTATTATTGATGGTTTGCTTTTGCTGTGCAGAAGTTTTTACTTTGATGTAGTCTGATATACTTATTTTTACTTTTGTTTTCCTTGTTTGATGAGAGAGATCTAGAAGGATATTGCTAAGACTGATATCAAGGATCATACTGTATGTGTTTTCTTTTAGGAGTTTTATGGCTTCCCATATCCCATTAAAGTCTTTAATCTACTTTGAGTCTTTAATCCATCTAGGTATGGTGTGAGACAGTGGTCTAGTTTCATTTTTTAAAATGTGGCTGTCCAGTTGCCCAACAGTGCTTATTGAAGACACTGTCTTTAATCCATTATATGTCCTTTGCTCCTCTGTCACAAATTAGTAGTCCATATATGTGTGAGTTTATTTCCAGGGCTCTCAATTCTGTTAAATTGATCTATGTATCTGTGTTTTTCTGCCAGTGTCATACTATTTTGATCACAAAACCTTTGCAATATGCTTTAAAATCAGTAAGTGTGATACCTCCAGCTTTGTTCATTTTTCCCCCTTAGGAATGCATTGACTATTTGGATTCTTTTGTGGTTCCATATACATATTTAGGACTTTTTGTTTTATTTCTCTGAAAAATGCCCTTCAGATTTTTACAGGGATTGCATGAAATCTGTAGATTGCTTTAGGTAATATGCACATTTTAGCAAAGCTATTTATTCCAATCCATGGACATGGAATATCATTCCATGTATTTGTTACTTCTTTAATTTCTTCCAATAATGTCTTACAGTTTTCAGTGTACAGAACTTTCACCTCATTGGTTAAATTTATTTCTGAACATTTTATCCTTTTTGTGGTGACTGTGAAAGGTTGTTGCTGAGCGATAAGATGCCGGGATTCTTGGCCTCCGGAGGAGACGAATTCAATAGGGGCCAGAGACAAGGCTGGATCACTCAGAGCTTTTGTGTAATAAAGTTTTTTAAAGTATAAAGGAGATAGAGAAAGCTTCTAACATAGGCATCAGAAGGGGGCAGAAAGAATACTCCCCTGCTCGTCTTCAGCTGGATGTTATATAGTCACTAGTAGTCTTAATGAAAAGAAAGGAATGTCTTAAAACTCAGAATGGCACCAGGCCCCTCATCCATAAATTGCATTTTGTGATAATCCTGGCACCAGATGATTCATCCCAGGCCATAGAACTATTGACTTGAATCTTGTAGAAGGGCAGATTACCATACAAATAGTTTCGTTTACATAGATTAGGGGAACAATGTCTGAGTACAACATACTGGTTTGTCAAGTAGGTTCTAAGCGACTTGAAGACAAAGTCTGGGGTAAATGCATAGCACATTAACATAGCTTAAGACAAACATTTCCATAAGAAAAATGTATTGGTTAACTCAAGGTTTGAGAATAGTTAGCTTCAGGTGAAACCAGGTGTCATGGCAACATAGCATTTTAAGAGAAACCTCCTTTTAAATTTGTATAGAGAAGGAAAAAAAAATCACCAGTTTGTTTCCTCCTGCCTCTTAAGAGAGATAAAAATGTCTGGCACTTGCAGCCTATTTCCTCCATTTGGAGACCCCTGGCCTTCCTGCCTGTTACTCTCTCAATTGTAAATGGCTTAAATCTGCATTTGAAATCTTCAACAATTTAAAGCACACTTTTCCAAACAACTCTATGCCCATTTGAATTGAATGCAGTAGCTCTGGCATGGTGCTTCAGATTTTGTATTTTAATAAGTTCATAGGTAATTTCAATGCTGCTGTTCAGTGAACCATTGCTTTGAGTATCAAGTTCTTAATGTATTCAGGTTAATGTAAATGAAAAAGCTAACAAAAATCTGGAATTTGTATTATTCTGTTTTTCTTTATATTCCAAAGAGCTCTCCATTTGTATTTAATTTTTACTTTTAAAGCTGAGGTCTTCAAGATTTTTCTATAAAAGGCCAGATAGTAAATATTTTCAAGTTACAGGTCATATCAGCTCTGTAGTCCAACTACTCAATGCCACCATTGTTAAGTAAAAATATGTAAATTAACAGAACTGGTTATATTTCAGTTAAGTTTTATTGACAAAAAATAGGTGGCAACTGGATTAGTCCACTGGCCATAGTTTGTTGATAACTGTTAAAAGTACCAAGATAATAAGAAAAGACTTATTCAAATTTACATTTTAAAAATATTTTATTAATTTACTTATTTGGCTATGCCAGTCCTTAGTTGTGGCATGCAGTATCTTCGATCTTCATTGTGACATCTGGGATCTTTAGTTGCTGCTTGTAGGATCTAATTCCTTGACCAGAGATCAAACTCAAACCTCCTGCACTGGGAGCTTGGAGTCTTAGCCACTGGACCACCAGGAAAGTCCCTCAGAATTGCATTTTGAATACAGGGTCCTCAAGGCACTGAAAAAAGTACTTGATTGCAGCAGGTCATTTAGTTAGTTTATGACCTATTCTTCAGAACCAGTTCAAACCCACTTCTACTATGAAGTCGCCCTTGTTGTTAATCAGTCGCTAAGTCATGTCTGACTCTTCGTGGCCCCATGAACTGCAGAATGCCAGACTTCCCTGTCATTCACTATCTCCCAGAGTTTGCTCAAACTCATGTCCCTTGAGTTGGTGATGCCATCCAACTATCTCATCCTCTGTTGTCCCCTTCTCCTCCTGCCTTCAATCTTTCCCAGCATCAGGATCTTTTCCAGTGAGTCAGCTCTTCACATCAGGTGGCCAAAATATTGGAGTTTCAGCTTCTGCACCCGTCTTTCCTATGAATATTCAAGGTTGATTTCCTTTAGAATTAATTGATGTGACCTCCTTGCAGTACAAGTTACTCTCAGGAGTCTTCTTCAGCACCACTATTTGAATGCATCAATTCTTTGGTGCTCAGCCTTCTTTATGGACCAACTTTCACATCCATACATGACTAGTGAAAAACCATAGCTTTGACTATACAGAATTTTGTTGGAAAACTGATGTCTCTGCTTTTTAATACCCTGTCTAGGTTTGCCATAGCTTTTCTTCCAGGGAGCAAGGGTCTCTTAATTTTGTGATTGTAGTCACCATCCACTGTGATTTTGGAGCCCAAGAAAATAAAATCTGCCACTGCTTCCACTTTTCCCCCATCTATTTGCCATGAAGTGTTGGGACCAGACACCATGAAAGTGAGAGATTTCTAGTTTCCTGACTGGCATGTAAGAAGTTTAGACGTGCTCATTATGTATTAACAACATGTAAAAAGCTGAACAAATGAAAAAATCAACAACTCTTCCTGACTCTCTCAGAAAAGATGACCCAGAGGGATGGGATGGGGAGGGAGGTGGGAGGGGGGTTCAGGATGGGGAACATAAGTACACCCGTGGTGGATTAATGTCAATGTACGGCAAAACCAATACAATATTGTAAAGTAATTAGCCTCCAATTAAAATTTAAAAAAAAAAGAGAAAAGTGAGCCCACCATGTAATCCATTGCCTCCCAAACTGGAGTGAAAGACAAAGCAGAGATTCAATAAAAAAACTGAAAAGAGGGAAAACGAAAAGAGGTCAATAGCATTGACCATATATATTAGAAAACAAGAAAGCTCTAAAATCCATAATCTAAGTTTTCACCTTAGGAAATAAGAAAAAGAAGAGCAGATTAAATCCAAAGTAAGCAGAAGTAAATAATCAGTAAAAATTAATAGAAATCCATGAAATTAAAACAGGAAATCAATGGAGAATTTTTTTTGGAAAAATAGTTCTTTGAAAAGATCAGCGAAAGCAAGAAACCTGTTGTTAGTCTAACAACAACAGCAACCAAAAAAAGACTCAAATTACTAATATCAGGAATGAAAAAAATGACATCAGTACACTACATTACAGTTTCTATTGACATTGACAAGGGTAATAAAAGAATATTATGAACAGTTATACACCCATAATTTTGATATTTTAGATGAAATGGATCAATTTCCTGAAAGACACAAAGTGACAAAAAACATGCAATCAAAATAGGTCTTGATAAATATTTATTAAAGAAACTGAGTTGGTTATTAATAAATTTTCAAAACACAAAACACTGTGTCCATATGTATTCACCAGTGAACTGTATCAAACACTTAAGAAGGAAATTATATGAATTCTCTACAATCTCTCCCAGAAGGTAGAGGCAGACGGAATACATCCTAATTCATTCTGAGGTTAGCATTACCCTAATACTAAACCCAGACAAAAACATTAAAACAAAGCAAAATTACAGACCAATATTTCTCATGAACTACACGCAAAAGTTCTCAATAGTATATTAGCAAATTGAATCCAGTAATGTATAAAAAGGAGCTGAGCGCCAAAGAATTAATGCTTTTTAACTGTGGTGTTGGAGAAGGGTCTTGAGAGTCCCTTGTACTGCAAGATCAAACCAGTCAATCCTAAAGGAAATCAGTCCTGAATATTCATTGGAAGGACTGATGCTGAAGCTGAAACTCCAATACTTTGGCTATCTGATGCGCAGAACTGACTCATTAGAAATGACCTTGACACTGAGAAAGATTGAAGGCAGAAGGAGAAGGGGATGACAGAGGAAGAAATGGTTGGATGGCATCACCAACTTGATGGACGTGAGTTTGAGCAAGCTCCAGGAGTTGGTGATGGACAGGGAAGCCTGGTGTGTTGTGGTCCATGGTGTTGCAAAGAGTCGGACATGACTGAGTGACTGAACTGAACTGAACAGTTAAGTCAGATGTATCCTAGGAATGCAAGTTCAGCATTTGAAAAATCAATGCAGTACATTACATCAAGAGATAAAAGAAAATAAAATACATGTTCATATCAATAGATGCAGGAAAAGCATTTGACAAAGACCCAATGCACATTCATGATAAAATCTTTCAACAAAAAAAGGAATATAGGGATATCCCCTCAAGTTGATTAAAAAAAAGGTCTACAAAAACCTACCAACAGCATCATGCTTAATGGTGAGAAACTTGAAGCTTTTTTGTTGAGATTAGAAACAAAGCAAGGGTTTTTCCTTTCACTACTGTTTGTCAACATCATACTGGAAGTTTTAGCTAATACATTAAGAAAAGAAAAGGAAATAACTGGTATTCAGGTTAGAGAGAAGAAACAAAATTGTCTTTTTTTGGCAAATATTATGGTCTTTTATGTAGAAAACCTGAAAGAATTGATAAAAAAAGCTCCTGGAACTAATAAGTGACCAAAGCAAACTTATGGATAGAAGTTCAATGTACAAAAGTAAATGTTTTCCTATAAGTAATTAATGACCAAGTGGAATTTGATATTAAAAACATAATGCCGTTTACATTAGCACTGCCCTCAAAATCAAATGCTTAAGTAGGGATGTAACAAACTATGTACAAGATCTATATCAGGCAATCTACAAATCTCTGATGAAAGATATCAAGCAATTAAATAGATGGAGAGGGGATTGTATATTCATGGGCAGAAAAACTCAATATTGTGAAGATATCAGTTCTTCCTAACTTTGTTTTAGATTCAACCCAGTCCTAATCAAAATCCCATTGATTTATCTTGTACATTTTGATAAACAGATTCTAAAGTTTATACATAGAGACAAAACACTCAGTAAGGTCAATTCAATCATAAAGAAGAAGACAGTCAGAAAACAGACACTAACCGACTTCAAGACTTACAATAAAGCTACATTAATCAAGATAGTGTTGCCTGAGCAAAAGAATAGAGAAATAGATCAGTGGAAAAGAATAGAGTCCAGAAACGGATGCATAAAAATACTCAACTGGCCTTTAGCAAAGGAGTAAAAGCAAAATAATAGAGCAAAAATATTTTTTGCAACAAATAGTGCTGGAAGAACTGGGCATTCACGTGCAAAAATACTACAAAAACACAAACCTTACACTTTTCACAGTAATTGACTCAAAATGGATCATTGATCTAAATAAAAAATGAAAAGCTATAAAACTTCTAGAAGATAACATAGGAGACAGCTTTGATAATCTTGGGTATAATGATAACTTTAGATACAACATCAAAAGCATAATCTATGAAAGAAATATATTATCAACTGGGTTTCATTAAATTAAACTTCTGCTCTGCTGAAAATAAAGTCAAGAAAACAAAAAGACCAGACATAGACCAGGAGAAAATATTTACAAAGACCCATCTTATCAAGGACTGTTTTCTTACATATACAAAGAACTCTTAAAACTTATCAATAAGAAAATAAATAAACCAATTAAAAATGAGCAACAGACTTTAATAATACCTCCCCAAAGAAGATATATGGATGGTGAGTAAGCATATGAAAAGATACTCCACATCATATATCATTAGGAAATTTCAAATTAAAACCATAATGAGATGCAACTTCATACCTATTAGAATGAGCAAAATCTAAATCTTTGACTATATCTAATGAGGATGTGGAACAACAGGAGCTCTCATTCTTTGCTCTTAGGAATTCAAAATGGAGCAGCCAACTTGGGAAGACAGCTTGATGGTTTCTTACCAAACCAGACATACTCTTACCATATGACCCAGCAGTCATGCGCCTTGGTATTTAGTCAAAGGTGCTGTAAAGTTATGTCCACACCAAAGCTTGCACGTGAATGTTTCCAGCAGTTTTATTTATAATTACCCAAAATTGGAAGCCACCGTGATGTCCTTCAGTAGATCAATGGTCCATCTGTGGTCCATCCAGGCAATGGACTATTACTCACTATTAAAAAGAAATGAAATACCAGGCCATGAAAGAAATAGAGGCAGCTTAAAAACATATTGAGTAAAAGACATGACTATGAAAAGTGACATACTATGTGATCCTAAGTTTATGATATTCTGGAAAAGGGAGAAGTATAGAGACATTAGAAGGGTCAGTGATTGCCAGTGTTTGATATTTTATATTTAAGTTTCCAGAAGACTATCTAATTGGAGGTAGTAAAAAATACATGGAAAGCTTGTTTAGAGCTCAGAGAAAAGATTAGGGTTACAAATGTAGATTTGAAATTGACATATGCACAGAGAAAATGGAAAACATAGTGGTGTTTGCAATCCCTTGGGAAAAGGATGCAAAGAGGCAATAATTGTCTTGCGACCAAAGGATAGAGTGATGCCTGTATTTTGGGCTTAGGAAAGATATCCTTTGAAAAGGAAAACAAAATAAAACAAACAAACAAACAAACAAACAAAAACAAACCCAAGTAGACACAAAAGCACCTGCAAAGGTAGATCACTAAAAAAAGAAGAGGCTAGTTTGTCAAAAAGAACCAAATGTTCAACCAATCTTGGTGTTGGCTATCTGAGGAGGTCTGGAGATTTTGACCTTGCTGATAACCTCCAGGTAAGAAATCTCAGTATAAAGTTTAGATACTGTTGAGAAAAGAATAATAATTGATAAATCCTGTGATCCTATGACACGTAGGGGACAAGAGAGCAAATCACCACATAATGCTGACTTTTTATGCCTGGAATTCTGAAAGAAGCAAGAGGGATGAAGAATCCAACATAGAGGGAGGAGCCAAGATGGCGGAGGAGTAGGACGGGAGACCACTTTCTCTCCTAGAAATTCATCAAAAGAATAACTGAACACAGAGCAAACTTCACAAAACAACTTCTGTTCGCTAGCTGAGGACATCAGGCGCCCAGAAAAGCAGCCCATTGTCTTCGAAAGGAGGTAGGACAAAATATAAAAGATAAAAAGTGAGACAAAAGAGCTAAGGACGGAGATCCGTCCCGGGGAAGGGACTTAATAGAGGAAGTTCCCAGACACCGGGAAACCCTCACACTGGCGGGCCTGGGGGAAGTGTTTGAATCTCGGAGTTTGAATCTGACTGGGAGGGAAACAATAAATAAAACCCACAGATTAGGAGCCTAAAAGCAACTCCCAGCAGAAAAGTACGCCCGCATCTGCCACCAGCAAGTGGGGGCGGAACGGAGAGGAGCGGGCGGCATTGCTTGGGGCAGGGTCTGGACCTGAGTGCCCTGAGGACAATCAGAGGGAGCTTTTGTGAGTTCCCAGCTTGAACTGTGGGAGAGCAAGAGAGAGAGAAAATTAACCGGCCCGAACACACTGCCGGCCGTTCGCAGAACAAAGGGACCGAGAAAGTCCTGAGAAGAGCTCGCAGGCTGCGGACCGGCCCAGCCCCGCCGGAGGCAGGAGGCAGGGGGGAGGGGAAGGGGGCAGGCTCGGCCCCAAGGACCACATCCCCTGCCACACTGCAAACGGGCCTCCGCCTTCTAATAAAAGCCCTCCCGAGATTCTGGATGGTCGGCATCCTCCGGGAGGGTCGCGGCTAGACACGGTACGCGCACCCGACCAGTGTGGGCGGGGATTGGGGCTGGGGACGCGGAGGGCACCCGACTGGCGCGGGCGGAAACTGAGGCTGGGATCGCGCAGGGTAGAAGACGCGCTGCACCCGGGGAGAGAGCGCCCGACAAGCTCCTGGCTGCCTGACCCACTCGGCGGCGTAGGGACAAACCGCAGGCGCAGCTTTGGGTTCCGGGCTTTTGTGGATCACCCGAGGGCTGGAACCGCGCGCAGCGTGGGGCGCGCCCCATACAGAGCAGCCGGGAGCCTGAGCAGCAGACGGAGGAAATAGCGCCAGCCCCTCCCCGCAGTGCCAGCCCCTCCCCGCAACGCGACGGAACTAGCTACCTGATTAAGAGTCCACCTCCGCCCGCCTGTGTCAGGGCGGAAATTAGGCGCGGAAGAGACTGGCAAACAGAAGCCAAATAAAGGGAACCGGTTCAGAAGGGACCGGTGCAACAGATTAAAATCCCTGTAGAAAACACTGACTACGTTGGAAGGGCCTGTAGATATCGAGAAGTGTAAGCTAGAACGAGGAGCTATCTGAAATTGAGCCGAACCCACACTGACCACAACAGCTCCAGAGAAATTCCTAGATATATTTTTTCTTTCTTTTTTTTTCTACTAAGTAAAAAAAAAAAAAAAAAAATTATTTTTTCTTTTTTTTAATTTTCCTTTAAAATTCCCTATTACTCCCCCATTACTCCTTAACTTTCATTTTCATAGATTTTTATGATTTTTTAAATTAGGTACAACAATTTTTTTTCTTTTTTTTCTTTTTCTTCTTTTTCTTCTTTTTTTTCTTTTCTTTTTTCTTCTGCTCTTCTATTTTCTATTTTTCTTATTCTCTTACTTCTTTTAAAGTCCTCTTGTACTCCTCTTGCTACTCCTTAATTTTCATTTTCAATACACTATAACCTTACAGAAAAACAAAACAAAACAAAAGAAGAGAAACCCTATTTTTAAACCGAACTTCATATATATATTTCTAAAATTTTTTGTGTGTGTTTTGGTTTTTGTTTTTAATATAGTATTTTTAAGAGTCTAACCTCTACTCTAGATTTTTAATTTTTGTTTTTCAGTATATGATATAAGTTGTGAACATTTAAGAATCCATATTCAGCTCCCATTTTTATTCAGGAGTGTGTTGATTATTCTCTCCCAATCTTGACTCTCTGTTTTCTACCTCAGAACACCTCTATTTCCTCCTTTCCCCTTCTCTTCCCAATCCAATTCTGTGAATCTTTGTGGGTGTCTGGGCAACGGAGAACACTCTGGGATCAGACAACTTCGTAGATCTGTCTCTCTCCTCTTGAGTCCCCCCTTTTCTCCTCCTGCTCATCTCTATCTCCCTCCTCCCTCTCCTCTTCTTCATGTAACTCTGTGAACCTCTCTGGGTGTCCCTAACGGGGGAGAAACTTTTCACCATTAACCTAGAAGTTTTATTATCAGTGCTGTATGGTTGGAGAAGTCCTGAGATTACAGGAAGAATAAAACTGAAATCCAGAGGCAGGAGACTTAAGCCCAAAACCTGAGAACACCAGAAAACTCCTGACTACATGGATCCTTAAGTAATAAGTGACCATCCAAAAGCCTCCATACCTACATTGAAACCAACCACCACCTAAGAGCCAACAAGTTTTAGAGCACGACATACCATGCAAATTCTCCAGCAACGTAGGAGCATAGCCCTGAACATCAACATACAGACTGCCCAAGGTCACACCTAACACATAGACCCATCTCAAAACTCATTACTGGGGACTCCATTGCTCTCCAAAGAGAAGAAATCAAGATCCACGCACCAGAACACCTACGCAAGCTTCGCTAACCAGGAAACCTTGACAAGCCAATCATCTAACCCCACCCACTGGGTAAAACCTCCACAATAAAAAGGAACCACAGACCTCCAGAATACAGAAAGCCCACTCCAGACACAGCAATCTAACCATGATGAAAAGGCAGAGAAATACCCAACAGGTAAAGGAACATGACAAGTGCCCACCAAGTCAAACAAAAGAGGAGGAGATAGGGAATCTACCTGAAAAAGAATTTAGAATAATGATAATAAAAATGATCCAAAATCTTGAAAGCAAAATGGAGTTACAGATAAATAGCCTGGAGACAAAGATTGAAAAGATGCAAGAAATGTTTAATAAAGACCTAGAAGAAATAAAAAAGAGTCAATTAAAAATGAATAATGCAATGAATGAGATCAAAAACACTCTGGAAGGAACCAAGAGTAGAATAACGGAGAAAGAAGATAGGATAAGTGAGGTAGAAGATAAAATGGTGGAAATAAATGAAGCAGAGAGGAAAAAAGAAAAAAGGATCAAAAGAAATGAGGACAACCTCAGGGACCTCTGGGACAATGTGAAACGCCCCAACATTCGAATCATAGGAGTCCCAGAAGAAGAAGACAAAAAGAAAGGCCATGAGAAAATACTCGAGGAGATAATAGCTGAAAACTTCCCTAAAATGGGGAAGGAAATAGTCACCCAAGTCCAAGAAACCCAGAGAGTCCCAAACAGGATAAACCCAAGGCGAAACACACCAAGACACATATTAATCAAATTAACAAAGATCAAACACAAAGAACAAATACTAAAAGCAGCAAGGGAGAAACAACAAATAACACCCAAAGGGATTCTTATAAGGATAACAGCTGATCTATCAATAGAAACCCTCCAGGCCAGAGGGGAATGGCAGGACATACTGAAAGTAAGGTAAGCCAGAAAGATAAGGAACATTACAGTATACTAACACATATATATGGAATTTAGAAAGATGGTAACGATAACCCTATATGCAAAACAGAAAAAGAGACACAGAAGTACAGAACAGACTTTTGAACTCTGTGGGAGAAGGTGAGGGTGGGATGTTTCGAAAGAACAGCATGTATATTATCTATGGTGAAACAGATCACCAGCCCAGGTGGGATGCATGAGTCAAGTGCTCGGGC
Source organism: Muntiacus reevesi (assembly GCF_963930625.1). NCBI lineage: Eukaryota > Metazoa > Chordata > Mammalia > Artiodactyla > Cervidae > Muntiacus > Muntiacus reevesi. The sequence continues at coordinate 29,819,797 of NC_089261.1, forward strand.
CTGGTGCACTGGGAAGGCCCAGAGGAATCGGGTGGAGAGGGAGGTGGGAGGGGGGATTGGGATGGGGAATACGTGTAACTCTATGGCTGATTCATATCAATGTATGACAAAACCCACTGAAAAAAAAAATAAAAAGAATCCAACATAATCACAGAAGCTTTATGTCCTGTGTGTGATCAGGAGACCTGGGTTCGATTCCTGGGTGGGGAAGATCTCCTGGAGAAGGAAGTGGCAACCCACTCCAATATTCTTGCCTGGAGAATCCCATGGACAGAGGAGCCAGGCAGGCTATAGTCTATGGGGTCGCAAGAGTAGAACACAACTGAGTGACTAAGCATACACACACAATCACATAAGTAAACACATGAAAAAGAAATTAAACAGGAAGAATTTGTAGCAATTGAGGATAATTCTAGTCCTGAAAGTTAATCTTGGGCACAGAGATCCTTAATAAAAAAATAAAGAAGCAATTGGTTTAGTGGCAGCAGAGTTTAAAGTGAGGTAGTTACTCAGGAGGAGAGATGTTAAATTGTTCTTAATTAAGGGCAATACCAAAGAATGTTCAAACTACCACACAATTGCACTCATCTCACACACTAGCAAAGTAAAGCTCAAAATTCTCCAAGCCAGGCTTCAACAGTATGTGAACTGTAAACTTCCAGATGTTCAAGCTGAATTCAGAAAAGACAGAGGAACCAGAGATCAAATTGCCAACATCCATTGGATCATAGAAAAAGCAAGAGGATTCCAGAAAAACATCCGCTTTAGTGACTACACCAAAGCTTTTGACTTGTGTAGGTCACAACAAACTGGGGAAAATTCTTCAAGAGACATAAATAACACACCACCTTACCTGCCTCCTGAGAAATCTGTATGCAGAACAAGAAGCAACAGTTAGAACTGGACATGGAACAACAGACTGGTTCCAAATTGAGAACGGAGTACGTCAAGGCTGTTTATCAACACCCTGCTTATTCAACTTATATGCAGAGTATATCATGTGAAATGCTGGACTGGATGAAGCACAGTTGGAATCAAGATTGCTGGGAGAAATATCAACCTCAGATACGCAGATGACACCACCCTTATGACTGATAGTGAAGAGGAACTAAGGAAACTTTTGATGAAATTGAAAGAAGAGAGAGAAAAAGTTGGCTTAAAACTCAACATTCAGAAAACTAGGATCATGGCATCCAGTCTCATCACTTCATGGCAATTAGATCGGGAAACGATGGAAACAGTGAGAGACTTTATTTTCTTGTGCTCCAAAATCACTGCACATGGTGACTGCAGCCATGAAATTAAAAGACCCTTACTCCTTGAAAGAAAAGCTATGATCAACCTAGACAGCATATTAAAAAGCAGAGACATTACTTTGCATACAAAATTCCATCTAGTCAAAGCTATGGTTTTTCCAGTAGTCATGTATGGATGTGAGAGTTGGACTATAAAGAAAGCTGAGTGCCAAAGAATTGATGCTTTTGAGCTGTGGTGTTGGAGAAGACTCTTGAGAGTCCCTTGGATAACAAGTAGATCAAGTCAGTCAATCCTAAAGGAAATCAGTCCTGAATATTCATTGGAAGGACTGATGTTGAAGCTGAAACTCCAATACTTTGGCCACCTGATAGGAAGAACTGACTCACTGGAAAAGACTAATGCTGGGAAAGATTGAAGGCAGGAGGAGAAGGGGATGACAGAGGATGAGCTGGTTGGATGGCATCACTGACTCTATGGACCTGAGTTTGAACAAGCTCCTGGATTTGGTGATGGACAGGGAAGATTGACGTGCTGCAGTCCATGGCGCTGCAAAGAGTTGGACAGGACTGAGTGGCTCAACTGAACTGAATTTAGAAGGAGCATCAAGGATGGGAGGATCAAGGACTCCACTGTGGGGGATTCATAGGGGAGTGAAAGTGAAAGTGTTTGTTGCTTGGATACTCCCTTCTCCAGGGGATCTTCTCCACCCAGGGATTGAACCTGAGTTTTCTGCATTGCAGACAGATTCTTTACAATCTGAACCACCAGGGAAGCCCACACAGGGGAGAAAAGATGTTTATTTGGAAACAGGATTGTGCAGGAAACCAGGAGAAAGTGGATGTGGGGGTAGGATCCCACTCCCTCAGGGGAGCAGAGAGAGATAGTGAAAGCACGGGGGTGTTTCCAGGCAGGAAACAGGTAAGCAGGAGCAATCCCCCTCTCTTCCTCCTCACTGATTTTCCTGAGGGTCTATCTCAATCTAGCACAGATATGTATAGTAGAGAACTAAATTTTCCATGAAGAAGGAGCCTTACAAAGCACTCCATGAGCATAGTCAGCACTTATGACACGTATGTATGTGCTAATCTCTGCTTAAATGTTTTACCTGCATGTGTCTCAATCCATCACCTCTTTTTAGACATTTGAATAAGTGAAGATCCAAAGAGGCTAAAGGGGAGGTTCTCCCGCAGTGGCTGATGACAGACGGTGTTGGGGGACAGTAGTCAGGATGGCTCAACTCTCAGGTCTCCGCCTGTTTTTAATCTAAGCAGCCCTGCCCTAGAACTGTATCTCTTTGGGCAGGAAGAGAAACAAGCAGAATGTTTGTCCTCCAGTCTTTTTTAAGACCTCAGTTCTCAGGTCTTCTGCAACTTCCTACCCTGGGCACTTTCTTCTTTCCTTTTAAAGTTTTAGTCACATGGAGGAGAATGCAGCCAATATTCCTCTTGCTGAGTCTTTATGAGCGTCTGTGCCAAGGATAGCATGCCAGAAGCTATTTTTGGGATATATGGTTCAAGATAATGAGAAAACCAACACAAGCAGTTAGGTGAATGGAACACACATCAGAGCAAGTGGCAGGGAGCACCCAGGCACAGTGGGGAGGAGGCCAGTTCCTGGAGTTGGGGGGGAGGGTGTGCTTCCCAGGGGATTCTGCCCTTCCCTCCTGAGAGGACACTTAGCGCTCTGGTATTTGCTGGACTCGAGGGGACCAGAAAGAACTCTCCAGAAAGGCCTCCATGCCAGCAGGTCAGCAGAGAAGGGAGTTCCCTCTCCTGAGCAATGATTTGCACTGAATGAATATGAAGCAGTCGTTACAAACCCCTGCTTTTACATTATTGCTCTCAGGATCTGCAGGAAGGAAATTGTACAAATATTGCAGAAAATAATCAGACAGTCAGGGACAGCAAGGAAGGAACCATGAACAGCTCAGTTATTTCCACTGACACATTGTCAAGAGAAAAGGTAAAAGCCCAGGGAAGTGCTTTGCAAATTGATTTTCTTTTGATGGAACTTGAATATGTATTACATATTTTTTTAAAAGGTAATTCACTTATTTTAATCTCAAAAATATACAAGCAACTCCTGAAGCTCAACTCCAGAAAAATAAATGACCCAACCAAAAAATGGGCCAAAGATCTAAACAGACATTTCTCCAAAGAAGACATACAGATGGCTAACAAACACATGAAAAGATGCTCAACATCACTCATTATCAGAGAAATGCAAATCAAAACCTCAATGAGGTACCATTACACACCAGTCAGGATGGCTGCTATCCAAAAGTCTACAAGCAATACATGCTGGAGAGGGTGTGGAGAAAAGGGAACCCTCTTACACTGTTGGTGGGAATGCAAACTAGTACAACCACTATGGAAAACAGTGTGGAGATTCCTTAAAAAACTGGAAATATAACTGCCATATGATCCAGCAATACCACTTCTGGGCATACACACCGAGGAAACCAGATCTGAAAGAGACACGTGCACCCCAATGTTCATCGCAGCACTGTTTATAATAGTCAGGACATGGAAGTAACCTAGATGCCCATCAGCAGATGAATGGATAAGGAAGCTGTGGTACATATACACCATGGAATATTACTCAGCCATTAAAAAGAATTCATTTGAATCAGTTCTAATGAGATGGATGAAACTGGAGCCCATTATACAGAGTGAAGTAAGCCAGAAAGATAAAGAACATTACAGTATACTAAGGCGTATATATGGAATTTAGAAAGATGGTAACGATACCCTATATGCAAGACAGAAAAAGAGACACAGATGTGTTGAACAGACTTTTGGACTCTATGGGAGATGGCGAGGGTGGGATGATCTGAGAGAACAGCATTGAAACACGTATGTTATCAAGTGTGAAACAGATCGCCAGTCCAGGTTGGATGCATGAGACAAGTGCTCGGGACTGGTGCACTGGGATGACCCAGAGGGATGGGGTGGGGAGGGAGGTGGGGGGGTTCAGAATAGGGAACACATGTACATCCATGGCTGATTCATGTCACTGTATGGCAAAAAAAACCAGTACAATATTGTAAAGTAATTAGCCTCCAACTAATAAAAATAAAGGAAAAAAAAAAGGTAATTCACTCATTTTATATAAACTAAACAAAACAGAAATACACCCACAGACACAGTAAACAGACTCATGGTTACCAAAGGTAAAAGGGGAAAAGATAAATTAGGAGTTGGGGGTTAATATATACACCTGACTATATGTAAAATAGATAATCAATAAGGAACTACTCTATAGTACAGAGTAGTATACTCTACAGTACTCTATATACAGTACTCTATAGTACAGTATAGTATAGTACAGTATATTCAATATCTTGTATTGATAATAACCTATAAAGGAAAATTATGGCATTTGGTCCTATCAATTCCTGGCAAATAGATGGGAAAAATGTGGAAACAGTGTCAGATTTCATTTTCTTGGGCTCCAAAATCAATGCAGATGGTGACTATAGCCACGAAATTAAAAGATGCTTGTTCCCTGGAAGAAGAGCTATGACAAAATTAGGCAGCATATTAAAAACAGAGATGTCACTTTGCCAAGAGATGTCTGTATAGTCAAGCTATGGTTTTTCCAGTAGTTGTATATGGATGTGAGAACTGGACCATAAAAAGGCTGAGCACCTAAGAATTGATACTTTTGAACTGTGGTGTTGGAGAAGATTCTTGAGAGTCCCTTGAACAGCAAGGAGATCAAACCAGTCAATCCTAAAGGAAATCAGTTCTGAATGTTCATTGGAAGGACTAATGCTGAAGCTGAAGCTCCAATACTTTGGCCACCTGATGCAAAGAGCTGACTCATTGGGAAAGACCCTGATGCTGGGAAAGATTGAGGGCAACAAGAGAAGGGGGTCACAAAGGCGGCTGAATGGCATCACTGACTCAGTGGACATGAATTTGAGCAAACTCTGGGAGATAATGAAGGACAAAAAAACCTGGGGTGCTACCGTTCAAGGGGCTGCAAAGACTTGGACATGACTTAGTGATTGAGCAGCAACATCATAAGGGAAAAGAATCTGTAAAAGAACGTGTGTGTGTGTGTGTGTGTGTGTGTGTGTGTAACTGAATCCCTTCATTGTACTTCTGAAAAGAACATTGTAAATCAACTGTACTCCAATAAAAAATAAACTTGGAAAAAGTCTTGTATGAAACTACCAATGAGATGCTTAAATTCTATAATCACAATTCTACTCCCTAGAAGCAATGACTGTGAAGAGTTAGTTCACATCCTTCACAAACTGAGATATCATGCACATACACACACATACTGTGTGTGTACATTTTAATATTTTAAATCTTTAAAGTCCTTGTATAAAAACAAATACAAAAAAACTATAGATCTAAGCAATCATAATCCTCCAAAATGAAGAAAAAGATTAAGAGAAGTAAGTAAGTCATTGTGTGACAAATATAAACTCGCAAACTCTCTCATCGATTTTAACAGTATTTCATAGCTTATTGCATTAACGTCTGTCTTCGGTTATATCATGTCAAGTTAGGGCATGCCATTTGACACATCACTTGAAAAGAAATACTTATAAATTTTCTTTAAACCTCAAAGCTGGCCAAAGTGGAATTTAGACTGATGGCATTTCTGTCCTTTTGGAGCTCAACTGAGCAAACCATGGGTCTTTAGGAATGGAGAAAAATAGACCCAGGGAACAAAAGTATCTGTGATAAAGAGCTTTCTGTAAGGTGGTTACAACCAGTAGGAACCAGGGCATTTACTGTCAAAATGAAGTTTCAAACACTTGAATAAAGAATGGCCACATATACCTCATATTGTGTGAGTGTGTGCTAAGTCGCTTCAATCATGTCCGACTCTTTGCAAAAACTTTTTTACTTTGTTTTGTTTGTAATAATAAGGACATTCCAAAATCAATGCAAGGTACCTAAAATTATTTCAATGTGATATGGAATTTCTGTTGTCTGAGCGTATTTCGGGGAAGGTAAAGAACACTATTTTTAAGAGAAAACTAAATACTTCAAAATCAATTTATTTTAATAGAAAGAAAGCCAAATATTTCTGGTTTGGTATTAATATAATTTATTATTATTACATATGATTTGGTATTAATATATATTATTGTTATATAATAATAACTGGTAGTAAGACAACCACAACCCCCTTTTAAAAGTTCTTTTTAAAATTAAATTAATTCATTTATTTTAATTGGAGGATAATTACTTCACAATATCGTGATGGTTTTTGCCATATATCAACCCGAATCAGCTAAGCCCATCAACTAAGAGAGCTTTGCCAAAATTTTAACACATTTACTTCTTTTCAAACACATTATTTATAGCTATTATAAGCTAAGAAAAATGAAATAAATTTTCTGAAAAACTACTGCAATTTATTTATTCAAGTTTTATCTTGCCATCTTTTTTTCCCTTTCTGGAAAAACCAAGCACTTTACTTTTAAATGAACTTCTCTCAGTTTTCCACTCTATAAACAGAAACATATCTAAAGTTGTAAGTTTTACCACTGTGGCCTCTAGGAGAGTCTAACTGACTCTTAACCAAATAAAGTACATTCTAATTCACAGACAACACTAGGGGTGGGGGATGGTGGTGACTCAGTACTGTCTGATATGCAGTGTATTTCAGCAGTCCAGCAAAGCTTACAGCCACTCACATCACTTCTGCAAGTTCTTGCAGAAGCAAACACACATTAACATGATTAGAACCTTATCTGCTCTGTAATAAGGCTTCAGTATTACCTCTTATTTAAACATTATCCATATAACTAAAAATTATCTATTAGTCATTTCCAAGGAGTTAACTAAAATTTTCAGACTTTAAATAGGCATACTTCAGAATATAATTAATATGAAAACATTGGCAGGATAATGATTAAATTTGACAGAACACTAGTTTTCCATTTTCACAATCCTAAACAGTCTGTAGAAGTAATAATATATGCTACACAGTAAATCAGGATAAGAAATGAAAGCAATCCAGATGAACTAGCTTCATAAAATTACAAACCCAAATCCTATTAAAAATTAAAATGTATGCCTGTTTTTGTACAACATACTGATCAAGTCAGTGAATTATATATACTTTTTAAAGTAAAATTATTAAGACAGTCTGGTTTGTTCAAAGATTTACCTTAAATTAGTGAACCTGAATTTTTAGGTAAAAATGTTAATAATTGCTAATGGTTTCATGCAGAATTTTTTCTTAAAAGATTAACATATTTAAAGTATTAAAAATTTGGTTTCATTATTGTTCTGAAAATATTAGATGTATAGAATCATTTGTTTTTCTCTAAATTTCAATTAAACCAGAACTTCTTTAATTTGGGTGCTTTTATTTTTTCGTTGTTGTTGCTCATAATCCAGTGTAATAATATTCTCTAGAGGTAGGAAGATATATTTACATGATGACAGGAAATTCACGTAATGATAGGAAAAGACTTTTTTCATTTTACAGACACAGAAAACTTTTAGTTTTAATTCCACAACCTTAGCAACAGATCAAGAATAAACAAAGAAATACAAATCTCAGGGGTCTGTTCTATTTTGTATTCAAAAATATTTTCTTAATTGATTTGAGTTCATATACAGCAAAATGAACAAACAAAGGATAACAAAACAAATTTTCTGTTTCCTCTCACCAGATGGGCTAGATGCCCATCATTTTGGTGGAGATTCTGAGTCACTGATGCATACACAACTCACTTGGGTCTACACTGGATGTTCTGGAAACTGCCAGGAGGCTGGCTGGCTGAGTGGGTTCTAGGAAATCCTTGCCTCTGGCCATGGATGAGTTAGATAATGCACAGACAGACTAACAGACTTGACCAAGAACTGGAAACAACCTTCCCCTCTCTAAAAAAAAGGAGGGGGGTAACCTGGGAAGCAGAGAGTTATCAAAGATCAAGTTCTGGTGCACTTGGACTTTGGAGGTCCCAAGTTTTTGGGACCAAAAGCCAGGAAAGGAAGTACTCTGGCAACACTGATTATCTCCCGTAGACAAGTCCACTGGGGCATCTTGGGAAGAAACTCTAAACCTGTCCAAGTATAATTTTCAGACAGTTAGAAACATGATGCATACAGGTTCAAGACTGTATAAATGTTAGCCATCACAATGATATTATTCAGAAAAAATTAGACTAGAGTTTAGCTTTCCATAGAAACATGTTAGAACAAAGACAAGTAACTATAGCATTCAGGGTTGTAATCCCTATAAAATAAAATTCAGTTAATTGAATGGGCAAATATTTGTATTTCATTAGCACAGAATTCCAACTTCTCAAGCAATTATCTCTAAGTAGAGATTCTCCAATAGTAGCTTCTGATTCCACAACAGCAGTAGAAGCAGTAGCACTGAGGAATTTGTTAGAAGGGGAAAATATCCAGTCCCTGCCCTCACTTACTGATCCCAAGTTCTAGGCATAAGGCCCAGCAATCTGAGTTTAACAATGCTTCTGTCATTTGATACAAACCTAAAATTCAAGAGCTGCTGATCTAGACCAGCCTCCAGCATACTTAACCCAATTCCTTCATGAAGTTATCTCATGAAGACTTCCAAAGCAGGGAGTCAAACCGTGAACATCACACATCTAAACTTTGCTTACTGTGATTTATGGCATCAGGTTCCTGGGCCTGATGGAGCATCATTTGGCTCTAATATCTAGACTGTCTGATTCTTAGCACTTGGTAGTTTCATTGTGAAGAACCACTGTTAAGATTTTTCTATAAGAGAGGGAATTTTTCTATTTACTGGCAGCCTCAAAAAGGTGCAACCAGACTTTTTTCTGGAGTGTTTCAGATGCTATGACCTTGTAGCTGGTTCTGAGCACAGAGGGGTTGCATCTTGTCAGAGGAAGGCCTAGAGGTGTTTTTGCAGCTTCAGAATATTCTCTTTAGTAACTTTCCTGCTTCTGTTTTAGTTTAAAACAATTTTTATCCTCAGCTTCACAGTCCAGGGTGTTGCCAGGAGGCCTTAGCAACAATGGGAGTAGAAGAAATGAAGAGATTACTTAAAAAAAAAAGTGAATTCAAACCTAATTTTTTGGTTTTCTTTTTAGCTAAAACAAATTCACAGGTGTAGTTCTTAAAATTAGATGTTTTTATAATGCTACATTTGTTAGAATATCAGAGATAGAAAGAATTTAATGATAATTTAATTACCCAGGCAGCTATTAAATTCATTTTCATTTTGATACCCACTAAGGGAATAGTATTCATGAACTAGCTGTCTTCCCTGGGAGAGATGTCAGTCACAGAGAAGAATCTTTCCCTGGAAATGTCTATAGTGGGTTTGATAACTTAAAGAAAGACTATCCTCACCCACCAACTAGTACAATGAAGACACATGTGGAGGAGTGTACATTTCACCTTTGACTACAGCATTACCGGAGTAGATATAGTTTAGCCATATGCAGGAAAACTGACTTTTCCAAAGCTTTTGGGGTTGTCACATCTTACACCAACCACAAGGTTCAATAGTTGTAAGTATTGGCTTCAAAGAGCAGACAAAAGATCACCATTTCAAATATCTAACTGGGTGACTTATCCAATTTTCTTGCTCTATTTCTTCTCTCGTACTTGGAACAACTTTTGATTTTAGCTAATTGTTTTCTCTGTTTGTCATACAACTTGTTAGTATTTTTTTCTGTTTCTCAAACTCTCGTTTTCCTGATTTCTGGTATTGGCCTGATCCCATATATATTTCATACTTATATGCTCATGTCGTTCAGTTGTGTCCAGCTCTTTGTGACCCCATGGACTGCAGTATGCCAGGCTTCCCTGGCTTTCACTATCTCCCAAAGTTTGCCCAAACTCATGTTCATTGAGTTGGTGATGCCATCCAATCATCTCATCCAAACTCACTTGTTGGAACCTTGCAATCAATTGATATAATGAGTATGTTGTAACCCATGCTCCATGATTCTCTCTGTCCATTACATTTTCCAGTAGATTCATAAAGTAGTAATAGCTTAGATATTAGTAAGGAGTCTTAAAAACAAACAAACAAAAATGAATCATAATGCACTCTAGTAAATGTGTGATAGAGGTTTGCAAAAGAAGTTCTATGGAACACATAGTATAAGAGGTTGTAGTAAATCCTAAGCAAAGAGGGAAACTTTCCCAGAGGAACCGATGTTTGAGCTGAGATTTTTACTAATGTGTAAATTGACTAAGATTGATTGCTAATAACATCTTATGGCTACTTACAGATGAGACTCTACATATATCCAAGCCTATGACAGCCTCTAAGTACCACAGTATCCTGTGGGATCTGCTCCCTGGCCTCAGTCACATAGAAAATATTAGGGACAAAGAAACTTGGCATTTAGATGACTTCATGGGACTCACCTCTGACATTTCAATTGGTAGATTTATCTTGAATCTAAGAGTTTTGATTGGGTAAAAGTAAAAATGAATAACTAGGAACATATTAGTTATCTAAAATTTGGGAGAGGTTAGCTGGGTGGTCTGATTTAGAGTCCCTCATGGGGCTGCAAGTAAGACATTTGCTAGGGTGTCAATTATTCATGGTTTGATTGGAAAGGGATCCATTTCTAAGATGATTAATTCATGTGGCTGGTGGCAGAAGCCCCTATTTCTATTGGCTATTGAAAGGAGACTTCAATTCCTCATTGTTTGCTGGCAGGAGACCTCAGTTATTCATTTCATTAGCGTCCCCTTTGGGCTTTTTATGTGTTCTCATAATATGGCAACTGGCTTCCTCCAGGCCTGAGAAGAAGGATATGGTGAGGATGGAAAGATGCCAAAATCACACCAGAAAAATATATAGGCAATTTGGATTGGAAGATTGGCAGAAGAGACTTATGAAAAATGAACTAAGCAAGTTAGGAAACTATTGATTCCCTTTGCTTGTGGGGAACATCGCAAACATTAACATTGCTTTCAAGATTCACATGGTCTAAGACTTGGCTCCCTCTTAAGCCTCATCTCTTTGAATACTTCTGTGCTTCTCTCTCTTCTCCTCCTTCACTGTCTCTCAGACATGTTTTCCATCTTCCTTGAAGATGCTTAAATAAGGCACATTCCTGTCTTTTCACATTATGTACTCTTCATCTGGTGCTAGCAGTAAAGAATCAGTCTGCTAATGCAGAAGATTCAAGAGATGCAGGTTTGATCCCTGGGTCAGGAAGATCCCCTGGAGGAGGGCATGGCAACCTACTCCAGTATTCTGGCCTGGAGAATCCCATGGAGAGGGGAGCCTGACTTGCTATAATCCATAGGGTCACAAAATGTTGGACATGACTGAAGTGACTTAACATGCACACGTGCACACACACACACACACACACACGAATCACTTTAATATGTACTTGAAACTAATTAACACTGTTGAGCATCTTTTCATGTGCCTTTTGGTCAACTGTATGTCTTCTTTGGAAAAATGTCTGTGTAGGTCTTCTGCCCGTTTTTTGATTGGGTGAGTTTTTGTTTTTGTCTGCAAAGTTATATGAGCTATTTTATTTTGGATAGTGACCCTTTGTTGGTCACATCATTTCCAAATATTTTCTCCCATTCCACAGGTTGTTTTCTTATTATGCTAATGGTTTTCTTTGCTGTGTAAAAGCTTTAAAGTTTAAATTAGCCCTGTTTGTTTACTTTTACTTTGATTTCTTTGCCTTAGGAGATGGAACAAAAAAATATTGCTATGATTTATGTCAAAGAGTGTTCTGCCTAAGTCACTTCTTATTTAAAGGATGAATGCAATGCTCCATGAGATAGATGATAAGGATATGGGTTAGTACAGTGTGTGGATTAGTATGAATTAGTGTGCTGGTGAGAAGGGAGGAGGTACCCAGTATATTCAAGACAGATATTAAATCAAGACAAAGGCTTGACGGACTGGGAGTGATCAATGCAGACACTGAAATTCTCTTTTTAAAAAATTAGATGTTAGGAAGAGATTGGGCTTCCCCAGTAGCTCAGAGGTAAAGAACCCGCATGCAGTGCCGGAACTGCAGGAGACTTGGGTTCAATCCCTGGGTGGGGAAGATTCCTTGGAGGAGGGCATGACAACCCACTCCAGTATTCTTGCCTGGAGAATCTCATGAACTAAGGAGCCTGGTGGGCTATATAGCTCATAGGGTGGCTGAGTCAGACACAAATGAAGCAACTGAGCATGCACGCACACAGGGAGAGATTATAGGAAGACAATACTATAAAATGAAGGTCTTAACTTTGAGAATTTTATCGACCATGGTCATTTATCAGCAACACAACACGAACTGTGCCAATTTCAATAAATTGCCTCTCAGCTCCAAATTCACCCCTGCGGCAAGAACTAGAGGCATTGCTGTCTGATGCCTTGCATGCATCTTGCTTTCCCTCACCAGACACTTCCATGTAGGTGCTTCCTGCTGGTGGCAATCAGCTGAACCAGCGGTTCTGGGAATTTGGGAATGCATCGCCCAGTCCCAGCTTCTTGGAAACACATTTTGGTCAAGAGAAGGGCTGTGGATGTATCTGGAGCAAGAAGACCGGTGACTTGTAGAGGCTGACTCTGGTCTAAAGAGCAGTCTGGTGGTAAATGCTCCACACTCAGCTCTCCAGGAAAAAGGAAAGCCCTGCTTTGTAGCTTGTGTCCATTTTCCTGGTGTCACTATTCTTGAGAGACTGGTTTCAAGGAACAAACACCCCACCCCTGACCACAGGTTCAGAAGGATGTAGGCTAGCACACCAGTGTAGAGTATTTCTGCTGCACAAACACAACAGATGAAAATGACCTCAAGGACAAAGATAAGACTAAAATAACACAGCAATGCAGAAGTGATGGGTTGATATGTTTAATATTTTTGTTTCTAATGTAATTGATGTGACTGTAACTTTGTGTAATTTAGTTTTAATGATGTTTTAATGATCTCAAAAATGACAGAATGATCTCTGTTCATTTCCAAGGCAAACCATTCAATATCACAGTAATTCAAGTAAATGCCACAAGCAGTAATGCTGAAGAAGCTGAAATTGAATGGTTCTATGAAGACCTACAAGACCTTCTAGAACTAATACCCCCCCCCAAAAAGATCTTTTTCATTATAGGGGACTGGAATGCAAACATAGGAAGGCAAGAGATACCTGGAGTAACAGGCAAATTTGGTCTTGGAGTACAGAATGAAGCAGGGCAAAAGCTAATAGAGTTTTGCCAAGAGAACTTACTGGTCACAGCAAACATCTTCCAACAACACAAGAGAAGACTCTATACATGGACATTATCAGATGGTCAATATCAAAATCAGACTGTTTATATTCTTTGCAGTCAAAGATAGAGAAGCTCTATACAGTCAGCAAAAACAAGACCAGGAGCAAACTGTGACTCTGATCATGAACTCTTTATTGCTAAATTCAGACTTAAATTGAAGAAAGTAAGCAAAACCACTAGACAGTTCAGGTATGATCTAAATCAAATCCCTTATGATTATACAGTGGATGTGACAAATAGATTCAAGGGATTAGATCTGATAGACAGGGTGCCTGAAGAACTATGAACAGAGGTTCTTGATATTTGTGCCAAAGGCAGGGGTCAAGACCATCTCCAAGAAACGTTCCAAAGAAACGCAAAAAGGCAAAATGGTTGTTTGAGGAGGTCTTACAAATAGCTATGAAAAGAAAAGATGCAAAAGGCAAAGGAGAAAAGGAAAGATATACCCATTTGAATGCAGAGTTCCAAAGAATAGCAAGGAGAGATAAGAAAACCTTCCTCAGTGATCAATGCAAGGAAATAAAGGAAAACAATAGAATGGGAAAGACTAGAAATCTCTTCAAGAAAATTATAGATACAAAGGGAACATTTCAGGCACAGATGGCCACAATAAAGGACAGAACTGGTATGGAACCTAACAGAAGTAGAAGATATTAAGAAGAGGTGGCAAGAATATATAGAACTATACAAAAAAGATCTTCATGACCCAGAAAGCTATGATAGTGTGATTACTCACCTAGAGGCAGACATCTTGGAGTGCAAAGTAGTGGGCCTTAGGACGCATCGCTATGAACAAAGTTAGTGGAAGTGATGGAATTCCAGCTGAGCTATTTCAAATCCTAAAAGATGAGGTTGTTAAAGTGCTGCTCTCAATATGCCAGCAAATTTGGAAAACTCAGCAGTGGCCACAGGACTGGGAAAGGTCAGGTTTCATTCCAATCCCAAGAAAGACAATGCCAAAGAATGTTCAAGCTACTGCCCAATTGCACTCATCTCATACACTAGTAAAGTAATGCTCAAAATTCTCCAAGCCAGGCTTCAGCAGTTTGTGAACTGTGAATTTCCAGATGTTCACGCTGGATTTAGAAAAGGCAGAGGAACAAATGATCAAATTGCCAACATCTGTTGTGTCATCAAAACAGCAAGAGAGTCCAGAAAAATATTTACTTCTGCTTTATTGAGTATGCCAAGCGTTTGACTGTGTGGATCACAACAAACTGTGGAAAAATTTTCAAGAGATGGGAATACCAGACCACCTTACCTGCCTCCTGAGAAATCTCTATGCAGGTCAAGAAGCAACAGTTAGAACTGGACATGGAACAACAGACTGGTTCCAAATTGGGAAAGTAGTATGTCAAGGCTGTGTATTGTCACCCTGCTTATTTGACTCTTATGCAGAGTACACCATTCGAAATGGCAGACTGGATGAAGCACAAGCTGGAATCAAGATTGTGGGAAGAAATAACAATGACCTCAATATGCAGATGACACCACCCTCATGACAGAAAGCAAAGAAAAACTAAAGAGTCTCTTGATGAAAGTGAAAGAAGAGAGTGAAAAAGCTGACTTAAAACTCAACATTCAGAAAATTAAGATCATGGTATCCTGTCCCATCACTTCATGGCAAATAGATGGGGAAACAGTGACAGATTTTTTTTTGGGGGGGGGGGCTCCAAAATCACTGCAGATGGTGACTGCAGTCATTAAATTAGAAGACGCTTGTTCCTTGGAAGAAAAGCCATGACCAACTTAAATAGCCTGTTAAGGGACAGACATTACTTTGCCAACAAAGGTCTGTCTAGTCAAAGCTATGGTTTTTCAAGTAGTCATGTATGGATGTGAGAGTTGGACTATAAAGAAAGCTAAGTGCTAAAGAATTGATGCTTTTGAACTGTGGTGTTGGAGAAGACTCTTGACAGTCCCTTGGACTGCAAGGAGATCCAACCAGTCAATTGTAACAGAAATTAGTCCTGGATATTCATTGGAAGGACTGATGCTGATGCTGAAACTCCATTACTTTGGCCACCTGATGCGAAGAACTAATTCATTGGAAAAGATCCTGATGCTGGGAAAGATTGAAGGCAGGAGAGGAAGGGGACAACAGAGGATGAGATGGTTGAATGGCATCACCGACTTGATAGACATGAGTTTGAGTAAGCTCCAGGAGTTGGTGATGGGCAGGGAAGCCTGGTGTGCTGCAGTCCATGTGGTCACAAAGAGTCGGACATGACTGAGCAACTGAACTGAACTGATGTCTGTGTTCAATCTGGACTGGTGTGAGTCAGTATGATCTGCCCCAGGGTCCATTCAGCTTCAGATCCTTGGAGGGAGATGAGGGGCAGATATTTAGATATATTATTTTAAATCTGTCACCCAGGAAAGACATCTGAAATGAGGACAGAGATTGGGGAGTTATCACTACATAAGTGATGCCAGAATTGATGGGGGAGACCATGGAGGATGTAAAGAGGTCTGAGCACTATATCTTCACTATTTAGAGAACAAGATTTCCTGAAGGAGGCCAACAAGGCAAGTTCAGAAATGGAAGAAAAGACCAAGCGACCTTCAGAATTCTATTGCTTTCCTACCAAGTTTATATCACGGGCATTAGGAAATTCAATCTACAGAAAATAGTACTCATTGAAAAATACACAAAGAAATCAGGAGTATCCATTTATTATATCAAAGGTGTGTGTGAGTCTATAAAAGGGTTTATCACAGACTTTATTCCTAATGCCTTTGAATTGTTCCATATCATTATCAGAGCTTCCCTGTTGGCTCAGAGGTAAAGAATCCCCCTGTGGTGAAGGAGTCTGCCAATGAAGGAGATCCGGGTTCCATCCCTGGGTTGGGAAGGTCCTCTGAAGAAGGAAATGGCAACTCATTCCAGTATTCTGGCCTGGAAAATCCCATAGACAGAGGAGCCTGGCAGGCTACAGTCTGTGGGGTTACAGAAAAGCCAGACATGACTTAATGACTAACCAACAGCATCATTATCGTATTAATATATGTAGTGAGCTAATATCCATGATGTGTTAAATATGTATGTATCTACATGCATATGTTTTCCTGGCATTGTTTTTTAAAGTAAAGTACTTCTGTTACATAAAAAGTATGAAATGTACTTAAATGTTGTACTTTTTTTTTCAAGTATAGGTATTGGTGTATTAAACAAACTGATTATAATTATCATAATATAATTTGTTTAATAACAAAATTTTCTTCTTTTCAGAAGCTAGTACCTAGATATTATAATGGATGCTAGACATTTCAAAAGCAACAAGCCAATCCATAATTTAAAATAATACATACTTATAGATATTATTTAAATGCCTGCAATGTTTTATTAAAAGTATATAACCGTATGTAAGTCTGATAAGAACGTCCTCCTGGATTCTAAGAAAGCAAACAAAAAGGAGAGGGGCAGGAGAAGAGCTGCTCATGGGCACTTATAACCGCCTATTCCTTCAGGAATATCAGACTCCATCTGGGCAGTAGGTTAGACATAAAGGGGGGCCATAATTTCACATTTGATTTCTACAAACTCTCAGAGAGGAGGAGTCATAACTGAGGTTCTTCTTCCTCACTCAGGAGAAGCCACAGAGAATCCCTCAGGAATTGTTTACACCTGTACCAGCATCACCAGCAGATCCCTTAATAAAGAGGGGAGCCCAGGTTGGGGATTGCAGCTGAACCTCGCAGCTCACCTGCCTCACCAACCTGACACTCAACAAAGGACTCTGCCTTGTACGTGTACCTAAAAATACTGGGTACCAGATCCCAGACCATTTATTGCAAGCTCGAATATGAAGAAGTAATTTAGATATGGCTGAAGGGAACTATATGTACCTCTAAGTTAGAAAAGTAGCACAGTAGTATATACAGTTGCACAGTCAATATAACCTAGAGTTTGTAAAAACACACAGTACTCAGTTGTATATATACATCCATCACATGCATATCACGTCATTGCATATATAGAGAAGATCCTGACAAAATTCCTCAAAATGGTGATAGTTAGAAATATTAGACGGTTTTATTTCCTTCTTTTTGTTATTTTATTTTCTCAATTGTCTAAAATCAGTGAGTCATGTTTTCTCTTTCAAAAAATTAATAAATGTTACTTGAAGGAAAAACAAGGCTAGGGATTACTGAGATTACTGTGTAGGCAGTTATTAATTTTTTATCTAAATGTTAAAGCAAGATAAACATCATTTTAGATATCTCCCTTTGATGTATCATAAAATCAATGGTGTTAGCAAGTGAAGTTATCTATGAAACAGAAACAGCCTCACAGACATAGAGAACAAACTTGTGGTTCCCAAGGAGCAGGCAGGTGGGGGATGAAGGAGTGGGAGATTGGGATTGGTGATGTAAACTATAACATATAGGATGGGTAAGCTATAAGCTCTTACTATACAGCAAAGGGAAATAGAAAATTCAATATCATGCAATAAACCTTAATGGAAAAGAATATGAAAAAGAATATATGTATGTATTAATATATGTATGTGTGTATAAATGAATGGCTTTGCTGAATAGTAGTAATTAACTCTATGTTGTAAATCAACTATGTGTGTGCTATATGCGTGTGTGTGTACTAAGTCATTCAGTCATGTCTGACTCTTTTTGACTCCATGGACTGTATTCCATCAGGCTCTTCTGTCCAAAGGATTCTCCAGGCAAGAATACTGGAATGGGTTTCCATGCTCTTCTCCAGAAATACTACAATAACATAAATAAAAATAAAACTCAGTGGTGTTGGTGTTTTACCCATTAATTTGAATGTTTAATTAATGGTCCATAAGCTAAATGTTAGAAGCTAACAACTTTTTATCTCAGATCCATAATCACAAAAGACATGTGGCTGCAAACATATTTTTATTAAATAGGCAGATTAGTTTTTAGCATCTACTCAAAGAGATGTTTTGCCAGAAATTACATTGCTATTCTATACAGCTTTGCCTGGTCAAACATGGCTTTCATTATATTTCCTGTCTTTAATGAAGTTAAGCAGTCCCAAGACTGCTCATAGGAAACGAGCAGAGTCAGATAATGCACTGCTTGGTAAATGAAGTGCAGTCTTGTAAACTGGACAGAAGGTGGAGGAAGGTGCCATCATGATTATCTGAACCTGGGGAATCCATCTGTGGTCGTTTCAGCAGTTGTACAGAACTTTAAACCAGCCCTTGATCCACCTGCTTTTAAAATGAGCTTGGATTGTATACATTCAGCTGAAATGCACTCAGAACAGGACATATTCTTAGCGGATAAGTGCTCATGACTGGTGGGAGTTGGCCTCAAGTTCTGGAAGCCTGTTACTACCAAAACAGCTCCTGTTTTACTACCCGAGTTCTTCTTCTCTGAACCATAATCTCAAGCTCCAATATAGAATCACTCATACTGCTGCTTTGATTTGTAGTGTATGTGAAGAGGTAAAAAGATGCTGGGCTCACCCTCAAACCACAGGCTGGGCAGGAAGAACAGACAGAGGGCAGCAAACTTACAAAAAGCCTCTGAGTAGTAAGTCAAGAAGAAGCTGCTGTGTCTGGGTAGAAAGAAAGAGTTCAAACAGTGCCAGCCTGAGAAAAACTCTGAAATAAGGAGAATTTGTCTATAGCCCATTCTTGGCTTTCTTTCCTATGTTGTTTATTTTTTTAATTCAGAAAGTGAGCATTCTTCTTGGCTGGTGTCAGCCTAAGAAGTTTTTCATGCCAGATCCATCCTTCCAGAGAGCACTTCATGTTCTGACCCTCCGTTTAATTTTTTTAAAAATATATGCCCTCTGTGCCCATGGTTTAAACTCCTTTGCTTCTATTTCAAACTCCCTTTAGAAGGGGATCGGTTTAATTATTCCTTAATTACTAAGTTTAAACTGTAACTAATTACAATTCTTTTTCTCTCCCCCTCCCCAGGAAACAGTGGGGGCTTTGAAGCTGAGAGACTTATCCAGTCAATTCCACAAGTAGTCGCTGATTATCTGTTGCTTGCCCTGTGCTGGATGGGATTCTGAAAAAGCAAACAAAATGGTTAGCCACAATCTTCCATGAAAGAGCTCACAACCTGGATCACAGAGTGGTCCAGTAGCTTGTATGCTTAAGGGGTTCAGAAAAAAGATAAATCTAAGTGATGAGAGATGTGTGGAGAAGGTAGGCTCTGGGCCAGGTTTTGCAGGAAATATATCACATGTGTGAATCAAAGAGAAGAAATGCCCCGAGGGCCCAAGGAGAGTGCGAAGGGGTAGAGCTGACCACACGTTCCATTTTGTATGGAATCAACCTGAGTATAACTGTGGTCCTCCTCTAATTTTTAGTAGCTCCCTTTCTCACTCTGAAAAGTGTCCTGTTTGTATGGGAATTGCATATCTTTTTACCAACAGGGCTTACTAGTAGAGTGATGAGATCAGGATAACTAAAGGAGAAGAATATATTGGGAATTAGAGGGACATGATATTGAGTTGCTCAGATTCATCCAAGTTACATGGGCATCTACACTTAGACATGGAAGTAGCAGAAAAGAGGAAAACAATTATTTACTGGAGCTAGGAAATGGCATCACAAAGTAATGTTGAAAGAATAATCTGGTACAAAATAACAATCATATATATATAATTTAAATCTTTATGTATTTTTATATTATATGTCTTTATTATATCTTGCCAGCTCATTGAAAAAATGATAGCATAGTTTATGAAACCATGAGAAAAGAACATTAGTTTTTGAGTTATGACTGACTGCATCTTTGTTCAATACTTCCTCTTTTTCTATCTTTAACCCATGCACAACCCTGAGAACCTTTAAATTATTAGATGTTCTGAAGAGATAGACACTAAATTTAATGAAAGTGTAATGCATTGCCTAAAAATGACACTATTGCTGTTTTTACTAACAATTTTACAGCCTATAAAATGATCTGCACTTTTGAAGCCCAGAGTTGGAGTGACAGGGTTTTATTGTGGAATCCATCTGTAAATCACTGTTGGATTAAAATGGAGCAGTAGCCAGGAATACAGTGAATAATAGTTATACATGAGTGATGTATACTGAAACTTAATATAGGTTGTAAGAAGTAACAGAGGAAAAAATGTAAGATTTCTAGACTTTTATATTAGAATAATTTGGGAAAAATGAATCCATTTGGAATCATGTATAATAAATGCATTGTACATGAAGATGTGATTTCCTTAGAAACAATAAAAGTACCATTTGTTGAGCACCTAGTCCATGGTCAGTAACCCTTAAAACAATACTCCTAAGTAGACTTAATGTCCATCTTTTACAAATGAAGACATGATAGCTAAAAAAAGGTGAGTTATCCAATACAGGGTCACTGAGTTTGGGGAGTAACCAAGATCTGGACCACATACCTCAGTCATATCTGCACTTACAATGCAACCTTGAGACTAATGATGGCCTTCAAAACAGTATTCAACAAATGATGGATACTGAGAAATAATTATGAAATTTTCTCATTTGAAGATCACCAGCAACTTGATGATTAAAATGAGTAGGCCAGAACAAAAGGATTAAAGAGGTTTAATCTTGGGACAATTTTTGTAAGCATATAGTAATTTTGGATTTATCTTTTAGGAAGATCTGTAAAAATGTGTCAGTTGAGAAGGCTGTGTTGATTGAGAGCGCTCAAATCCATTAGTGAGAAAAGGGCACAGAAGTTATGTGAAGAAATATTCACTCCAAACTTCCATAGCCTGGGGAAGGAAACAGACATCTAGGACCCAGAATCAGAGAGAGTCCCAAAAAAGGAACTCAAAGAGGTTCCATAACAAGCCAACTTATAATTAAAAGGGCAAAAATTAAAGATAAAGAGATTATTTTAATATAAATAAGCAAACAAAGCAAAGCAAAACAAACAAACAAAAATCTTGTAGACACAGAGATACAAAATAAGCCACTGAGATGAAATATGCAGCATAAGGAATATGATCAATCATCATGTAAGAACTTTATGGGGACAGATGGTCACTAGACTTTCATGGAGATTATCTCATAATTTATGCAAATGCCAAAGAACTATATATTACACCTCAAACTACCATAATATTGTACATCAGCTGTATTTGAAGAAAGTTTCCCTTAAGAACACATATATTACAAAAGAACATTTATATAGCAAACATAATTCCACATCCCCGAATATAAAATTGTGAAAAATAGAAGTATACATTTCAGAACACAAAAACTTTATTCAGTTTTAATACAAAAGACATAAACATCTTCTTCATATAAAAAGCATTTAAAAAAAATAAGAAGCATTTAAACATCAGAAGGAAAAGGATCAACCTCTGTAGAATAGAAAAGAAATACAAATGGCTAATAATGAATAGCATCAACCAAAATAAAGTAAGTATAAATGCATAAATATTGAGGTACTGATATAGGGCTATCAAATTTGCAAAGTTTACTTAAGTCACTTCTTAGCAGTGTGTTGGGAGAAAGAAGGACCATCACAGAGTTTATGGGAAAGAAATTCAACAGTAAGTTCAAAATTTTAAAGGCTCAAACTGTTTGACATATATCAGTTCCATTTTGGAAATTTTATGGTAGTACCACATTATTATTTTTTAATTGAAATAGTGGGTTTCTTGGGTGGCTCAGTGATAAAAATCTGCCTGCCAAGCAGGAGATGCAGGCTCAATCCCTGGATTGGGAAGATACCCTGGAAAACGAAATGGCAGCCGACTCCAGTATTCTTGCCTGGAAGTCTCATGGACGGAGGAGCCTGGTGGGAAGTCCCATGGACAGAGGAGCCTGGTGGGCCATAGTCCACGGGGTCGCACAGAGTCAGACACAACTCAATCACTAAAAAATAACAACAAAATAGTGATTTAGAATATTGTACTAGTATCAAGTGTATACAAAAGTGATTCACGTGTGTGTGTGTGTGTGTGTGTATGCACGTGTATGCTAAATCACTTCAGTCATGTCCAACTGTTTTCGACCTTATGGACTGTAGCCCACCAGGCTCCTCTGCCCATAGGCTTCTCCATGCAAAAATACTGGTGTGGGTTGCCATGCCCTCCAGGGAATCTTCTTGATCTAGTACACATGCATATATTCTTCTTCAAATACTTTTTGATTATAGGTTATTACAAAATACTGGATACAGTTCCCTGTGCAATACAATAGGTCCTTGTCATTTATATATTTTATATACAGTCATATGTACACATATTATTGATTAAATATTCCAGTATTGTTAATTGGAGGGAAAAACTAAAGATAATCTAAATCTTAATTACTGGAGAATAGTTTAAATAAATGTGCTATATTCATATAATGAATCACTGATTAGTCCTTGTAAATAATGAGGTAAAATATTATAAATTAATATGGAAAGGTATCTACACAATCAGCTCAGTTAAGTTGCTCAGTCGTGTCCAACTCTTTTCGACCACATGGACTGCAGCACACCAGGCCTCCCTGTCCATCACCAACTCACAGAGCTTGTTCAAACTAATGTCCATCAAGTCAGTGATGTCTTTCAACCCTCTCATCCTCTGTCATCCCCTTCTCTTCCTGTCTTCAATCTTTCCCAGCATTAGGGTCTTTTCAAATGAGTCAGCTCTTTGTATTAGGTGGCCAAAGTATTGGAGTTTCAGCTTCAGCATCATTCCTTTCAATGAATATTCAGTACTCATTTCCTTTAGGATTGACTGGTTGTATCTCTTTGCAGTCCAAGGGACTGTCAAGAGTCTTCTCTAACACCATAGTTCAAAAGCATCAACTCTGTGGTGCTCAGCTTTCTTTATAGTCCAACTCTCACATCCATACATGACTACTGGAAAAACCACAGCTTTGACTAGATGGACCTTTGTTGGCAAAGTAATGTATATGCAGTGATTTTGGAGCTGAAGAAAATAAAGTTTGCCACTCTTCCCATTGTTTCCCCATCTATTTGCCATGAAGTGATGGGACTGGATGCCGTGATTTTAGTTTTCTGAATGTTGAATTTTATGCCAACTTTTCATTCTCTTATTTCATTTTCATCAAGAGGCTCTTTAGTTCTTCTTTGCTTTCTGCCATAAGGGGTGATGTCATCTGCATATCTGAGGTTATTATTTCTCCTGGAAATCTTGATTCCAGCTTGTGCTTCATCCATCCTGGCATTTCATATGATGTACTCTGCATAAAAGTCAAATAAGCAGAGTGACAATACACAGTCTTGACATACTCCTTTCTCAATTTGGAACCAGTTTGTTGTTCCATGTCCAGTTTAAACTGTTGCTTCTTGACCTGCATAGAGATTTCTCAGGAGGCAGGTAAGGTGGTCTGGTATTCTCATCTCTTGAAAAATTTTCCACAGTTTGTTGTGATCCACACAGTCAAACACTTGGCATAGTCAATAAAGCAGAAGAAGATGTTTTTCTGGAACTCTTTTGCTTTTTTGATGATTCAATGGATGTTGGCAATTTGATCTCTGGTTCCTCTGCCTTTTCTTAAACCAGCTTGAACATATGGAAGTTCATGGTTCACGAACCGTTGAAGCCTGGCTTGGAGAATTTTGAGCATTACTTTGCTAGTGTATGAGATGAGGGCAATTGTGCAGTAGTTTGAACATTCTTTGGCGTTGCCTTTCTTGGGATTGAAATGAAACCTGACCTTTTCCAGTCTTGTGGCCACTGCTGAGTTTTCCAAATTTGCTGGCATATTGAGAGCAGCACTTTAACAACATAATCTTTTAGGATTTGAAATAGCTCAACTGGAATTCTATCACCTCTACTATCTATGTTCTGAGTGATGCTTCCTAAGGCCCATTTGACTTCACATTCCAGGATGTCTGGCTCTAGGTGAATGACCACACCATCATGGTTATCTGAGTCATGTAGATGTTTTTTGTATCATTCTTTTATGTGTTCTTGCCACCTCTTCCTAATATCTTCTGCTTCTATTAGGTCTGTATGATTTCTGTCCTTTATTGTGGCCATCTGTGCATGAAATATTCCTTTGGTATCTATAATTTTCTTGACAAGATCTCTAGTCTTTCCCATTCTATTGTTTTCCTCTGTTTCTTTGCATTGATCACTGAGAAAGGTTTTGTTATCTCTCCTTGCTATTCTTTGGAACTCTGCATTCAAATGGGTATATCTTTCCTTTTCTCCTTTGCCTTTCACTTCTTTTCTTTTCACAGCTATTTGTAAGGCCTCCTCAGGCAACCATTTTGCCTTTTTGCATTTCTTTATCTTGGGGATGGTCTTGACCCCTGCCTTTGGCACAAATGTCAAGAACCTCTGTCCATAGTTCTTCAGGCACCCTGTCTATCAGATCTAATCCCTTGAATCTATTTGTCACATCCACTGTATAATCATAAGGGATTTGATTTAGATCATACCTGAATGGTTTAGTGGTTTTCCCCACTTTCTTCAATTTAAGTCTGAATTTGGCAATCAGGATTTCATGATCAGAGCCACAATCAGCTCCCAGTCTTGTTTTTACTGTCTCTATAGAGCTTCTCTATCTTTGGCTGCCAAGAATATAAACAATCTGATTTTGGTATTGACCATCTGGTGATGTCTGTGTGTAGAGTCTTCTCTTGTGTTGTTTGAAGAAGATGTTTGCTGTGATCAGTGCATTCTTTTGGCAAAACTCTGTTAGCCTTTGCTTACTTCATTTTGTACTCCATAGCCAAATTTGCCTGTTACTCCAGGTATCTCTTGACTTCCTACTTTTGCATCCCAGCCCCTTATAATGAAAAGGACATCTTTTTGGGTGTTGGTCCTAGAAAGTCTTGTAGATCTTCATAGAAATGTTCAACTTCAGCTTCTTTAGCATTACTGTTTGGAACATATACCTGGACTACTGTGATATTGAATGGTTTGCCTTGGAAACGAACAGAGATCATTCTGTCAATTTTGAGATTGCACTCAAGAACTGTATTTCGAACTCTATTATTGACTATGAAGGCTACTCCATTTCTTCTTAGGGATTCTTGCCTATAGTAGTAGATATAGTGGTAATCTTTGTTAAATTTGCCCATTCCAATCCATTTTAGTTCACTGATTCCTAAGTTGTCGATGCTCACTCTTGCCATCTCCTATTTGATCACTTCCGGTTTAGCTTGATTCGTGGCCCTAACATTCCAGGTTCCTGTGCACATTGTTCTTACAACATTGGACTGAGCATTGTTTTGCTTTGGATCTGCGTCTTCATTCTTTCTGCAGTTACTTCCCCCTCTTCTCCTGTAGCATATTGTGCACCTACTGACCCGGGGAGTTCATCTTTCAGTGTCATACCTTTTTGCCTTTGCATACTGTTCATGGGGTTCTCAAGGCAAGAATACTGAAGGGATTTGCCTTTCCCTTCTCCAGCGGACCAAATTTTGTCAGAACTCTCCACCCAAATCACTTTAAGTTAGGTTGATTTTCTTTTAAAGAGCAAGCAGACATTATTTTTATAATCACTCTGTTAATTGAATAATGAAAATTTAAAATTACTTTTACATTAAGTTTTTTATTTACTAATTAAAAATACTTTTTATTTTGTATTGGGGTATAGCTGATTAACAATGTTTTGATAGCTTCAGGTGAACACTGTAGGGATTTACCCATATGTATACATGTATCCACTTTCCCCCAATCCTCCTACCATCCAGGCTGGCACATAATATTGAGCAGAATTCTATGCACTATACAATAGGTCCTTGTTTGTTATTTACTTTAAACACAGCAGTATGTACGTGACCATCCCAAAGTTCCTAACTGTCCCTTCCCCCTGGCAACCATAAGTTCATTTCTAAGTCTATGAATCTCTTTCTGTTTTTTAAGTAAGTTCCTTTGTATCATTTTTTTTTTTTTTTTAAAGATTCTACATATAAGAGATATCAGGCTTCTCTGGTGGCCCAGACAGTAAAGAATCTGCCTGCAATGCTGGAGACCTGAGTTTGATCCCTGGGTCAGAAAGATCCCCTGGAGGAGGGAATGACTATCCACTCCAGTATTTTTGCCTGGAGAATTCCATGGACAGAGGCTACAGTCCATGGGGTTGCAAAGAGTTGGACTCAACTGATTGATGAACACTTTCACTGTAAGGGACATCATACACTATTTCTCCTTCTTTCTCTGAGCTACTTCACTCACAATGAGAATCTCTAGGTCTATCCATGTTACTGAAAATGGCCTTAAGTCATTATTTTTAATGGTTGAGTAATACTTCATTGTGTATATGTACCACATCTTTATCCATTCCTCTATCAGTGGACGTTTAGGTTGCTTCTGTGTCATGGTAAACAATGTTGCAATGAACATTAAGGCACATGGATCTTTTTGGATCATATTTTTCTCTGGATATACACCCATGAATTGGATGGTAGGATCATACATAGCTCTATTTTTAGGTTTTTTAAGGAATCTTCATACTATTCTCTATACTGGCTGTATCAATTTACTTTCCTACCAACAGTGTAGGAGGGTTCCCTTCTCTCCACCATCTCTCCAGCACTTGTGTGTGGACTTTTTTTTTTTTTGGTGATAGCTAGTCTGGTTGGTGTGAGATGATTTCTCATTGTAGTTTTGATTTGCATTTCTCTAATAATTAGCAGTGCTGAACATCTATTCCTGTGCCTGTTGGCTATCTGTATGTCTTCTTCGAAGAAATGTCTATTTAGGTCTACTGCCTACTTTTTGGGTGGATTTTTTGTTTTTGACGCTATTAAACATCATGAACTGTTTGTAAATTTCAGAGGCTAATCCCTTATTGGTCACTTTATTTGCAAACATTTCCTCCAATCTGTGGGTTGCCTTTCTGTTTTGTTTATTATTTCCTTCTCTGTGCAAAAGCTTTTTAGTTTAAATAGGCCCCGTTTGTTTAATTTTGCTTTTTCCCAATATTCTGGGAGATGGATTAGAAAAGATGTTGCTGTGATTTAAGTCAGAGAGTATTCTGCCTATATTTTCTTGTAGATGTAGTTTTCCTTTCTCTGCAACTTTTTTTTGGAACAGTTTCAGAAGGATTGGTGTTAACTCTCCTCTAAATGTTTGATAAAATTCACCCATGAAGCCATCAGATTCTAAAATTTTGTTTCTTGAAAGTGAAAGTGAAAGCCACTCAGTCATGTCCAACTCTTTGCGACCCCATGGACTATACAGTCCATGGAATTCTCCAGGCCAGAATACTGCAGTGGGTAGCCTTTCTCTGGGGGATCTTCTCAAGTCTGGTGTTGAGCCCAGGTCTCCAGCATTGCAGAACGATTCTTTGCCAGCTGAGCCACAAGGGAAGCCCAAGAATACTGGAGTGGGTAGCCTATCCCTTCTCCAAAGGATCTTCCTGACCCAGAAATCAAACCGGGATCTGCTGCATTTGCAGGCAGATTCTTTACCAACTGAACTATCAGGTTCTTGGGAGGCTTTTAAACACAGTTTCAATTTCAGTGCTTCAGATTGATCTGTTCATATTTTCTATTTCTTCCTGATTCAGTCTATGGAGATTGCACCATTGTTAGAGTTTGTCTATTTCTTCCAGGTTGTCCATTTTATTGCCATACAGTTGCTCATAGTAGTCTCTTATGATCCTTGGTATTTCTGTAGAATCAGCTGTAACTTCTTTTTCATTTCTAATTTTATGGATTTGAGTCCTCTCCCCCCTCCCCCTCCCCCCTTTTTTTGGATAAGTCTGGCTAAATGTTTATCAATTTTGTTTATCTTTTCAAAGCACCAGTTTTAGTTTCATTGATCATTGTAATTGTTTTCTTTGTCTCTATTGCATGAATTTCTGCCCTGATCTTTATGATTTCTTTCCTTCTATTAACTTTAGGTTTTGTTTGTTCTTTCTCTAGTTGTTTTAGGTGTAAGTTTGGGCTATTTATTTGAGATTTTTTCTTGTTTCTTGAGGTAGGATTGTATTGCTATCAACTTCCCTCTTAAAACTGCTTTTGCTGCATCCATCCCATAAGTTTTGGACTCTTGTGCTTTCATTTTCTGTTGTCTCTAGGTATTTTTTATTTCTTTAATTTCTTCAGTGATCCATTGGTTGTTTGGTAGCATATTGTTAAGCCACTACATGTTTGTGATTTTTAGTTTTTTAGTGTGTCTCTTGTAGCTTATTTCTAATATCATAGCATTGTAGTCAGAAAAGATGCTTGATATGATTTCAATTTTCTTAAATTTACCAAGGCTCATCTTTTTGGTCCAGCATGTGCATGTGAGAAGAATGTATAGTCTCCTGTTTTTGGATGGAGTGCTCTATGAATATCAATTCAACTCATCTAATGTGTCATTTAAGGGCTGTGTTTCCTTATTAATTTTCTGTTTAGATGACCTGTCCATTGTGAAAGTAGAGTGTTATGTCCCCCATTATTGTTGTGTTGCTGTTGATTTCTCCCTTTATGATTGTTAGTATTTGCCTTACATATTGAGGTGCTCCTATATTGGTTGCATATATATTTATAATTGTTATATCTTATTCTTGGACTTTGTTCATTATGTAGTGTCCTTCTTTGTCTTTTATAACGTTCTTTGTTTTAAAGTCTATTTTTTTCTGATATGAATATTGCTATTCCAGCATTCTTATGATTTCCATTTGTGTGGAATATCTCTTCCCATCCCATTACTTTCAGTTTGTAAGTAAACCTAAATCTGAGGGAAGTGACTTATAGATAATATATATTTGGGCCTTCTTATTGCATCCACCCAGTCAGTCCATCTCTTTTGGTTGGTGAATTTAATCCATTTACATTTAAGATAATTATTGATATGTATGGTCCTTTTACCATTTTCTTAATTGCTTTGGGCCTATTTTTTGTGGTTTTTTCCTTCTCTTGTGTTTCCTGCCTAGAAAAGTTCCTTTAGCATTTGTCATAAAGCTACTTTAGTGGCACTGAATTCTCTTAACTCTTGCTTGTCTTTGAAGCTTTTGATTTCTCCATCAAATCTGGATGAGAGACTTTGGGTAGAGTATTCTTGGCTGTAGTTTCCTCCCTTTCATCACTTTGACTATATCGTGCCATTCCCTTCTGACTTGTGGAGTTTCTGTTGAGAAATCAGCTGATAACCTGATGAGAGCTCCATTGTATGGTATTTATCTTTTTTCCCTTGTTGTTTTTAATATTATATCTTTGACTCTACTTTTTGTGAGTTTGATTGCTGTGTATCTCAGTGTCTTCCTTCTTGAGTTTATCCTGCCTGAAACTCTGGATTCCAGGGTTTGGTTGACTATTTCCTTTCTCGTTAGGGAAGTGTTCAGCTATTATGTCTTCAAATATTTTCTCAGCTCCTATCTCCTTCTCTTGTAATTCTGGGATCCCAATAATGCAAATGTTAGTGCATTTAATATTGTCCCAGAGGTCTTTTAGTCTATTTTCATTCCTTTTATTCTTTTTTTTTCTATTTTCAGCTTTGTGGCAGTAATTTCCACCATTCTATTTTCCAAGTCACTTATTCATTCTTTTGCCTCAGTTATTCTGCTATTGATTCTTTCTAGAGAATTGTTCAAATCTGTTTGTTTGTTCTTTAGTTCTTCTAGTTCTTTGGTAAATATTTCTTGAATCTTCTCCATTCTTTATCTGAGATCCTAGATCATCTTCGCTATCACGATTCTGAATTCTTTTTTCATGGAAGATTGCCTATTTTCAGCATGTGGTCAATCCTAGGAGATGTTCTGTGTGCACTTAAGTAGAATCTGCAGTGTGCTGCTTTTGGATGGAATGCTCTATAAATATCAGCTAAGTCCAGCTCATCTAGGCACTTCATTTAGGTTTTTTTTTGTAATTTATCTTGCTCCTTCATCTGTGTCAGAATCCTCCTCCTTTTCACTGTGATTAATTATATGTGATTGTGGTTTTCATTCTGGAGGCTGTGGGATTGTAGTTCTTCTTGCTTCTTCTGTCTGCCCTCTGTTGGATGTCTACTCTTTTTTTTTTTTTTTTTTAAAATATCAGTTTTGGAATCCCCAATGGAACAGCATCTCACTCTACAGAAAAATATCAGGGCTTATACTTGGCCAGAAGTGTGAAGCAAAATTCTGGACCTGTCCAGCTGGAGCAGTGTACTCCTGGTGGATGAGGATTTCTTCTCATTAAATTTTTTATTTTTTAAATTTACCTTTATACTTTCTGGTAATTTATGCTGTAGTATCTACTACTTTCTCTTCAATCTCATAGGAATGTTAATATTTTCTTTAAAATATGTGTTTGTGGAGGAAAAAATCCTACATTTCCATATATGCAATGTTAAAACATTGTCATATTGCTAAAATCTTAATGATTTATATGTAGGCATTATATTGAGGTAAGATATATGGTAGCATTCTTAGTGGTCTGAATGAAAGTTTTATTTGTTCTATTTGCACTAATGCCTAGTAATTAGGTTCTGAGCCCCTAACTCTGCCTTCGTATTTCAACTTATACAATTTCTAAAGGTATGTTTGTTATGCATATAATAAAATAATAATGATCTAATGATGCCCTAGTACATGGAAAGGGTTAATTAACTTTCATAGGTGAGCAGTACACTCAGGAAATTATGGACATAATTTAACTACTAGTCAGGCAGCAAGAGGTTTATAAAAAGCTTTGAACTTTCCTAGTGAACTAGTCAAGTACCAGAGGCCAACCAGGTGTTTTTGTTTAGTGCCCTTTACTATTTTGTTAGGGAATGAGACAGACAGAGATGTCCATAACTTCTAGCCAACATGCAAGGCAGCTTTCACTTTCTCAGATAATTTGGTTCCTGCAGCTGAAGCTGAGCTTTTTTGCTGGCACACTTGAGACTGTAAATACCATATCTCTGGAAAACTTTTAAAATGTGTGTTGCTAATGATCTCATTGAGAATATCAATGCCTTGTTTGTTAAATAATAGCATCCTAGAATCAGTCATTTGTATTTTTGGTGTTGGTTTATATACATTTCTAAAATTACTAGTTACACAAATCATGTGTGAAAAGTTACTATCTGCACTCAGACTTTCAACCAGAAGTTTTAAAAGGCATTTTTAAAAACAGAAGTTTTAAAAATCCTCTCTATGAATATTCATCAATTTCTACTTAGTATCAAATTCCTGCTTTGAATTTTAATACTTTTTTTGAAATTTAATATCTTAAATAATTTTGAGCTAGTAATTATTTATATGCACACATCCAGTTCACATGGGGGGATGTGTAATGTCATATGACATTCTTACCGTGAAGATAATAGAACCAGCTTCATGTGTTGGAAATAAAGATGTGTCCTAGATTAATGCTATTTGTATAAGACAGGAAGCATGTGGCTGGGCTTTTAATAACATCAAATTCACTACAAAAAACACAATTCTTTTACTATAGGAAAGTGTATCAGAGACATAGAAAAAAGTAAGCACAACATAAATAAAGGAATTGACCTAAGTAAAACAGCTTTTAAGACTACTGATGATTATAACAAAGTTTGCAATTTATTGAACTAACTTTGGGCCTCATGATGTGAAACTTTGGAAGTCTTGCTTTTCTACTTGCCCTTAGAAAATTTTACATTAAAAATAGAATTCGTAGTTCTGTTCTCCTGGGAAAGCCAAGGGCAGAATAAAAGCCAGTTGTGGAATTTATAGACATTTCAAAATCAAACAACAGAGGATTTGTCAATGCTTCAGAAGCCACATTGGTGATTATTTTCCAGTTAACAGTACAAATATTTCACCCTTTTTTGGATCTCTAACTCTCACCTAAGTTAATAGTTTTCTTTACTGGGAACTATATTCAATATCTTATGGTAAGCCATAATGTGAAAGAATATGGAAGACATCATACATATATATACTTATATATAGATATGTATATATGTATATGAATCACTTTGCTGTATTGCAGAAATTAACCCAACACTGTAAATCAACTATACTTCAGGAAATAGGTTAAAAAGTAAACTTTTGAAGTCATCTAGGAAAATGTTTTTATGATATTGCAGAAATAAGACAAGAAATGTCTGCTAATGGGATATCCCTTGTTTGCATTATATTTTCCCTTAACCACTGTAACAGAAATAAATATACATATGGAAAAACTGTGTATTTTTCTCAATTTCTCTTATAATTATAGACATTCCAAGGTGGTGTGTACCAGTGTTGACATGTCCTAGATAAGATTCTCTTGACCTTTGATTTAAAGAAAAGTGTGATATTTCAGGTGACAACAGGCAAAATTGATTGCAATGCAGCTCTGCATGATCTATATAGTCCTCTCCTGACATCTATATGTGACAGGTCATTTACTTGGATATTATTTCTCACAGTCTTGGTATAATCATCCTTTATCCACTGCTAGTAGTTACTTTACATCCCCCTAGCCTCAGGGGAAATTAAGGACTAGCCCCTTTCTGACTTTTGTTCTTGAATTTCCCTGCTGCTGGGGAGGATTATCCTGGGATAAGAGGGAGTGGGTTTACTTTAACAGAGCAACAGAGGTCAGGATGGAAGTCTAAGGTCAGAGACACTGCTTTACCTGACCACTCATGAATCTGACCACTCATGAATCTGACCCTGTGGGGCTCTCAGCCACAGAGAAGGCTTACAAAGTCCTGAACCTAATTTCAAAATCATATTTTTTTCCTTAATTTTTTCTTGTCATATAACATTCAGATGACAAAATACAGAAGTCCTAAGTGAATTCATCCTAATGCATGTATCCTTGTAACTACCACTGGGATTAAGATAAAGAAATTATATTGATATTTTCCTTTGATCAAAAATAGCTTTTCAAGCTATATATGCTCAGCTCCCATAACACTTGGACTCTTACCTTTTACAGGTGTTAAACATAAAAAGAGACAGAACCTGAAATTAAAGTAAGGGTATCAGGAGATAGGTCTTTTCTCTTTGCTTTTATTTTATAATTTGCCCACCCTTGGTGTGCCCAGAGGGAAGCAAGTTTCCCACCATCCAACAAGATTATTGGATACACATAGGATTCAGACAGCAGTCTTCTTAAAAAAGTTATTTTATATTGAATATAGTTGATTAACGATGCTATATTAATTTCAGGGGTATAGCAAAATGATTTATAAACATATACATGTATCTATACTTTTTCACATTCTTTTCCCATTTAGGTTATTACAGAATATTGAGCAGAGGTCCCTATTATATATAGTACATTCTTGTTGGTTACCTATTCTACATATAGTAGTGTATACATGTCAATCCCAAACTTCTAATTTACCTGTCCCCCCATCCATCTTCCCTGATAACCATAAGCTTATTTTCTAAGTCTGTGAGTCTGTTTTATAAATAAGTTCATTTTTATCATTTTTAAGATCCATCTGTGTTGCTGAAAATGGTGTTATTTCATTCTTTTTCATGGCTGAGTAATATTCTACTATGTATATGTACCACATCTTTGGAGCAGGAAATGACAATCTACTCCAGTATTCTTGCCTGGAGAATTTCATGGGCAGAGGAGCCTGGCGGGCTACAGTCCACGGGGTTGCAAACAGTCGGACAGGACTGAGTGACTAACATACACACACAGTACATCTTCTGTATTCATTCACTGTTCAGCATCACATAGCCCTGGGTGGTCTTTACCAGAGATAGCCATTTGGTAGAGGAAACCAAAGGGGATCCCCTGACATTAAGTTGTGGTACAAAATATCAGAATATTGATAAAATTTAGGAAATGGGAAGTGAACTCCAACATAGAAAAACATTAAATTTACTGTCAACCCAAGATGATGGAGGCCTTAAGTTAAATTCTGGTTTCTGGTTCCATGATAAAAAATAAAGGAATGACCTTTTCTTTTTTTCTTTTGAAACCTGAGTTTGTGGCGGCCAGTGTGTATTTGTTAGGTTAGGTTGTGGTGAAGCATATCACCCCCAGCCAAGTCCTAAGTTTCCGAGACTTAACACAACAGATGTGCATTTCTCTTGGTGCCAGGAGGGTCTCGGCCTGGCAGACAGCTGCCTGCCGTGTCTGTCTGAGACAGCACAGCAGGGGACGGGAAAGGGCCCCGAGTGCAGGGGCACTCAGACATGTGCTCGGCGGTGGCACGTGTCACAGCATCTCCAAGTTCAAAGTAAGAAGCGCAGCCTTACCACTTGTTTGGGTGATCAGCATAAAGGACAACGCAATATTCATCCCAGCTACAGAACTACAGCTTTTCCATTTCCCCCAAAGAGCTTGTTTGAATGCTAATGCAGAAAGAAGCATATTATCTTTCTTTTCAATTTGAAATATCCTCAGTGAACATGCTAACCTCTTCTGCATGCCATTTCAGGGTACTTCCACTTTTCCTGCCTGCCAGAACTGAAGGTAATAATTGTTCTTGAATTTCCCAAAGATTATTTGCTACCATAGACATTCTATCAGGTTTCAGAAAGATATGCCAAGGTGATTTGTGTACATATTTTATTTCCTTTATTGTTTCTTGCAAATAGAGAGGCAATATTCCTTTAGATGCTGATTTTAAGGAAGTGCTTTATAAGCGTTTGGGTGATTTATGCTTTATTTTGTATTCCATTTTTATTAGAAACAGGCCAGTGGCTTCTAACGTTTGAATTGGAATTTGGTTCACTGACAGTAAAATAGCAAACGTTTATCATAAGCTTTCAGTCCATTCTTGTTCTCTTCATTATTTGAATGTGGATCAGGTCCATAAAAATAAAGTAGCTTTCACACTCCAGAATAGACATTCTGCTTAATGCTTGCAGGTCAATAGAGTATAGTAGTGAAGTACATACATGCATGCGGAAGCCAGGCTGTCTGGGTTTAAATTCTAGCCTTGCCACTGTTTGACTTTGGGAAAGCCTAAATTCTGCATAATTCAATTTTCTCATCTGGGGAAGATAATAGTAACCACTTCCATAAATTACAGGGTCTGTGAAAGGACTTTAAATGAAAGAATACTTATAAAGTATTAAGAATGTTTGCCATATAGTAAGTGCTATATGAGCTTTTGCTAGTATTGTTAATATTAACATTGCTATTATTATTTTAATCAGGGTGAAACCTATATGACTGCCAGTCAAATGATTTTATTGTATTATATAAATTGTATTATGGCAATGACAGGGTGATTCCAAAAAATGTGAATGGAAGTGGTGTCACACATTTTCAACTGCTATCTCCTGCAAAAAGACAGAAAAGGTTGAGTAGTATATATACAGCTACATAGCTCATAAATGATACTGTGTATGTACTGAGAGAGTCCAGGGCACGCTGTACCTGACACCATTATTGACAAGTGAGGTCTAAACTTGGAGCTGATTGAAAAGTAAGCTTTATGGGGAAGAAAGAAGCCAACTGAGTTAGGGCTGCAATGGTGACTGAAAATGTAGATATTTTACTCTTTTCAGTGTGAAAAAGTGCTATTTTACACCAAGGCTGTCTATCTGATAATACATGCACGTCTGCTCAGTTGCTTCAATCATGTCCAGTTCTTTGCAACCCTGTGGACTAGAGCCCACCAGGCTCTTCTGTCCATGGGATTCTAAAGTCAAGAATACCAGAGTGGATTGCCATTTCCTCCTCCAGGGGATCTTCCTGGCCCAGGGATTGAACCTGAGTCTCCTGCATCTCTGGCATTGTAGGCAGGTTCTTTTACTGCTGAGCCACTAGGGAAGACCCTATCTGAAGATAACATATCTAAAACAACTTCTTCATTTGAAGACAAAAGTAGATTCACTGTCCTGTTACACACCAATACATTTCCTAACCAAAGAAATGTGTAAAAACATTTTCTTGATCAAAATATTTCACACTAGTTTGCTTTCAGCTTTGCTTCTGTTTTTCTACTTTGCATGTTTCTCTTTAATAGAGACTAAAACTTCCTCTTTCCTATTGTATTTTCAGTGATGGCTATTCTAAAAATTGATTCTTCTATTGTAGAGCTGATTTCTGCCCACAGATTCAGGTATCTTGAGAAACAGATTCTTGATCCTTGAACATTCTCCAACATGTGTGACGTTATGGTATAGTCTCTGTAGATGAGGTCACATTTTTGTTTGTTTTCCTGAAAAGTTTACCTCTGTGAAACAGTTAAAGATGATAGCTATTAGCTGGTGAACTCTGTATTATTGGAAAGATTTGAAATTTACTGTCCCAGGTGGTGCTAATGGTAAAGAATCCACCTGCCAATGCAGGTTAGATATAAGAGATATGGGTTCTGTCCCTGGGTCAGGAAGATCCCCTGGAAGAGGGCACGGCAACCCACTCCACTACGTTTGCCTGGAGAATTCTATGGCCAGAGGAGACTAGCAGGCTGCAGTCCATGGGGTTGTAGAGTCAGACATGACTGAAGTGACTTAGCACGCATGCACGAACCTGTTAAATTCTTTTTCTAAGCAACCCCTAAAAATCCTCTCATTGCCTGGCTTGATCCCGAATAGATTTGGAAACACATGGTTGTGGGGGTTTTTTGTTTGTTTTATTTTTGTTTTTTGACCATGCCACTCAGCATGTGGAATCTTAGCTTCCTAACCAGGGAAGGAACCCTTGTCCCCTGCAGTGGAAGCAAAAAGTCTTAATCATTAGATCACCAGAAAGTCTTACATGTTCGTGTTTTAATTCATATACTACCAAGGATTTATGACATATATCATGGAGAAGAGTGTATGGATATCTTGGCAAATAATCAGATAAGAGACAGGACCATAGTCCCTGTCCTTAGGGAACACACACTGGGATGGGAGGAAAGTGCAATTAAATGGATGATTATGGAGTGGGAGAAGGTGAGGAAGCCTTCCTTGAAGATGTCATACTTCAACTGAATTTTGAAACAGAACTAGGAGTTATATCCTTGAAGAAAGTTTAGAAAAGTATTCTTCTAAGAGAAAGAAGAAACAGCAAGTGCAAAGGCTTAGAAGCAAGAAAAAGCATGACAAGTCAAGGAACTGAAAATTGTTTATGTTGGTTAGGATGTGATATGAGAGGTGGGAAAGATGAGGATCATGCTGGAGAAGCAGGTAAAGGGGTCAGCTAGACCAGGAGGTGTCAGCTCCAGCCTGCTAACCAAATCTGGCCTGAAGCCTAGACCTGTGAGTAAAGCTTTACCAAAACATAACCATGTCTGTGTATTGACGTGTGTTCTGTAGCCTTTTTTAGAGCGACAGCAGAATTGAGAAGCTCTATCAGAGACTTTATCTTCCTCAGAGCCTAAAATATTCTCACTGTGACCACCCTTTTGCTAAATGTTAGGCTGCATAAAGTAGAATCTTTCTAAACATTTTGAATTTTACCATGAAGATAATTTTTTTAAAAGTTCATAAATAAGCATAAATCTAGGAGTTATGCTGCCTTGTGCAGAATGAAGGGGCAGATTGGCAAGGATGGAAGCAGATCAGCAGCTATATGGTTGTTGGACATGAAATTCTCTGCAGACCCATACTTGAGGTCAAGGGAATTAGTGAGAATGAAAAGGAAGAGGTGGATTTGAGAGGCTGTAAATTCGTAATATCCTTATGAGATCACTGATTAGACATGTGGAATAAGAGGAGTGCCTGATGGTGAACAGAGATTGGATTGGCGTTCAAAATGTATCTGATATCACATGCTAAGATTGGAGACTCAGAATGGTTGATCCAAGGAAGACCTGTGATGATGAATTTTGTCTGAAACCTGTAGAGTTTGAGGTGATTATGGAAAAATAATTGGCCAAATTGAGAATGCATTTTCCTATGTGGGTCTAGAGCTGGAGGGGAAGGTCTAGCCTAGAAAGACAGATTGACATATTAGCAGTTTGGTGGTTGAGGGTCACTGAGGAAGAGCTTGCAAAACAGAGGAAGGAAGATGGGTCAGGATTTAGATGAAAGAGCAGATGGAGTCTCAGATGTAGGAGCAGTAACAGGACAGTGTGCTGCTTTGGATTGAAGGTGGGAGCCCACGAAGGAGGAGAGAACATAAAATGGTCCAGGGTTGCAGGCTAGACGTGAGTTCAGTCATATGACTGAGCTGAGAGGCACATGTCAGACCATCCACTGGGAAGTCATTGCTGACTTAGAGCCTCAGAGGTAGAAACCAGTGGGGCTCAGGAGTGAAAGCGAAATCAGGAAGGAGTAGCAAATTTCATTTTGTAGTAAAGACTCCACTTGCAATGCAGGAGACTTGAATTTGATGCCTGAGTTGGGAAGATCCCCTGGAGGAAGGCATGGCAACCCACTCCAATACTCTTGCTTGGAGAATCCGCATGGACAGAGGACCTTGGTGGGCTACAGGCCATGGGGTCTCAAGGAGTCAGACACGAATGTGATTAAGCACACAGCACAACGTGTCTTCAGCTCTCTTTTGGCCTTTCTGGCTCTAGAATATTTCTAATGAATATCATGGGGGAGTCAATAAGGTTGAAATAGAGGTAAATGTGTATTTTAATAGTACTATTCTAGTAGTCAATCAAAGCTCTTTCTCCATTTTGTCATTCAAATGCTGTAGTATCTACAGGCATATGGTCACTAGTCATTGAATGACCCTTCTGTCAATCAAACGTATCTTTCACACAGGTTTACATAGAATAAGTATATTTTGTATGTTAAACATCCATATGTGTACTTACATGTACATATATACATGGGTACTGGTTTATGTAGACTGCTGACTTGGCAGATTATCCATTCTCTGATCCAGTCTCAGTCGACTTGGTATCAGAGTATCAGTTGTAGAAAGGTGGCTACACTGGGAAAAAAAACTAAAGGCTAAAAAAAAAAAACTAGCTCAGGAATAGCAAGAGGCTAATAAAAGAATTCTTCTCTCAAATAAAGCAGAATTTCAAATTTTTTTTCTCTGTCTGGTGAGCAAGATTATGGGTGAAGAAAGAATGTCAGTCAATTCTTTTTCTTGCACTATCTTTATTTTCACACCAAATCCATGCCAGTTAGAGGATCCCATTCTGCTTCATCTACTTGTCTTCTTGAAGGTAGGTTCCTGGGATGTGTTTTTGTCTGGTGGGCATCCTTGATGTCCTCTGCTCTCTTAACTGCCAACTCTTATCCACCAAGCAAGACCTGAATTCTCATCAAATCTGATGTCTCATCAGGAAAACACTGGCAGAGGGGGAACAGAGCTGGAGCAGAGATGTTAAGAGGAAGGGGTTCCATTATGTCAGGTTGGAGAAGATGGTATGTAAACTAGAAGAGTGGCAAGATGGAAGGAAGGCAGCAGAGAGATTTCAGGGGGTTCAAACAGAGAGTTGACAGGGTGGCCTGAGTTGTCACATCTAGGGATAGAGGGGGAACAAGTCTGCTGTTCACTTTGCATATGAAGCAGTCAGATGGGCAAAACTGTCTTTCATCAAGGTGGAAACTGCAAGACTGAGAAAGAAGATGCTTTTGGAGGAAACAGAACCTGTGGGAGGAAGACTGAGCATCTCCAGATTGGCTGTTTATGACATCCTGAGATAGTGGGAGACAGCCCCCAAAGAAAGCTGAAGACAAAAGTTAGAGACTCATCAGAATGTCGGCAATTGGTTATGTCTTGGAAGATATGGGATTGAGTACAGATGGAACCATTAGAAATAAAAAAATTAAAGTGGTCCATTTCCAAGAGTGTCTGGCTTTGAGTGGAAAAATTGCTATCAGCCAAACTTGCCTAACAGCTTGTTGGTGTAGTAACTATAAGGAAAATCTGGGCAAACAAAGGGAGGGTGAGGTGCCTAGGATTTTTGTGGGGGCTTATTCTAATTGTGAATTCAAAACCTAAGAACGGGAATAGGTGCACAAGAAAGGAGGAAACAAGATGCCAAGGAGATGCCAGCTTAACAAGGGGGGGGGAATAAACCTGGGTGACATCCAGGAAGATTGTTCACCCCATAGTAACCAGCCAGTGAGGAACTGGGGGAGGGACTTGTGTCCCAGGGGATAAACTGCTTGCTGTAAAAACACTGGGTATGCCTGCCCACCAGACACCCCAACTTGCAAGATTATCATTAACGTCTCACGTTTGCTGTGCTTTGGGTCTCCAAGTCCATCCCTTGGTTTGGGACCGATGAAGGTCTTTCTCACAGAATTGTGTGCAGGACATCTGTGAGACCCACACTGAGGGGAAGAGGAGCTCACACGGGAGCCTGAGAAGGATGAGCTGGAGAGGACAGAGACAGAGCAGGAAGGGCTTAGGTCAGGGCAGACAGAGGTCGGCGCTCCTGGAACGGCCACCCAGCAGCGAAAGGTGATATAGCACTTGTGGCACAAGACAAAATAATGCCACCAAAACAGGAGCATCAACTTCCCATAATCCACAAACATCCCTGCTGTGACTTCCTCACCATCCTCTAGTAAACAGAATCTGATAATGTTTTGGTACATAATCTACATCAAAAATGTGCTTCATATTTGCAGATAGAATCAGTAAGTCAGCAAATAAACTCCCCACACAAAACAGTCACCGGTTCTCTTTTTAATGAATTAAACACCGTGCAGAAATTTATTGTTGAACACCTTCTGTGGTGTTTTCCCCACAAATTTGAAGGGAGAAATCGCCCGAAACAAGTCATTGCTCGAGTGTTATCATGTCCAAGGTGAAATGTTTTAATCACATAATGAGTAAAGATGTGGGACTCTCATCTGTCTGAGGGTCAAATATCCTATGGTGATTTCTTGATTCTTGTGCAGAGAAGGGGTTCAAAATAAGGATCCCAGGTTATGCCACTTGCTTCTGGCCTATTTTAAACTGAAGAGAACCAAGACCCAGCAGATTTAAAAAAAAAGTTTATGCACCCCTTTACTGACTAAAATAATTAAGACAGAGAACCTGGTCCAAGAAGAGAGCTGTCAGCACAGATGGCCATGAAGGATAAGGGTGAGTGTGGTAACTGGGGTGAGCAGAACAGGGCATGGAGACCAGATTCCTCCCCGTGTCCCAATCTCTGCAGGCCCAGCAAACCCTGGTTCACCAACCCTGCTCCTCCACCTTTCTGTGAGCTTTCTGGTTACTCTTCGGGGTCCCAGACCCCTGCACCCTTCTTTTAATTCAGAGAAATGTAAACCTCAGTGGATATGTAAACCTCAGTGGCCTGACTGTCTGGGGCTTCAAACTCTTATGGGACTCTGTACATACATAATTAAATATGTTGCCCTCCTGCTATGTATCCTAGGTTAATCTGATTGTTAAACCAGCCAAAAAACCAGAAAGGGTAGAGAAACAGTTTTTTCTTCTCCTGATGGAGTGATTTTTTTCCTCCTTCCACCAAAAATAGAAAGAGTGGATGAAAGAAATCACTTAGTAGACAAAGCAGCCTGACTCACACCGTCTAGGATTGAAAACAATGCTAGAAACTTTGAAGTTTAAAGTTGTAAAATCTCTTTGGTGCACTGCTTCTCTCTGCTACAATCAATCCGACTGCAAAGGGCAAGGTCAAAGCTTCTCACTTCTACCATCTGATGCCAAGAATGGAACTTTAAATCCATTTTCACTTGAAATTTCAGAAGGGAGACAAAATGCTATTTAATTTTGGCAACAAGAGCATCCTTACTGACAGACTTCAGATTTTGGAGAAGGTGCTAAACTGATTTTTGTCCAGAGATTCAGCAGTCTCAGCAACTGGACCCACCCTTCACACTGCAGATCAAGGGGCATGAGCAAATAGGCTCCCTTGTCTCCTTGAAAACCAGTTCTTCAAGTTTTTAAAACAGAAAAAGATGATTTTTAACAACCACATCTACCAGATTGTTACACTGGAAAATATAGCTCGATTTCTTTCTGGATTCAATTGGATAACCAAATCATAAAGAAAATATGTTACAGTGATTTTATGTATTAATCACTTGGGTTATTTTCTCTCAACTTTTAGGATCCTTCATAACAAAGATTTTAACAAGACTGAGTTAAATGCTCACTTTCAAGTCATTGATGCTAAAGATATGGAAAATTTCTGTCCTCCATGGAGCAATACTGAGTTTAATAAATGAAGAAAATATGAATATTCATATTTATATTTAAACTGAACCAAATGGTCACACTTTAATTTAAATGCATCACTTTAGACAATGATTCTCTCTCTCTAGTAGAATTTTTCTTATTTTCCAGGAAAATCATTTTACAACTTCTGTGGCTTCCTGAGCCCCTACACTTCCTTCTCCACTGATAGGTCAAGGACTTAAGTCAGATCTATTTTAAGAAGCTGTGAGTTCTTACCAATTTGCATTTTCTTTTGTTTTTCAGAAGTGATCCATTTATATTCCCAGTTACTTCTAGGTATTTTTTTGGGGATCCCAAATAATCACTCAAAGCCAAAAAGCTACTTCTATTTCCAAAATTAATTTAACCATGATCCCTTGCATCATTTTGATGGGATGTCTCTGTTATTTTTCTGAGAAGGACAGAATTCCGATGAGTCAAACTCACAGAGATGGTGCTTTGGTCCTGCCCACGTGGAAACATTTAGTCACCCAGAACTGGCATAATAGGAGGGAATATTTCCTTTGGAAAGCATAAGCTAGAAGCAGGTGCTTATTTCTTACATAAAAAAAAGAAAAAAAAAAAAACTTTAACATTCGACCATGTTTTTTCTCTCATATTCCTGAGTTCTTGTCTGCTGCAGCCTTTCTTCAGTGTGTGTTTTACTCTGAAGCTGATCACACACGCAGTTCAGACCTTATGGGCCCAGGCATCTCCTATGAAGCTCTCAGAGGGGCTTCAGCCACAGGCTAATCTGTGTGTTTGTCCAGGGTCCAGACAAAAGCCACTCAAAGCATAACCCATGGTCATGCCCCTGCCCACCTGATCGCCTGTCTTGTCCAGTGTCACTGGAGGGGGCTTGGTGGGGATTCACCTAAGGGAGGCCCAGCTTGGGGGCACTCGCGTCAGTGGCTCCCAGTCTCTTCTGCCGGGAGAGGCTCATGCCTGCTGCCAGCGT